>NC_047086.1:273156119-273762619 GCF_902459505.1 Geotrypetes seraphini
GTTCTCCCTAGAGAAGCGGAGACTTCAAGGAGACATGGTAGAAACCTTCAAGATCCTGAAGTGGACAGGGATAGATTTTTCAGATTATGGGGAAACACAAGTACAAGGGGGCACTCGGAGAAATTAAAAGGGGACAGGCTTAGAACAAACGCTAGGAAGCACTTTTTCACCCAGAGGGTGGTGGATACGTGGAGCGCACTTCCAGAGGCTGTGATAGGCCAGAACATGCTACAGGGCTTCAAAGAAGGTTTGGATAGGTTCCTGGAAGACAAGGGAATTGAGGGGTACAGATAAGGACTGAGGTTAGGATATAGAGATAGGAGTAGAGATAGGTTATAGAAATAGTTAAGGACCACTGCTCAGGCAGTGGGCCTGATGGGCCGCCGCAGGAGCGGACCGCTGGGCACGATGGACCTCTGGTCTGACTCAGCGGAGGCAACTTCTTATGTTCTTATGTTCTTAAGAGACCTTCTGACGCGGCTGCGAGGAGGGGGTCCTCGACCTCGACCTGCCTCGACTCGAAGACCGAGGAGGCACTGAAGACAGCCGAGGCCAAGACTCAGACTCGCCGAGGGCTGATGCCTCGATGGATCTCGAGGTGCGCGGCCCCAGCAACCTACCCTGCCTAAAAGGGGAGTCTCTAGGTCGTTTATCTGACCGCCGCTTTGACGGCGAGGCGCACGTGGAACGGTGCCTCAACCGATGTCAGGCGGGCGGAGAAGCCTGCCTCGAGAGAGCAGGTGATGAATCACTTGAGGACAATCGGTGAGATCGACGCTGCTTGTCTCGGGGCCCCTTGGCGCGACGCTCAGGCTGGTTTACAGGGAGTGAAGTCGAGGTCGGGGCAAGCTGGGCCAAAACAGAGGAGATCTGCGTGGTCAAGCTAGCCTTGAGCATATCTTTGAACATCGGCATCAAGACCAATGGATTTGGTCGAACTGGTGCAGCAGTGCGCTCCAATAAGGGTGACCTCGAGGTAGACTATTCCCGTTTTGGAGGCACGCTTTGGAGGAGGTCTCATAGAGGCTGGCAGGACTGCACTTACTGCCTGGGATGCCAGAGACTCCAAGGAAGGCTTCTTCGGTAGCTGAGCTGAACCTGAGGGAGGAAGAGTAGACTTACCCGAGGCCGAGGTCTTAGCAGCCGGAGCCGCCGAGGACTTCGTAGCTGAGGGGAACTTGCTCAGAGTCGAGGCCTTCGAGGCCGAGGTCAAGACCGAGGCTGAGACCGAGGTCGAAACCGGGGTCAAGGTCTTGTCAGGCGGCTGATCCATGCCCCCGAAGATCTCAGCAAACTTGGCCTGCCGCCATCGAAGAGCCCGAGGCTGGAGTGGCAGTAGTCGGTAGGGTGGTCAAAACCCAAAAAGAGGATACATCAACGGTGCGGGTCGGTAATCGAGATCACCTGACCGCACTGCGTGCACATTTTAAACCCGGTAACAGGCCGGGACATAGGTAGAAGAAATGGCCGCAGCCGCATGAGGCCAAGCGGGCAGGCAGAAACCGGGTTCCCCCAGCAAAAATGTCAAAAGAAAAAATAATAAAAAAGGACTGTAGACGTGCTGCACAGCGACTCTGGTCAAAGAAAAACAACAAACAAAGCCGCGGTGCAAGAAGGCACTTAGGATCAATGGAGAGAAGAGAGACAGGGCTTTCTGGCTCCGCGGAAAACTAAGAACTGAGGCCACGTTGAGGAGACGCACCCCCTAGCTGAACGGGAAGGCACATGCGCAGGCCTAGCAAACTTTAAGATCTTCAATCAAGTTTGCTTGAAAAGCTGTCCGCGATGGGGCTCCGTGGATGACATCACCCACATGTAGAGAATATGCTGCCTGCTTGTCCTGGGATAATTTCCTTTTCGGAAGTTTAGTGCCGTGGCCGTCATTTTGGATCGATGTTTTGCCCCTGTGTTCAGGTTGAAGTGGATAATATTGTGATCACTGCTTTCTAGCGTCCCTTCTACTTTTACACCTTGTGCTGGTCCTCGTAGTCTATTTAGAATTAAGTCCAGTATTGCATTTCCTCGCAAATTTTAAGAACATAAGAAGTTGCCCCCGCTGAGTCAGACCAGAGGTCCATCTTGCTCAGCGGTCCGTTCCCGCGGCAGCCCATCAGGTCTAGTGCCTGAATAGTGATCCCTGATTAATTTTATAACTTACCTCTAATCCCATCCCTATAATCTACCTCTACTCTTATTTGTACCCCTCAATCCCTTTGTCTTCCAAGTACCTATCCAAAGCTTCTTTGAATCCCTGTAGCGTGCTCCTGTTTATCACATCCTCCAGTAGCGCGTTCCATGTATCCACCACCCTCTGTGTGAAAAAGAACTTCCTAGCGTTTGTTCTAAACTTCTCCCCTTTCAATTTCTCTGAGTGCCCCCTTGTACTTGTTGATCCCCTTAATTTGAAAAATCTGTCCCTGTCTATTTTTTCTATGCCCTTCATGATCTTGAAGGTTTCTATCATGTCTCCTCTAAGTCTCCGCTTTTCGAGGGAGAAAAGCCCTAGCCTTTTCAGTCTGTCAGTATATGAGAGGTCCTCCATACCCTTTATTAGCTTAGTTGCTCTTCTTTGAGCTCTCTCAAGTACCTCCATGTCCTTCTTGAGGTACGGCGACCAGAATTGAACACAGTACTCCAGGTGCGGGCGCACCATAGCATGATACATTGGCAGGATGACTTCCTTCTTTCTGGTCGTGATACCCTTCTTAATGATACCCAACATTTTGTTTGCTTTCCTTGAGGCTGTTGCACACTGCGCCGACGCCTTCAATGTTGTGTCTACCATCACTCCCAGGTCTCTTTCAAGGTCGCTCACCCCTAGTGCTGATCCCCCCATTTTGTAAGTGAATATCGGGTATTTTTTCCCCTATATGTATGACTTTGCACTTCCCTATGTTGAAACTCATTTGCCATTTTTTGGCCCATTCTTCCAGTGTTGTCAGATCTTTTTGGAGATCTTCGCAGTCCTCCATGTTATTTACCTTGCGATATAATTTGGTGCATTCCGCAAATTTAATAACCTCACATTTTGTTCCTGCCTCCAGGTCGTTAATGAATATGTTGAAAAGTAGCGGTCCCAGCACCAACCCCTGTGGAACTCCGCTCGTGACCCATTGCCAGTCTGATTAATGGCCCTTTACTCCAACCCTCTGTTTCCTGTCCACCAACCAGTTTTTGATCCATCGGTGGACCTCCCCTTGCACCCCGTGGTTCCATAACTTCCTTAGTAGTCTTTCATGTGGCACCTTGTCGAAGGCTTTTTGGAAGTCAAGGTAAATGATATCTATGGATTCCCCTTTATCCACCTGGCTGGTTACCCCCTCAAAGAAGTATAATAAGTTCGTGAGGCATGACCTGCCCTTGCAGAAGCCATGCTGGCTCGACTTTAGCTGCCCATAGTTATCGATGTGTTCACAGATGCTGTGTTTAATCAGTGCTTCCATCATCTTTCCCGGGACCGAGGTCAAGCTCATCGGCCTGTAGTTTCCTGGGTCTCCCCTTGAGCCTTTCTTGAAGATGGGCATGACATTTGCTATTTTCCAGTCTTCCGGAATCTCTCCAGTTTTTAAGGATAGGTTGCATATTTGTCGAAGTGGTTCAGCTATTTCGTTCCTTAGTTCCTTGAGTACCCTTGGGTGAATGCCATCTGGACCCGGTGATTTGTCGCTCTTTAGCCTGTCTATCTGCCAGAGGACACCCACCTTGCTTACCTCTAGTTGGACCAGATTTTCATCCTGCTCCCCCTTTACGATCTCCTCAGGTTCCGGAATGTTGGTTGTGTCCTCCCTCGTGAAGACTGACGTGAAGAACTTATTTAGCCTGTCAGCTATCTCCTTTTCTTCTCTTACCACTCCCTTTCTGTCCCCATCATCCAAGGGTCCCACTTCCTCCCTTGCTGGTTGCTTCCTCTTAACGTACCTGAAGAATGATTTGAAGTTTGTTGCTTCCCCCGCCAGTCTCTCTTCATATTCTCTTTTTGCTTTCCTAACCACTCAGTGACACTCCTTTTGGTGTTTTTTATGCTCCTTTTGGTTCTCCTCTGTTTTGTCCTTTTTCCATTTTTTGAATGATGCTTTCTCGTCACTTATTACCTTTTTTACTGCATTTGTTATTTTTTTTGCACCCTTTCCTGTACTTGGGGATGCACAGGTTCTGTGCTTCGTGCACTGTGCCCTTGAGTAGGGCCCACGCATTTTCTACGGAGTCCATCTTCCTTGCGCTGTCGTTGAGTTTCTTTCCCACCATTTTCCTCATGGCATCATAATTCCCTTTTTTGAAGTTAAGTGCAGTCGTTGTAGTTCTTTTTACCTTTGATGATCCAATCTCTAGCCTGTACTGGATCGTGTTGTGATCGCTGTTTCCTAGTGGGGCTAGTACCGCCACCTCCTTAGCGGGTCCCCCTAGTCCGTTGAGGATTAGGTCAAGAGTGGCATCACCCCGTGTTGGTTCCGTGACCAGCTGTTCCATGAAACAATCCCTCGTGACCTCCAGGAATTTGGTCTCCCTCATGCAGTTTGAGTGCCCAATACTCCAGTTTATTCCCGGGAAGTTGAAGTCTCCCATCACCACCACACTTCCGCTTTTGCATACCTGCCTCAGTTCAGCCTCCAGATCCTGGTCGATTTCTTCCGTTTGTCCAGGTGGGCGATAGTACAGACCCAATTTTGTGTCTGCTCCAGTTCCTCCTGGTAGCTTAACCCATAGTGATTCCAAGTCGCCCACCCTTACTGTTGTTTCCATCCTGGTTGAAGGTATGGATTCTTTTATGTATAACGCTATTCCTCCACCCTTTTTGTGTGACCTATCTCTCCTGTATAGTTTAAAACCTGGTAAAGCCACATCCCATTTATTGTCATCAGTCCACCACGTTTCTGTGACTCCAATTATGTCTAGTCCCTTTTTGCTGGCTAGGACTTCCAGCTCTCCCATTTTGGCCCTTAGGCTCCTAGCATTAGTGTATAAGCAAAGTACGTCCCGTTTGTTCGCCTTTCTTGCTGTTTTTCCTCGTGGTTTGGCGCTACTGGCGTCCCACTCGTGAGTAACCAGACCCCAAGCCTCGTCTCGGTCATCCTCCTCCTGTGGTGTGTCTGTTTCGTCATCAGCTTGTTTCCCTGTTTTTGGTTGTCCCTCTGGAATCCGTTGTTCTCTATTAGTGCTGCTTGCCAGTTTTATTCGTGCACTAGACCCCTGCATTTCTCCCTTAGGTTATTTTTCAAAAAGTTCCTACTCAGTCCTGAGCCCTCTTTTACAGTGTCCTTGCTCAATATCTTTGGCCTGTGTCTCCTGCATTGCGTCCTTAGGTTCTTTTTCCAAAAATTCCCTCTCAGTCCCGATCCCTTTTTTACAATGTCCTTGCTCCATGTCCATGGCTCTGGGCCCCTGTAATGCATCTTTAGGCCCTTGTTCCAAAAATTTCCACTCAGTCCCGAGCCCTCTTTTACAATGTCCTTGCTCAGTATCCTTACTTGATACTTTTGTCCGATGTGTCAGATCGACTGTCAGCTTTCCCCTCTTCCTCAGTTTAAAGCCAAATCTATGACGCTCTGGACATTGCATGCCAGCATCCTCGTCCCCGTCGTGCTGAGGTGCAGTCCATCTCTCCTGTAGAGCTTATTCTTTCCCAAGAAAGTTGTCCAGTTCAGTGCAAAAAGGAAACCCTCCTCTTCGCACCATCTCCTGAGCCAACCGTTTATTGCTTGTAGTTCGCTCTGCCTCCTTGCGTCCGCTCTCGGTACTGGCAGGATCTCCGAGAAGGCTACCTTCCTTGCCCTCAGTTTCAGTTTCCTCCTCCCCAGGATCCTGAACTGATCAGTTAGTGCAGTCCTGTTGTAGTCCCTCCTGCTGACGTCGTTGGTTCCAACATGGATTACTACAGCTGTCTCCTCCGTCTCGGCCCCTTCCAGGATCCTCTCAACTCTGTCGATGACGTCCTTCGTTCTTGCCCCCGGGAGACATGTCACTAGACGGTCCTCTCTCCCTTCAGCTATGTGACTGTCCACTCCTCTCAAGATTGAGTCTCCCACTACGATAGCAGATTTCCCCTTCCTCAACTGTCTCTCTGGTCTCAGGTCTGTGTCGGTGGCGCAGTCCTCAATTCCCTCCTCCGGGTTCTGTCGGGTCTCCTCCTCATCTGCCTGTCAAGATTCTCCGCAAGGTCCTACTCCCATGGTGTCTGGTGGATTCTGTCGTCCACCTGTTGGTTCCCTCCTGATGAGCTGGTGGTCCCGTGCCTCCACCATCCTGCAGGCCTCCTCGATGAAATTCTCGAGCTCTCTAACTTGTTCTGTGATGTGTTCCACTCTGGCGGTGTCCTCCGTTGCCCAGCATTGGTCCTCTATCGTGCAGAGTTCCCTCCAGCTCCTGTACTCGAACCTGCAATCTCCCGACCTCCTTCTTCAGGCTATCCAGTTCCTGGCATCGACTGCATATGTACGCCCGTCTCCCGGAGGGGAGGTAGTCGTACATATGACATTCGATGCAGTATACTGGGTAGCTTTGCTGTGTTCCTACAGCCTCCATTACTTCTTTCTCGTTCCTATGTCCCACAGTGTGTATGGTGGTGCCTGGCGCGCAGCTAGCTGAAAGAGTAGAGAGAGAAGAGAGAAATGAGTATAGAAGAGGTACCTGTGGTTTATTTTCAAGAAGTTAAATGTCGTTGCTGGGCTGCCCGGTCTTCTGACTCCTTCTCAAGGCTCCTTCGCAAAGGCGCTCCCGCTAAGGCGAGCGCCTTTGCCGCGCGCCGAACGGCTGCGCACCGTTGGCTCCTCCCCTTTTATGGGGGAGTTTGGCTGGTGATGTCGGGGGTGGGCGGAGCTATCTCTCGCCTCTTCCCCATGGCTCCGCTTTGTCTGGGTTCGCCCCTTGGCTCTCCTCCCCTGCTTTCAGCTCCGCTCTCCGGTTGCCTGCTTTTAACCCTCTCACTCTGTCCGCTCCGCTCTCTGTCTCCTCTCTCTTGACCGCTTTTAACCTCCTCTCTCTGTCCGCTCCGCTCTCTGGCCACCTGCCTCAGTCTGCACCGTTCTCAGCCCTCTGTTCTCCTCTCTCTGCTCGCTTTCCGATTCCTCAAACCCCGCAACTTCCTCCACTGCCTGCCTGCCTCGTGGTTTGGGTTGCAGTTCAGCACAGCACCTCCTAGCTTCCCCTTGCTGCAATGACTTTTCCTTGACAAGTTGTTCCAGTAAGCAATCGCCTACAGCAGGGGTGTCCAACCTGTGGCCCGAGGGCTGCATGCGGCCCAGTGAAATATTTTATGCGACCTTGGTCGAGGGCGATGCATTGTTTTACTCTTCTGCCCCTTGGTGTTTACCGTCTTGCCGGCTCCCTCCTCTGTCTTGCTGCAGCATTTGCGCAGCCCAAGAAACATTTTTTAAGGCCAATGTGGCCCAGGGAAGCCAAAAGGTTGGACACCCCTGGCCTACAGCATCCAGGAACTTGGTCTCCCTACTGCAGCCGGAGGTGCCTATGTTCCAGTCTATCCCCAGATAATTGAAGTCACCCATGATAACTTCGTTGCCTCCCTTGCAGTTGCGTTTAATCTCGTCTGTCATTTCTCCATCAATTTCTTCGGATTGCCCTGGAGGTCGGTAGTAAATTCCGATCTTTGTTTCTGTTCCATTTGTTCCCGGAATTTTGACCCATAGAGACTCTACCTTTTTTTTCGTTTCCAGCATGTTCTCTCCAGTAGACTCAATTCCCTCTTTGACGTATAGGGCAATACCATAGCTTGTATCCCGGTAGCACAGTGGCCCAGACGTTTTCCTCGTTCCACCATGTTTCCGTGATGCTGATGATGTCGAGGTTATCTTTTTGTGCTATAGCTTCCAATTCCCCCATCTTATTCCTTAGGCTCCTTGCATTCGTGTACATACACTTGAGTTTGCGGCCTTTATCGCTTTGAAGTTTACACAATTTTTTTCTACTTATTTTATATATGGATCTCCAGGTTTGAACTATGGACTTGACTTGTACTTGGGGGACTTAATTTTTCTGACTGGAATACTATTATAGTGACTTATTTTTCTACCATGTTATATATCTGTACAAGAGTTTATTGCCTGATTCTGTAAACGCATAACTACAAATAAATGTTTTAAAAAACTGCACATAACTAATATGATCATAGTACATAAGGTTAGGCATCAGACCTCTGCTGCTGACTTTTCTGCCTTCTGGTTTGTCGGACAGTTGAAAGACTTTTGGCCTTCTCTGGAGGCTCCAGCTCCAGGCTCAGCTGTTCAGCATCAACTGAAATCTGAAAGCACACAGACACATTGTTGATATTAACAATGATGAAAAAAACAAATCATTTTAATGACTGAATTAATGATTGTACAAAGTTTAGCACGATTGGATGAAATTCAGATATATTTGCTCTTGAAGCATCACAAGAAACTATCTTACCTGCTTAAGAGTGTTTTAAATGTACATCATCAATACAAAGTGTACCAGTTCATAGGGACATCTTAACTAGTTTTTCCTAGCAATGTGAGTTACAGGATGCACTTTAAAAACTGCTTCACTGGGATACTTTGCTTGCACTTTTAAGCAATGCAAGAGTGCCACACAAGACAATTCATTTTTTTTATGAGGCCTAGCACTTATTCTGAAGCTTCAAAGAAAGAAATCTGCTCCTCCTGAGATTAGCGTGTTGTGGTTAAGGGCTTGATATTTTTTATACAGTTTGTTTGGTTTTTTTTTACTGGGGACAACATGCTTATTTATTTCACAGCATTCTCCAAGGAAAGAGGAGTAAAAAGAAAAGAGTATACATGCACAGCTTACTCCTTTGAAGACACTGCTCACTGTCTGTGCACAGAGAGGATTCTTGCAGTTTAACAGTAAGTCAAAGAGCACTCCCAGAAGCTTCTGCTGTATCTTTCCTTCTTTTATGGAAGCAAAGAACTGCTTGGTGAACTACAAGAGACAAAAATCAGCACTCAGAGAGGATACAGAACATAGGAACAATATCCACAGTGAACAACACACTTCTCTATAATAAAGGGAGAAATACCGGTCAGTAACAGCCTCTGAGTGTACAGTTCTGATACATACCCTACAATTCCAGTCTCAAGCATGCTGCCATATGAAAAGATGGTGCAACTCCTAAAGCTGTCCTTGCAGTTTACTACCTATACTGAGGTGTATAATGACAATAACTGAAATGGGAGCAAAAGGCATTTGTGTGCCACCTATCATGTCAGTGACTACTGTATGAACACACATGTCAGTGGCATAAAAGACCTCTAGAGAGTAGACTTTTCCTTCTGTAGTTTTAGCTCTGATGGGTGGGGTGGAGGGAGGGAATGACGAAGCCTATAAAGTAACACTTTAGAAGGGAACCGTAAGAAAATAAGAATATAAGAAAAGCCATGTTGAGTCAAATCAAAGTCCATAGAGTCCAGCATTCTGTCCAACAGCGGCAAATATGGGTCACAACCATCTGACAAATTCCAAAAAGTAGATTTTTGTCCCCTAGTTCATTTCTAAGGATAAACAATAACTCTCCCAAATCTGTCTTTAATTTTTTTATGGATTCTTTCTCCTGGAATTGTCCAAGCCTCTTTTGAATCCTGCTACATTGGCCACTATGACCAAATTCTCCAGCAACACATTCCACAGCATAGTTATGAGCTGCATAAAAAAATCTATGATTTGTTTTCAATCTGCTGGTTATTAGCTTCACAAAGTGTTGTTTGATAAGTTATACTGTTCCCTATTTAACTGTTCCACATCATTCATAACTTCCATCATATGCCTTGAGTCATCTTTTCTTCAACATGAAAAGACCTAACCTATTTTATTTTTCTTTATAAGAGAGGTATCACCTGCACACCTCAACTCTACTAGGCAAAGTCCATTATTTTGTACGTCAGTGCTATTGGAATGCTAGCCCAGCAACTTGGTCTCACTTTTATCATTCTCATCACCCTTTGAAATTTTTCTTTTTATTTAAATTTCTTTATTCGTTTTTTCATATTACAACAAGTGTATCAGAAAAATACATATAATCTTATAAACACACACTTGATTTTCCTTCATGAATACTTTAAGTACAATATATCATATTTTTATAATGTTTTAGATATGTAAATCATTTAATATGTATGACAAATATAAATAAAATAAAAAAGCCCCCCCCAAGCCCTCCCTTCCTATTTCAGAAAATCTAACCTAATACTTCAAAATGCATTAATTAATTCATACATATTGTGAGGTAAATAAAATAATACCCACCCACATCCCCACTTAACAAATCTCTTATTATGGGAAAATGTTATTAATCATTACAAAAATCTGCTAATGGTCTCCAAATCTTCAGAAATTTACCAAAATATCCTTTCTGTGTTGCTATTGTGCGCTCCATTTTATATATGGCATACCGAATTCCACCAAAAGTTATAACTTAATCTGTCATAATTTTTCCAGTTACATGTTATTTGTTGAATTGCTACTCCAGTTAATATGAATAAAAGTTTATTATTATGTGACAAAATTTGACTTTTGCTCTCATTGTTGTACCAAATAAAATAGTATCATAAGTCAAGGCTACTGGATTGTCCATCATCCTATTTATTTGAAGCCAAATTGATTTCCAAAATAATAATATATATGGACAATAGAATAAAAGATGATCTAATGTCCCAGCCTCAAGATGACAGTGCTAACATTTATTAGACTTAGAGCTATCTAATTTTTGTAAATGAACAGGGGTCCAAAAAGCTCTATGCAAAAGAAAAAACCATGTTTGTCTCATAGATGCTGATACTGTACATCTTATCCTCCAATTTTTCTTATTGCTCTGTACTCAGATGTAGCAACCAGAACTGCACAGAGTACACTCAAGGTGTATGGATGAATCATAGACCTATACAGAGACATAATGATATCTTAAGTTTTATTCTCAATTCCTTTTTGGATTATCCCTAACATTTTATTTGTTCAATTTAGCAGCTGTGCCATGCTGGGCTGAAAATTTCAACTTATTAGCCACTATCACTCCAAAATGGGGTTTTTTTTAGATACTGACTTCTAACTTGGAACGCAGCATTTTTTAAAAATTTGTAGTTGGGATAACCCCCTGACACCCCCGATCACCAGCAGAAGGGTGCCCAACCCCCTCCTGCCAGAGGACACCCCCCCAGAACCCCCCTTGCGCAAACACACACACACACCCTGCGGACCCCCCATAACCTCCCCCTCCCAACTAACTTCTAATTGTTGGCTGGCTGGACAGGTCTTGCTACCGTCCAGCCGGCCTGCCTCGTCGAAATGAGGCAGGCCCGCCCCTTTCCGGCCCGCCCCTTTCCGGCCCATCCCCGCTCAGCCTAAGGCCTGATTGGCCCAGGCTCTAGGAGGACGGGGGACACAGGCGGCCGCTATACCTATCACGGCAGGGAGATCCCTTGCCGCGATAAGCATAGCGGCCGCGTCTACTTATTGTAAGCGCCTCTCGCTCTACTAGGGAGACGCATAGGGCCGCCCAGATTCGCCTAAGGCCCATAGGCGAGCTTAGACAGTCTTGCAGGCTTCCCTAGGCTCCTGGAGGCGCCTTCAATATAGGCGGCCTGCCTGGGGAACATTTTTTTTAAAAACATGCATCCCGATTGGCTGATTAGACTTTGCAGAATCCAGACCATAGTGCTCATGGTCACTGGTAGGCTAAGACACACATGCATATTGATATACATTCAGAAATTAATCTGTTCCTAGGACACTCACCATCACCCAGCACATCTTCTCTGATTATTTCCTTCTGCTTTGAGTAGAAGCATTTAGTAACATAGACATGCCTTAAGCATCATAGTGGTGTAACTTTTGTAAATCTATTTTTTTGTCTGCTAGAGGTATGATCCCAAGTTGGCCTTCCTTACAAAATGGGGGAAAAATGTTTACATTTGCAATGTTGTGTACTTCTTCCCTGTGGTACTTACTTGGCCAAGTGCTGTGATTTGGATGGTTGGCAGCCCATGGTGGAGTGCCTTCATGGTCTGTAATGCTGTGATGAATAGCTCCAGGCTGTGAGGTTCCTTACTCAGGAGCCCTGCTGAGCGTGGGTGAAACTTCTGCAGGAGAAGGTGCAGCAGAATAGCTTCATCCTTCAGTATCATCATGGGCTCATCCTTGACTCTCTCTAGCAGTCTACCTATTGTAGGCAGCAACTGGGACAGCACAGCCTGTAGAGACAAGTCATATTCATCTGTTGAAAATGTATGCATACCAGTAGGCCTAGAGATATTAAAACCTGATTTTCTTTGAATCCATTTAAGAGTGCTGTAACTCAGAGGCACAGCTATCATGAAAAATTATGGCCCTCAAAATTCTTTGGAAGCTTTTTCGCCACTATTTAAAAGTTTTATATACATAGGTCCTTAAACAGAAAACACGACAAGGCTTTTCATTACTAAAGTTTTGCAGCGGTCAGGTAACAAAGTGCTGTTTAGGTGAAATGTTGAGTGACTTACTTGAAGGAAGATGCACTATCACCACAGCACCTTTACTATTAAACTAAACTTTAAATTTGTATACCCCATCATTTCCATAAAGATAGAGCTCGGCACGGTTTACAGGTAATTCAATAAATGAGGGAAGGACATAATAAGAAATTAGAGGTTATGAAGAGGATAGCTAGCTTTACATTTTAAATAGATAGCTTTATGTTTTGGAGAAAATCCAGGTTTTCAGATGCTTTCGGAATAATTGGAATGAGCCTAGGTTCCGCAGAGGAGCAGGGAGGTTATTCCAAAGCTCAGTGAATTTGAAGAAAAGGGATTTCCCTAATGTACCTGCATACATGACGCCTTTTAACTAGGGGAAAGATAGTTTGAGTATGTGGGCGGATCTGGTAGTGTCAGGTCTCGAAGAATTCCAGGATAGTGGGATTAGGGGAGGAAGAATGCCATGTAGGATCTTGAAAATTAGGCAGGTACATTTAAAGTGAATCCTAGAAATCACCATAAGCCAGTGAAGTTTTGACTGAAGCGGGGAAACTGAATTTGCTTTTTGCGAAGATCAACCTAGCTGCAGTGTTCTAGATCCACTGAAGATACTACACAATTTCAACTGTATGAACATAAGGAGCAGACAACCTATTAACATGAATTCCTCCTGAAGAAAGATGGCAGTCAAACTGTTTTTGATCTTTGCCTATATTACTATATTACACATACATATGAAAAATCTGCAAAGGTACCTGAAATACGAACATGAACCCTAATCCAATCTTTCCCTCCCTCTATAAAAGCTTTCATTTAGTTACACATCTTGTCAGGAGATCTACAAAAACATATGCCAGGAAATGCACTGCAATTTTTGGCAAAAACATGGTAAAACAATATATATACAGTATATTTATAATTTTAGTTTAGACTCCTTCCTTCCCCTATAGACCAGTTCTAGTTTGCACCATAGAACCAAGACAGTCTGCTAAGGGCTAGATTCACTAAACACACTGATCGTGTTTGCGAGTGTTTCCCGACCTGATTCACTAACCTTGTGGCCAATCAATCTCCGACCCAATCCAATCCACTCATGCAAATGAGGGGAAATGGCATGCAAAGTAGGAAGGCAACGATTCAGTAAACTGAAGAAGGAACACCAATTGGGCTTTCTGATCAAAAAAGAAGCGACTTCAGAGGACCAGTCGCTCACATCCTTGCCGAATGTCCTGCTCTCTGCTGCCCTGAAATCCCAATGTTAAAAAAATAAAACCAACCAAAATAAAACATTTAAACAAATCTCCTGCTCTCTGCCGCCCTTCCCTGCAATGCAAACTTGTGGTTTTAACCTGCTGGTTAAAAGCATGTTGTATTCCTGGCTGTAGCGGGGCTCTGGCTAAAGCATGTTCTGTTCCCCCCCCCTTTGTTTTGCCCTCGCTTGTGTGGAGAGCAAGCGCAGACCGCATCTACAGGCAAAGAAGGCCTGCGCATGCAACGGGATTGCTCTGCAGCGATCCGTGGGGTCGGTGTGGGGTATGCCTCCGATTGGGTTCATTTGCATAAGGACTGGTAGTGAATTGGTCGCCCAGCCATGGATCACCCACGGATTGGTGAGTTTAGTGAATCCAGCCCTAAGTGTTTTAATCCATACTTATCCAGCCACTCCTGATCTGGTGATAATCCAATTTCATCACATACAAAAAGATGTCAAAAGGACCAGAGAGATTGGATGAAGAAAGGGGAAAGCAAATTAATAATAACACATACAACATAAAAGAAGAGTTTATGGAGTTGCCAAAAGTGTTAGCATTAACAGGTCTACATTTTAAATCACATACTTGTACCTGATCATTGCAGACTTGTGCAGTAAGCTTCTTGCAATTCTACTATAGGATTTTTACAGTATTTCTATTGGTCATAAGTTTGCCTAGTATACTTAGAAAGCTCTGCTAGATACACACCTCACCGTTCACCTCTTGAAGCACTTTCATCAAGACCTTTGCCACAAAGGAAGGACATTTGGGAGACTGCATGCAATTCAGCAGCTGCCGCAAAGCCTCTGCTAATCTCTGGCTGGATTTCTGTTTACTTGCTGTTTCCAGATCCTCAAATAAACTGCTGAATGCCTGGTGTATAAAACAAAGAAAGAGGAAGCATAACCTGAAGAATTAATGGGAACCCTCCCCCCCCAAAAAAAAAAAATCTGTCACTAGAGTGAGAAAGAGTGTGAGGTTTCATTCATAGCCAAACATCATGGGACAAATTTCTTTGCAAGTACAGAAGTCAAATAAACAGAAACTTTTGAGTTAATGGGAAAAGTGCAGCGCAAATTTCAAGCAATTGTATTTTAGACAAGTCCTTCTAGGTCAGACTCAGGAAATAAGACTCTTGAGCTCATTGTTGTGCCTGATGAGCTGCATAATAGCATAGAACTAGTTGCTAAGTGTCAGATCTTGCAGTTTGCATAGAAGCAGGAGTACCTGGCTGATGAAAGCAGGATCTGCTATGATTT
The DNA here is from genome assembly GCF_902459505.1 of Geotrypetes seraphini. NCBI lineage: Eukaryota > Metazoa > Chordata > Amphibia > Gymnophiona > Dermophiidae > Geotrypetes > Geotrypetes seraphini. The sequence goes on from NC_047086.1 coordinate 273,171,066, forward strand.
CCTCAGTCATCTGTAGTAGATTCTGTATTACAGGGTGGAAAGGAGACTCCGTCACTGTGCCGAGAGACTGCAGGCAGCCAAGAGCACCGCGTCGTACCTCCCGCACAGGACTCCGCAGATTAGCCAGCACTGAAATTACTACTGTATCCCCAAAAAAGAACAAATTACTGGTGAGAGAGGAAGGTGGGGGGGGGGGGGGTGAAAGTTTTCTCACATTAAGAGCTAATTTGTCCATTGCAAAATTATGAGGCAGGTGATCCACCTGGAACAGCCATGCTAATCATTTAAGAATATAGCTCTCAAAAACAGAAAAAAGATTCTAGCTTCTATATTGCATGTTTTTGGCATAGTAGTTTTTCTGCTTCAGACTGCAGCATACACAAGCTCTTAGCACTCATGCTCAAGGAGGATTTTAGGTGGTACTTTCTTATGTTTATTCTACTGATCTAACAGAGAATATTTTGTACAACCCACATCACACTAAGCATGCCTGACAGATTTCTTGAAGGCAAGGGCACAAACATATGGGAGCACAACTCTCACTACCAAGACCCAGTACCTGGAGAGGAGGCAGAAGCAAGCTGCTTTTGCTTCGCTGGAGCCTGAGATGCAAGCACCACATGGCCAATGTACAGTGCTTGAGTCTGCAAGAGGGCAGACACTGTGCAGCCCAGTAGATCTGACAGGCTATAGTTATATGTCCACAAGATGGAGAGGAATCCAAGCAGATCTTCCGGTTCTTCCAGATGTACCTTACCAAAGAGATAACAATGATAGATATATGATTATAGGTAAACTTAGATTAGAGGTAAATCTTACTAGTATACCTCACTTCTCCCCTTATTTCCATTCCTCCTCAACTGCTGCTGTTGCTTCAAGTTTCAAGTTTTTATTTTGATTTGATGATTCGCTTATTCAAATTTGCTAAACGAGTTACAATAAAAAAGCTTCCAAAGTGCTGAGAGAATGACACGGGGACAGATTTTTCCCCATCCGTGCAGGAACTCATTTTCACGTTCTGTCCTCGCGAGCTCTTTTCCTGTCCCTGCCCCATCCTCATCTGCACAAGCCTCAAATATTTTAAAATCATAAGTTTTCGAGGCTTGTGTAGTTAAGGCAGAGCTTACAAGAATAGGGCAGTTACAGCAACAAAACTTACAGGAATGGGAGTGAGCACCACAGTAAATGGTAGCTTAGCGACTGAGCTCCGCAGCCCAGCACACTAAAAAGCTTCTATTTCTATTGCCTTCGGGCATCTGAGGTCCCACCGACTTAGCTGACTGAGCTTGCGAACGATGTCTGCTTCCAAAACCGGCAAACGTAAGAATGTGGAGCCAATATCGCCGCAGAAATCTTCTGCTGCGAAGGATGAAGGTGACACGTTGCAGACTGTCATGACGGAACTTCGCGCCATGCGGGAGATTCTGGCGGCCACTAACCAAAACACGGAGGACATAAAATCTGACCTCGCCTCCCTCACAATTGAAATGGCGGTTTGTCGCTCTCGTCTGGACGTGGCCGAACAAAAGATCGAGGTGAACGAAACAAATATAAAATCCTTGCAGCGCCAATTTAAAAAAATCAACATACTGGAGCAGGAGCTTGAAGATGCCCAGAACCGCTTTCGACGGAACAACTTGCAGGTTCTGGGCATTCCGGAGGCGAGGGAAGGCAAGGATACAATTACCTTTCTACAGATGCTGTTTCCAAAACTTCTTGGCACTGAGTTTAAACATGAATTGGAAATTGACCGCGCTCACCGGGTGCCGACGCATAAGATTGACGTGGGGGCCAAATATCCGCGGCCTATAGTGGCCCGTCTGTTGCGCTATACACAAGTGATGAAGATCATGCGACGAGCGAAGCTGCAGCATCCGTTGAAATTTGAGGGTCATAACATCCTCATAGTTCCAGATCTTGCTAAACAGACTGCCAAGAGGAGAAAACAGCTCTTAGAATACAGACCCAAACTAAAGCACATCAGAGCTAAATATGGCATGTTTTACCCTGCCACCCTCAGAGTCACCTTCAATAACACCACCAGAAATTTTACTCATCCTCACGAGCTGGTGGATTATTTGGAGTCTCAAGCTCCAAGCTCTATAGACTCTACTTAGTCACAGTATGTCTATTCTATTGCTGGTTATATTACTGTTTATAGTCTCATTGGATATCCCTACTGTGACTATATTAATGATATATAGTTTGCTAGACATCTGCCTGTGTTATGCAACTTTACCATAGCATTGTTAATTAGCTTGCACTGCAGTTATCTCTGAATCTGCTCTGTGGCCTTTCTTTCATACTACCCACTTTTCAGTATGTCTGGGCTGTGTTGAGCGGTTCGCTGTCTGCCTTTGTGGCCTCACTATCCCTGTCTATTTTTGCTGACCCTGACTCTGTTAATTCTTCCTTTACCTGGTATGACAGATCCTTCTGGATTTCATTTCTCTGTTACTATTATGATCTTACTTTTGTTCTTAATTCTGAATATGTGCAATTGTATGCGTGCTTCTATGTCCTTTGTTCTTGTTCTCTCTTGGATACAAGCTATTATTCAATTGCTGACATGCTATAATCTCTGCCCTGTATACCTTATGGGTGTTGCTCTTATTCCAACATGTTACTTTACTGTATTGGCAATTTATATCCAGGATCAATGGTACATTGATGCTTTCAGAGTCTGTTCTTCTTTATTTTTGTGTCCTCATTGCATATCTACTATTAATAAGTCTGCACTATACTCTACTTTCAAGCATTGTGATTGATTCACAGGGAAGATTTGTGATATTAGAATGTGTAAATGTGCACCATACTTATCCCAAGTGTAGACTTGGTAGATAAATTTAATGTTCTTTCTGATTTAATATGACACTTACGTTCTGTTCCCTTAATGTGAAGGGACTCAATAATCCTCTTAAACAACAAAAAATTTGCGAATATATCTCCCGTCTGCAACCTGATATAGCCCTAATTCAGGAAACCCATCTATCAGCTAAAGATTCCGTTAAATTACACCTGTCCTGGGCTCTCCCAATTCTATATTCTCCTGCTGTAGATAAAAAGAATGGAGTTATGGTCATTATTAAACGAAGGCAGGATATTAAATTGATATCTCACTCCACAGATTTACTAGGCAGATGGATTAAATTTCAATTGGATATTAATGGCATATTTCTCACTTGCCTTAATATATACGCCCCCAATGCTGATATACCTGATTTCTTTAATGACTTGTCCATACAGCTCTCTGCTTCCCCTGACAGCCTGTATCTCATAGGAGGGGACTTCAATCTTATACTTGACCCAATCAGTGACCGTAAGTCTCATGCTCCGTATAAAAAATCCCGATCTTGGTATAAACTACATGAGTTGATTAATCATTTTGATTTAGTAGACCCCTGGAGAATTACTCACCCTACGGATAGTGCTTTTACATTCTACTCACCACCGCATTCAACATACTCTCGTATTGATTATTTTTTAGTGAGCGCTGCTATGTCCACATCTCTCTCCTCTGCTACAATTAGGGAAATCGCAATTTAGACCATGCGGCCATATTTTTGTGCTTACATAATGTTACTAAAATTACTCCATATAAACAATGGAGATTTAATAACTCTTTACTTCTTGAAATCGAGTTCAAGGAGCATATATCTACTGCAATAACTGATTTCTTCATATTTAATAGTCCCACTTCCACTGACTGGGTAAATTTATGGGATTCTTTTAAGGCGTTTATTAGGGGTGAAATTATATCGAGAGCGGCATATATGAAACGTGAGCGATTACGAAACACAGAGGAATTGGAATTTAAGATCAAAACTGCTGAGGAATTCCATGTGGCTCATCCTGCTGATTTTGATGCTCTGATGCGCCTCCGATCACTCAGGGTGGAATATAATGCACTTTTGAGCAAATCGGCTTCACATACGCTATTGCTCAAAAATGCTTCTTATTATACGGATAATAATCGATGCGGACATCAGTTGGCTCAATATCTGAAAGGGAGATCTGCTAAAATTTTTGTTGCCGCTCTGCACTGTGACAATAATTGTGTTGTTACTGACTCTGCAGATATAGTGCCACATTTCCATGCCTATTACTCCCATCTCTACTCCTCGGAAGTCAGAGACTCCGCCACTACGATGCAATTTCTGCAATCCCTTCCTCATACGCCAATCTCAGTGTCGTAACAACAAGACCTCTCACGTACCTTAAGTAGTACTGAAATAGAGGTTGCTATTAGACAACTGGCTAACAACAAAGCTCCCAGACCGGACGGTCTAAGGCCGGAATTTTACCGTGCATTCTTACCTCAGATATTATCTCATATTCACACCTTCTTTGCGTCTATTATTCAGTCTGGTAAAATTTCAGGGTCCTTCACAGAGGCGACTATAATTGTTCTCCCCAAGCCAGATAAATCCCCTTTATTGGTTTCAAATTACAGGCCTCTCTCCTTAATTAATACTGATGCCAAGATTTTTGCAAAAGTTATAGCAAACCGATTAATTCCTAGTATGCATTATATTATTTCACCGGATCAAACGGGTTTCATTTCGGGGCGTCTTTCCAGTGAGAACACTAGATTATTGGCTGATGTCATACATCAAACAGGCATTCACTCTGAACCATTACTGATCAAGGGTTTAGACGCTGAAAAAGCTTTCGATCGGATAGAATGGAACTATATCTTCCAAGTTTTACAATGGTATGGGTTCCCATCTTATTTTACATCAATGATAAAGATACTTTACACCTCACCCACAACTAAATTGTTTATTAATGATATTTATTCTGCCCCCTTCCATCCCAATAGAGGCACTCGGCAGGGTTGTCCACTGTCTCCTTTCCTTTTTGACATCGCCCTTGAACCTCTATTAACGGCAATCCGCACGTGTTCTAATATTACGGGGTTCCGTACACCCTTGGCTCATGTTAAATTGTCGGCTTACGCTGACGATATCCTTTTATATGCAACTCCACCTTCTATCCCCTTTATTCTTGATTTGATATCCACATACTCTACTATATTGGGATATAAGCTTAACTTATCCAAAACCGAAATTATGCCACTTCATTGCCCTGACATCAAAGAGGCTCTTGCTAAATATGGGTTCACATGGTCTTCCACTAAAATTAGATACTTAGGAATCTACTTTGGCCCAACATTAGAGGATACAATCACATATAATCTAGACTTCCTGATCTCCAAAATCAAACGCCTTACGTCCCAATGGTCACCTCTCAAGCTTACTTGGTGGGGACGTTTAGATACTATAAAAATGATGCTTGTCCTGGTAATTAACTATATTCTTTCCATGTTGCCTAGCCTGCTCCCGAATTTGGAATACAAGAAAATTGAAAGAACTTTAATTTCCTTTCTTTGGAATGATAAAACTCCTAGAATTAGTATCCAAAAACTTAAATGTACTAAACAGAATGGAGGGGTAAACTTTCCTAGTGTATATGACTATCATTTAGCTTTTCTCTTGCGTCAAAGCATGGTGTGGAATTATCCCTCTCAACTCACATGTATTCCCCTCTGGGCTACTTTAGAATCGAGAGGTGATTCCCTATGCTTAAAACATGCTGCTCCTATGCTATGACACACAGATTTAGAACATCACCCGGTGATACACACCACTCTCACTGCTATTAGGTCTATAGGCCGACTGATGGAGACACCATGGGCTTCCTCATTATCTGCACCAATATGGAACAATCCTGTATTCAAGATTCAGCACAAAATGGTCTCATGGAAATTGTGGCAGGCACATGGTATATGGAGTATATCTCATTTGTTTGATGGCCATACCTGGTTTTCATTTGAAGACATTTGTAGAAAACACAATTTGCCCCCTTCACAATTTTTCAGGTGGCTTCAGCTGACCCATTGTATCGAAAAGATATTGAAAACTGGTGCATATGCGTTGGATATGCCTTCATACTTTGCAGCATGTTTCTCTATTGCAGCCTCGGGGAAGGCTGCTTCTAAATGGTACAAATTACTCCAAAACTATAAATTTACCCCTGATAGATCTATGCAGGAAGTGTGGCACAGAGAGCTTTCTATTGAACTAGATGAGTCTACATGGGCTCACTTATGGGAATCTGCTGGTAAAGCCCTACACTCCTCTTCTATGCTTCAATCTGCATACTTCTTATTACATAGAGCGTACTGGATACTTTGTAGATTAGCTAAATTAGACCCCTCTACATCGAAATTATGCTGGTCTTGTAAACTGTATGAAGGTTCCCTAAGACACATGATCTTTGATTGTCCGCTGCTGGGTCAATTTTGGAAATCGGTTTGGTCAGACATATGTAGAATACTCCATATCAAAGAAAACTTATCCTATGCTATTCTCATTCTTGGTATGTATGCTTTTAAGTCTCCCATTACGGATACTGAAGGTATCTTAAGAACATAAGCAGTGCCTCCGCCGGGTCAGATCATAGGTCCATCCTGCCCGGCAGTCCGCTCCTGCGGCGGCCCAAACAGGTCACAACCTGTCTGAAAAACCAGAAGGGGCTCCCTTGCCACCTTGGTTTCTCATTGAAGTCCTATCTTCCCATCGTAGTCCTAACCCTCCGGTCTTGCACATGCACGACCTGTTGGGTTTCTATACTTATTACCTGGTTAGCTTTCTATACTTGTGTTACATCCCAGCTCCTCCCTCAGTATCCCACGATCCCTTTATCCCTCAGGAATCCGTCCAATCCCTGTTTGAATCCCTGTACCGTACTCTGCCTGATCACTTCCTCCGGTAGCGCATTCCAAGTGTCCACGACCCTTTGGGTGAAAAAAAACTTCCTTGCATTTGTTTTGAACCTATCTCCCTTCAGTTTCTCCGAATGCCCCCTCGTACTTGTTGTCCCCTTCAGTCTGAAGAATCTGTCCCTATCCACCCTCTCTATGCCCCTCATGATCTTGAAGGTCTCTATCATATCTCCCCTGAGCCTCCTTTTTTCCAGAGAGAAGAGCCCCAGCCTATCCAACCTCTCGGCGTATGGGCAGTGTTCCAGCCCTTTTACCAGTTTCGTTGCTCTCCTTTGGACTCTCTCAAGTACCGCCATGTCCTTCTTGAGGTGTGGCGACCAATACTGAATGCAGTATTCCAGATGTGGACGCACCATCGCTCGATACAATGGCATGATGACTTCCCGCGTCCTGGTTGTTATGCCCCTCTTTATGATGCCCAGCATCCTGTTGGCTTTTTTTGAGGCTGCTGCGCACTGTGCAGATGGCTTCAGTGATGCATCCACCAGCACACCCAAGTCTCTCTCAAGTCTGCTGTCCCCCAACAATGCCCCCCCCAATTTACTTCGAGCCCTTCTCCTGTTAGCTTTACGGACCATTTTCTCCAATTGGAAAACTTTGGATGCTGTTTCGCATGCTATTTGGTGGTCCAATCTTAATATAGTTGTTAAATATGAATTGCTGTATGCTCATAAAGTGGGCTCATTACACCGTTTTCATGATGTTTGGGATCCTGTATTGCATTATTGCTATCAATGTGTGTAACATCCCTAGGATTGCTTTGACTGTTTCTGCTGTATCGTACTTTTATATCACCTATTGGTAACACCCAATCACTTGATTCTATTTTTGTATGTATCCTCCTTCATTTATACATATTATTGCACAAGTATGTAACGAATCTCTTACTTATATGATCTGTTTTTTCCTATTCCCACTTTGATACAGATGATGGATGACCTATTCTTTGAATCTTGTGGTTGAAGTTCTGTTTTGTTTTGATCTATATTGAACTTAAAAAAAACAAAACTTACAGGAATGGGATGGGGAAATTGAGTTCCTGTGGGGACGGGAACAAATTTGTCCCCGTGTCATTCTCTATGAAGTATTTCAGCAATAGCACCTTATCCCACAGATAGTTAATAAAAGCAAGTATGAGAACATTACCTTCAAAAAAAACGCTCAACAGCTGCCTGAAGTTACCCACATTGCTCCCCTCGTTGGCTCCAGAAATTATGACATCAAATAGGTTCACAAGTAGGCGCAGATAGTCTCGAGATGGCTCATCCAGAATTTCTGGGTTCCAGCTCTGCTTACCTATGCCAAGAGCATCAGAATAAATGCTTAATCTAGGAGAACTCTACTTCTCATCTACCTCAAAACATAGCAGTGCAAAGAATCAAGCCAGCCTATAGCCTCAGATATATAACACTAGCACCACTGGATCACAACAGCCTTCTGTAGTAATTTAAGAAAACAAAAATATTCAAGGCTAAGAAATAATTTGAGCACCAGTAAAAAGATGTTTGTAGTAAGGAAGAAAAAAAACACCTCAACTTTTTGTTGCTTATTTCTTTCTTTTTGCTTAAATATATTTTATTAACATCAAAAAATGCAATGTACAAATAATAAGATCAACAACAAACTGCATAAACATATGCAAACTAAACAAAAGTTCAAAGGGCATGATATATTTTTCTCACCTTCCCATTACTGTCTGATCTAACAGCATGTAAGAAAAGAGTAAAGAGAATAAAACAATGACTCAGGTTGCTCCTTCTCTGCAGTCATCAAGAAACACAGTCATGACATTTTAAATCACACCCCCACCCTCACCCCATATTCCTAAATACCGGGCTGCATCTGTGGGATATAAAATCAAAACACAATAAACAGGCAAAATGACAATCAAATGTTCAGTAAAACACTTAGGAGCAGGAGTGGATTTTCAGGTGGGAAACAATAGCGCCTTTAGAATTAAATCGGGAGGTGGAATAGCAAGTGTTTCTGGGTTAATAAGGTGGTTGTCTAATAAACAGGGAATAGTTGGATTGTATTACGGATGTAGCAGTTTAGTAATGCTTCTACTAGGGCAGGGGTAGGCAATTCCAGGCCTCGAGAGCCACAGGCAGGTCAAGTTTTCAGGATATCCACAAAGCACAGTTATTTACCGTAACAGTTGTTATCTAGGGACAGTTGTTATCTAGTCTCTCATATGGGTGACGCCATCCACGGAGCCCTGATGCGGATAGCCTGGCAAGCAGACATGCTTGTTGAAATGTGGAAGTTTTGAGTCAGCCGCACCATGCATGCACGAGTGCCTTCCCGCCCAGCGCAGGGCGAGTCTCCTCAATTCAGATAGCTAGCAGAGAAACCAACCAGGGGAGGTGAGTGGGTTGTGAGAATAGCTGCCTGCTGTCCCTGGATAAAGCACAGTTACTTACCGTAACAGGTGTTATCCAGGGACAGCAGGCAGATATTCTCAACATGTGGGTGACGTCATCTACAGAGCCCCCTAGCGGATGTTCTCGCAAGCAGACTTGCTTGAAGATCTTCAAGCTTGCGAGTGAACCGCACATGCGCAACTGCCCCTTCCGCCCGACCTAGGGCATGCGTCTCCTCAGTGAGGCCTCAGTTCAGATAGCTAGCAAAGAAGCCAACCCGGGGAGGTGAGTGGGTTGCGAGAATATCTGCCTGCTGTCCCTGGATAACACCTGTTATGGTAAGTTACTCTGCTTTATCCCAGGACAAGCAGGCAGCATATTCTCAACATGTGGGAGACCTCCAAGCTAACCAGAATGGGATGGTGGGAGAGTTGGCAATTTAGGAGAACAGATTTTGCAAAACTGACTGGCCAAAATGGCCGTCCCGCCTGGAGAAAGCATCCAGACAGTAGTGAGAGGTGAAAGTTTGAACCGAGGACCAAGTGGCAGCCTTGCAGATTTCCTCAATTGGAGTAGAGCGGAGGAAAGCAACAGATGCCACCATCGCTCTGACCTTGTGGCCTATGACTCAACCCGGCAGGGAGAGACCAGCCTGAGCGTAACAAAAAGAGATACAAGAGGCCAACCAGTTAGAAATGGTCCGCTTAAAAACAGAACGCCCCAAGCAATTAGGATCAACAGAGATGAGCAGCTGTGGAGCAGTACGATGAGCAGCAGTGCACTTCAGGTAGAAAGCCAGTGCATGCTTACAGTCAAGGGAATGCTGAGCCACCTCTCCAGGATGAGAATGGGGCTTTGGAAAAAACACAGGGTGAAAATCCGTAACAACCTTAGGCAAGAATTTAGGATGGATACGGAGAACCACCTTATCATGATGTAAGACAGTGAAAGGCGGGTCCGCCACAAGGCCTGAAGCTCATTGACCCGACGGGCACAAGGGAGGGCAATAAGAAACACAACCTTCCAAGTGAGAAACTTCAAGTGAGCCCGCGTCAGTGGCTCAAAAGGAGGCTTCATCAAGTCAGCAAGGACCACGTTGAGATCCCAAACCACAGGAGGAGGTTTCAGGGGCGGATGAATGTGAAAAAGGCCCTTCATGAAGCGGGAAACCACAGGATGAACAGAGAGAGGTTTCCCATCAATGGGCTGATGAAAAGCTGCAATGGCACTAAGGTGGACTCGAATCGATGAGGACTTGAGTCCAGCGCCAGACATGGACAGTAGATAGTCCAGAACACAAGATAAGGAGGCAGACTGCGGGTCTAGGTGCAGCTCAGCACACCAAGAAGAAAAACGGGACCACTGTTGATGGAAACACTGGCGAGTGGACTCCTTCCGAGAGGCTTCCAGGACATCCAGCACTGACTGGGAGAACTGGAACGAGGGCATTAAGTCTCGAGGAACCAAGCTGTTAAGTGCAGAGACTACAGGTTGGGATGAAGTAGAGATCCCTGACTCTGCGTAAGCAGAGAAGGAAAACCAGGCAGAAGAAGAGGCTCCCTGGAACTGAGCTGCAGCAGAAGGGAGAACCAGGGCTGTCAGGGCCACCGAGAAGCTATCAGAATAAGGGTGGCATGCGTGGACTTGAGCATGACAAGAGACTTCAGAATCAGAGGGAATGGAGGAAACGCATACAGAAACAGGTTCGTCCAATCCAGAAGGAAGGCATCCTCCTCGAACCTATGAGGGGTGTAGGCCCTGGAGCAGAAGCGGGGTAACTTGTGATTGAGGGGGAAAGCGAACAGATCGATATCCGCAGTCCCCCAATGAGCAAATACCTGACGTAGGGTCGAGGAATGGAGAGACCATTTGTGAGGCTGCAGCAGACGACTCAACCTGTTCGCCAGGCAATTCTGCTGAATGTAGACTGCTTGAAGGAAAATGTTGCGGCGTATGGCCCAATCCCAAAGCCGCATTGCCTCCTGGCACAGGGATCTAGACCCCGTGCCCCCTTGTTTGTTTATATAATACATGGCGACCTGGTTGTCCGTGCGAACCAGCAGCACATGGTCGAAAAGCAGGTGACAAAAAGCTTTCAGAGCGTGGAACACCACCCGAAGCTCCAACACATTGATGTGACAAAGGCGGTCGGTACTGGACCAAAGACCGTCCAGATGAGCTCCCCAAGCAAAGGCCGACGAGTCCGTCGTGAGGACCTTCTGCGGGGAGGAGGATGAAACAGAAAACCTCTGGAAAGATTGAGAGGCCAGGGTCCACTGAGGGATGCGAAGGTGAAGTGTGGCAAAAGAAGTCACGTGAACCGTGGGGGCCATGTGGCCGAGCAGGACCATCATGAGCCGATCCGGGACCGAAAACAGGAGGGCCACCCGCTGACACAGGCGGACAATGGTCACCCGACGAGGCCGAGGCAAGAAAGAGCGTAGGCGAACCGTGTTCAGGACCACTCCAATAAACTCAAGAGACTGGGACGGACAGAGGTGAGACTTGGGTAAGTTCACCTCGAATCCTAGACTCTGAAGGAGCAAAATGGTTTGATTCGTCGCTCACAGAACCTCCAGGAGAGAAGATGCTTTGATCAGTCAGTCGTCGAGGTAGGGAAACACCTGCAGCTCTCGGAGAAGCAGGGCCGCTGCTACCACTACCAGGCATTTCGTGAAAACCCTTGGAGAGGCTGCCAGGCCGAAGGGAAGAACACGGTATTGGAGGTGGAGATCCCCCACTCGGAATCTCAGATCCGGCAAGAGGCTGGATGGATCGGAATGTGTGTGTAAGCCTCCTTGAGGTCCAACGAGCACAGCCAGTCCTCCTCATCCATCAGAGGATACAATGTAGGAAGGGTGAGCATTCTGAACCTTTCCTTGACCAGAAACTTGTTCAAAGCCTGGAGGTCCAGGATTGGACGCAGATCTCCCATTTCTTGGGTACTAGAAAGTACCGGGAATAAAACACCGTATTCCACTGATCCGGAGGGACTTCCTCGACCGCCCGAAGGTGAAAGAGGGCCTGAGCTTCCTGCAGAAGAAGGGGCAGTTGAGACCTAACGGAAGGAAACTCTTTTGGTGGAAGGTCCGGGGGTACGCGACTGAAGTGAAGGAAGGGAGTACCCTTCCCGGACAATGGAAAGCACCCAACTGTCGGTGATAAGACTTTCCCATTGAGGATAGAAATGATGAAGACGACCCCCGATGGGAAGGGGGGAAGGTTACAGAAGGAAGGGAGCTGGCGGGCTCGGACAGGAATTGTCAAAAAGACAGCTCAGGCTTCGCCGGAGCCGGGGACTGGGCCTTAGCAGGACGCTGCTGCTGTTGCGGCAGTCGCTTCGAAGGCGGCCGAGAAAAGCAGGAGTAGATTTCTGCGGGTATCTCCACAGAGGAATTTTGTATTGCTGAGCCGGAGGAGTCTTCAGCTTAAGTCTCACCAGGGAGGCGAAAGACCGTTCGTGTTCCAAGAGGCGCTTGGTAGCCGCCTTAATGGAATCATCAAAGAGCTCATGTTCCACAGAGGGGAGATTGGCCAGATGATCCTGGAGGTTGTGGTCCATATCCACAATCCTGAGCCTGGGCATAGCAGAAAAAGATACAAGCAGCCATCCAGTTGGAGATGGTACACTTAGAGATTGGATGTCCCAACTTATTTGGATTGAAGGAGACAAAAAGTTGAGGAGCAGTTCTGTATGGTTTGGTGCATTCCAAGCAGAAGGCCAAGGCACGTTTATAGTCCAGGGTATGAAGAGCTGATTCTCTAGGATGAGAATGAGGCCTTGGAAAAAACACTGGAAGTACAACAGATTGATTGAGATGAAATTCTGAAACCACTTTAGGTAAGAATTTAGGATGAGTACAGAGGACCACCTTGTCATGATGGAAAACTGAAAGGTGGATCAGCAACTAACACTTGCAGCTCACTGACTCTTCGAGCAGCTATGAGGGCAATGAGAAACACCACTTTCCAAGTGAGATACTTCAGATGAGCCGTAGACATTGGTTCAAATGGAGGCTTCATCAATTGAGCAAGAACAACATTGAGATTCCAAACCACTGGAGGCGGTTAGAGAGGAGGTTTGACATTGAAAAGTCCTTTCATAAATCTGGAAACCACCGGATGAGCAGAGAAGGGTTTCCCTTCAATAGGCTGATGGAAAGCAGCAGTTGCACTGAGATGGACTCGGATCGATGTAGACATGACATCGAGATACTCCTTAGAGTACTTAGAACCATCATCTAATTGAAGTTCTAGGTCATCAGCCATCTGGCAAAGAAAAGCAGAAAAAGACAGCTGATCTGCCAAGGCCTTGCCCCGAGAAGGACTCGATGACCTCGAGGCGGCCTGGATCAGAGGTGAAGCCTCTCTGGAGAAATGACCATCAAAAGAATATGGAGACTTGGATGAGGCAATAGAAGCAGCTGAGCCCTCAAGGTCTGGAAGCGGAGACCTCGATCGAGAAGTTGGTGGTCTGGAAGAGCTGGAAGGTCTGGAATGAGGCCTAGATGAAGAAGGTTGCTCTTTGGAAGAAGACCTATGTCTGGATGGATGTCTCGATAAAAGCCTCGACCGACGACAAGAGTGATGTGTGGAAGCAAGTCTCGAGGATCGAGGAGACTTCGCCCTAGAGATGGAAGTAGGCAATGCTACTGGTGAATGGATAGGGCTAGAAGCAGTAGATCTAAACTCAGGAGGTTTGATGGAGGAATCTCGAAACCCTCCCAAAGACTGCTCCTTGTATGGAGTGTGAGGATTCCTGTCGAGGCACTCGCAAAAAATATACTCCTTGCATAGAGTGCATAGATGCCAGTCCAGATACTTGCAAAGACTCTGCTCCTGGCATAGAGTGTAAAGGTTCAGCTCGAGGTATAGGCAGAGGCTCGACCTCGCAGAAGACTGCTGATTGCCCAGGCTGGATTAGAGAAGACAGTGTTGGCCCAAATTTGCTCAGTAACTGAATAAACTGTTGCTCTAGAAAAGGTCACGTGATGTGCTGAGCCGAGTGAGTCACATCTTGCTCGAGCTCCTGGGCCCCGCGATCCTCCCCGCCTACCCTAGTCTGTTTGCACGTAGTTTTTGAGCATCGGGGATAGGACTTGTGCATGGACAGGTGTGTCCAACACTCCAGCCCAGAGATGAGCGGACGGTCTACTCGAAAAGACAAGGATAAAGACACGCGGCCCCCCAAGCCTGATGCCAAGATGGCGGCGGCGACAGCGGAGTCGGGACCCACGTTGCCTCTCTCTGCTGCTCATATAGAGGCTTTGTCCGCATCGGTGGTTCGAGCGCTGGATTCTCGCTTTGAGGGCTTGTCGGGGCAGCTCACTGCTATGGAGACCTTGCTTGCCGAAACAACTCGGCGCACGGGAGAACTCTAGTAGAGGATGCACATACCTCGGCGGCGGCTGACTTCCTCACCCTAAAGGAGCAACTCCACCAACAGGCTGAGAAAATAGAAGATCTGGAGAACTGATTGCGGCGTGACAACCTGAGGTTGATCGGCATCCGACACCCTCCTTCTGACCACCCTTGAGTCCTGGTTTGCCGCTGAATTCCCTCTACCGGTTGACATGGGGCCACTGCGCTTGGATCGGGTGCACCGCTTGGGCCGGCGCTCCGAGGATCACACCAGAGCTAAAGTCACCATTCTGAAGGTGCATAACTCGGCGCATAAAGCGGAGCTGATGCGAGCCTACAAACAGCGGCGTAATACCCTGACCTACGAGGGCTCGCCACTGAAGATCTTTCAGGATTATTCTCCTGCTCTGCAAGAACGGCGGCGGCGTTTTTCCCGGGTGTGCTCTGCCTTGTATGATCGCAAACAGCGCTTCATGTTACAGTATCCGGCCCACCTAAAGATCTGGATTGGTGCCGGGTGGAGAGGCTATGCCACCGTGGAGGATGCCCAGGCATATTTGGATTCGCTGCCGACCACCTCAGGCTCCTCTTCGGGACCATGACTGTGACTGCAGTGGGACTTGCCCTCGTGGGGCTTAATTATAGGGCCTGTTGGCTCTGGTCAGCTTGGTTTCTCTTTGTGGAGAGTTCGACCCTGTTGTTCTGTTATCTCCTATAGTGTATGGCTTCTGTTTGGCCGTTCTGGTGTGCATGGTAGCGTTTGGGGGAATGCACTGAGGCACCTTGGCCTGACTCAGCCTCATCTGGGGGTTTTTTTTAGGGGGGGGTTGGTGTTGGTCTGCGTGTGCTTGATGATTAGTGTTTGGGATGCTTGTTTGGATGAGTTGACTGGAGTTTTATTTTTCAAGGTTTGATTGGCCTCCAGCACGCGTGGTTCCTTCCTTTCTGCCTTAGTTCTTTACTTTTGGGGGTGGTTTTGTCGTTGGTCGCTTTGAAGTGGCTTTTGAGTGGTATGGGGATGGATTGGAGAATGTGTGCTTGGTTGTTATAGGGAGCCTGTTAACTCAGATATCAATGGGTGGGTGGGGTGGGGAGGGTTTGGGGCCCGGGTCACATTGGTTCATGACTTCCCCTCTTGCTCCTGCTCTGGTGGGACAAGGGGTGCTATTGTGTTGGGAATAGGGATATGGTTTCGGGGGGGGGGGGCTGGGTTGGGTCATGGGTAGGGGTGGGTCACTCTCACTGATGCTGGGGTTTTATTTTCTGGGTTTGTGGTATGTGTGGGACTGTTTCCTTCATTTTGAGCGTGGAGAGCTTTGTTTATCCATTCCGTATTTTCTCGCATATAACGTGCGCGTTATATGTGGTTTTTACGTACCGCGCAAAGGATTTTTCATGGTCAGACAATTTCTTGGTGGCTGCCTTGATGGATTCATCGAAGAGGTCATTGCCTTCACAAGGGATATTAGCCAAGCGGTCTTGAAGATTAGGGTCCATGTTAATGGTACAAAGCCAGGCAAGACGACGCATAGCTACAGAGCAAGCAGCTGCTCGGTCAGGCAACTCGAAGGCATCATAAGAGGACTGGAGGAGATGTAATCTGAGTTGAGATAAAGAAGCAAGGACTTCTTGAAATTCAAAGTGCTTTTGAGTATCCAAATAAGTCAAGAACTTTGGTAATAGAGAAATGAGGAATTCAAAATAAGTAATAAACTGAAAATTATAATTGAGCACTTTAGAAGATATCATGGCATTTTGATAGATGCAACGTCCAAATTTGTCCATCGTTTTCCCTTCCCTTCCAGGAGGAAGTGTGGCATAAACCTTGGAAGGATGGGACCTCTTCAAGGAGGACTCGACAAGTAGGGATTGATGAAATAACTGTGAGTTGCCAAACCCTTTGCGATGCACAGTTTTGTACCTAGAGTCCAATTTTCCTGGAACAGCTGGTATGGAAAAAGGTGTTTCCATGCATCGACCAAAAGTCTGATTCAAAAGCTTATGAAAAGGAAGCTTAAGTGTTGAGTAAGATGCATGACTTCTAGATACTCCTTAGAGTATTTGGAGCCAGTATCTAAATGAAGATCCAAGTCCACAGCCATCTGACGAAGAAAAGATGAGAAAGATAGCTGATCTGCCAATGCTTTGCCTCGAGAAGGACTCGAGGATGTTGAAGCAGGCTGGGTCGACGATGATGCTTCGGCAGGAAAAAAGGCATTAAAGGAATATGGTGACTTGGAAGAGGCAATCGAAACCAGGACATCCTCGAGGTCTGGCATTGGAGACCTTGAACGAGGAGTCGGTGGTCTAGTCGAAGTTGGGGTAGTTCGAGGCTTAGTTGAAGATAGGTTTTTTAGGGCAGGGAACACTTGACAGGTCATGGACCTGATGGGCCGCTGCGGATGCGGACCGCTGGGAGCGATGGACCTCTGGTCTGATCCCGGTGGAGGCAACTTCTTATGTTCTTATGTCTTTCTTTAGAAGAAGAACTATGCCTGGAAGGGTGCCTCGATGAAGGCCTTGATCGTCGATGAGAACTGTGCCTGGAAGCAGATCTCGAAGATCGAGGAGACTTTGCTTTGTAGATGGAAGCAGCCGATGGTATCAAAGAATGTATAGGACTGGAAGCTGTAGATCGAAGCTCCAGTGGCTTGGTGGAGGAACCTCGATGCACTCCCAAAGACTCTGCTCCTTGTATAGAGTGTGAGGATTCCTTCCTAGGCACTTGCAAAGATTCTGCTCCTTGGTGTACGTGCTTGGATGCCAGACCAGATACTCGCAGAGACTCTGCTCCCTGCAAAGAGTGTGTAAGCTCAGATTGAAGCAGGGGAAGTGGCTCAACCTCGCGGGAGACTGCTGAATGCCCAGGCTGGATAAGAGGAAGAAGCTTTGGTCCCATATTAGAAAGGAACTGAATAAATTGCTTCTATAACATGGTCTGGAAAGAAGCCGGTAAGGATGGATCCGCATCTGAAACCACCTGCTTTGACGGGAGGTTCCCTCGAGGTAGTGTGAGTGTGCTTTGATTTGGAAGTCTTAGGCACTTTAAACACTACCGCTGGAACCATCTGCTGAGCTATCTGACCTGAGGAAACAGGGGAAGATACAGCAGATGTCGTCGAAGAAAGTGCCGCTGCAAACGACGAAGGTCTGATGAGACTCGAGGTGGAAGCAGTAGAAGCAGGAGGAACCTCGGTAGGAGTCAAGCCCGAGTTCGCCTTTGAAGTCGAGAGATCAGAAGAAGAATCCATCTCAAAGAGCTTGTCCACCAAAATACAACGACTGAAGGCTCGAGGCTGAAGCGTAGCACAGCGCATGCACGACTTCAGATGATGTTTCGGTCCAAGGCACTTGAGGCAGCAACTGTGAGGGTCCGTAAGAGAAATCACATGCTGGCACTTGCTATACTTCTTGAAGCCCGTGACAGGCCGGGACATAGAAGTAAAACTAGCCGCCGCAAGATTAAAACCCTCGGGCTGCGGCCGAGCGGCCTGTCCTGGGAAACGGACGGAAGAGGAAAAAAAAATATTTTTTTTAACTGAAAATGAAAGAAATAAAATAAGAACAGTGATTCGTGAGGAAAAAAATACAAACCGCAGTTCAGAGAAGGCACAAAGTAACGAAGTTAAACGCAGAGAATCAAAGACGGACTTCTCGGCTCCGCGGAAAACTGAGAACTGAGGAGACGTGCCCTGCGCTGGGCGGGAAGGCACTCACACATGCGCGGTGTGGGTGACTCGAAACTTCAAGTTTCTTCAAGCAAGTCTGCTTGTGAGGCGTCCGCATCCGGGCTCCGATGACATCACCCATATGTGAGAATAGGCTGCCTGCTTGTCCTGGGATAAAGAAAGACTATTTATTTATGTACAAAGATTTATTGAGCAGGGTGGAAGACTCTGCCACTGAACCAATTACGTGGTCAGACCATGCACTTGTGTGGGTGAAGGTTGGAGATATAGGGGGGGTGGAGATTGGGGGATTTGGTATTGGAGATTGAATGATAGCTTATTAGAGGACCCCGGTGTTCAGCAGTGCATAAGGGAGGTGATTGCAGATTATTATTTTTTTGAATGTTGGAAGAACAACCTCAATAGGGATGGGATGGGCTGAAAGCCACAATCTGGGGCAAGTTGATCTCGATTGCATTATATCACCAACAAAAGCGGCATGAGGAATTAGTGGAATTAGTGACTGAGTTTAACCACCTGGAATCTGGACAGCGGGAGTTGAGGCGGTTGGGGGAAGTGAATCGATATCTGCAGGAGTATGAGTTAAGAGAAAACACTATATAACTTGAAGCTCTTTCAAGCAGGAATTTAATAACAAAACAAGTAGATTAGTAGCGCATAGATTAAAGGTGAAGAGGACCTGGAATAATATACTGAGTATACGAACAGGATCAGGAGAACTGATCACACAGGACACAGGAAAGGGATATAAGAGTGAGATTTGTGGAATATTATAGAGCCCTATATACTCCAGTGGGTGTGGTGGCAGAGGGAGAAATTGATGCCTATCTTAATACGGTCCAACTTGGAAGAATAATGGAGAGTGAGGGGACTTAAGTTAGATAGGCCCTTTGCGCTCATCAAGGTACAGCAGGCTTTATGGACCATGAGGCCAGGCAAGTCACTGGGATTGGATGGCTTCTCGGTGCAATTTTACAAATGGTTTCAGGATTTGCTTCTCCTGTCTTTGATCCAACTTTTCAACTCCATTGCAGAAGATGTTTCCTGCCTTACTTTATGAGGTTAGTGGGTATTACCATCTTCCTGAAGGCAAAGACTCTACTCAGTGTGGGTGCTACAGGCCCATATCAATTTGGGAGTAGACACGAAGCTCTTTGCCCATGTATTGGTGGATAGACTTATGCAGGGGATCCCCCTGTTGGTGCCTGAGAATCAATTGAGATGTGTTTTAGGGAGGCAGGTATGGGATAATATACGGAAGGTCATTAATCTGATGAAATAGGCTGGGTGAACAGGAGAGGGTCTCGGCTTCTCTCTGTGGATGCAGAAAAGGCTTTTGATAGTCTTGACCTTTTCTGTTTAAAGTTCTCGAGAGAATTAGATTGGGATCCAGACTCTGGGGATGGATACTGATGAATTACACCTAATGGCCTAGGGTTATTTGGCCCCATTCCAGCTTACTAGGGTGTCCCTTGTCCCCAATTCTATCTGCATTGGTTATAAAGCCCCTAGTTCAAAGGGTGAGGGCACAACCCAGAATTGCAAAAGTGGATGTTTAGAGCACAGTTCTTCCGGTGCCGGTCCGCAGAAAATTCCTGCCGGTCCGCACAGGACCGGCAAGATCAAGGAGCTGTAGTTGCGCAGGGCTGGATAGATAATGGGGAGCCTCAGACTGTGCTTTCTCCCCTCCCAGCGGCTCTCCTTACAAGCGCAGCGATTCAGGAAGGAAGCCTTGGAGTTTTTGCTGAGTCGGGCCGCCTCTGATGATGCAACTTCCACTTTCCTCAGAGGCGGTGTGACCCAACAAAGGACTCGAGGCTGCCTTACTGAATCACAGCGCTGGCAAGTAAGGAGAGTTGCTGGGAGGGGAGAAAGCTGCTGGAAAAAAAAAGGGACAGCTGCTACTGGACCTGGAGAGGGAGAAGGAGAGATGCTGCTGGGAGGGGAGGAGGGAAAGGAGTCTGGGAAGCTGCTGGGCATGGTGGGAAAAAAAAGGGACAGCTGCTACTGGACCTGGTGAGGGAGAAGGAGAGATGCTGCTGGGAGGGGAGGAGGGAAAGGAGTCTGGGAAGTTGCTGGGCAAGTGGAAAAAGGGACAGCTGCTACTGGACCTGGAGAGGGAGAAGGAGAGATGCTGATGGGAGGGGAGAAGGGAAAGGAGTCTGGGAAGCTGCTGGGCAAGGGGAAAAAAGGGACAGCTGCTACTGGACCTGGAGGGAGGGAGAAGGATAGATGCAGCTGGGAGGGGAGGTGGGAAAGGAAAGGGAAGAGAGTTACTGCTGGACAGGGAGAGGAGGGAAGGGAGAAGAAAAAATGAAGGAAACGGCTTGCAGGGAGATTAGAGGAGGGGAAGTGGAGACAGGAATGAGATGGGAAGGGGGGTCAGCAGAGAAATTGAGAGGGACAAAGATGCTAGATCTGGTGTAGGAGAGATAAAAATGAAGAGAGCAGTGAAGCTGGAATGAATTGTGTAAAAAGGAAAGAGGGGTATAGGCTGGATGGAAAGTGGAGGGGGGCATAGAAAGAAGACAAATACCATATAGAAGGGGGAGAGGTCAGACAGTAGATGGAAGGGGCAGATGCTGGATTGAAGAGACCGAGAGGGCAGACACTGGAAGGAAGAGAGTGAAAAGAAGATGAAAGCAGATACCAGAGACAACAAAAGGTAGAAACAAATAATTTTATTTCTATTTTGTGATTAGAATATATCAGATTTGAAATATATATCCTGCTAGAGCTGGTGTTAGACATAATTGGGGACTGCAAAGTCCAGGCAGTGGCTTAGGGCTCTCTCTGACCAGGGGGGCAGTTGCCCTAGTTGCACTTCCCTAACCTTATTCCTGCTATGTGTGACTGCGGTATTCTGTTAGCATGATATTTCTGTGTAGCATTCTGTAATAATTTGGCTTATTCAGTTTTCTTGATAGTAGAGGGGATATATGTGAAGGGGAGGGGAGACGGGTTTTGTTGATCCTTGCTCTGTATTATTTGTATTTATAAAATGACAATTGTTCAGAATATTGTTTCTTTTTATACTTTAATAAAATACATTCAGTATAAAATCATAACTGAGGCTTGTGCGGATGGGATCAGATGGTTTGCGAAGACCGAGCTCGCGGAAACGGGGTTTTTAAATTTCAGTCCTAGTAGTTTGCCGGTCCACAAAATAATTTTTTTTCCCCCGCCGATCCATAGGTGTAAAAAAGTTGAAGAACACTGGTTTAGAGCATAAATTGTGTTCAGTTGTGGATGATAACTTGGAAGTGGTCAGGCAGAACTAGCAGATTATGGGAGAGTGACAGGATTCAGGGTGAACATGACTAAGTCTGAGATTTTGAGTGTTAATTTCGGAGGCAGTGGGTGAATTACAGACCGGATTTTCATTTCGTTGGGTGCGGGAGGGGGGCTTTGCAAAATCTGGGAGTCCATTTAGGGGGAACCAGGTTCCAACTTGTTTGATCTCAAATATGGTCCGGTAATTCAGCATGTGCAGTGGGTCTTAGAGCAATGTAATAGAATGACTCCGGGTTGGGCCGATTAAAAGGATGATCCTACGCAAAATTTTGTTTCTTTTTCATGTCCTTCAACTCTGGGTGGACCCTCATCTCCCTCTTGCTTTATTAGGGGGGAGGGAGGTAGACATCCTAGGGTAGGTAGGGAAGTGATATGTCTGGGAAAGTCGGGGTTGGGGGGGGGAGGAGGAGTTTGGCAGTTCCTAACCTGAAAATATATTATCAGGCTCTGCAGCTTCAGGCTATGTTGGAATGGCTGATTCAAACATCCAAACCCTGGGTGTAATTGGAACAGGCAAATCTAGAGATTCCCTAACTAAATCTGCCTTGGTTACCTGGGGGGGGGGGGGGGGGGCTAGGAAACAGAGAGACAGATAGGGAGGCCCATGAAGAGTAACCCTGTGAGTATGGTGACAATTTAAAGGGTGGCTTCTGGATGGGCACAGATACAGCAATGTTACTTACCATAACAGTTGTTATCCAGGGACAGCAGGCAGCTATTCTCTCTAATGGGTGACGTGATCCAACGGAGCCCCGATGGGGACGCTTCTTTGAAGAAAATCTCGAAGTTTTGAGTCGCCCGCACCGCGCATGCGGGAGTGCCTTCCCGCCCAGACCAGGGTGTGTCTCCTCAGCTCAGATAGCTAGCAGAGAAGCCAACCCAGGGGAGGTAGATTGGACGTGAGAATAGCTGCCTGCTATTCTCACTAATGAGTTACCTCCAAGCTAACCATAGTGGGATGGTGGGAGAGTTGGCACTTATGAGAATAAATTTTGTAATACTGTTTGGCCAAACTGTCCATCCCGTCTAGAGAAAGTATCCAGGCAATAGTGAGAAGTGAAGCTATGAACCGAGGACCAAGTGGCAGCTTTACAAATCTCCTCAATCGGTGTCGATCTGAGGAAAGCTACAGAAGATGTCATAGCTCTGACCTTATAGGCTGTGATTTTTTTGTCAAGGGGTAATCCAGCCTGGGCATAGCAGAATGAGATGCAAGCCGCCATCCAGTTGGAGATGGTGCGCTTGGAAACAGGGCGTCCCAACTTGTTCGGATCGAAGGAGATGAAAAGTTGAGGAGCAGTTCTGTGAGGTTTGGTACGTTCTAGGTAGAAAGCCAAAGCACGCTTACAGTCCAGAGGAGGAAGAGCCGATTCTCCAGGGTGAGAATGTGGCTTCGGAAAGAATACTGGCAGAACGATGGATTGGTTAAGATGAAATTCTGACACCACTTTGGGGAGAAATTTCGGATGGGTGCGGAGAACCACCTTGTCATGATGGAAGACTGTAAAAGGCTTGGAGCTCACTGACTCGTCGAACCGAAGTGAGGCCAATGAGAAACACTACCTTCCAAGTGAGATACTTCAGGTGAGCCTTGTGAAGAGGTTCAAATGGAGGTTTTATAAGCTGTGAGAGAACAACATTGAGGTCCCAAACCACTGGAGGTGGTTTGAGGGGAGGGTTGACATGGAAAAGTCCTTTCATGATTCTGGAAACCACAGGATGGGCGGAGAGAGGTTTCCCTTGAAGAGGCTGGTGGAAAGCAGCAATTGCACTGAGGTGGACTTGTATGGAGGAAGATTTGAGGCCAGACTGAGACAGGTGCAAAAGGTAGTCCAGAACTGAAGACAAAGAGGAGTGTTGAGGCTCCTGGCGCTGAGAAACACACCAAACAGAGAATCTAGCACATTTTTGGTGATAGCATTGTCTGGTAGTAGGCTTCCTTGAAGCTTCCAAGCATCCCTCACAGGTTGGGAAAACTGCAAAGGGGTTACGTTGAGAGGAACCAAGCTGTCAGGTGTAGAGACTGCAGGTTGGGGTGAAGGAGAGATCCTTGATGCTGCGTAAGTAGAGATGGAAAAACTAGTAGAGGGTATGGCTCCCTGCTGCTGAGTTGAAGTAGAAGGAATGGGGGAAACGCATATAGAAAGCGATTCGTCCAGTCCAGGAGGAATGCATCTGCCTTGAAGCGCTGAGGGGAGTAGATCCTGGAGCAGAAGTGAGGCAGTTTGAAGTTGTGGGGGGCTGCAAAGAGGTCTATCTGAGGCGTTCCCCACAGGGAGAAGATGTGATGAAGGGGTGTGGAGTTGAGGGTCCACTCGTGAGGTTGTAGAAGACGGCTCAAGCTGTCTGCTAAGGCATTGTCCGCCCCCTGAATGTAGACCGCTCTGAGGAAGGTGTTGTTGCGAATCGCCCAATCCCACACTTTCACAGCTTCCTAGCATAGGGAGGCCGATCCCGTGCCTCCCTGCTTGTTCACATAGTACATGGCGACCTAGTTGTCTGTGCGAATGAGGACCACCTGGTCGTGAAGAAGGTGTTGTTGAAAGGTTTGAAGAGCATTGAAGATCGCCCTGAGTTCTAGGAGATTGATGTGGCACTGGCGGTCCGTGTTGGTCCAGTGACCCTGAGTGCGGAGGCCGTACAGATGAGCCCCCCAAGCATAGGTCGACGAGTCGGTCGTGAGGACTTCCTGATGGTGGGGGTTTGGAAAAACAAGCCTCAGGAGAGATTGGAGGAAAGCATCCACCAGCGAAGAGATTGTTGAAGAGCAAGAGTGACCTGGATGTGGTGAGTCAGAGGGTCGGACGTCTGGGACCATTGAGACGCCAAGGTCCACTGAGGCGTCCTGAGGTGAAGACTGGCAAATGGCGTCACATGCACTGTAGAGGCCATGTGGCCCAGCAGGACCATCATCTGTCTCACCGAGATGGAAGGACTAGAGGACACTGAATGGCAGAGGTGAAGAAGAGCCTCCATGCGTGGGGGAGGGAGGAACGCTCGGAGTTGGGTAGTGTCCAGGATCGCCCCGATGAAGGGGAGAGACTGGGAGGGCTGTAAGTGGGATTTTGGGAAGTTGATTTCGAATCCCAGATGTTGTAGTAACCAAATTGTCTTCTGGGTAGCGAGGGTGACTCCCTGAGACGTGGGATCCTTGATGAGCCAGTCGTCCAGGTAGGGGAACACCTGGAGGCCGTGGTTCTGGAGTGCTACGGCTACCACTACTAGGCACTTGGTGAAGACTCTGGGAGATGAGGCCAGGCCAAAGGGGAGCACTCGGTATTCAAGATTAAGATCTCCCCCCCCGGAATCTGAGGAATTGGCGTGAGACCGCATGGATGGGGATGTGAGTGTAGGCCTCTTTCAGATCCAGAGAGCATAACCAGTCGTTCTGCTCGATGAGGGGGTACAGGGATGCCAAGGTCAGCATTTGAAATTTTTCTTTGACCAGAAACTTGGTGAGCACCCTGAGGTCCAAAATGGGAAACAGATCGCCTGTCCTCTTTGGCACAAGGAAGTACGGGAATAAAATCCTTTGTTCTGTTGGTCCCGAGAGACTGGTTCGACAGCCCTGAGCCACAGCAAGGCCTGGGCTTCCCGAAGAAGAAGGGTGGTTTGCGTCAAGTTGGAAGGATACTCTCTTGGAGGATGTTCCGGAGGAACCTGGTGGAATTGAAGGGAGTATCCCTTCCTGACGATGGAGAGGACCCAGAGATCGGTGGTGATAGTCGCCCATCGATGGAAAAAATGGTGGATGCGACCTCCGATAGGTAGAGCTGCTGAAGAAGGTAGAACGTCAGAGGTTATGTTCTCTTTGAGACAGTCAAAAGGGCTGAGGCGTTTTAGGCACAGCAGATGGTAGAGGCTTTTGCTGATGTTTCTGCGAGTGCTGCCGGATGGGGGGAGCATGTTTCGGGGTGTAACGCCACTGGTAGATCAGTGGCGGGCGTAAATGATGAGGAGGAGCAGGCCTGGGCTTCAGACGCAGGATGGACTGGAATGACTTCTCATGGTCCGAGAGCTTCTTGGTTACCGCCTTGATAGGCTCATCAAAGAGGTCGGTGCCAGCGCATGGAAAATTGGCAAGCCTGTCCTGAAGGTTGGGGTCCATGTCGATTGTTCTTAGCCATGCCAGCTGGCGCATCGCTACCGAACATGCTGCGGCTCGAGCCGCGAGCTTGAAGGCGTCATAGGAGGACTGCATAAGCTGTACCCGGAGCTGGGATAACGAATCCAGCGCCTCCTGGTACTCGAATTGTGCCCTAGTATCCACGTACGGTGTGAACTTCTGGAATACGGACAAGAGGAACTCCAAATATGTTGTGAAGTGGAAGTTGTAATTCAGGACTCTCGAGGCCATCATGGAGTTCTGGTAGACTCTCCTGCCGAACCGGTCCATGGTCTTTCCCTCTCTACCAGGTGGGACGGAGGCGTAGACCTGGGAGGGGTGGGACCGCTTCAGTGAGGACTCCACTAGCAGGGATTGATGGAAGAGCAGAGAGCCGTCAAATCCCTTATGATGAACAGTGCGGTATCTGGTGTCCAGCTTACCCAGCACCGCGGGGATCGAATAAGGTGTCTTGAGGCACCGTGCAAAGGTCTGGTCCAATAGCTTGTGTAAGGGAAGCTTTAGGGACTCTGCCGGTGGTTGAGGGAGGCGCATAGTCTCCAGGTATTCTTTCGAGAATTTGGACCCCTGTATCCAGGGGGATGTCCATGTCATCAGCCATCTGTCAAAGGAACGAGAAGGACAGTTGGTCGGCCGTTGCAGGGCCTCGAGATGGGCTCGATGAGGTCGAGGCCTCCGGATCCATTGGGGACAGGGATCGAGACGATGAGAGGGATCCCATTGTGTCCTCGAGCTCCGGCATCGGTGTAGGAGTAGTGCTCGGTGGTGAATACTCCAGGTATGTTGCTTCCAATGAGGCGAGGCCTGCCTGGACGAGTGCCTCGAGGAGTGCCTTGATCGGTAATGCGGGCTGTGCCGCGAGGTCGGCCTCAATGGGCGAGGCGAGTAGGTCTTCGCTGAGGCCCCCAGGTAGTGGATGGGGCTGGAAGCGGTCGATTGAAGCAGGGGTGGGTGCCGTAGAGGCTCGAACCCTGTCAGGGTGATCGGCTCCAATGGAGGCATTCGCAAAGACTCTGCTCCTTGCATCGAGTGAATCAGCTCCAGTGGAGGCACTCGCAAAGACTCTGCTCCTTGCATAGAGTATATTGGTTCCAATGGGGGCATGGGCAAAGACTCTGCTCCTTGCGATGCATGCATTGTTGCCAGACCAGACACTCGCAGAGACTCTGCTCCCTGTTGAGAGTGTGTTCCCCGCTGAGGCACTGGAGGGGGCTCGACCTCGCGGGAGGCCTCCACGTGCCCTGGCCGCATTTGGGAAAGAAGCTGAGGCCCCATCGTGGTAAAGAGCTCGATGAATTGCTTCTGTAGCATGGTCTGGAACTAGGCCGGCAAGGATGGACCGCATCTGAAACGGGACCACCTGCGCGGGCCTCGCTCTCCCTCAGAGCAGTGTGTAAGTGCTTGGACTTCGAGGCCTTGGGCACTTTTAACACTACTGGGGGAATGGGCTGCTGGACTACCTGACCTGAGGAGGTTGAGGAAGGCATCGCAGCAGGTGCCGGAGTCTGAGCCGGGACAAACGAGGCGGGCTTGATGAGACTCCTCGGCGCCGCAGAAGTGGTCAGCTGTGGAGTTGCGGATGATCTCGAAGGCGAAGGTCCCTTCGTGGTCGACGGCTCCGTCAAGGACTCCATGAACAGCGATTCCCACAAAACGCAATGCGCTTGAAAGCACATGCGGTGAGTGTGGAGCAAGGCCGGCACAATTTTGGGAGATGTTCAGGCCTGAGACACCGAACACAGCATCGATGAGGGTCCGTTAGCAAAATCGCGCGCTGGCACTTGTCACACTTTTTAAAACCGGTGATAGACCGGGACATAGGCCGAAAAAGTTCCGCCGCAACGGCTTCGGCCACGTGGCCTGCCCGGTCGAACGAAACGAAGAAATTTTTTTTTTAAAAAACACTAAAACACAATGATAATCAGCGATTAAGATCAAATAAAACCAAAACCGCAGACTTAGAGGCACAAGTGAAGAAAACTTTGCGCAGAGAGTCGAAGACGGACTTCTCGGCTCCGCGGAAAAGTAAGAACTGAGGAAACGCGCCCTGGTCTGGGCAGGAAGGCACTCACGCATGCGCGGTGCGGGCGACTCAAAACTTCGAGTTTTTCTTCAAAGAAGCGTCCGCATCGGGGCTCCGTTGAATCACGTCACCCATTAGTGAGAATATCTGCCTGTTTGTCCTGGGATAATCCTAGTATACCCAGTTGTGCTTTAATCCAGAGTTTGAGACAAGAAGGGGCCCTGAAGTGTTTGCTAGACAGGAACAATTGGGATTGGTTTGTCTCCTGCAGCTAGAGTTGTCCCCAAAGGGATCCTCTGCAGCATGAAAAATAAATCAAACAAATTAGTGGAAAGAGACTGAATGTAAAGAAAAAAGAAACACGAGCAGAAAAAAGAAGATCCTACTATCTCGCTTGTAGGAATTGGATGCAGTTCAGAGGTAAGAGACGAGGAGCAAAAGTATGCAAATGAATCTTCCTACAAGAGTCCTCGTGAGAAGGGATTGACAACCAAAGGTTCAGGAATAGAGTGGGGTTGTACAAGAATGCTCTTTTAGTGTGTGCTTTTCAACTTATTATGAATAAGGACACAACAGCTGCCCATAAAGACTTGACAGCATCACTGCTTATTGTAGCTTTGTTCAAATCATAAATTTACCTTTTCATTTAAAAACCCATGCTAGGAGGGGGAGCATGCATTTGTTTCCAATTCCTTCCTCAGATTCTCACTGATGACAGAAGCATAGTTTGCCAGGAAGAGGAACAAGCACAACTGCAGTAACATTTGTAAGATCTCACCTTTTGAAAAAGATTCTGGAGGCATCAGGGCACCAACAAAATCCTTCAACAGAATGGCTACTAAAGTCATTTCCAGCATCTCTGCACTCTGGCCAGCATTCAGCTGCAAAATATATTCCATTAAGAGCTTTTCAGGCTGCGGATCCTTAGGAACTGCATCGATAAGCCAATCTGTAGGTGTTTCCTACAACAAAAAGGAGTGTTACAGAAATATAAATACCACCTGTCCCTAGAACACAGAGGTTTGTGATAGAAAGTCACAGTCTATTGACATCCCTGCCAAGGAACACTGTGGAAATCAATTACATAAATGGACTCAAAGTTTATTAAGGATTAGTCATAGGTCATCGAAGTAAGCACCAGAGCATTCCTAAAACATGACTATTAAAGAGCTTGAGCACCAGCTGTGCATTGCTGCAGAAGCAGCTGGGACGCATGGACTTCTGATACAATTTGACAATTCTGACTTTTTCCTAAAGGCTAGTTACATATGAGGTCTGACAGTTAAGTCCGCAAACTCATCCTAGAAAAAGTGCTACATACCTCACTGTTGAGTATCACTATGGCCACCATTGAAGTACTCCCTTTGAGAAGCTATTTTGGAACTCTTTTTCTGGAATGCCCATCAGAGCTGTCGCCATATTACCCTTGATGTTCCTTTCAATACAGCGGTACCTTGGAATTCAAACTTAATCCTTTCCAGAACCCCATTCGAGTTCCAAGACAATTTTTCCCATTGAAAATAATAGAAACTGGATTAATCTGTTCCTTGGTCCCACAAACTCAGACAGCAAGATTGGGATCCCCAACGGCACAGACTGCAAGATCGGGACCCCCACCGGCATAGGCAGCAAGACTGGCAACGGCAACTGCAAGTGGTGCTCAGCCCAAAGCTTCCCCTCTGACGCAGCTTCCTGTTTCCGCCTGGGAGGGAAGCTTTGGGCTGAGTACCACTTGCAGTTCGGATTCCAGGACAAAAATTAAGAAAAAAAAAGTTTGGATTCCAAGTCCAAGTTTGGATTCCAAGTCGTTCGAGTTCTGGGGCATTCAGATTCCAAGGTACCATTGTATTTCCCTTTATCTTTGGGTAAAGAAAAAAGTCATAGGGGCCAGATCAAGTGAGAAGGGAAGGTGTTTCAATACAGTTATTTGTTTTGTGGCTAAAAACTCCCTCACAGACAATGATGTGTGAACTAGTACATTATCGTGATGCAAGAGCCATGAGTTGTTAGTGAAAAGTTCAGGTCATTTTTGTCCTTTTCACACAACCTTTTCAGCACTTCCAAAAAGTAAACTTGATTAACTGTTTGTCCAGTTGATACAAATTCATAATGAACAATCCCTCTAATATCAAGAAAGATTAGCAACATTGTTTTGACTCTTGATTTGGACTGGTGGAACATTTTTGGTCATGGAGAATTGGTTGATTTTTATTGTGCATTTTTGACGCTTTGTTTCAGGGTCATATTGGTACACCCCATGTTCCATCACCGGTGATAAAACAGCCCAAAACATCATCTTGCCTCTCCAAAACGTCTTTGCAAACTTCGACTCTCCTTTGCGTTTGCTCATCGGTGAGCTCATCAGAATAATTTTTGCACACACCTTTCTCATGCCCTTTCCTGCATTTTTTGTGCTTCAGGGAGTCCCCACAGGCCATTTTTGGTGCAATTTTGCTGGTGGTGGACATCTTGGATTTTAAACAATCTTTTTTTCTAAAGCCTTCATCTGCATCATGAGCAAATCAGACTTCAGCTGAACAAACAGCTGTTCGAAATCCAGAGCAATAGGGTAAAGCTTGAACATAGTCTTAGCCACTCGCAGGAACCCCTCTGGCAACTTAGAGTGTTCCATGAATAACTTTGTGAAGTGCAGATGCAAGGGAAAGAACAAAGTAGAACTGAGGAGCTTATATTTGAGCACTGTAACAAGGGGGCTGGAGGGACTTTCAGCTTCAATTTTCACAGCAAGGTAAAGATAATACCTAAGAACGCAGAGGCTTTGAACAGCTGGCGCATGGTAGGATCTTCTCCCTGGTGCAGGGCCACTACCACATCTTGACCGCTGTTCTCATGCAGAGAACAAAACTCTGCCAGAGAAACAGCATCCTGTGACAACAATGGTATGGAATCTGACTTTCCATCCTCCCAGTAAATGACGGACTGGTCCAGCTCTGTGTTCTTGTCTGTTCGGGGTGCATGCTGAGGGGAGATCCCCTGTACCATCGCCTCTGTCGCACTTAACACAGATGCTGAGGACCCTTGCAGTTCAAACAGGCATTCCATTTAAGGCTCACAAAATCCAGGGTGAAGCTTTGTACCAGGGTTCTCGAGGACCCTGGCAGGGAACCCCTGAAAGTCCTCCTAGGCTCCATGGCAATCACACATCTGCGCTTAGCCAGCACACCTTTGGAGGGTTCTGGAAAGGGTCTCTTCCTTTGGGATCACGTCTCCTGCAGAACTCCATCCCTGTAGGCTCCTGTTCATCCCCCGCATGTCCCACCACAGATCTCCAGCCCTAGAGACTCCTGCCCCTCCCCCTCATGCTTCACTGCATGCTGGATATGGACGCTCCTTAGCTGGCCAGCCAGCAAAAACCTGGCATGATACAGGGGTAGGAAGGCCTAAGGTGTCCATCCCTATCAATTTTAAGTATAACAGAGATGTTTTGAGGCAGATGGAGAATTTAGAAAAAGATTGTTTAAAATCCAAGATGGCGGAGGGGGGGGGTATTGATAGGAGGGACCCTTTGGGGAGGATTTAAGAAGGGAGAGTTGTTGTTTTTGCATTCTTGTGTTATTTAAATGTATTTGATGACTATGATTTCTAGATTGTGGGTACTTTTGACAAGTTGGGACTGTAGCCTCTGTATCCTGTTCTGTTGTTTATTCTTTTGTACCTACTGGTGGTCATCAATAAAATTGTTTGAACATAAATATTCTGTAGAAAAGGCAGGTTATACAAGTTTTAAATAAATGCAACATAGTCGAAGGAAAAAAAAAAAAAATCCAAGATGGTCATCGCCAGCAAAACTGAGCCAAAAATGGTCTGTGAGGACTCCCCTGAAGCACAAAAAATGCAGGGAAAGGGGTTTTAGAGGTGGGGGACATTGGCTCTAGCTACATAAACCTTCAAATTTCAGTTTTCGAGACCTGCCCCCGCCCCCCCTGATTTTCCCCATTGGCTATAATAACATTACTCATTATGCCATTTCCAGTCTACTTCAACTTAGGAGTACAGCTAGTACAAATGGAAAAGAACTCTGCTTCACAGGTTCGCTGGACAAACTTGGTCTTTGGCCTGCCAGTCAGACCGATGTCGAACTGAGCCTCAACACCCGGAAAACCTCATGCTGTGAAGGGGGAGAGAGCCACACAGTTGGCCCACTATTAAGCCTAGCCAAGCCAGGACAGACAAAGCTAAAAAGCCTGCACTCAAGTTTCTCATAAATCATGGATGCGAACAGCTACTGCGGGGATGACCTCTGAGCTACAAAAAATACAAAAGCAGGCTGGCTATCTAGGCATCCCCAAGGGCTGATCCTGCTAGCAGCAGACTTCCGCAACATGAGTCTGCATCTTCTCCGAGGCAGAAAACCCAACAAGTGGGAACCACTAGTCACCAAGCCTCTAACTGAATACTAAGAAAAAATACCCCAAAATAATAAAACCACAGAGCAGAGAAGAAACACTTCTGAGCAACTTGCAGAAAAAAACTGGGAAGCAGGTGGAGTTCAAAGATGATTGACAGTATTCTGCAAGCAATTTGTGGGTTCAGATGCATAACCCTAGCATTCAGGACATTAGACACATTGCATTAGAAATTAAATTAAGATAACGTTGAGGATGTGATAGACTGAGAGGAAGCCTTATGTTGAGAAGGCTTCTCCTGAAATGTGAAACCAAGCGATGAAGGGTTAGCAACTTTCTATCTAAATGGTCAAGTTATGTTGAAATGTTGAAGTAGTATGAAGTCTCAAGTTTTGAAAAGGACAGCAGGCCTTGTCTGCACAATTCTGAAAACCTCCTCCATATAAACTGATACCACTGCTTTGTGCTTGGTTTTCTGGTGGCAAGAATGATATGCTGAACATCAAAGGGATTGAAAGGCTGGTCTGAAACTGCTATTCAATTGTGTCTTAGTTGGGATGCAGAATCTGACCTCCTTGTTGAGTCAGCAAGCAATGAGAATTAAAATAGTTTTTTCTTGAAAGGCTTTCTGGAGCACTTTGGGAATAAGAGGAAATGGGGAAAGGGGGAAGGAATGCATATAGCAGACCTCTATTGCATGAAATTGTGAACACACCATGGGCTGGGACAGGGTGCAGAAGGGTTCTGTCAGTAGGCATTCTGTTTTGAATTCTGCTCTTTTGATATTAAGGGTCCTTTTAAATAGCTGCAGAAAAAAATGGCCTTAGCATACCTTATGCGAGTCTTTCCCATGCATTAAGGCCATATTTACCACAGCCAGAAAATGGTCAATTTTCCAAATTAATGACCACACGCTAATATACATTAATGTTGCCATTAGAATATAGCTGTTCCAAAAGAATTAGAATGTGAGCTCATACTACCACTGGGTTTAAACTGGAAAGATGTGACGGATTTTTTTATAAAGTTATATTGGTTGAAGGTAAGGGGCAGGATACGTCACAAGTTACTGGTAAATGTCTTCATGTGCCTTCAGAAGTTGGCCCCCAAACATTTGGTCCAGAGTATCATGCCACATGATTGGCTCGCTTGCTTCGGTCTACTGAGCATTTTGACTTGTCTGTCCTATCTGTGCGGGACATGAGGCTTTCAACATCTAGGAATAGTGTTTTTCATTATATTGGCACCAGGGAATGGAACAACCTCCCAGAATATATCCGCCATCAGCAGAATTTACAGAACTTTAAGAAAGTATTGAAAAGACACTTGTTCTGTACAATGAAATATGGGGTATGAGAATGCTCGAGGGAGGAGTAGTGGTGACCGTCGAGTACAGAGTGAGGGTCACTGATGTATTCCATGGTCTGTTTTGTTTATTGGTTTTAATGATACTTGTTATGGCAGCGACTTGTATATCAAAATAAATTTTATACTCTGATGTATACCGATGCTTGCTGTTGAAGCAATTTGTATGTTACTTGTATTTTTATTTTTGTATGTATGTGTGTATTGATGTGATCTGTATGTTAAATGTAATGTATTATTTTATATGTAAATGTGTTACTCGCCTTGGATAAGGGAAGGAAATAAACAAACAAACAAACCTATTTTATAGGCAAGGAGAGCTCACACATGCTAGTCCTGCGCTAATCACACATGCTAATCAGTTCACAGCAATGTAGATACACTAAGGGCTAGATTCACTAACCTCCGATCCGTGTCTGATCTGTGTTCATTTGCATGCAGGCCGACGAATTCACTAAAGGCCTGCATGCAAATGGAGATGATCGTTGGAACGCCACCAGCCAACTGTCAGTGCTGTCAGGGCTTCTGCCGCCTTTTTAAATTTATTTATTTTTTTAACCGGGCAGATATTTTGCGTGTTTTATACACGCAAAATATCTGCCCAATTTAAAAAAATAATTAAACCCCCACTCCCAACAAATGCCCCGAACACCCCTCCCTCCCCAAACCCCACAAAAAATTTGCTCCGCAGCTGCCGTTTAAAATTATGGCAGGAAGGTTCCCACTCCCTCCTGCCATCAGTCTCATCCACCCACCTAAAAAACTAATGTAAGGAGGGATGCTAACTCCCTCCTGCCACCCCCTCCGGACGCCCCCTCCCCACCCCCTCTCCCTGTACCTTTAACAGAGCAGGAGGGGTGCTAAATCCCTCCTGCTCCAATGCTTCCTGCAATGAGTCTGAGGCTTTAGGCCCCGCCCTGGTGCATCATGTGATGCACGGGACAGGGCCTAAGGCCCTGAATGGCTGAGACGCCTCGGGATCCTCTCTTGGGTGGGGCCTGGGATGCCTCAGTCAACCAAGGACTTCCTTAGGGAGGAGTTTAAGGAAGTCCCTGATTGGCCAAAAATGGGCTGGCAATTACAGCATGCATTACAGCGCATTGCCAGCCCATGGTTTTAAAGGGCAGGAGAGCCGGTAAGAAGTGAAGCGACTGGTCCTCAGCAGTCGCTTCACTTCTGATCGGCAAGTTTAATCGACCTTTCTTCTTCTGTTTAGTGAATCACGACCCTGCCTACTTTGCATGCCGTTTCCCCTGAGATGTCTTGTCAAGACAATGCCAACCAAAAGCACAGTCTTAACTTTAAGATCCAAGAGGGATGCATCTGGTAGGGGCTCGTATGGAACACGAGATAGGCCCTTCAGAACCACATTGAGGTCCCAAGACAGGAACAGCTTGCGCAATGAGGGTCGCAATGAGTGGCCCCCTCAAAAACTAAGAGACGTTTGGATGAGATACTAATGACTGCATGCCTATCTGGGCCCTCAAACACAGAAGACCGGTTACTTGCACCTTAAGAGATGAAACCGCTAGGCCCTTTTCAAGACAGGCTAGTAGGAATGCTAGAATCACTGGGATAGAAGCCTTCTCAGGCTTCACCTGTTCCTTGGTGCACCATAACTAGAAACTGCGCATTCACCATAGGTGGTTTAGGTATATTGATCAAAAAACAGCAAGGGAATATATTTATCCAAGGTGATGCTTATAAATCACTGTTGTACTAATCACCTTTGTTTTACTTCAAGCACTAATTTCAACACAAGGCTGATGTGGTTAAGTGAAAACTCAGACCCACAGCTGAGGTCCGGTGAAACAAGTTCACGGGGCAGCTGTTAAGGAGACCATCATAATTGTTCACAGTCTCCTCCACCAAACAAAGACTAAATAACAGAAAATAAAACTTAAATAAAAATAAAATCATAAATTTCACAACAACTTAACTTTGAATGGTGTAGATGGTACACATAACTGCTCCGGGCTCCTCCGTTTATTCACAATACCGACCCCCCAACCTAGGTTTCACCCACTGGCTTCTTCAGGAGGGGTACTACAATTACAAGATAACCCAAATCAACACTGCACCACACAGCTTGCTAACTTAATAAACACTACATTTGAAATACTCAATGTACACACTCTCTCTACAACTTACCGGCACAAACACTCCATACTGCTCACACACGCACTACTGACAAGAAGAACTTCCCAGCAGGCCACGCTTTAAATACACTCCCCTTTTACTACCTACTACATCATCACTTCTGACATCATAATTGAAACCATTCAATATCATTGTTAAATCCTGTGGGGGCCAAGGTATGCCATTGGAATATAAACTTCTGCTCCAAATAAAGAAGATGTTAAGTGATATTTCCAGATTCTTTATAAGCACACATAAGAACAGTATATTGTAATTCCTCAATAGTGTTGTTGCTCAATCCAATGGCTCACCAGGGGGGCAGTTACACGTTTGCATCTTATATTGCTCAAGTGTTCGGCAATGCGGATTTTAATAGCACGCCGGGTATGTCCTATGTAATACAGCCTACAAGGGCAAATAATGCAATATATTACTGCAGATGACAAACAATTAGTGCCTGTTCTTAAATAAAATTTCTTACCCCCTGTTTGAGGAATTACCACTTGGTCAGTGTTGAGGACATGAGGGCAATACACACACTGATGACAACGTACGTGAGGACCCTCTCTGTTCTGTTGGACAGGGTCACGATGTTTCAAAATCTGACCTAAACTCCGGCCCCTAGTATGGGCAAATAAAGGGCTGTCGTTCAAGCTCTCATGTACCTGCAGCACTGGCCAGTGTTCTTATGTGTGCTTATAAAGAATCTGGAAATATCACTCAACATCTTCTTTATTTGGAGCAGAAGTTTATATTCCAATGGCATACCTTGGCCCCCACAGGATTAAACAATGATATTGAATGGTTTCAATTATAATCAATTATGATGTCAGAAGTGATGATGTAGTAGGTAGTAAAAGGGGAGTGTATTTAAAGCGTGGCCTGCTGGGAAGTTCTTCTTGTCAGTAGTGCGTGTGTGAGCAATATGGAGTGTTTGTGCCGGTAAGTTGTAGAGAGAGTGTGTACATTGAGTATTTCAAATGTAGTGTTTATTAAGTTAGCAAGCTGTGTGGTGCAGTGTTGATTTGGGTTATCTTGTAATTGTAGTACCCCTCCTGAAGAAGCCAGCGGGTGAAACCTAGGTTGGGGGGTCGGTATTGTGAATAAACGGAGGAGCCCGGAGCAGTTATGTGTACCATCTACACCATTCAAAGTTAAGTTGTTGTGAAATTTATGATTTTATTTTTATTTAAGTTTTATTTTCTGTTATTTAGTCTTTGTTTGGTGGAGGAGACTGTGAACAACTATGATGGTCTCCTTAACAGCTGCCCCGTGAACTTGTTTCACCGGACCTCAGCTGTGGGTCTGAGTTTTCACTTAACCACATCAGCCTTGTATTGAAATTAGTGCTTGAAGTAAAACAAAGGTGATTAGTACAACAGTTAGGTATATTGATGACATATTATTGCTATGGAAAGAAAATGTAAAAGAATTGTATTGTTTTGAAAACTGGTTAAACAGTTGTGATAAGAACATTCAATTCACAATACAGTATTCTTATAAACAGCTCAGTTACTTGGATTTATTAATCATTCAGGACAAAGATCATTTTGAGTTTGATTTATATGTTAAATCAATGGATAGAAATACGTTTTGGATTTTCATAGTTGTCACCCCGCGAGTCTCAAGAAGAACTTGCCGTTTTCACAATTTCTCAGATTGAAACGTAATTGTTCAACTCTGAATAGTTTTAAAAAGCACTCAAAATCTTTGATGCAGAAATTGGAACTTTGGGGTTATCCAAAGAACATTATGAAAAAAGCATTCAAGCGTGCTAAACATTACCATAGAGATTGGCTCCTTGATAAACAAGTTAGAGCAAATAATGACCAACTTCTGGCAGCGTAGTAGCCAACATTTTAAAAGACAACTGGAAAATTATGAAAACTAATCCCTTATTTGAAAAATTAGATCTACAAATAGCTTTCTCAAGAGACAAAAATTTAAAAGAAATTTTATCTCCTGCGGTTTGTCCATCGGAAATTTCAAATGATATGAACTTATTACCACCTGGATTCTACAGATGCAGCAAATGCAGCATCTGTCAAATAACTGTTTCTTTGAAAGAATTTGTCAATCCAAAAGATGGGAAAGTATTCACAATAAGACACTTCCTCACATGCTCTTCTGACCATGTAGTGTATGTAATAACATGTCCATGTGGTAAATGGTATGTAGGCATGTCCACAAGACCTTTTAAGATCAGAATGAGTGAACATAAATCAAATTTAAAATGTGGAAGATCCAATGCTCCCCTTGTCGAACACTGTGGTCAAATGCAGCATAAATTTGCTGATTTGAAGTGTTTTTGCATCGATAAAGAAACATTTAACATCCAGGGTGGTGATCGAAAAAGAAAATTGTTACAAAAAGTGTCTCGCTGGATTTTCAAATTGGGTACTCTTAAACCAGAAGGATTGAACACCATGGTTGAATGGAGTTCATTCTTTTAAATTAAAGTTTAAATTTATGCGCGTCATGAATAATTAATGAAGTGAATACTTAAGCGCATGCGCGGCGTACTAACAGCGCCAGTGCCATTTTCTGCTAAGTAACTGAGGAGAAGAGCTGCCCAGTGAGTAACCATAAGGATTATTTGTTTAATATTTACAATATAGTGCAATAGAGTTTAATTATTTGATATTGTGGTATGTTTTTTGTAATCGTTTTAGCCTCGAGTAAGACCCCTGAAGAAGTCGGAGACAAGGCGAAACGGGTCCCGTTGGGCAAAACGGACATTATATCATTCCACAACCGACAGGATGTTAAGATAAGTGCTGTTTTTGGTTTCATTTGCACAGTAGCACTTTCTTAGAGTTGTTTGCACAAAGCATTTGCACTTTAGTAAAACGTAGAACTCAATGAATGATATCTTTAACCTATAAAAGCTGTTAGAAGAAATCGTATATGATTTAACAGCACAGGTATCTGAGAGTTCTACATTATATTGTAGATATTATTGTGTTTACAAGTCATTTTTTGGGGTTGATCTGTCAATTTGTGGACTTGTTTCCATTGTGAGGTTTTTGAGTGGTCTTCACATAAGCCACAAATATTGCATGCTTCTTGGCTCTAAGGAGAGTTGTAACGACAACCTCCGAATAGTCTTCGTGCGCTCAAGGGCCATGCCATAAGACCAAAGCACTCTGGATTCTCCATGGGAACTGGGTCCTGACTGAGGAGCCTTGGGTGAACCGGCAGCTTAAGATACCTGCCCCTTTAGAGATGCACCAGATCCGCATACCAAAGCTAGTTGAGGCCAGTCTGGAGCTATCAGAATCACCAGCCCTTGGTTGGTTTGCTATTCTGCGGATGATCTGACCCACTGTGGCCCATGGAAAAAACACTAAGAGCAGGAGATTAAGGGCCAGGGTCAGACTTCCCTGCTTGGCTCTTTGATTGTAGAAGCGACAGAGATCACTGGGACAGAGACCACTCCCCCAAATCTAGAGTCTGCCTGCCCCAAAAAATCTGGAAAATTGGCAGGGTCTCCTAGAGGCACAAAAACAGCTTCTGCCACCCCTGGCAGGATGGATTTGGAATGGTGATCCGCCATACTAGCCATGAGATGTTCCAGCCCCTTTGCCAAAAAGCATCTACCCTTGAAGGGTAATCAGTTTAGAGTGGCCTTAGAGGCTAAATCACCTGCTCACTGTCTGATCCAGAGCATTTAGCCAGTAGAAAGTAAGTCGAAACCTTACTTAGGACTCTGATGGAGAACGTTCCAAGCGTCCACCACTCGCTGTGTGAAACAGAACTTCCTAACATTTGTCCTAGGCCTGTCGCCTCTCAACTTCAGTCCATGACCCCTCGTCCGAGTCACATTTGACAACGTGAATAACGCTGCAACTTGCTGGATTTTGTCAAATCCTTTTAGTATTTTAAAAGTTTCTATCATATCCCCACGCATTCTTCTCTTCTCTAGGGTGAACAAGTTCAGTTTTTTGAGGCGTTCTTTGTAGCTCAAATTTCCCAAACCTTTTACTAGCTTTATGGCTCGCCTCTGCACCCTTTCTTTAGGTAGGGAGACCAGTGTTGGATACAATACTCCAGTTGTGGCCTAACCATTGCTCTGTAAAGCGGCATTATGACGTTAGCCAATCTACTTGTGATTCCCTACTTAATCATGCCCAACATCCTGTTCGCTTTCTTTGCAGCCGCCGCGCATTATGCCGACGGCTTCAGGGTCCGGTCTATCAGCACTCCCAGGTCTCTTTCTTGTTCGCTCTTGCTCAGTGTTACACCTAACATTTTATATTCATGTTCCTTGTTTTTCGTGCCTAGATGCATCACTTTGCATTTTTCTATATTAAACTTCATCTGCCACGTTTCCGCCCATTTCTCTAGCAGGTTCAAATCTCTCTGGAGTTCTTCACTATCCATCTGTGAACCAACTGATCGACATAGTTTCCTGTCATCTGCGAACTTGATTATATTACTCGTTGTTTCATCTCCCATGTCATTTATGAATGTATTGAATAAGATAGGCCCAAGGACCGAGCCCTGGGGCACACCGCTTGTCACCTTTTCCCAGTCTGAAAACCTCCCATTTATGCTAACCCTCTGCAATCTGCTCTCCAGCCAATTGGCTATCCATCTTAGTATATCCCCTTCAATTCCATGGCTTTGTAGTTTCTTCAGAAGCCTAGCGTGTGGAACCTTGTTGAACGTCTTCTGGAAGTCCAAGTATATTATATCCACTGGGTAACCTCCATCGATTTGTTTGTTCACCTTCTCAAAAAATTGTAGTAAATTCGTCAGACATGACTTCCCCTTCCTGAAGCCGTGTTGACTATCTCTCATCAGGTCATGATTTTCCAAGTGCTGCACTATGCTGTCTTTGATTAGCATTTCAACCATCTTCCCAGGAACTCACAGGTCTATAATTGCCTGGTTCTCCTCTCGATCCTTTTTTGTAGATTGGAATGACATTCGCTATCTTCCAATCCTCTGGTATTCGCCCGGTTCTGATTGACAAATTTGCTAAGGATTGTAAGAGCTCTCCGATTTCTATCTTAAGTTCCTTTAGCACTCTCGGGTGAATTCCGTCTGGTCCAGGGGACTTGTCACTTTTTAGTCTTTCGATCTGATAGTATATCATATCCAGGTTCACACTATAGGATTCAAGAGCAAGTTGGATTGTTCTTGGATTGTTCTCCCTTGAGAAAAGGAGAATGCGTGGGGATATGATCGAGACCTTCAAAATACTGAAAGGAATCGACAAAATAGAGCAGAGAAGATTATTTACACTGTCCAATTTGACACGGACTAGAGGACATGGAATGAAGCTAAGGGGGGACAGGTTCAGGACTAATGTCAGGAAGTTCTGCTTCACTCAGAGAGTGGTTGACACCTGGAATGCCCTCCCAGAGGAGATTATTGCGGAATCGACCGTCCTAGGCTTCAAGAGCAAACTAGATGCATATCTCCTTAAGAGAGGCATATAAAGATATGGTGGACTATAAATTACGCCAGGTGTACACCTGGCGGGGCCTCCGCGTGTGCGGATCGCCGGACTTGATGGACCGAAGGTCTGATCCGGAGATGGCAGTTCTTATGGATGCACACCTCCTTGCTAATCACATTGAGGGATATAGGTAAACAAGGTCTCATCTGGGACCACCTAGGCCTTCATTAGCAAGCACCTAGTTGAGCCTCCGCGTGTGCGGGTCACCGGACTAGATGGACCAAGGGTCTGATTTGGTGAAGGCATTTCTTATGTTCTTATGATGATGTCTTAAAGAGCATCGCTGACATAATCCACTCCCTCCTTAAAAATGTGGGGACAGGCGACCCCAAGCTCTGAGAAACTAGTCCGCAAACTGATATGACAGGCCTGTGCCACGAAGGAGGCAGCTGCTGCAGCTTTGATGCCCAAAGCCAACACTTCAAACTGTCTTTTTAGTATCACTCCACCCTCCCTGGGAAGGGAGTGCTCATGGTCACTTGTGCTACTGATGAATCCACTTCCAGCTGCACAAACACTGTTCAAGTCCAGAGCCATAGGACAGAGTATAGACATAGCTTTGGCCACCTTTAGAGAGCCTTCAGGCAACTCCCATTAGTCAGTGACTAAGGAAGTGATGTCCAGATAAGCAGGAAGAAAGGTTGTTTGTGATTTAGTGCCACTCGTAACAGAGCACCGAGGTGGAGGGCTACTGGGCATCGAGCTTCAACACAGATAGGGTGTCTGAAAAGACATGTGAAACATACCTGATTTAAAAAGGCAATGCACTGAGGGCTCATCACTGTAATCCACAGCTGCTCCTGACCCTGAAAAAGATTCCAGATCATTGATAGAGGAGTCATGTGATAAGAAGGGCATAGAAAGAGACTCCCAATCATCCCAGTTCTGCTCTGAAGGGTCACTGACACTAGGAGCTAGTGTGGTATGAAGCAGACACGCCTGCTTAGGAGAAGGATCCTCCTGAAGCTGAGTCGATGTGCCTGTAGGCAGCGCAGTGATTCATGAACCCATTAAGTAGACTTTCCATAAAAGGCAGATGACAGACAAAGCCAGAAAAACCTTGCACCAGAGGCCCCGAAGACCCCTGTAAAACCCTACACTGGGGAATTAGGCTCTCCTCCACCACAACATGCTTGTATTTCATCCCCTCATTACTTGCAGTCTCTGAGCAAGATCTCTTCCTCACAGACTGGACTTTCCAGGCTTTTTGAGGTTCTAATACCCTGGAAGACTGATTAGAGGCTGAGTCTGAAGCTCCTGCCCCTCCCTCCCGTACCCCATGGCACATAGAACATGGCCGTTCCTCAGCCAGTAAATCTGCAAATTAAACGCATGAATTGGGGCTAGTCTGACATGGGGCATCCATTACAGATGATCCCTAGGCAAAATGACGGGTTATGAGGCAGAAAATAGCTAAAAATAGCTAAAAATTCAAGATGGCCACCGCCAGAAAATTCGCACCAAAAACGGCCCATTGAAGCAAAACAGAAAAATAAAATATAGAGAAAAATGGGGTTTTGGAGGTAGGAAAACCTAATACTAACCCCA
Source organism: Geotrypetes seraphini (assembly GCF_902459505.1). Taxonomy (NCBI): domain Eukaryota; kingdom Metazoa; phylum Chordata; class Amphibia; order Gymnophiona; family Dermophiidae; genus Geotrypetes; species Geotrypetes seraphini. Next base: position 273,213,595 of record NC_047086.1, read on the forward strand.
GAAATCCTCAAAACTGTTTGGGTTTTTTTTAGCCGCCCTCTCCCACCTGATTTCTCCCCATAGGGAATAATGGGAGTACTCGCTGGGACTTCTGGTGCTTGTCAGCTTGAATCAGTCTGCCTGCAGGGAAAGGATTTCTGCCTCAGGGATTAGCCAGCATAATTCCACCAATGGAGATATTCTGGCTGACAGTTGGGCAGACCCCGACCATAGACTCCCACCCCCGAAAGTCCTCGCGATGTGCCGGAGGAAGAAACTTTGTAGCCAGCTCCCTGATAACTGGGTTGTTCCACAGGGGCCCCACAGCCTGCGCTCAAGCCTCTGATAAATTAGCAGGTGAGCAGCTCCCAGGGGAATGGATCCTGAGCTCCTGAAGGGACACAAAGCATGCTGGCTCCACAGGTACTCAAAGAGATTGGCCTGGGAGCAGTAGTCCATCCACGTGAGACTGCACCTTTCTCTGGTGGACCTCCAAGCACCGAAGCCACACAGAAAAATATATGAAAACAACAAAGAGAAGCAGAGCAGTTCAGAACACACCTTCTTAGTTCGCTTGCAGAAGAAAAAACTGAAGAGGGAGCTGTTCTCCATTGCAGAAGGGGAAGCATTCAAAGTTTTAAAGTACAGTGGTACCTTGGATTACGAGCATGCTCATAATCTAAAATGCTCGTTTATCAAAGCGAGTTTCCCCATAGGAAATAATGGAAACTCGCTTTGATATGTTCCCACCCCACCCTCCCCCTCCCGAGGCCAGCAGCGCTGCTCCCCCCAAAGAACCGGCACTGCTCCCCATGAAGCCCCCCCCCCCCCGCGATCCGGCACCCCCCCCGCCGCCATCGGGCACCCCCCCAGCCGCGACCTGAGTCCCCCCAACCCACCCGAACCCTCTTCTTACTTTAGTGTAGCCTCCGCACCGGCACCAGCACTGGCACCAGCATGTCCTGTGCGTTGTGCCCGAAGATCTGCCTCCTGTGCTGGGCCTTGAGCATGTGCAGATCTTCGGGCACCGGCACCAACGCACAGGACATGCTGGTGCCGGTGCCGGTGTGGAGGCTACACTAAAGTAAGAAGAGGGTTCGGGTGGGTAGGGGGGACCTCAGGTCGCAGTGGGGGGGGTGCCCGACGGCGGCAGGGTGGGTGCCGGTTCACGGGGGAGAGGGGGGGGGCGGGGCGCTCGCAAATCGAGGCGCGCTCAGTTTCTGAGGTGCCGATTTTGCGAATGTTTTGCTCGTCTTGCAAAACACTCGCAAACCGGTGCACTCGTAAACCGAGGTACCACTGTAATATTCTTCTGCAGATTTGCAACTAATGGGAGTTAACAAGCTACTGTACAGAATCTCATGTCTTCCCTACTGAAAGCTCTTTTATAAATCATCTGTATGACAAAAAGGGACATGGTTTATGAGAAAGAACTTCCAAAATACCCAATGGTCTCTGACATGCTGTTGATGAGAGGCCAAGTTGCCATTGAATGCACTATTCCTGTAAAAACAAAGTCTTAGCTATGCCTGGAGCCTTTCTTAGCAAAAATAAGAGCCACCGCAACAGTTTAGCACTCTGTCTGTCACTGTTGGGGACTATCCAAGTGTACTGATGCCACAGAGTATTAGAAATAATAGAAGGTCTATGAATAAAAATCAGCAACTTTATTTGCTCTTTTAGCAATTATTGCTGATCTCCCCCCTCCATTTATTACTTATAAATCAAGGCCTTACCTCCAAAGTTCTATGCCCCATAAGGCTCCTTAGTTTTCTGTCTAAAAAGCTGAAGCTTCTCAGAGCAATCTTCAGATAATTCTCACCGAGTTGAGAGTTGGTTAATACTTGAACGAGTGCATGGCCAACTACAAAAAAGGTCAACTTCTGCCTCACACCCGTATGTTCATCCGCAACCACAAACAGCAAATCTGCCACCTCAAAACAGTAAACAAAAACAAACATCACATTAAACATATACTCTTATATCCACAACAGATGTCCTCCACTCTGTTCCCTCCAAAAGATAACCCCCCCCCACTGTTACCCTTCTTGCTCATCTATATCCCATTTCCCAAACCCCCAAGTTAACTTGTACTACTGCTAATCATTTCTATAGCGCTAGTAAACTTATGTAGTGCTGTATACATTATATGAAAGGTACTTCCCCTGTCCCTAGTGGCCTCACAATCTAAGTTTTGTACCTGGGGCAATGGAGAGTTAAGTGACTTGCCCAAGGTCACAGGGAATTGAACCCAGTTTGCCAAGCTCAAAGCCCATTACACTAACTATCTCTGCAACAAGTGTGTGTGTCTGATTTTGCAGAAATATTTAGCCAAACATTAAATTTCTCATTTAACTGCTTCCCAGTTAATTGGAGACATGACAATATCTGCTTCCTGGTGCGGAAAGAAACATCCACCTGCTTGTAATGCCAAGTAGAACTGTCATGTTGTTGCCTGTCTCTTTTGCTCAGAGGGATGTACACTGTTCCTTGTACTGCAGCCCAACATAAGGCACGTACCATGCGAGAGACCACTGAAGGATCTGCAGAGACTATGTTCCCAGCAAGCACCTGGATCAACCTCCTGTTCACCGCTCCCAGCAGCCTCGCTGACTTACTGTTTTTCAGCACCTTCTCAAGAGCTGCTCCAAAACAGAGGACAAGGAGACATTGGTTACAGAGCATAGAGATGTTACTGTTCCAGGAGGCACGGACTAAAATTATTGAGAAGCACTTCCTTCAGAAAGCAAAACTTCTTGAGTGTATAAATCCACATGTAATGTAAAAAGCCTAGCTAGAATAATTGCCTCCGAAACACATTTATCCAGGACATTTTATCTTGGCTTCAATGCTCCCCTCCAGATTTTGGTCTTATAAAATTAGACTCACCAAGTTCTCCTATCATTTCATAACATGTTCAGTTGCTCCTATCATTTCATAACATGTTCAGTTGCTCCTATCATTTCATAACATGTTCAGTTGCTCCTAGCTCCTCTCAAACTAATGCAGGTGCTCCCACTTCCCTTGGGTAAACTTAGAAATATTTTCATAGCACTTTAGACAGCCCCTATACTTAGACTGGATCTCTCCTGTTTTCGTGGACTGTTGTGTATTATGTGTATTTTCCTTAATTCCTTTTGTTTGATTCTTCTTACTGACAAATGTGGGTTTTCTAACAACAATGGTTTCCAGTTGTATAAATGAAAATTGAATAAAGTTTAACTTTAACTTGTTCTGTAGGGTATTTGCCTCTATATTTTTTTCTTTATGGAAAGAATATCTCTTGTTTATAATTATTCTTTATCCTGTTGATATACAAGAGTTTGCCTTGGTTCTATTGTTAAAATGATGTAAAAATTGCATACCACAAACCTAAACAGTCCATTACAACATCAGGGGACCTATAGGACTGCCCAAACCTGGGCTTCACAGGTACTAACTTATCATCTGCTGGAGACTAAGAAATACTGGCTTATAGGACCTTATAGGTGATATTATCTACTTGTAGGAGCACAAACTTGTCTAGACTGGTTTGGAGGGACAATGAGGAATAATCATGGGCATTTATTTCTCTTTTTTAACTGTTCATAAAGGTATACTGGTCAGGAAATCTCAAGGATCTCAAGTTGCATAATGGGGGCAGGGTAGGGACACTAAATATTGTGTTTCTACGCCTACTACTGTTTCTTATTCTTTATATAGGAGCAGGGCTTAATTTTCTAGGTGAACATCCCTAGAACATAGTTCCACCACTTCCTTTCAGACTTCATGGGAGTTCTGCTCCAGCTGCTCCTTTCCAGGAAGCCTGCAAGGAAGAGGAGGGCAAAGAGGATGAACCAGGAACAGAGCAGAGAAGTCACTGTTCTCCCTTTGTTCCTGTCCCTAGCTCACCCCCAGCTCCACTTCCTTTCAGTCTACAGATTAAGACCAGTATAAGAGTCTTAAGGACTTCTCCATTCTTACCTTCTGGCCAGCCTTTGAGCAGTGGGTGTAGACTGCAAAGCCCAGACTTGGCCAGATAGATTGCTAGTTTCAGCTCAGCAGATTTTGAATCTCTGTTGGTTATGGTCAGGAAAGGCAAGAGCTTTCTCACTGCTTGACTGGAGAACTCCTCATCCTCTGTCAGGGTGGGAATTTTCATCAAAATGTCTGTCACTTTCTCCAGAACATGGTACCTTAACCAGAATTACACGATAAAATATACATATTAAGTTCTCCTAAGTATATATCATATCCTTGGATCAGACATTCATAGAGCTCTCATGCAGAAAGGGTATTTCCATGTTCACAAGCTCCTCTAATCACGTATCACTCCTGCTGGATCCAAACACACTAGTTTGTTTTGGTTCAAAGAATATATACTGTGGTTAATTTATTATCCAAAAACTGCAACAGAGTAAAATCCTTTTCCTCAGCTTTATCTGTCTGTTGCTTCATCTAGGTCAGGGGTGCCCAATAGGTCATAGAAACATAGAAACATAGAAGATGACGGCAGAAAAGGGCTACAGCCCATCAAATCTGCCCACTCTGCTTACCCACCCCCTGTCTATGCCCTAATGACCCAATTTCCTTATCTTGACCCTCGTAGGGATCCCACATGGGTATCCCATTTATTCTTAAAGTCTGGCACGCTGTCTGCCTCGATCACCTGCACTGGAAGCTTGTTCCAATGATCAACCACTCTCTCTGTGAAGAAATACTTTCTGGTGTCGCCATGAAATTTTCCGCCCCTGAGTTTGAGCAGGTGCCCTCTTGTGGCCGAGGGTCCCTTGAGAAAGAAAATATCATCTTCCACTTCGACACGTCCCGTGAGGTACTTAAATGTTTCGATCATGTCTCCACTCTCCCTACGTTCCTCAAGAGTGTAGAGCTGCAATTTGTTCAGTCTCTCTTTGTACGAGAGACCCTTGAGCCCCGAGATCATCCTGGTGGCCGTCCGTTGAACCGATTCAATTCTGCGCACATCTTTACTGTAATGTGGCCTCCAGAATTGCACACAGTACTCCAGATGAGGTCTCACCATGGCCCTGTACAACGGCATTATGACTTCAGGCTTTCGGCTGACGAAACTTCTGTTGATACAACCCAATATCTGCCTTGCCTTAGATGAAGCCTTCTCCACTTGATTGGCAGTTTTCATGTCTGCACTGATGATTACTCCTAAATCTCATTCTGCTGAAGTCCTAGTTAAAGTTTCTCCGTTCAAGAAGTACGTCCTGCATGGATTTCCGCTTCCGAGGTGCATGACCTTACATTTCTTAGCACTGAAGCCTAGCTGCCAGGTTGAGGACCAACTTTCCAATGTAAGCAGGTCCTGCGCCATATAATTCTGTAAACTGCATTCACTTACTATATTACATAGTTTGGCGTCATCGGCGAATAGTGTTATTTTACCTTGAAGCCCTTGAGTCAGATCCCCTATGAATATGTTGAAAAGGAGTGGACCCAGGACCGAGCCCTGCGGCACTCCACTGGTCACCTCCGATGTTTTAGAGAGGGTACCATTAACCACCACCCTCTGAAGTCTGCCACTCAGCCAATCATTGACCCACGCAGTTAGTGTCTCTCCTAACCCCATCGATTCCATCTTGCTTAGCAGCCTGCGGTGTGGGACACTGTCAAAAGCTTTACTGAAGTCCAGGTACACGACGTCCAAAGACTCTCTCAAGTCCAACTTTCTTGTTACCCAGTCAAAGAAGCTGATGAGATTGGATTGGCAGGACCTACCCTTGGTGAATCCATGCTGACTGGGATCCCGAAGATTCCCTTCATTCAAGATTGTGTCCAATTTGCTTTTAATTAGTGTTTCCATGAGTTTGCACACTATTGATGTGAGACTCACCGGTCTATAATTCGCAGCCTCTGCCCTGCAACCCTTTTTATGCAGAGGAACGACATTAGCTAATTTCCAGTCCAGGGGAACTTTCCCCTTACTTAGGGAGAGATTGAATAGCTCAGCCAACGGTTTCGCCAGGACATCACTCAATTCTCTGAGCACTCTTGGGTGCAAATTGTCTGGTCCCATGGCTTTGTTCACCTTGAGTCTTGCCAGTTCACTGTAAACTTCACTTGGTGTGAACTCAAAATTCTGAAACGGGTCTTCTGTGCTTTGTGTTGCCTTCAACTGCGGACCGTGTCCCGGTGCCTCACAGGTGAAGACTGAGCAGAAGTATTCATTCAATAGTTCGGCTTTATCGGAATCTGCTTCCACGTAACTTTCGTCCGGTCTTCTAAGGCGTACTATCCCTGTTCCTTTGTTCCTTTTTCTGTCACTAATATACCTGAAGAAGGATTTGTCCCCCTTTTTAATGTTTTTTGCCAGAATTTCTTCCACTCAAAGTTTTGCCTCCCTAACTGCCATTTTGACCGCTGTAGACCTGGTCCTATATTCTACCTTTGCCTCTCTTTTCTCCGTGCGCTTGTAGGAGAGAAACGCTTTTTTCTTCTCCTTAATAAGGTGCGAGATCTCCATGGTGAACCATTGGGGTTTATTGTTTCTTTGTCGTTTATTTATTGATTTTATGAAGCGGCTAGTTGCTTCATGTATGGTTGATTTCAGTGTTAACCACTTAGCTTCTACATCATCAGTCTCCGCTTGGTCCTGCAGCGTCTGATGGACGAAATCTCCCATGCGTGCGAAGTCTGTGCCCCGGAAATTGAGTACCTTTGTTTTCGTGTTTGATCTAGGGAAGCCTTTCCTAAGGTTGAACTATACTATGTTGTGGTCGCTGGAGGCTAGCGTATCTCCTACTGAGACCTCTGAGACGCTTTCCCCGTTGGTGAGTACCAGGTCGAGGATTGCCTGGGCCCTAGTGGGCTCCGTTACCATTTGTTTGAGACGTGCTCCCTTTATGGAGGTTAAGAGCCTCCTGCTACCGCTGGTTGTCGCTGAAAATGAGTTCCAGTCTGCATCAGGCATATTGAAGTCCCCTAACAGTACAGCTTCTCCTCGTAGAGTGATATTCTCTATGTCTTCAATTAATTCTGCGTCCATGTCTTCCAGTTGTCTTGGGGGTCTGTATACCACACCTAGATACAGGCATTTTTCTCTGCCTCTTGCCAGGTTTACCCAGAGGGACTCCCCGGTGTACTTGACATCTGTGATCCTGGTGGTTTTGATGTCCTCTTTAATGTATAGAGCTACCCCCTCCTAACCTGCTCTCTCTGTCCTGACGAAGTAGATTGTAGCCCGGTGTAGACCGGTAGCTCGCCAAGGCAAAGTGAGTCGATCATCCAGGATTCACTTTACCTTGGCGATCTATCGGGCCGATCAGTCTTCCTCTCCCTGACATCAATTCTGCCGTCGGAGAGGAAGTTCGGGCCAGCCAATCGCTGCCTGGCTGGGCGGAACTTCCTCTCCAACAGCAGAACTGACGTCGGGGAGAGGAATGCTGGTTGGCCTGAAGCAGGGAGAGCATGGGGTGGCGTCGGCGTCGGCTTTGGAGCCTGTTATCAAATTGGTGGCGGTTTGGATCCTGTTCCCCGATGGCAGCGGCAGTGGCTTGGGGAAGGGCAGGGAGAAAGAAAGAAAGGGGGCAGGCAGGGAGATAGAAGGAAAGAAGAGAAACAGAAAAAAAGAAAGGGGGCATGAAGAGAGAAAGAAAGAAAGGTCAGGGAGAGAGGAAGAAAAAGTTGGGGGAGGGAATGAGGTGTGGAGGAGAGGAAGCATACAGGCTGAAAGAAAGATTGGATGCACAGTCAGAAGAAGAAAGTGCAATCAGAGACTCATGAAATCACCAGACAAGGTAGGAAAAATGATTTTATTTTAAATTTAGTGATCAAAATGTGTCTGAATTTATATCTGCTGTCTATATTTTACAATATGGTCCCCTTTTACTAAACCGCAATAGTGTTTTTTAGCGCAGGGAGCCTATGAGCGTCGAGAGCAGCACTGGGCATTCAGCACAGCTCCCTGCGCTAAAAACTGCTATTGTGGTTTAGTAAAAAGGGAGGGGGGTGGGTATTTGTCTGTTTTTGTATGGTTGTTACTGAGGTGACAGTGCATAGAGTCATCTGCTTTGACCTCTTTGAAAAAACCCGTGAATAGGAATGATAATTAACAATTCTATGCATACAGTGTGCGTTGTGTTTTTTTAAAAATTTTATTGTTGATAGATCATTTTGACTTGGTCATTTTAAAAGTAGTTCGCGAGTCAAAAAAGTGTGGGCACCCCTGATCTAGGTACTATTCCTGACACAATACTGGAAATCACTCTCGTCTCCACACTATAGAAATTTTCAGTCATCATTGATTTCAGCTGACAGTTGGGCCAATGCACAAACTTCTTCCTGGATAGATTGGAAACAGAACCAGTATGGCCTAAATCCACTTGTCACAGAGGTGTAAGCATTCACATGTGCTCACATTCTTTCCTAGTGATGATTCTAACACATAGAGAGAAATACTATGTAGCAAGAGGTGAGACACTATTTTTTAAAGACTTATCAAGTACAGCCCATCTAATGAAAGATTAGGTATTTACCTTCGATAATCTTCTTTCTGTTAGTCCCTGTAGGATTCTATACACTAGGTGTTCAATCCCAACCCACAATCCGTGAGTTGTAGAAATCCAACACTTTTCTGAGCACATGCTCTGCCCCCTTAGCCTGAGAGCTAGAAAACATATCCAGTTAAGTCCCAAAGCCAAGCAACATACCAGTACAAATCCATGACTAAAGGGTACAGGGGAAGATCCCCAGCAACACAAACAAGTCTTGAACTGGTCTGCTCTGCAAAACATGAAACAAGTAAAAACAGGCACAAAGGCATTACAGCAAAACACTGAGGAACAATATAGAACTAGCCTGCTGTTTGCAACGAGCACCCACTTGATACAGCCTTCAGGTAAACATATTCACATGCAATACTTTACATTCAACGTTGAAAAATGTAAAGTATTGCATGTGGGAAGCAGAAACACGAGGTACAACTATACGATGGGAGGGATCCTATTGAATGAGAGTACCCAAGAGAGGGACTTGGGAGTAATGGTGGACACGTCAATGAAGCCGACAGCACAGTGCGCAGCGGCCGCTAAGAGAGTAAATAGAATGCTAGGTATAATCAAGAAGGGCATTACAACCAGGATGAAAGAAATTATCCTGCCGCTGTATCGGGCGATGGTGCGCCCGCATCTGGAATACTGCGTCCAATATTGGTTGCCATACCTTAAGAAGGATATGGCGTTACTCCAGCAGCTTTATATTCATTGGTAAAATCATTATCTCCTTTATTAAAAAAGAACACTACTCAAAAATGCATCCTTACAGCACAAGAAATCGCCGATTACTTTTCTATCAAACTTAATAAGGTTCGACAGACTGTTCAATCTAGTGTACTTAATCAACATATAGACAATACCAATCCCTCTTTCATTCCATTGTCTAAATGCTCTAAATTTAAAATTCCTACATTAAAAGATATTGAACTTAACATATGCAAAATTAATCTAAAGGGAACCCGTGACGAAGCTCTGCCACCATTCTATCTTAAAAAATTCTTTACTTGTTTAGGTCCCTTCATTCTTTCACTAATACAAAACAGCTTTCTCACCGCATCACTTCCTCAGCGTTGGAAACAATCTGTAATTACTCCGATTATAAAAGATCATAAAATTACGCCTGATGAAATTTCTAATTATCGACCTATAGCAAATATTCCTTTCATGGCAAAACTTGCAGAGAGCCTTGTTTTTGAACAAATATCAGACTTCGTGGAATCCACTAATGTTCTCCATCCTTACCAAACTGGATTCAGAAAATTTCATAACACTGAATACACCATGATAGGATTAATTAACAATATTCATTATTTTCTTGAACACCATAGATCCGTAGTTCTAATTTCTTTAGACCTAACCGCCGCTTTTGATACCATTGATCATAACTTGTTACTTAATCGACTAGAATCTATTGGAATCATAGATCAAGCTCTTGCATGGTTCACTTCCTTTTTGTCAAGCCGTTCTTCCTTTGTTAGATTTAACGATAGTACATCCAAAAGTTACTCATTAGATTATGGTATCCCACAAGGCTCAATACTATCTCCTCTTCTTTTCAATATATTTCTTTCACCACTTCTAAATGTAGCCCAATCTCTAGGTTTTACAGCTTTCGTCTTTGCAGATGATATTCAGCTCATTCATCCATTGGATCCAGATAGTAATGATGACATAGCAGCAATTAACAATAAACTTGTAACAATAAAAAATTGGCTAAATACAAATAAACTATCACTAAATATTAATAAAACAAAATTGATGCTTTTCCCTTGGAAAAAAGATATAACATTAAGATCCCCAATCTCTATCAATAATACTGATTTAGAACAGGTCACCTCTTTAAAAATATTAGGCGTTTCGATAGATGATAAGCTCACATATCACGACTATATAAATAATATCGTTAAATCATGTTTTTATAAACTTCGTTTGATTCGCTCTCTTGCAAAATTTTTACAACCAGAATCCATTAATATTCTCATTCATTCCCTAATAATGTCTAAAATAGATTACTGCAATTCCCTTCTTATAAACGTAACACAAAAAGAAAAAAGAAGGCTGCAACTTATACAAAATACCGCTGTTAAACTAATTTACAAAGCTAAGAAATATGATCATGTTACCCCGCTGTTGATTAAATCCCATTGGCTTCCTATAAGCCATCGCATCACCTTTAAATTACTGCTTTTGGTGTTTAAAGCCTTAAACTTTAATGAACCCCAATTTATTAACAGATGGCTTATCCCATATAGTACAACACGATCACTTCGTTCATCTTCAATTAATCTTCTTTCCGTGCCTTCAATTAAAATGATAGGAACTAGAAGACAAGACATGTTCTCAGTTATGGCCCCACATTCATGGAATCTTTTGCCACAATTCATTAGAGAACTAAATGACCTAACACTATTTAAAAAAACGTTAAAACCTTTCTCTTTAAAGATGCGTATGGAACTTAGGACAAAGAAAAAATCGATTATTTTTTAACCGTTACCTGGTTGTTTTCTTTTTTTTTTTTTTAAAAAACAGCTATTATAACCTCCCTTTTTGTTCTTTCCTTTTATGTTTTTTCTTCTCTTCTATCAAAAATTGTAACTATTCCCCCTCTTAACCACACATGTCTTGTATGTCTTACCCACAAAATTATTTTAAACTTATGTCCACACTCAGTTTGTTAAGTGTGTTACATTTTAACTAACAACAAATTTGTTTTTATGTCACCATTAACATTGTTCTTGTTTAATTTATTAATATGTTATTATTATTGTACATCGCCTAGCAATCTAAATAGGCGATTCATCAAGAATAAATAAACTTGAAACTTGAGAGGGTTCAGAGAAGAGCGACACGACTGATAAAAGGGATGGAAAACCTTTCATACGCTGAGAGATTGGAGAAACTGGGTCTCTTTTCTCTGGAGAAGAGGAGACTTAGAGGGGATATGATAGAGACTTATAAGATCATGAGGGGCATAGAGAGAGTAGAGAGGGACAGATTCTTCAAACTTTCAAATAATAAAAGAACAAGAGGGCATTCAGAAAAGTTGAAAGGGGACAGATTCAATACAAATGCCAGGAAGTTCTTCTATACCCAACGGGTGGTGGACACTTGGAATGCGCTTCCAGAGGACGTTATAAGGCAGAGTATGGTACTGGGGTTTAAGAAAGGATTGGACAATTTCCTGCTGAAAAAGGGAATAGAAGGGTATAAATAGAGGATTACTACACAGGTCCTGGACCTGTTGGGCCGCCGCGTGAGCGGACTGCTGGACCTCAGGGCTGACCCAGCAGAGGCATTGCTTATGTTCTTATGTGAAAACTGCCCACAGGATCTGTCAACTGACTGGAAAGTGTTCAAGCCTGTAGGGAGAATAACTGAGGCAGAAAGAAATAGGTTATTCCAAACCACTTAGTGGACACAGACAGGGCGGGTCATATGGAATCCTACATGGACTAACAGAAAGAAGATTATCAAAGGTAAGAACCTAATATTCCATTCTTTTAAGTCCCTTCCAGATTCCATACGCTAGGTGACGTACCAAAGCAACGGTAGCATCTAGGGAGGGACAGAAGAGCCTGCCCACAAACCTGAGATCCCAAATGCATTATCAGATCAAGCTGCCACATCCACGTAGAGGTATTAGGAGGAGACTAAATAGCCGCCCTGCAAATTTTAAATTGCGCGAGACCCTGCCCACGATGCAGCAACACTTCTAGTCGAGTGGGCTATAATAGAAACTAGTAGCTGCTTGCCACACACAATGTAAGTCACGGAAATAACCATTCAAATCCATCAAGCGATCAAGGACCTGGATGCCAGTCGACCATGACAAGGCGCAGCAATCAGGACAAAAAGGTGATCAGATAGCCTGAAATTATTAGTCTTCCCCAAATAGTGGAGCAAGACTCTCTTGACATCCAACTTGCGCAAGAGCCTATGGAATGAAACGCAGGCATATGAACCTCCTGGTTGACATGGAAGGAAGAACCACCTTCGGTAGAAAGGAAGGTACAGTGCAGAAAACAATTCCCTGTGTGAACAAGCCTGAAGCTCCAAAATACACCATGCCGAGATGATGGTGACCATTAAGACAGTCTTGATCGCCAGATCCAGAAGAGCAGCATCCTTCAGTAGCTCAAATGGGGCTTCTCCGAGGCCTTGAAGAACGATGTTAAGATTCCACGAAGGTCACAAATGAAGTGCCCCTCTCAGAAACCTGGTCACATCTGGATGAGCAGTAAGCGAACTAGCACCTCTGCATGTTCTAAGGCACGAAAAGCCTGCAACCGGAACTTTAAGGGAGGCCACAGCTAAACCCTTCTCTAGACCCAACTGAAGAAAAGCTAGGACCACTGAAATGGGAGCCCTCTCAGGCTCCACCTTTTCTTTAGCACACCACTGCTGAAAAGCTTTCCAGGCTTTGGCATAAGAAGCCATAGCAGAGGATCTCTTCAAGTGCAAAAGAGTCAAAATAATTACATCTGAGTAACTGCGCTGCATCAAGGCTGAGCGCTCAAGAGCTATGGCATAAGACCAAAGTGCCATGGGTTTTCCATGGCCACTGGCATCCGACTAAGAAGGTAGCGATGAAGAGAGAGCTGAAGTATCTTGTCCCATTGAAGATGGACAAGATCCACCTAGTGAGGGTGACAAGGTCAATCCGGAGCCACTAGAATCCAGCGGATGACCCAACTGACTAGAGGCCACTGAGGGAACACGTACAGGAGCTCATGAGCCATCCAGGACTGAACCAAGGCAACCAGCCCTAGGTTTCCACGCTGTGTTTATCAACTGAAAAACCACCTGGCCTTCGAGTTCTCTGCTGAAGCCACTAAGTCCATCTGGAGCCAACTCTAGAGCTGCATGATGAGATGGAACATCTTTTGTGAGAGGGATCATTCTCCCAGGTCCAGGAACTATCGGCTGAAAAAGTCTGCCTGAACATTGATGGGCCACCAAGAAAGACAGAAGATGTACTTCCGCACAGCAGAACAGCATTTGAGCCTCGTGGCCCAAGGGAGTGCTTCTTGTGCCCCCTTGATGATTTACGTATGCCACTGTAGTAATGGTGTTGGAGAATACTCACACCGCCTTCCCTTTCAGAAGGGTCTGGAGAGCAAGTAGTGCCAGCCGAAATACCCAAAGCTCCAGACAATTGATCAACAAACATTTCAGATGAGGAGTCCACTGCCCCTGAATGGAGCGGTCCCTGTAGTGAGCACCCCAGCCTAACAGGCTGGTATCCATCATAAGAGTGATCCACTCAGAAATCTGAAGAAGCCAGCCCTGGCAGACAGCCACCCTTTGAAGCCACAAGCTGGCACCGTCCAGGAGAGCAGCATCTGAAGGGGATGAAGCTGTGGAGACCCCCGAGAGAGGAGGGACTGCTGTAAAGGGCGCATGTGCGCTCTGGTTCAGGGGACAGCCTCCAAAGCTGCCATTGACCCCAGAACCTGCAGATAATGCTAGTCCATGGGAGCCGGACGGTCCAGGAGATCTCTGATCTTTTATTGAAGTTTCTCTCTGAGTGCTTCGGGTAGAAACACACAACCTTGTCTGGTGTCAAAGAGAAAGTCCAGATACTCCAGGGACTGGGAGGGCATCAAGCGGCTCTTCCTAAAGTTGCCAACACCTGCAGCAGACACGCACCCATCTCTAACACACTTTCGCAATCCTGGCAAGACAGATCCTGGAGCAACCAGTTGTCCAAGAAAGAATGAACCTGGACCCTCTGCCAGCGAAAGGGTAGAGCTGTGAACTAGAAATTATGTTGCAGAACAGGGAAAATGCAGAAACCTGCGATGCTCCGCGTAGATCGGTATATGGAGGCAAGCCTCTGTGAGATCCAAGGACGCCATAAACTCTCTTGGAGAGCCAACAGCTATCACTGTGTGTGCTGTTTCCATGCATAAATGAGGAATCTTCAAGAAACGATTAACCAACTGTAGAATCTAGATCCAGAATGGGTTTCCAATCCTCCGAGCCTTTCTGTGGTACAATGTTGATTCGTGTTCTGGAACGAGTTCCATCACTCTGATGTCTAAGAAACATTGCAGAGTATTGCAGACCCTGGATTCCTTTTCCAGCTGACTGCAGAGGGTGGGCATAAATGGGAAATTCTCGGACTGGGAGAAGGTAACAAGCGGTGTGCCCCAGGGTTCGGTTCTTGGGCCAATCTTGTTCAATATCTTCATAAACGACTTAGAAGAAGAAACAACAAGTAATTTAATCAAGTTTGCAGACGACACAAAACTATGTAGGGCAGTTAGGTCACAAAAGAACAGAGAAGAACTCCAGAGAGATTTGAACCAGCTAGAGAAATGGACGGAAAAGTGGCAGATGAAGTTTAATATAGAAATATGCAAAGTGATGCACCTGGGTAAGAAAAACAAGGAACATGAATATAAAATGTTAGGTGCAACATTGGGCAAGAGCGAACAAGAAAGGGATCTGGGGGTACTGATAGACAAGACCCTGAAGCCGTCGGCTCAATGCGCAGCGGCGGCAAAGAAAGCAAACAGGATGTTGGGCATGATAAAGAAGGGAATCACGAGTAGATCGGAGGACGTCATAATGCTGCTTTACAGAGCAATGGTCAGACCACACTTGGAATACTGTATCCAACACTGGTCTCCCTACCTAAAGAAGGATATAACCCTGCTGGAGAGGGTGCAGAGGCGAGCCACGAAGCTAGTAAAAGGCATCGAGATTTTGAGCTACAAAGAATGCCTTGGAAAACTGGGATTGTTCACCCTCGAAAAGAGAAGGCTGCGAAGGGATATGATAGAGACTTTCAAAATACTAAAAGGATTTGACAAAATAGAGCAAGAAACATCGTTATTCACATTGTCAAATGTGACTCGGACAAGGGGTCATGGACTGAAACTGAGGGGCAACAGGTCCAGGACAAATATCAGGAAGTTCTGTTTCACACAGCGAGTGGTGGACGCATGGAATGCTCTCCCGGAGGAGGTTGTGTAGGAGACCACCATTCCAGGATTCAAGGGCAAGTTGGATGCACACCTTCTTGCAAAACACATTGAGGGATACGGTTAAACAAGGTCTTCAGCAGGGAACACCTGGATTGGCCTCCGCGTGTGCGGGTCGCCGGACTAGATGGACCAGGGGTATGATCCGGTGAAGGCATTTCTTATGTTCTTATGACCTTCCAGAGTCCAGAAACAAATCTGGAGGCAGACAAAAAAGGGCATAGGATGAAGTTAAGAGGTGATAGGCTCCAGAGTAATCTAAGAAAATATTTTTTTTACAGAAAGATTGATAGATGCATGGAACAGTCTCCCGGAAGAAGTGGTGGAGACAGAGACTGTGTCTGAATTCAAGAAGGCGTGGGATAGGAACATGGGATCTCTTAAGAGAAAGAGATAATGGTTACTGCGGATGGACAGACTAGATGGGCCATTTGGCCTTTATCTGTCATCATGTTTCTATGTTTCTAACCTGTGCCCCTCCCGAATGATGGCCAGCACCCATGGATCCGATGAAAGTCAAGACCACTCCTGATAAAACTGAGAAGTCAGCCTCTGATATGAGGAAGCCCCGCCTGACTCCTGGCAGCATCGGGGCTTTTTAGGTGCAGCCGCTACACAGGAACCTGAGGGTGCCTGGAATTGGAACTGTTGCAACGAGGGCATAGCCCTGGGAATATCTCTGGGAGGAAGAACCTGCGGATCCCTGATGACACCTGCGGGATGAAAGAAAGCACGACGATCCCCTCCCGACGACCAGCGAAACTTCTACACATGGAGAGACTTAGTGCAGCACTCGGCAACACCGGAGATAAGGTCATCTAGATCTTTACCAAAAAGAAACGGACAGGAAGTCTGCTTGTAGAGGCAACGTCCCCACTCACAAGACAAATCCAAAGAATCTGGTGCACAGACACTGCATAATCAGAGGCTTTACTAAGAACTCGAATGAGATCATAAAGGGTGGCCGTCACATAATCCACACCATCCATTACCAGCGGAGGACAGACATGCACCTCCACAGAGGACGCACTGCACAGCCTGGCATGACAGGCTTACACCATAAAGGAAGCAGCCACCGCTGCTTTGATACCTAAAGACACCACTACAAAAAGGGTTCCCCCCAACACAATATTCACCCCTGGCTCCTGATTTTCAGAAGGTTTTTGAACAACCTCAGGTAGATTCCGCCATGGCACAGGTTATCCAGCGCATAGCCCTCTCTAGTGTTGGGGGAGTGATGCTTAAGGACTCTCATAATAATTTTTAATAATAATAATTTATTTTCTTGTATACTGCCCCACCGAGAGTTTTCTGTTGTGAACCGCTTAGAACTATCGGTGGGGCGGTATACAAGAAAATAAATTATTATGAGAGTCCTTAAGCATCACTCTCCTAACACTAGAGAGGGCTGTGGGCTGGATAACCTGTGCCACGGCGGAATCTACCCAAGGTTAAACTAAACTAATTAAACTAAACCTTAGGTTTGTATACCGCATCCTCTCCACGGACGTAGAGCTCGGCACAGTTTACAGGAATTGGGATAGAAAGGAACTACAATGAAGATTAAAGGTCAGAATAAGAAGAATATTTAAAGGGCTTAGTATGCCAGAGACGGAGTAAGTATCACATTTTTGAGAATAATCAGGTTTTCAGATGCTTGCAGAAAAGTTGGAGAGAGCTCAGGTTCCGAAGAGGGGAGGTAAGGTTGTTCCAGAGCTCAGTGATTCTGAAGGGTAGGGAGGTCCCTAGTTTTCCTGCATAAGAAATGCCTTTTAATGAGGGGAAGGATAGTTTTAATTTGTGGGTGGGTCTGGTGGTAATAGGGTTTGGGGAGTTCCAAGAAAGTGGGATAAAGGGAGGGAGGATGCCGTGAAGAATTTTGAAAGCTAGACAGGCGCATTTAAAGTGGACCCTGGCGATTATCGGAAGCCAGTGAAGCTTGGACAAGAGCGGAGAGACATGGTCTGAATCCGCTGAAGTCTGTGAAGGTTTTTCTTAGTTAGGCTTAAGTAGATAGAGTTGCAATAATCCAATCTGAAAAGGATGATGGATTGGACAAGGACAGAAAAGTGTTTTTGATGGAAACAGGATCTTACTTTCCTCAGCATGTGGAGGCTGAAAAAGCATTTTTTTACTAAGGAATTGAGGTGGTCGTTGAAGGACAATGTAGAGTCAATGATGATGCCCAGGACCTTGCTTGAGAACTCAAGCTGCAGAGTGGAGCCAGAGGGCAGTGGGATGGAGATGGGTAGTTGGTCAAGTTTTGGGCCGAGCCCAAGTAGTTTTGTTTTGGACTCATTCAGTTTCATTTGCACAGTGTGGGCCCAGGATTGGAGGTACATTATACAGGAGGATATGTTCTCAGGGAGGTTGGTGAGGTTCGAGTCGGTCTCGAGGAGGACGAGGATGTCATCAGCGTAAGTGTAAATTGTTTCTAGGGGGGATAGATGGAGGAGTTTTAGGGAGGACATATAGATGCTGAAAAGGAGATAGAGGTGAGATAGAGGATAGGAGATAGAGATGAGCCTTGCGAGACTCCACATATCAGTTTCCAGGGGGGGGGGGATGAGGTGCCATTCATGTTGACAGTGTAAGAACGAGAACGTAGGAATTTTGAGAAACAGTCTAGGACTGTGGAGTTAATGCCTATCTCAGAGAGTTGGTAAACTAGAATATCATGATGGACAACGACAAAAGCAGCGGAGAGGTCGAATTGTAGGAGGACGGTGAACTTATTACGAGAATGAAGTTGTTGATTAAGGAGGATAATAGGGATTCGGTGCTGAAGTTGGGACGAAAGCCATATTGGTAAGGAAGGAGAATAGCGAATCTCTCTAAATATGATGAGAGTTGGGTAGATATGATGGACTCTAGCATCTTGGTTAGGAGAGGGATATTTGCTATTGGGTGATAGCTGGATGGTGTGGAAGGGTCTAGGTCAGATTTTTTTCAATAATGGGGTCAAGGCAATGTGACCCATTTCTGGGGAAAAAAGGCCCGAATGTAGGGCGGAGTTTATGAGTTTGGTAATAGATGAGATGGCCTGTACGGGGATTTTCTCATATAGGTAGGAGGGGAATGAGTCCCAAGGAACAACTGCAGGATTTCAGTTTGAGGCAGAGTTTGAGGACCACGGATTCAGATACATGCTCAAAGGTAGTCCAGGATCTGTCCACTGGGATAGGGTTGGGGACCGTTAGGGTAGAATTGGAGACGATGGGTACCAGAGAGTTGTAGGAGACTGCAGGTGGGAAGGAGCATCTCAAGGTAGTGACCTTGTCGTTGAAGAATTTTGCCAGAACCTCGGCTGAGGGAGAGGAGGGGAGCAAGGTGGAGTCTTTTTTGGAAGTTAAGGAGTGCCAGATGTTGAATAGCGTACTACTCTGGTTGTTGGATCTGGATATTTTGTCACCGTAGAAGTTCTTCCTTGCTTTTCTTAGTGCTGTATTGTACAACTTAATATTGACTCTCCAGGACTGTCTGTCTGTAGGGGATTTAGATTTTTTCCATTTGCGCTCCAGGGCTCGACATTTCTGTTTTAGGTCTCTGTGATATAAGAATTCGATGCTGAAGTGAGTCCGACGCTGGAACGGGCAGAGTCAGCCCGAACAGTCCTACGTAGGCAGGAAGCTTTTTCTGCGGTCCCGGTGGGCTGGAGGGAAGCAGGGGCTCTAAGAGAGCAGAGGCAGAGCCCTCCTGCTTGAGCGGCACCGGGCGGAGGAAGGAGAGACAAGATGAAGGAAAGCTTCCTCCTACCTCTGCCTTGGAAAAGTCGCTGGGGGAAAGACTTTCAGCGGTCCTCAAAGGGCTGAAGAAGAATCCGACGCTGGAACGGGCAGAGTCAGCCCAAACAGTCCTGCGTAGGCAGGAAGCTTTTTTGGCAGTCCCAGTGGGCTGGAGGGAAGCAGG
The DNA here is from genome assembly GCF_902459505.1 of Geotrypetes seraphini. Taxonomy (NCBI): domain Eukaryota; kingdom Metazoa; phylum Chordata; class Amphibia; order Gymnophiona; family Dermophiidae; genus Geotrypetes; species Geotrypetes seraphini. Next base: position 273,232,973 of record NC_047086.1, read on the forward strand.
AGCCAGGGGATAAAGCTTAGACATTGCATTCGAATCTAATCTAATCTTCTATTTGTAAGTCGCACAAGCCTATACAAGCTCTAGGCGTCTGAAGAGTAAACAGGGAGGGAAAGGGGAGAATAAGGGGGAAGGGGACATATAGAAGGAAAGGAGAATAGATAGATATTAATTAAATCTCAAAGAGGTAAGTTTTCAGTTTTTTTCGGAAGAACCCTCCTTTCTGATAGTTTCTGGGAGATCTTTGCAGGTCTTTACTCCCAGATAGGTTAGCATGGAGTTGAAAATTTGCTTATATTGAAGGTTCCTTATGGCCGGTAGATTCAGTTGAATTCTGTTAAGGATTTTTCTGGATGTGGATCAGGTCGCTGAGAATATCTGTATAAGGGGAGCAGCCGAGTTTCTATGCAATATGTTGTGTAGGATACATGATATTTTGAAGTTTATCCGGGATGATATTGGAAGCCAGTGTAGTTGTTTGAGGAAGGTCGAGATTGAATCATATTTCTTTAGGTTGGAAATCAGTCTTACTGCTGTGTTCTGGGTGAGTTGAAGTTTGTGGATTAGTGTGGTGTTGATGCCCGAGTAGACGGAATTGTAATAGTCCAGTTGAGGCAGGACCATCGTCTGGACAATCAGTGCAAAGTGGTGTAGATAAAAGTATGAAAACAACAAACAGAGGGAAATACCACAAACAACTGAATGGAAAGTAGCAGGCTGGGGTCCTGATATGGGGAAATTATAATGAAAAAGTATAATAAAACTGTAGAGGGAGGTGTAGCAGGCAAAAAGCCTTATATGGGGAAATATATTAAAAAAAGGAAAAGAGAGAGTGGTGCACGTGAGATAATAATCGGAGCCATCTCTGCTGACGTATCAATAACCACGAACACAAATAGTGAAATAGTCATGGATCTCAAATATTTCAAAGTATCAGAAACACAATCTCTGATGGCGGTATACAAGAAATAAAATTATTATTATTATTATATTATTTTTTAGATATTCTATCTCCTAATATATTTTTTTAATATTGTTTTTAACATTGTTTCTTTATATTGTTGTTTAACATTGTCTTCTAATAAAGTGTTTTTTAATAATCCTTTGACATTACCATACAGCAATATATTTTAATATTACACTTTTGTTAAGGTTTTATCAATTGTTAGGCGCAAAATGCATTTTTACCAGTTCATTTTGTATTTGGACAACCTGTAATTTAAAGTTGTAGTCATAGTATCTATTAGAACCTTTTGAGAAGTGCATAAGAACATAAGAACATAAGCAATGCCTCTGCTGGGTCAGACCTGAGATCCATCTTGCCCAGCAGTCCGCTCACGCGGCGGCCCAACAGGTCCAGGATCTGAGCAGTAATCCTCTATTTATACCCTTCTATTCCCTTTTCCAGCAGAAAAATGTCCAATCCTCTCTTAAATCCCAGTACTGTATTCTGCCCTATAACGTCCTCTGGAAGCACATTCCAAGTGTCCACCACACGTTGGGTAAAGAAGAACTTCCTGGCATTTGTATTGAATCTGTCCCCTTTCATATTATGTATTAGCATTATAAATGTCTTACTTTATGCAAATGGATACCATATGTTTTCCTTTATATCCTATGTTCAAACAAATATCAGTATGAGACAGCTACTGTACATATTAGACATTATAACTTTTTCAGTTCTATTTTTAATGTTCCCAGATCGATGCTCCAATTGATTTCATGTTTTATCATTTTTATTTTCATCAGTTTGTTATCTTTTATGCGGTTTGCTTTATACCTTAACCACCATGGTATGTTTTCTAGCTCTTGTTATTTATATGCTGGTATTCTATCACTGTCTCTTTTCCATTTTGTAGCATCACCTCCGGTTATTAAGATTTTGATTATTATTTCTGTTGGTCTGTTCGACTTCTCATCTCATCACCATTCCATTTGTATGTGATTGTTTTCTTCCGTATGTCACGTATCTCAATGTTGACATCACTTAATTTCTAGTTTTCATTTAGTGGCACTCTATTCATCACATGTTTTTGCATGGTTAATCCTTTTGTATTATATCACTATATATTTTGATCACACTTAGAAACACCGGATATTATCTGTATATTCTTCAATAAGTTCTTGTATGACACCATCACCTTTGTCACATTATCATTTGTTTGTCTCACTTTTTTCTATTCACAACATTATCTTAGTATTTATGCTTACATTCATTAGGACCCCTGAGGAAGGCATGTTATCCGAAACACGGACCGTGTCGGGTCCCTTGGTTGGCTATAAGGTTGTATATGTTACTGCATTTTTATTAATAAACGCCTGCATCTTGTACATTATCTGCAGTATGTTTGTTGTTTTCTGCTTGCTGTCGTTTCACTGCAGACTACGTTGGATTTTCTTTCCCCCTTTTGTGGATAAAAGTATGGCCTAGTGAGTCATAGTTGTCTCAATGTGTAGATGGTCTTTTCCCAAAGATTTGAGATTTTTGGTTCCATCGTGATGGTATCATCCATTATACAGCTGAGGACTTCAGTGGATTTTTCCATTGTGAGGGTGGTGCCACATTGAAGGATGAAGCTCTGAAAGAGCTATCTGGGGTATCACACTGTTCTGTAACCAGACCAAAGAGCTGGATATGGGATAGAAAAAGGCACATGAGAACGGTTCCTGACCGAAGCCTGAGAAGTAGAAGGTGGAGAATCCAAATAAAGCTCTTTCAGAATAGCAGCAATAAAAAGATGCACAGAACCTCGCTTAAAATTTTGTAGCTAGAAAATCAACACTCAAATCTGGACTCTCAGGGTAGCCAAGATGACTAATCCTGACAACAGTAATAAGCCCTATCCAATATAGAAGCAGTGTTAGGAGACAGAAGAGGCCTAATATCTGAATGGCAACTATAATCGAGGTCTGCCAGTCGGACAAGAGGGCTCCTGAACAGGAAGTTCTGCTACCAGCACAACAGGCTGAGAAAGACCTGACACACCCGCCATCTGCGTCAAATGAGCGGGGACTGAAGAATACACTTTCCAAGAAGCCAAATAAAATGTGTTTGAAAGTTACACCCAGTAACCATGGCAGGGCTCTGTTGAGGCACATGTGCCGTGCCAAAAAAATCCCCAGACTCAGAACACAGGCATTTTACGCCAGACTCCAGAACAGAATCTGAGTGAGAATTTTTCTGAAGTCACAGACCTAGGCCAGGTCCCTAGAGGAGGTGAAGTCCGAAGCTCCCGCCCCCTCCCCCAGACCACTAAGGCATGTGGTACACGGTCACGGATCTAGCGTCAATCCGGCACAATCAATGCACACATCCAGCAGATTAGGGGCTGGGGAGTCCAACCCAAATGATTTTTAAGCAAATCGGGAAAGGGGGGTATTGAGGCAGAAATAAAACTTGGAAAAAAATATTGTTTAAAATCCACAATGGCTGCCACCAGCATATTTGCACCAAAAACAGCAAAAATAAATAAAACCCGAAAATAAATAGCGATTTGGGGTCTGGGTAAGGTAGGGAACCTGAACTCTAGCCAAAGAAATTGTGAAAAAGCACAGTTACTTACCGTAACAGGTGTTATCCAGGGACAGCAGGCAGATATTCTCTACATGTGGGTGACATCACCAATGGAGCCCCCCAGCGGACGTTTTCGCAAGCAGACTTGCTCGAAGACCTTCAGGCTTGCGATTGGCCCGCATATGCGCGCGTGCCCCTCCCGCCCTGCCTAGGCATACATCTCCTCAGCGTGTCCTCAGTTCAGATAGCAAGCAAAGAAGCCAACCACGGGGAAGTGGGTGGGTTGTGAGAATATCTGCCTGCTGTCCCTGGATTACACCTGTTACGGTAAGTAACTGTACTTTATCCCAGGACAAGCAGGCAGCATATTCACTACATTTGGGTGACCTCCAAGCTAACTACAATGGGATGGAGGGAAAGTTGACAATTCAGGAGAACAGATGCTGCAAAACAGACTGGCGAAAGCGGCCATCACGCCTGGAGAAAACATCCAGACAGTAATGTGAGGTGAATGTATGAACTGAGGACCAAGTGGCAGCTTTACAGATTTCCTCAATGGGAGTCGAGCGGAGAAAAGCAACAGACACCGCCATCGCTCTGACCTTGTGGCCCGTGACTCAACCCGGCAGGGAGAGACCAGTCTGGGGGTAACAGAAAGAGATACAAGCGGCCAACCAGTTACAAATGGTCCGCTTAGAAATAGAGCGAACCAAGCGATTGGGATCGAAAGAGATGAACAGCTGGGGAGCACTACGGTGAGAAGCGGTGCACCTCAAGTAGAAGGCAAGCGCACGCTTACAATCAAGAGAATGCAGAGCTGCCTCACCAGGGTGAGAATGGAGCTTCGGAAAAAACACAGGAAAAACAATGGATTGGTTGATGTGAAAATCAGAAACAATCTTGGGCAAGAACTTAGGATGGGTGCGGAGGACCACCTTATCATGATGGAAGACAGTGAAAGGTGGGTCCACAACAAAGGCTTGAAGCTCACTGACCCGACGGGCAGAAGTGAGAGTAATAAGGAACACAACCTTTCAAGTAAGATACTTCAAGTGAGCCCATGCTAGTGACTCAAATGTTTCATCAAATGTGCAAGGACCACATTTCGATCCCAAACCACCAGAGGAGGTTTAAGGGGCGGATGAACATGGAAAAAAACCACAGGATGAACAGAGATAGGCTTCCCGTCAATCAGCTGATGAAAAGCAGCAATGCCACTAAGGTGGCTCGAACCGAAGAGGACTGGAGTCCAGCGCCAGATAAGTAAAGCAGATAATCCAGGACAGCAGACAAGGAGGCAGACATTGGCTCCAGCTGTCGAGTAGCCCACCAGGAAGAAAAGCGGGTCCATTTCTGATGGTAACACTGGTGAGTGGACTCCTTCCGAGACGCTTCCAGGAAATCCAGGACAGGCTGGGAGAGCTGGAATGTGGAAATTAAGTCTTGAGGAACCAAGCCGTTAAGTGTAGACACTGAAGGTTGGGATGGAGCAGAGAACCCTGACTCTGCGTAAGCAGAGAAGGAAAAACAGGCAGAGGAAGAGGCTCCCTGGAACTAAGTTGCAACAGAAGGGAGAACCAAGGTTGTCGGGGCCACCGAGTAGCTATCAGAATCATGGTGTCATGCGAAGACTTGAGATGGACGAGAGTCTTCAGAATTAGAGGGAATGGAGGGAACGCATACAGGAACGCATTTGTCCAATCCAAAAGGAAGGCATCCGCCTCGAACCTGAAAGGGGTGTAAACCCTGGAGCAGAAGCGGGGCATCTTGTGATTGAAGGGGGACACGAACAGATCAACGTCCGGAGTCCCCCAACGATCAAAAATCTGGTGCAGGGTCACGGAGTGGAGAGACCATTTATGAGGCTGCAGAAGATGACTCAACCTGTCCGCCAGACAGTTCCGCTGGCCCTGAATGAAATCAGCACGAATATGATGCAGCTGATGGCTCAATCCCAGAGCCGCATCACCTCCTGGAACAGGGACCTGGACCCCGTGCCCCCCTGTTTGTTGATATAATACATGGCGACCTGGTTGTCCGTGCGAACTAGCACCACCCGGTCGCGAAGTAGATGACAAAAGGCTTTTAGAGCGAGGAAAAGCACTCGAAGCTCCAGAAGATTGATGTGACAAAGGCGGTCGGCACGGGATCAAAGTCCCTGGGTGCGCAGACCGTCCAGATGAGCCCCCCAAGAATAGGTAGATGAGTCTGTCGTGAGGACCTTCTGCAGAGGAGGAGCTTGGAACAGAAAACCTCAGGAAAGATTGGAAGAGAGCATCCACCACCTCTGGACCGCCTCAAGTCTTCTTACGTCCTTCGCCAGATACGGTCTCCAAAACTGAACACAATACTCCAAGTGGGGCCTTACCAATGACCTGTTCAGGGGCATCAACACCTTCTTCCTTCTACTGACTACGCCTCTCTTTATACAGCCCAACATCCTTTTGGCAGCAGCCACTGCCTTATCACACTGTTTTTTTGCCTTTAGATCTTCGGACACTATCACCCCAAGGTCCCTCTCCCCATCCGTGCATATCAGCTTCTCTCCTCCCAGCATATAAGGTTCCTTCCTATTATTAATCCCCAAATGCATTACTCTGCATTTCTTTGCATTGAATTTTAGTTGCCAGGCATTAGACCATTCCTCTAACTTTTGCAGATCCTTTTTCATATTTTCCACTCCCTCTTCGGTGTCTACTCTGTTACAAATCTTGGTATCATCTGCAAAAAGGCACACTTTTCCTTCTAACCCTTCAGCAATGCCACTCACAAACATATTGAACAGGATTGGCCCCAGCACTGATCCCTGAGGGACTCCACTACTCACCTTTCCTTCCTTTGAGCGACTTCCATTAACCACCACCCTCTGGCCAGTTCACCACTTTGAGTCCTAACTTCAGCCCTTCAAGTTTGTTCAACAGCCTCCTATGAGGAACTGTATCAAAGGCTTTGCTGAAATCCAAGTAAATTACATCTAGCATATGTCCTCGATCCAGCTCTCTGGTCACCCAATCAAAAAATTCAATCAGGTTCGTTTGGAACGATTTACCTTTTGTAAAGCCATGTTGCCTCGGATCTTGTAACCCATTAGATTCAAAGAAGTACACTATACTTTCTTTCAGCAAAATTTCCATTATTTTACCAACAATTGAAGTGAGGCTTACCGGCCTGTAGTTTCCTGCTTCATCCCTGTGACCACTTTTATGAATAGGGACCACATCCGCTCTCCTCCAATCCCCAGGAATCACTCCCGTCTCCAGAGATTTGTTGAACAAGTCTTTAATAGGACTCGCCAGAACCTCTCTGAGCTCCCTTAGTATCCTGGGATGGATCCCATCTGGTCCCATCGCTTTGTCCACCTTCAGTTTTTCAAGTTGCTCATAAACACCCTCCTCTGTGAACGGCGCAGAATCTACTCCATTTTCTCGTGTAACTTTGCTAGACAATCTCGGTCCTTCTCCAGGATTTTCTTCTGTGAACACAGAACAGAAGTATTTGTTTAGCACATTTGCTTTCTCCTCATCACTTTCCACATATTGGTTCCCAGCATCTTTTAGCCTAGCAATTCCATTTTTCATCTTCCTCCTTTCACTAATATATCTGAAAAAATTTTTGTCTCCCTTTTTTACATTTTTAGCCATTTGTTCTTCCGCCTGTGCTTTCGCTAGATGTATCTCTCTTGGCTTCTTTCAGTTTCACCCTGTAGTCTTTTCTGCTCTCCTCTTCTTGGGTTGATTTATATTTCACGAACGCCAACTCTTTCGCCTTTATTTTCTCAGCCACTAGGTTGGAGAACCATATCGGCTTCCTTTTTCTCTTGTTTTTAATGATTTTCTTCATATCAAGGTGTCCTCTCGCAATGAAGTCTTGCGAACGACGGAACAGACAATCTTGCTCCTCCAGAGTCTCGGCTTCGAGGTGAACTTTCCCAAGTCCCACCTCTGCCCGTCCCAGTCTCTCGAGTTCATCAGAGCGGTCCTGGACACGGTACATCTCAGCTCCTTCTTGCCTCGGCTTCGTCAGGAGGCCCTTATCCGTTTGTGCAAAATGTTGACCCATCTGCACTCAGCGCCAGCTCAGCTCATAATGGTACTCAGGGGTCACTTGGCCTCCACAGTTCACGTGATACCTTTTGCCGGACTTCACCTCCATATTCCTTGATGGACTCTGGCGTCCCAGTGGAACCAGGTTCGAGATCCTCTCTCTCGACGCATTGTCGTGACGAAAATGATAGGAGGCTCGTGCCAGAAGACGTATGAGGAGAGACTGGAAGCCCTGAATATGTATACCTTAGAGGAAAGGAGAGACAGGGGAGATATGATTCAGACATTCAAATACTTGAAGGGTATTAACGTAGAACAAAATCTTTTCCAGAGAAAGGAAAATGGTAAAACCAGAGGACATAATTTGAGGTTATGGGGTGGTAGATTCAGGGGCAATGTTAGCAAATTCTACTTTACGGAGAGGGTAGTGAATGCCTGGAATGCGCTCCCAAGAGAGGTGGTGGAGAGTAAAACTGTGACTGAGTTCAAAGAAGCATGGGATGAACACAGAGGATTTAGAATCAGAAAATAATATTAAATATTGAACTAAGGCCAGTACTGGGCAGATTTGCATGGTCTGTGTCTGTATATGGCCGTTTGGTGGAGGATGGGCTGGGGACGGCTTCAATGGCTGGGAGGGTGTAGATGGACTGGAGTAAGTCTTAACAGAGATTTTGGCAGTTGGAACCCAAGCACAGTACAGGGTAAAGCTTTGGATTCTTGCCCAGAAATAGCTAAGAAGAAAAAATTAAAAAATTTTAATTGAATCAGGTTGGGCAGACTGGATGGACCATTCGGGTCTTTATCTGCCGTCATTTACTATGTTACTATGTTACTATGTTAACCAGTCGTCGAGGTAGGGAAACACCTGCAGGCCACGGAGCACAGGGCTGCAGCTACCACAACCAGACATTTCGTGAAGACCCTCGGAGAGGCCACCAGGCCGAAGGGAAGAATACGATACTGGAGATGAAGATCCCCCACCCGGAATCTCAAATACCGGTGAGAGGCCAGGTGTATCGGAATGTGCGTGTACTCCTCCTTGAGGTCCAGAGAGCACAGCCAGTCCTCCGCATCCAAGAGGGGATACAACATGGGAAGGGTAAGCATTCTGAACCGTTCCTGCACCAGAAACTTGTTCAGAGCACGGAGGTCCAGGATCGGTGCAGATCCCCCGTCTTCTTGGGTACCAGAAAGTACCGGGATTAAAATCCGGAGTTCCACTGTTCCTTGGGAACCTCCTCGACCGCCCGAAGGCGAAGAAGGGCCTGAGAAGGAGAGAAAGGTGAGACTGAGCAGAAGGAAACTCTCTTGGAGGCAGGTCCGGGGATACGTGACTGAAGTGGAGGGAGTACCCCTCCTTGATGATAGACAGCACCCAACTGTCGGTGGTAAGATTTTCCCACTGGGCATAGAAATGATGGAGACAACCCCCGATGGGGAAGGGGGAAGGCTTCATGAGGAAGGGAGCCCGAAGGCTCGGACTGAAATTGTCAAAAAGACGGCCCGGTCTTCGCCGGGGCCGACGGCTGAGTTTTAGGTAGAGTTGCTGTTGCTGCTGCAGAGGCCATTTCAAAAGAGGCCTAGAGAAAGCAGGAGTGGATTTCTGTGGATACCTCCATAGAGGAATTTTATATTGGCGAGTTGGAAAGGCCTTAGGCAGGGGTGTCCAACCTTTTGGCTTCCCTGGGCCGCATTGGCTGAAAAAAATGTTTCTGGGGTTGCACAAAGGCACAAAAGCTGCAGCTAGACAGAGGAGGGAGCTGGCAAGATGGTAAACACCCGGGGACAGCAGAGGAAAACACTGCATTGCCCTCTACCAGGGCTGCACAAAATACTTCACGGGGCCGCAGGTTGGACACCCCTGGCCTTAGGTTTAAGTTTCACCAGAGATGCAAAGGACCGCTCGTAGTCCGAGAGGCGCTTCGTGGCTGCCTCGATGGGCTTTAAGAACTCATGACCCACACACGGGAGATTGGCAAGACGATCCTGTAGATTCGGATCCATATCCACAAGCTGGAGCCAAGCGAGGTGACGCATAGCGATCGCAAAGGCTTGACTCTCGAGGATAATTCAAAGGCATCGTAAGAGGCCTGAAACTCCTAACACCGAGGCTCTGGCATGACCTCCCGGAACGAGCAGAGGGCATCAATACAGAACCGGAGGTAAGACGTGAAGAAGAAATTCTAGTTAAGGACACGGTTCGCCATCATCGAGTTCTGATAAAGACGGCGACCAAATTTGTCCATCGTACGGCCCTCCCTGCCAGCATAGACCTTCGAGGGATTAGACTTCTTCAAGGAAGACTCAACCACCAAGGATTGGTGGGAAAGCTGAGCACCCTCAAACCCTTTAACGGGACTTCAACTTGGAGGGGATAGCAGTGACAGCATATGGTGTCTCCAGGTTCCGGAGAAACGTCTGCCGAAGGACCTGATGCAATGGAAGGTGAAGTGCCTCACAAGGCATATTGTCAACTCCCAGTTCCGCCAGGTATTCCTGGGTAAAGCGGGAGTCGGACTGAAGATCCAAGTTCAGAGCTCTGCCCATGTCAGAGATGAAACGAGAAAAGGAGGAGGTCCAAGAAGAGGATTCATCCTCCGGAGGAGACTCTGATCGAGAGCGGGGCACAGCCGAGAACGAGGGAGAAACCTCCCTGGAATAGTAAGCCAGAGCCTAAGAGTCATGTGAATGGGAGACCGAAGAGGTTCAACTAAGGTGCGTAAGGGGTGTCGAAGAACGGTCCCACGCCAAATAGACCGGGGAAGACCCCGGAATCCAAATAAATCGCTGAGAAAGCTTTGGAGAAGACGGGGTATAGGAAAAATCCCCAACAGGCTTCAAAGAAGGCCCCTTAGAAGCCGGAAAGCTTCTCGATGGGGAACAAACACTAGAGTCCAATTCGAGGACAAGCGTGTGTGTAGACGGTCTCAAGGTCGGAGACCTGTCCCGACAGGGCGGGGAAGACCTTTTAGAAGAGGCAAGCCTCGCCCCAGTAGAGGGGGAAACACAGGCCCCAGGCCGGGACCCCCAAAAAGTCCTCGGCACCTCAGGAGAGGAAGAATCGCTCGAGGGAACCCGACGCATCTTGCGGGTGACGCCTCGAGAAACGAGGGGATGCCCAGGCTGGGCAGACCGCGACTGGGTCGAGACCGAGGACACAGGCGTCGAAATCAGGACTAGTTGGCTCACCACCGAGGAAAACTGCATGTCCTCGAACACAGGCACCAAAACCAAAGGAAGGTGGGTCGGAGGTGCAGTAGTGCGCTCCTTTGGGGGCGATCTCGAGGAAGAGTATTCCCTACATGAAGAGGCACGCTTAGTGATGTCTCGAAGGCGCCGATGAGGCAGCGCTGACATGAGACTCAGAGGAAGGCTTCTTTGCCGGCACATCTGAGGAGGAAAGAGGAGACTTACCTGAGCCCGGAATAGTAGAAGGGGCCGAAGTCGGTGTCTTCGAGGCCGATGGGGACTTCGAGGCCGAGGCCCCCATCGAGGGAGCTGAGGCAGAGAACTTCGAGGCCGAGACGCCCAATGAGGGTGCCAAGGCTGACCTCGAGGCCTGCCCCGCAGGATCCATGGGGCCAAAGAGTTGGAGAATCTTGGACACCCTTTGACGAAGAGCCCGCAGTTGTAGAGTCACACAATGGGGACACAACTCAGCGCGCTGCTCTATACCCAGGCACTCAACACACCAACAATGGGGATCGGTGATGGAGATAACCCGGTTACATTGAGTACAGTTTTTAAATCCGGAACGAGGCCGGGACATAAGAAAAAGTACGACCATGGCCCCGCGAGGCCAGCCGGCCAAGGGAGGACGGGGAACCCGGTCAAAAATATACAAACTGGAAAAATGAAAATAAAAAGAATTTAAAGACACGAGCACAGCGACTTAAACAAAAATAATAAAGAAAGCCGCAGTGCAAGAGGGACAACGAGATTGCGCGGAGCAAGGGAGAAGTGCTTCTGGCTCAATGTAAAACATTGAACTGAGGACACGCTGAGGAGACGCTTGCCCTAGGCAGGGCGGGAGGGGCACGCGCGCATGCGCGGGCCAATCGTAAGCCTGAAGGTCTTCGAGCAAGTCTGCTTGCGAAAACGTCTGCTAAGGGGCTTCGTTGGTGACATCACCCACATGTAGAGAATATGCTGCCTGCTTATCCTGGGATAAATGACTTAAATCGTTCAACCAGCCACCCCTGAAGTTTCCATAGGAAATAATGGAGGTGTACCCACAGACTATGACCTCCAGCCCCACGGATCCTTGCCACGTGGTCGGGACAAGAAAGGCAGCCTGCACCTTGAAACCTGGGTAAGTTTCCCTCCAGATGCATACAGCCTGAGCTTGAAACCTGTGACAAGATCAGCGGGCCAGCAAACTTCCAGGGGAATGGACCCCGAGTTTAGGAAGGGTAGCATACAGCAGGCTGGCTCCACAGATCCACCAGAGTTTCTCTGTGAAGCAGCAGTCTGGCACTGTGGGACTGCGTCCTTTCCACCAACAGGTGACCATCGGAAAGGCGTCTGAAGCCATCAAGAAAGAGCGAAAAAACAAGAAAAGAAGCAGAGCAAGAGACTTCTGCACAGATTTCTTGCAGAAATTGTAACTGGATATGTTTTCTAGCATGTGCTCAGAAAAGTGTTGGATTTCTGCAACTCCTGGATTGCGGGTTGGGATTGAACACCTAGCGTATGAAATCTGAAAGGGACGTAACAGAAGGAAGATTCTGTGTCCTGTGTAACTGTGCCACATATTTAACACTGCCAATGAATGTTTGAGTCTGAGAAGGTGGTGGATGCCTGGAATGCCCTCCTGAGTGAGGTGGTGTAGAGGAAAACAGTGATGGAATTCAAAAAAGTGTGGGATAAATACAGAAAATCTCTGATTAGAAAACAAATGGTAAAAATTAAAGAACTAATTGGACAGACTTATACGATTTGTGTCCCATATATGGCAATTCGATGAAGGATGGGCTGGGAAGGGCATCAGTGGGAACTCCACTAACTTGAAACATGAGGACGTTACTGGCCAGACTTTACAATAGATATCTTGCAAATAACGGGATGGTTGGATAGGCTGGAGTGAGCTTAGATAGCAACTTCAGCAGTTGGAACCTAGGACAATACCAGTTTGACTTTAGTCTATGGCCCAGAAATATCAAAGAGACAAGTTAATTTAACAGTATTTTTAATTAGAATAACTAATGGGCAAACTGGATGAACCGTTCAGGTCTTCTGCCGCTATTTACTGTGTTACTATGTGCAACTTCCTAGAGGCCTTTGGAAATTCCTGGTTCATAAATACATCATGGAACCAAGAAAAGTTTCTGGTGCTATTTTCTGTCTGTTTGGATGTTCTTTTACATTTTAGTGCAAACAACACTAGGTAAGAAAGCTAATGGAAAAGGCAGTATAGGGTTTGCATCCATAATCATTGTGGCTTCTTTGCAAGATGTACACTAATGAACTTAAGCTGCAGTCCCAAGCTAAGCTGCCATCCACAATTCAGTGATCAATGCACCTCTAGCCATAGGAGTGGAAGACAGTCAAAACAGATCATACCATCTTTCATCAGAAGAGAGATCCAATTTCTGAATGAGGCTCAGCAGACTTGAAATCTTGTCTTTTGGACTAATCTGTTCACTAAAAACCTTAAAAGAAAAAAAAAAAAATAAGAGGTGATTTACATTAAAAGGATAATTTTATAATAAGCCACCGAACTTGTACAGTAGATAGTAAAAAAAATTACACCAATATTTTCTAAGGGAAAGAGGAATTAGGTCCTTACTTACTAATTTTCTTTCTTTTGGTCCCTCCAAACCGACACAGAAAGGGTGGGTTTACACTCCTCTGCCAGCAAGTGGAGATTGAGATAGAGAATGACATGGTGGCTGTTAGCCGCGGCTAGCCACGGGTAACCTGCCAAAACGGTGGGGGGGGGAAGTACTCACCGAGGGTACAGGGACAAGGCCATCCACCACCCCGTGGAGTGGTAAATGGCCTTGAACCCGCAGTTAAGGGAAGGAACGCTCGCATCCCCCTCCCTCCTTACCCGAATCTATCTATCTCCCTCTCTCCCCCTTACCTTCGCAGCGCGCTTTGAGTAACTTGTTCAAAACCGTCAGCGCATGCGTTCAGTCGTATGCATTTGTGGGCGGAAGCTTCTCCTCTGACGCAACTTCTGGTTACATCAGAGGAGAAGCTTCCGCTCACAGACACACGCTACTGCTTGCAGGCTCCGATGGCTTTGAACAAGTTACTGAAAACATGCCGCAAAGGTAAGAGGGAGGGAGGGAGGGAGATAGACACTAACTTTTGACATCAATACAAGTGGGCTGTGCAGTCCCTCTTACAAGCAGTCTTTACGAATAGCCAAGCAGAAATAAACAAGGCTTGTTCCAGAACAAACAACTACATAATCATATGGAGAAGACAGAAGCCCAGTCCAAACGGACCAGGAAAACACTGATTAAAACAAGAACCTTCCCCCAAAAGTCCCACAGTTCTCCAACTAAGCCAGACGAACCAAAAACCGCTGCCTTTGTAATTCTCCAAAAACCAACACCCTCAAAGAAGCCATACTATTTGCAAAAGCACAGAGTAACACTACAGTGTGGGGTTTTGTGCTGGTCTGGAGGGACTAAAAGAAAGAAAATTAACAGTTAAGGACCTAATTTCTCCTTCTTTAGCGTCCCTCCAGACCAGCATAGAAATGGATGGGACATATCAAAGCAGTACCCGTCATGGATGGGACTACCAAAGGGCCACCACTGGAACGCGCTCACCGAACACCGCATCCTGACACGTCTGAACGTCCACATGGTAGTGTCGCACAAAGGAATGGAGAGACCAAACCACCGCTTTACAGATATCCACCGGATGTACGAGAGAACACTCTGCCCAAGAAGCTGACCTCGAGTGGAATGAGCTTTGAGAAATTACGGAACATGCTTCTTTTGAAGAAGGTATGCTGAAGTGATAGCCTCCTTGATCCATCGCTTAATGGTAGCTTTGGAAGCACCATCCCCATTATGAGGACCCACTAAGAGGACAAAAAGATGATCGGATTTCCGAACTCCTGGGTCCACTGAACATAAGAGTGAAGGACCCTATGGACATCCAATTTGCGCAACTGTCTCTGCTCCAAAGAACCTTCCCGACTACCCAAGACGGGGAGGACCATGGACTGGTTGATATGAAAAGGTGAAACCATCTTCGGCAGAAAGGAGGGAACTGGCCGCAGCACAACCCACTCCCGAGAGAATTCCAGGAAAGGCAGTCTACAAGAGAAAGCCTGTACTTCAGAAATGCATCTAGCAGAAGTAATGGCCACCAGGAAGACCGCCTTAAGAGTAAGGTACTTCAATGTACAGGAACCGAGAGGCTCAAATGGATGACGAACAAGCATAGTGAGAACCAGATTGAGGTCCCAGGCAGGGACTGAAGACCTAACAGGCGTTCGGAGCAATTTCATAGCTCTCAGGAATCTAATCACATCCGGAGAAGAGACCAACCGCCAACCATAAGAACATAATATTTGCCACTGCTGGGTCAGACCAGTGGTCCATCGTGCCCAGCAGTCTGCTCACACAGCAGCCCTTAGGTCAAAGACCAGTGCCTTATTTGAGTTTAGCCTTACTTGCATATGTTCTGTTCCAGTATGAACTTATCCAACCTTGTCTTGAATCCCTGAAGGGTGCTTTACTCTATAACTGCCTCTGGAAGAGCATTCCAGTTTTCTACCACTCTGAATGAAGAACTTCCTTACGTTTGTACGGAATCTTTTCCCTTCTAACTTTAGTGAGTGCCCTCTCGTTCTCTTCATTGATGGGCTAAAAGGCGGTCAGAGCAATTTCACAGCTCTCAGGAATCTAATCACATCCAGAGAAGAGACCAACCTCCAACCATGCAAGAGACAGCAAAAGGAAGACAACATGGCAAGCTGTACCCTAAGAGAGGACTAGGCGAGGCTGCACTCCAGGCCATCATGCAGAAACTCCAAGATGTGAGGCAAAGCAGCATGGAAGGGCACAACCCTCCACGCGGATCTCCACTCCTCAAAGATACGCCAAACATGCACATAAGCTCGAGAGGTAGAAAGTCACCGAGACCCCAAGAGAGTGGAAATCACTTTATCCGAATACCCCCTACTTCCTCAGGCACACTCGTTCAAGAGCCAAGCTGTAAGACAAAAGGGACCCAAGTCAAATATTTGAATGGGACTCCCGAGATAGAAAACTGGGCAACAGAGGCAGCAGGAGAGGATCTGCCATGAGCAGACGAACCAGATCTGCGTACCATGGGTACTTGGGTCAAACCGGAGCCACAAGATCACGCGGCCTGCATATCAGACAATCTGAAGAAGAACTCTGCCCATCAGAGGCCACGGTGGAAAAAACACATAACAGGCCCGTTGTGGGCCAAGCCTACACCAGCGTGTCCAGCCCCTCAGCCTGGCAATCCCTGCGCCGACTGAAGAACCTTGGCACTTTGATGTCTCAATGTGGCCATGTGGTTCATGATCGGCCGACCCCAGGACCAAACAATCAACTCAAAGGCTTCCAGCCTGAGACACCACTTGCCGGGATCCAGAGTATGACAACTGAGATAGTACGCCTGGACATTGTCCACTCCGGCTATGTGGGAGGCTAAGATGCCCAGAAGAGGAGCCTCTGCCCATTCCATGAGGAGGGAAGTCTCCAGAGCCACTAGATGACTCTTGGTGGCCCCTGGACGATTGACAAAGGCCACCGCCAAGGCATTGACTGAGAGAGCTCGAACTGACTTGCCCTCCAGCAAGGACCAGAAGTCCACCAATGATAGCCAAATGGCTCTGGTCTCCAAAACAATGATCGACCAGGACGCCTCCACCGGTGATCAGCTGCCCTGAACCGAGCGACTGAGGTACTGAACCCCCCCCCCCCCAAACGAGGAGACTAGCATCTGTAAGAAGCACTGTCCATTGGGGCTGATCTAGGCTCACTTTCTGAATTAGAATGGAAGACTGTAGCTACCAGTGCAGGCTGCGACGAACTAACCCCTGAAGAAGAACAGGTGAGTCCAGATTGAGAATCTGTGGCGACTCTCGCCGAAAAAGCACATACTGAAACGGATTTAGGAGAGCCCAAGCCCACCTGACCACTTCCAGGGAGACCACCAGCGATCCCAAGACCTGCAGAAAGTCATGTGCCCAAGGGCAGCGACAAGCCATCAGGGAATGAATCTGTGACTGCAACTTGTATACCCTGGCTTCTGGAAGGAACACTCTCCCCAAACTTGTGTCAAACAGAACACCGAGATTCTCCAAATGCCGAGAGGGAGCCAACCGGCTTTTGGACAGTCAACCACCTAGCCCAGGGAATGCAGGAACTCCACAATCTGAGACGTAACCCAGGAACTCTCCTGAAACGACCTGATATGAATCTTCGTCCAGATAGGGGTGAACTAGAATGCCCTCCTTGCGCAAGGCCATTGCCACCACCATAACTTTGGTGAAGGTCCGCGGTGCCGTGGCCAGACCAAGGGAAGCGCACAAATCTGAAAATGCTCTCCCAAAATCGCAAAGCAAAGGAATCAATGATGGAAGGCCCGAATCGAGACACACAGGTAGGCCTCCGTCAGGTCGAGAAAAGTCAGAAATCTTTCAGGCTGGACTGCCAGAAGTACTGGGGTTTTTTTTGTTGTTTGTTTCTTTTTAATATTAGGGTTTTCATACTAAAAGAGTGAAACTGGAGCGCCCTGCTGACATCCTTAGATCCAAAATGGGCTGAAAGACCTCTCTTTCTTGGGCATCACGAAGTAAATGGAGGACCTGCCTCTACGAATCTCCTGAGGAGGCATTGGGACTACCGCTCTGAGGTCCAGCAACCTGAGCAGTGTCTGGCGAAAAGTCCTCTGCTTCCAAGTCACCTGACAAGTGGAGGAGAGGAAACAATCTGATAAAGGTCGGCAAACTCCAGAGCATGACCATCCCAAATCATGTCCAGGACCCACTGATCCGTGGAGATCTCAGCCCACACCCGGTGAAAACCCCCACAGTCGGGCTCCGACTGGAACCCCAGGGGGAAGGACCTGCAACAAGTCAATGGGCTGGACGGGCGGTGGAGGAACCCCCGGAGGAGTCATGACACTCCCCTCCCCACCCTGGTTGGCACGCCAAAAGGACTGCATGCATTGAAAGAAATGGCCTCTGGAAGGAAAAAAGAGGTTGCACCTTGGCCAAGGCGGTACCTCTGAAATTCATGAAAGCGTCCCCAGGCAGAACCACCACGCGAAACCTGGCAAGGTCGGTTCTCTGGTAACCTAGGCACTTTATTATTATTATTTTTTTATTTATCAATTTTCAATTATTCATAATCAAGTATTAAATCTTGTACAAAAAAAGACTGGCATAGTCTAACAAGAATCAGGAAATAAATATATAATAAAGAACATTATGACTATTCATTTTCACGTCCTCAATTAGGATCCAAGATTTACATTAGAGCAGAAATTAAAGGCAGTGTTAGACTAAACTAGAACATTAATGAGGAATTAAATCAACTGACGCCTAATTCTAGAGAATTCTAATCTTATGAACTCATATTTTGAAATCCCTCAAGGCGTTTCATGGATATGTAAGCAGACAGATGAGAAGGTTCAAATAATACATATTTTGTGGCTTGATATCTTACTATTCATTTACAGGGATATCTCAAATAAAAAGTCCCTCCTATAAGGGTAATACCCAGTTTCAAAATAAAAAATCGACATCTTCGCCTTTGTTTATCTCGAGAAACATCAGGAAATATCTGAATTTTAGACCCTAAAATTTTTTTATGTCTGTTTTTGAAGAATAGTTTAATAATCCACGTTTTGTCTGGCAAAAATGTCACTGAGGCCACAAGTGTTGAAGGTTTAGCCGCCTCTTTATCAGAGGTCTCCAAAATAGTTGAAATGTCCAACTGCCCTTCGTTCTGATTAGAACTTTGCTGTTTCTGTTGTCTTTTTATCGGTAGATAATACACTAGAGAGAAAGGAGGAATTAAATCTTCCGATATTAATAAAACTACAAAAAAATATCTTCTTAACATTTTCCTTGGTGTCACTGCAAACACCTGGAGGAAATTCAAAAATCATAAGTTATTATTCTGAGAATTATTTTCCAATGCCTCTATCTTTCTCCTCATATTTGTATTATCTTTAATTATAGTCTCCTGAATTTGACATATCTCTGTTAGTTCTTTTTCATTTTTGTCTATCCATGTCTTTAAAAAGCTTATTTCTACCTTCAATTCTTTCAAATCTTCTTCTTATTTATCTATCCTTCTACCCAGATACTGAATTTGAGGGAATAAAGTCTTACCCAAATTCGCTACTAAGTCCCATAATGAGCCAAGGGTTACCTCAGAGGGTTTATCAAAGGAACATGCCTGTAATTGCACAGATACAAACTTCTCACCCTTTTGCCTCTCATCCTTTGAAACACCATCAGGGTTCTGCTCCTGCTCAGAAGTTAATAGCCATGCCAAATCCTTCACTATCTCTCCCCCAATTATAGAGGAGGAAGCGAAGTCCACCGGAGTTGATTCCAAGGCTTCCTGGGGAAGGGACACCACCGAGCTCGGTGTGTCCTGCACCAGCCTCAGAGAGCTGTGGGTCGGGAGCTGAAGAGAAGGCGTTCTAAGGTCAGGGCTTAGTGTGATACCTAGGCCCTGAATATCCGCCACAATTCTGCCCCCTGCGGGCATCTTCAGCAGGTGTCCTCCTGTTGTAGCCTCCTTAAGAATATATCCATCAAGCCTAATAAAGCAGCCTCAGGGTGCCGCAAAGCTCCGACGGAGCTCCTGCCGCGACATTTTGGCATTGAATCAGGAAAAGTTTCTTGCTCTAATCGGAGAAACCAAAATTGAGGAAAAAATCCTTCAGACGGATCTTCACGGTGTAAGGTGAGTGCGGCCATCTTGGATCAAAATGCCTGTAATCAACCTAGGCACTTTAGATTCACTCAAGGCCTGAACCTGTTTATCCAACTCCTCCCCAAACAGTAAGGAGCCCCGAAAGGGAAACTTCAAGCTTAGATTTAGATGCTGCATCCACAAACCCAACCCCTAAGCCATAGGGTTTGGCGGGTAGCTACTCCAAGAGCCATGGACTGGGACACGCAAAAGATCATACATGGCATCAGAGATAAGAAGCTCCCAGCTCAATCTTAGCCACTTCCTGATCCACTAAGGACCATCCAGCTGACTCATTAATTCTCTCAGACCACCAGAAACAAGCCCGGGCCACTAGACTGCCACAAAGCGCTGCCTCGACAGCCAGGTCAGCCACATCAAAACTTTGTTTTAGCAGAGCCTCCATTTTACGGTCCTGAGGGTCTCTCAGAGCTGAACCGCCTTCAACTGGTACGGTATGTCTGTGCGCGATAGCCGAGACCACTGCATCAAACACAGGAGACTTAAAAGTATCTATATCACCATTTGGGATGGGGTAGAGTTTTACCATGGACTGCGTCATGCAAAAAAACGCGTTCAGAACTTTCCATTGAGCATGCACTACATACTGAATACCCTAATGCAGGGGTGCCCACACTTTTTTGGCTTGCGAGCTACTTTTAAAATGACCGGGTCAAAATGATCTACCAACAATAAAATTTTAGAAAACACAAAGCACACTGTAAGCAGAGAAAATGTTTATTATCATTTATATTTGGGGGGTTTTTTCCCCAAAGATGTAAAGGCAGATGACTTTAAAATATGCAATGTCACATTGCTTTTGGGGGGAGTGGGCAGAGAGAGAGAAAGAAAGAAAGAAACTATACAAAATAGACAAATATACTCCCTCCCCTTTTACTAAACCGTGATAGTGGTTTTTAGCACAGGGAGCTGTGCTGAATGCCCCACGCTGCTCCTAACGCTCATAGGCTCCCTGCACTAAAAAACGCTATCGCAGTTTAGTAACCAGCAGGCAGATTATGGGTCGTATTGTATTACCTAACAAAGGGAGGAACCAGCTGACAAAGGCTAGTCACAAACCTATTAAGTTGGCCCAATATCATCTATATGAGATTGGGATACATGAAAGCCTCTCAGGACTCACTGCCTTAAAATGTCATGCTTAAGTAAGGTGCTCTTTCCTTGTATCCAGAGAAAGGGATATACTTTTCAAGGAAGTAGTTCAGGCAGAAAGGAAACTCGGGAGCCAACTTTTTCAACTTATGTGGGGTGCTAAACCCAATGTAAATGGCTTGTAATGGGACATAATCAAGGAACTGGTTAATTTTGGCTCCTCTGGATGTAAACGTAAACTTCTGCTACGGCAGGAGAAAAAGGACGGCGATGCAGCATCATGGAATTGGGGCCGGGGTGGGATTTGAACCTGAACTGCAGCCACTCACTAGGCATCCGGGTGAACACGTTCTTGGGGTTCCTCTCTTCCGGCCCCTCTTGCTCCTCTCCTTCCCTGAGCACCACCAGCTGCTTCAACCTCTCAATCCTGACGGGATCCAGGGGTGACGGGCCTCACTGCTTGCGCAGGACCAGAGCTCTTCGCGCTGCATGAAGCACTCATATTCAGGGGGAGTAAAGGCCAGGAGGGGGTCAAAGAGCTCCGAGCCGACTTCAACGAGCGCGGGCCAGGTCGAACGGCCGCTGCCTCTCCTCCTCCTCCATGATTGAAAGACCCGCAGCTCGGGGCTGATGGGAATGGGGGAGGAGGCTTGTGGGCCCAGTGCTTGTGCAATCGCTGCATGCGCCTGGCCTCGAGTCGAGGAAGCAGGGAAAACATAACAAGGCAACGCGAGTCTATCACGACTCACGTTGTCTTAGCGATCTACTGGTAGATCGAGATCGACCTTTTGGGCACCCCTGCCCTAATGCATAGGAAAAGAGCGGGATGCTAACCATATCACTTTCAAGAGAGGGTCCACAACATGAGGGGGTCCTTAGCTTCCTCTTCAAAGTGTAAAAGCAAAGACACCTGCAGAATGAGCTCCTGCAACTTATCCCGGAGAAAAAATGCGAAAAGAAGCATCCTCGTCAACTGGTGCCTCTAAAAGGTCTCCATTCAAAAAGTCAGGCACCCCTGACGGATCTGTAAGGTTCTCCTCAAGATCCAAGTCCTCATCCGGAGAAAACTGATCAGCCATAAAAGAATCCTCATCCCAAGACGTCCGCTTGGATGATGGCTGAACAGAGGCAGCCACAATAGGAGATTGAACAGGGGGGCTGCGGAAGGAACAAACTCCCCAGAGGAGCCTGCATCTTCCAGTATCAAAGGAGGACCCCCCATCCACCTGTAAATAAGCCTTACACATGACCAACATCAAATCAGGGGAAAAAACCCCAGGGGCAACATAGCATTCATGTTAGGAGCAGAAGACACATTTAAGACCTATTCCTGCCTTTCCAAGACAAGAGGAAGGTCACCCGAGGCCGTGAGCAAATAAGACTCATGACCCGCCAAAACTTCTTATTGCCATGAAGATCAGAACATTAAAAAGTATGTGGCAGGTGATTAACACAGGGGGCACAGAAAGGGAAGAAGAACAAAATGCTGGCCTTCGCAAAGGACGGGAGAGTGAAGTGCTGATCATCATGAGGGGAAGAAACAGGAATGAGAGCGGAGTGCCATTCACCACAGAGGGGGAGAGGCAGAAGTATTGGGAGTTTTTAGCTGGCGGGACCTGGGGATCCTTGATGGCTACATCAGAAATGTGCTGCTGCTGGGAGGGGGCGGGGGCAAGCCCACCCCTGGCTATGCCACTGATGCAGGTCACCACAGTAGTGGTGATGGGAGTACAGGTAGAGCAGGCGTGGCGGGAGGAGGACAAAAATGCTGCATATCAAGGGGAAAGGGCAAAAGAAGAATGGGGGAGGAAGATTTACAGTATACATCTCCCTCCTAATTCACAATGGATACGGGTACGGATACGGAAACTAGGCCGCGAATACAAAAAAACACAAATAATTTTTTCTTTATTCGCAGTTTTTTTGTTAAATCCCTCGCGAATATGATGAAATCGCGAATAAAACTTTCAGACCTTCCCCTTTGTGCTTTCGACGGTGTACCGAATTTCTCTCTGCACGCCGAAGCTATTGCTGGGAAAAAAGAGACAAACTTTTTTTCGGCACTCCTAGATGACATCATTTGTGAAAGGAGCCATCAAGGAAAAAACTGTAAATAACCAAAGTCGCGAATCCTAAACCCGCGAATCTGGAGGGAGAAGTGTATATTGAATATAAACTACCTTGTTTATACTTGAGTTAACAGCTTTCCTCTCTTTTTTGAGGGAAAACTAAGCTTGGCTTATATTTGAGTACACAAGATAAGTACATGCACATTATTTACACCTGCTTTTTGGCATATACAAATTATGTTGTACACACATGCATACGTCTAAATCTTACCACAGGAAAAATGCTCATGTTGGATAAACATAAATATAGATGTAAGCATATAAATTGGGCACTTTTAAAAAATAAACAATTCTGCATGTAAATTGCTATTTTAGCCACAGATATTGAAGTTACTTACCTACCTATAGCAGGTGTTATCTGAGGAAAGCAGGCAAATATTTAAACATGTGAAACATGTACAGAGTGCAAAAGTGTATTTTCACTTTTAAAATGAAGAAAATCTCAAACTGCCTGTTCCGCACATGTTCAAGTGTTTTTCTGGCCATTGCCAGCTCACGAGACCATCAGTTCACTTACTGTACAAACCTAAGAAGTCAAACAGGGAGGTGGGCAGGTTGTGAGAATATCTGCCTGCTGTTCTCAGATAACACATGCTACAGGTAAGTAACTTTGCTTTATCCGAGGACAAGCAAGCAGCATATTCTCACATGAAGGACTCGCCAGCTACTAGGCTCATGCCTCTGAGAAAATGGTCATTAATTACCATGAACCTGGCGAAAATAACAGGATTGGAGGGGAATTGGCTTTTATGTGTAAAATAAATTTTGTAGAACTGTTTGGCCGAACTGATTATCTCTTCTGAAATGAAATGTCCAGACAACAGTGGAATATGAATTGAGGACCAGGTGGCTGCTTTATAGATGTCCTCAATGGAAGTAGAATGCAGATGAGCTGCTGAAGATGCCATTGCTCGAACTTTATGTGCGTCAGCCTAGTTCGAGCATAGCAAAAGGAGATACAGTCCACCAACCATGTGGAAATGGTTCTCTTGGTGACAGGAACTCCTAGTCTGTTAGGATCAAAAGACAGGAACAGTTGAGTTGAAATCTGTGTGGTTTGATGCAATACAAGTAATAAGCAAGAACATGTTTACCATCTAATGTGTGGAGTGCAGCTTCACCAGGGTGAGAACGTGGTCTTGGAAAGAAGACAGGAAGAACTATAGTCTGGTTGACATGAAATTCTGAGACATCTTTGGGAGGAATTTTTGATGAGTTCAAAGAACTACCTTGTCATGGAAGAATCTTGTATATAAGGTGGATCTGATACAAGAGCTTTAAGTTCACTGACAGTTACAAAGAATATCGCTTTCAAGTTTCAAGTTTATTAATTCTTGATATCCCGCAATCATGTAACAACCAAGCAGCTTACAATAAAAAGGATACAAATAACTAGTAATATCAAAAAATAAAACTATAAACAATAAAAATTATAAAAACAGTGTGTGACACAAAATACAGTATATAATAGAAAAACGAGGAGAGAAAGAGGGAAAAGGACATTCTCTTTCTGAGAGGAGAAGACATATCTTTGATTATTTTGCTCTGAGTTTTGATAGGCTTGGGGAGAAAAGTTCAATTGTAGGTTCCCTTCTATAGAGAGTTTAGATCTTAAAAGAGCAAACTATACTTAGCTAGTCTCCATAGGATAATAGCTTTTTATAGTTTTGTAAGCTTGAACCTTCTGCTAGAGAGTTTCTCGCAAGCAGAGCAAGGTCTGGCTTAGTCTCCATTCCCTCACACCCACCCTTAGCTCATTTCTTTACTTATAGACTTAATTTATTGTCAATCATTCTAATTAGGACAACAGGAGAATTCTTTATATATCATTACCTGCAAAGAATCAAACACTAAATAAGCATACAATATAACTCTAAGACTATCTAAGAAACAAACACTAAATAAAGCATATAATATAATCCTAAGGTTATCTATATTAGTCTAATATATTCCTAGTAGCTTAATAAGGTTAATTAATTAATCAGCTCAATAATAAGATGCAGACAGTAGTCTAGCAGCAAGATCGGTGCTATCTAGTCTTTTGCATTGAGTGTCACATGTATAATTTTCTCCCAGTTGGTGAGAAGTTATTGTGCTCGCTACAAAGAGCTTCTAGCTCTCAAAGAACAAGTACATTCCATTGAGGCTAGAGTAGCAGACTTGGAGGAGCTGAGGAAGACAGAGAAGTACTTAAAGGAGACATAAAGGGATGTCGTAGAGAAGTCCCACCTCCACTCTGGTAGCTCATGTGCTGCCTTGGAGGAGAGAGGTCTCGTAGAAGGAGAGCATCACCTGATGAAGTAGGAAATAATCCTGTAGCTAGGACGTGGCCACCAGAGGATGAAATATCATCTCGCACCGAGGATGTCTCTCCAGGGGCTTCTGCCCACGAGGGAAGGGTTAGGACAGCTGTAGTAGTTTGTGATTTGATCATTAGACATGTAGATAGCTGGGTGGCTGGTGGGTGTAAGTATCGCCTAGTCACTTGCCTGCCTGGTGCAAAGGTGGCGGACCTCACACGTCACTTAGATAGGATTCAAGCCAAGCATCAAAAAAGTGAAACCAAACACTTAACTTGCTCTGGCTCCAATCCATCCTCCGTTGGTCATTCACAGGCTGTTTCCTGCAGCGTCTCAAACTACTGCTATAATCTTCCTGTAGAAGCTCGATCTTAGCCACCTTCTGATCCACTAAAGACTAGTCGGCAGATTCCTGGGTCAAGAACACACTCTGACAACCAGAAACAGACCTTGGCAACCAGACCACCGCAAATTGCTGCCTGGACAGCAAAGGACGTCACATCAAAGCTCTGTTTAAAGGAGAGACTCCATTCTGTGGTCCTGGGGTCTCTCAAGGCTGAACTGCCTTCCACTGGCACTGTATGCTGTTGAGCAATGGCCAAAACTATGGGAGACTTGAAGGTATCCCTATAAACATCAGGACTAGGATAAAGGTGAGCTATGGTCTGTACCAAACAAAAAGGCGCATACGGAGTTTTCCACTGTGCGTGTACCACATCCCGAATATCCTGATGCATAGAAAAAAGAAGAATGGGAGGCTGACCAGATCCCCCAAAGCAGAGGGCCCACAACCCGAGGGAGGTCCTTAGCTTCTTCCTCAGATTACAAAACTGAAGACACCTGAAGAATAAGCTCCTGCAGCTCTTCCCGGTGAAATATGCACACAACCGAAGCGTCCTCACCAATTGGCGGGTCCGAAGCCCAAACTTCCGCCGCATCCTCCCCCACGAGAGGGTCTTGGGGTCACCCAGAAGGGCTAGAGACCCCTGTGAAAGAAGTAGGACACCCCAGTCGCCTGCAAGTAAGCCTTGTACATGGCTAAGATAAAAGCAGGGGCAAAAACCCCCTGGCAGCAAAAAAGCATGTAAATTTCATCAATAACTTAACATCTGTACCGGTACAGCAGTCCACGTGTCAATCCTTATGGTTGAACTCCAAGATTCAAATGGGCAAATTTAAGATCATCTGGAAGCATTGGATGCAGGCAGGTATACGCACTTTAGATGATGTGTCATCAAATGGGAAAATGCTTGATTTTTCACGACTGCAACAATCATTTGGCATTACAAAGTCTCAAGTATATAAGTGGTTGCTGTTGAAGCAGGCCATTCCAAAAGGGTTTCCTGATTGGCAAAATTTAAAAGATCAATATAGCTTGCCGGCCCTGTGCTTCCAGACAGATTTGCTAGGGCATCAAGCAGCCAAGTGGTATAAATTAATAACTGAATAAAAAACCTAAAACTAGTCTTAAAAGACATTTGGAGCATTGAGATAAAGCAGCAGATTTCTGCGTCTCAATGGCCACAAATTTGGACTTGGAGGATGAGATGTACAGCTAGATTACTATCTAGCTTTGTAATCTAACAGGGGTCCAAAAACATCTATGAGACAAACATGTTTTTTGTTGTTGTTTTTTTTGCTGCATAGAAGTTTTTGGACCCCTGTTAGATTACAAAGCTAGATAGTTCAAGATCTAATAGATGCTGGCACTGTCATCTTGACATAGGGACACTGGATCATCTGTTGTTCTATTGTCCTTTGATACTCAATTTTTGGACGTCTATATGGGGACATATTAATTTGATTCTGGAGAGTGCGGTTCCACTGTCGTATGAATCCCACTGTTGTGGGACGTTGTTATCGCCTACTCCGCCAATAGATAGACATGGTCTGACCCAACAGAGGCATTACTTATGTTCTTATAAGAACAGATTACTTGGTATAATGACTGGGGTAGCCATGGAAGAATTTTGACTGATTAAATTTCACTTTTTGGTGGAATTCATTATGCTTGTGTTATAAATACGAGAAAATGAATTCTGAACAAGTTATTTAATCTGACATGGGGTCCCATTGACCAATTTTATTAATTTTAATTAAATGCTTTATTTCCCTACCTTATTACTGGTTTGATTTGCACATCCAGGGAAGGGGGGTGGGTGGGAGGGAGAGGGATCTTATATGAGAATTTGTTTATTAACTACATCTATGTACTGGTGTAAGGTTTTATTGAATACATTGGAATCAGGATGGGTGGGAGGGGGATGTATTTATTTATAGACTAGTATTTTAGCCCGTTACATTAACGGGTGCTAGAATATATGTATGTCTGTCTTTCTTTCTGTCTGTGCTTCTCCCTGTCTCTGTCTCTTTCTTTTTTTATTTCTGTCTCTCTCCTTCCCGCTGTCTATCTTTCTTTATTTCTATCTCTCTCCCTCCCACTGTTTGTCTTTCTTTCTTTCTGTCTCTCTCCCTGTCCGCTGTCTTTCTATCTTTCTATGGCCCCTTGCCTGCCTGCCTTTCTTTGTCTTTCTCTATGGCCCCCTTCTTTATCCTCCCCAAAGCAATCCAAGATTGCTCCCTGGCCCCCCCAGCACAACCCTCTCCCCAAAGCAAAGCACGTTTTCTCCCTGGCCCCCTTTGTCTCCCCCCCCCACCCCCCCACCCCCGTGCAGCAGCATCATGTCCTCCAACTCCACTTCCTTGTGAAGCAACATTTACCTACCCCTACCCCACTTCCCTGTGCAGCAGCATTCCCTCCCCCTTTATTAAAGGCATAGTCGGCCTGGAGGAGCCGGTCGGGGCGGTGCTCCCGTGCGCAGTGGGTGATTGGCCGTTTTTGCAGTGTCGGATCCTTTAGTTTGGGTGGCTGACTTAGGCCCGAGCGCAGCGTCGGCCTGGAGGAGGCGGGTGGGGCGGGGCTCCCGTGCGCAATTCCAGCTGCATGAGAGTTTAGAGTGATGCCGACAGCCGCGGCAGCGCCTCAAGCCGCCTTAGCGCTGTCATGGCAACCCGCCGCCGAGCTGTCTTTCCTTCTCTGCCGACAGGGACCGCCGGGAGCTGGGTGCGGCAGGGAAGGAGGGTCTTGCCTGGCCGTGTCCGGTCGAATCCTGGGCCTGCTCTCCTTCCCCTAAGTTCCGGCCCCTCACTCCGGTGGGGGGGGGGGGGGGAGGAAGACCGTAAGCCGCACATGCGCACTTCCTAGCTACAGCTCACGGAAAATGGACGCATGCATAAGAACTGCGCATGCGCGGCTTACCGTTTTATTATATTAGATGTAAGTGCTGTTTTTCAAACTACTTGTATGTATTCTTTTATGTACTGTTTTTAGACTGAAAACTGAATACAGATATTTAAAAAAAAATACCTCTGGAATTCGTTGCCAGAGAATGTGGTGAAATCAGTTAGCTTGGCAGCGTTTTAAAAAGGTTTGTATAATTTCCTAAAAAAGAAGTTCATAGGTCATTATTGAGATGGCTTGTGGAAATCCACTGCTTATTCCTAGGTTAAGCAGCATAAAAAGCACAGTTACTTACCGTAACAGGTGTTATCCAGGGACAGCAGGCAGATATTCTCACATGTGGGTGACGTCATCCACGGAGCCCCGACGCGGACAGCTTTTCAAGCAAACTTGATTGAAGCTTTCAAGTTTGCTAGTGCTGCACCACGCATGTGTGTGCCTTGCTGATCCACTAGAGGGCGCATACCCTCCTCATGGTCCTCAGTTCAGATAGCTAGCAAAGAAGCCAATCTCGGGGAGGCGGGCGGGTTGTGAGAATATCTGCCTGCTGTCCCTGGATAACACCTGTTACGGTAAGTAACTGTGCTTTATCCCAGGACAAGCAGGCAGCATATTCTCACATGTGGGTGACCTCCAAGCTAACCAAAAAAGGGACGGAGGGAAGTTGGCAATCCAAGAAAACAGATTATGCAAAACCGACTGGCCAAACCGGCCGTCGCTCCTGGACAGAGTATCCAGGCAGTAGTGGAAGGGGAAAGTATGAACCGAAGACCAAGTGGCAGCCTTGCCAAACTCCTCGACAGGTGTCGACCTGAGGAAAGCTACAGAAGCCGCCATCGCTCGGACTCTATGTCCTGTGACTCGACCATGCAGTGCGAGACCAGCCTGAGCATATGAAAAGGAAAAACAAGCAGCCAACCAGGTGGACAAGGTGCGCTTGGAAACTGGGCGTCCCGACCAATAGGGCGAAGGACAAAAAGAATTGAGGAACCGTCCAAGGAGACTGATGTGCGTTGAAGACAAAAAGCCAACGCCCTCTTACAGTCAAGTGTGCGAAGCGCCACCTCGCCAGGAGGTGAGTGGGGCTTCGGAAAAAAGACCGAAAGAACAATGGAAAGATCGAAAGGAAAGTCCGAACCCCCCAGGACAAGAACTGGGGTGGAGCACGCATGACCACCGTGTCATGATGAAATACAGGAAAAGACGGGTCCGCAATCAGAGCTTGCAGCTCACTGGCTCTGCGAGCAGACGTGAGAGCAACCAGGAATACCACCTGCCAGGTGAAGGAATTCAAAAGAGCTCCATCAAATGGAGGTACCACCAATTTAGCCAGGAACACACAAAGATCCCAACCACCGGAGGGGCTTTGAGCGGAGGATGTACAATGAAGAGATACCTCATAAAGCGGGAAACCGTCGGAAGGACGGAGAGCCGCGTCCCATTCATCGGCCGATGAAAGTCAGCAAATGCACAGAGGTGGACTCGAATAGATGTAGATGAGAGACCAGACTGAGACAAGTGCAACAGATAATCCAGCACCGAAGGCAAGGAGGCAGAGAGCGAATCCATGCGGTGCTCAGCCCACCACTCAGCAAATCAGGACCATATCTGGGAAAAGCATTGCCGAGTGGAGATCCTTCGAGAGGCCTCGAGAACACCCCCACCGACTGAGAGAAACAGAAGGAGGGAGGCATGTTGCGAGGAAACAAGCTGATAAGTGTAGAGACTGCAGATTGGAATGCAACAGAAACCGTAACACTGAGACAGCAGAGACGGGAACATCGGTAGAAGCTGAGTCTCCCTGACACGCTGGAGGAACAGGGAGAACCATGGCCGCGAGGGCCACAGAGGAGCCATCAAGATCCTGGTGGCGCAGACCGACAGGAGGTGTATCAAAGACCCGAGAATCAGAGTAAAGGGAGGGAACGCATAGAACCCGCCCATTCCATCGAGAAGGAAGCATCCACCTCGATGCGAACTCGGTAGAACATCCTCGAGCAAAATCGAGGCAACCAGTGAGTGAGGGGTCAAGCGAACAGCACTACCTGTTGGGTTCCCCACCGAACAACCACATGCCGCAGAGTCTGAGAATGGAGCAACCATTCATGCGGCCTAAAAGGGCGACTCAACGTGTCCAGCAGACAATGCTGCACGCCCCGGAAATACACCGCCCAAAGAAAGAAGCAGTGATGTAACGCCCACTGCCATTGACAAAGGGCTTCCCTGCAAAGTAACAGGGAACCTCTACACCCTGGCTTGGTCACCGAATACATCGCCACCGAGATGTCGGGACGCACCAGGACCCCACTATCTTGCAACCAATACCACGGTATAGTAAATGGCCTGGAGCTCCAGCAGATTGATGTGGCTGCGACAGTCCGCACCCGACCAAGGACCCTGAGTCCGAAGGCCGTCGCCAATGCCGAGGAGTCCATCGGCAGAACCTTCTGATGCGGGAATACGAAGAGGTGGCCCACCAACGAAACAAGCATGTCAAGGAGGGAGGCACCTCAATGTGCTGGGAAGCGGGATCCCGATCCTGCCATCACTAAGATGCTCGGGTCCAGCGGGGAACACGAAGATGAAACCAGGCGAACCTCGGGACATCCACCGTGGAGACCCCTGATCCCAAAAGGATCAGCATCAGCTCGGCCGAGGCCGAAGACCGCTGAGACATCAGCCGACACAAGCGCCGACAGGCAGCCTGCTGAGGCAGAGGCAGAAAAGACCGGAGGCGGACCGAGGACAGAGGGCCTACCCTCCAGCATAAACAAACAAGGGCCTCCTCTGAGGCCGAGACAAGGATCCAGGTCCGCCCCGACGGACTCCCGAGACTGGGGCGGGCTGAGTCAGACCCACTCCCGTACTAGAACTAGTGCAGGTCACGAAGGGCCAGGACCAGACGCAGAAGGGAGGATGGGAATGCCCGACCGACGGAAGTGAGGCTATACTCCTGGTGCGTAGACACGGAGACACCCCTCCCGAAGGGAGGGGAGGAATCCCCAGAAGGAGAGCAGCCCGGAGTCTATGCGAGAATAGACAAAAAGACGGCCAGGAGTCGCCGAAGCCGGCGGCTAACCCCAAACCCGGCGCTGCAGCAGCTATTGCGGCTGCTGCGAAGGAGGCCGAGATAACACAAGAAAGGTATCCGGAGGCCCCCTCCGGAGAAGGAGTCCAAACCACCAGGGCAGACGGGATTCAGCTGAAGGCGTCCCGATAGGTCGCGATCTGAGAGGCGGTTAGTGGCCACCGCAAGAGAGGCCTCAATAAGCGCAGAACTCACGCAAGTAAAAGCGGCGAGACAAGCCTGGAGGCTCGGAACCTCAACCACACTCGGCGCCAAGCGAGAGGCCACATGGCGCCAAGCGAGAGGCCACATGGCGGGAGCAATAGAGCCGGAGCAGGGAGAGAGTCTGAACCCTCTCGAACCAGAGCTGGAGACGCCCAGGTGCAAACCCGCAGTCGACACTGAGGCCCAAAACCCAGCCGCTGCCGCGGTAAAAAGCCCCCAGCGACGTTGCTGCACCAAGCCACAGTCGACTTTGAAACACAAGGCCATAGCCAACCACAGGGCACAAAGCCCCAAGCGACGTCAAGTCACAAAGCCTCCGTCGACGGTACGAAGCCTCGGCAACGACGAGGCACAGAGCTCCAGCCGACGATGAGGCCCCTAGCCTCAGTCGACGTCGAGGCACAAGCCTCAGGCGACGTCGAAGCACAAGCGTCAAGTGACACGGAGCACACGGCCGCAGCCGACGTCGAAGGTACAAAGCATCCGCCGAGACACCCAACCTCCGTCGACATCGAGACGTCAAGCCCCAGTCGACATTGAGGCAGAAAATCAAAGCACAAAGCCTTAGACGACGTCGAGGCACCCAGCCGCCTTCTACATCGAGGCGCAAGGCCTCAGGCGGCGGTGAGGCACCAAGCCGAAGTCGACGTCGAGGCAGCTGCAGTCGACGTCGAGGCACAAAGCCCCAGTCGACGTCGAGGCACAAAGCCTCAAACGACGTCCAGGCACCAAGCCCCAGGCGGCGGCGAGGCACCAAGCCCCACGCGACGGCGAGGCACCAAGCCCCAGTCGACGTCGAGGCACGAAGCCCGGTCGACGTGGAGGCACGAAACCTTATTCGACGTCGAGGCACGAAGCCTCCGTCGACTTCGAGGCACGAAGCTCCAGTCGACGTCGAGGCACGAAGCTCCAGGCGATGTCGAGGCACATCGAGGGTCAGAAGTCAGCACCGTACCACTGAACTGGTAAGAAAGGTGCAGCAGTACGCTCCATAAGGGCAACCTCGATATGAGTATTCCCATGGAAGGAGGCACGCTTTGAAGGTCTCGTAGAGGCAGGCACGACTGCACTCGATGCCTCAGTCGACGTCGAGGCACGAAGCCTCAGTCGACGTCGAGGCACGAAGCCTCAGTCAAGGTCGAGGCACGAAGCCTCAGTTGACGCCGAGGCACGAAGCCCCAGTCGACGCCGAGGCACGAAGCCCCAGTCGACGCCGAGGCCCGAAGCCTCAGTCGACGTCGAGGCCCGAAGCCTCAGTCGACGTCGAGGCCCGAAGCCTCAGTCGACGTCGAGGCCCGAAGCCTCAGTCGACGTCGAGGCCCGAAGCCTCAGTCGACGTCGAGGCACGAAGCCTCAGTTGACGTCGAGGCACGAAGCCTCAGTCGAGGTCGAGGTACGAAGCCTCAGTCGACGTCGAGGCACGAAGCCTCAGTCGACACTGATGTACGAAGCCTCAGTCGACGTCGAGGCACGAAGCCCTCGTTGACGTCGAGGCACGAAGCTCCAGTCGACGTCGAGGCACGAAGCTCCAGTCGACGTCGAGGCACATCGAGGCTCAGAAGTCAGCACCGTACCAATGAACTGGTAAGAAAGGTGCAGCAGTGCGCTCCATAAGGGCAACCTCGATATGAGTATTCCCATGGGAGGAGGCACGCTTTGAAGGTCTCGTAGAGGCGGGCACGACTGCACTCGATGCCTGGAATGCCTGAGACTCAGCCGATGGCATTACCGAGGTAATGCAGCTAGAAGACAAAAAGAAAGAAAGAAGACTTACCAAGGATCGAAGCTACTCAGTCCGATTCCAACGAAGGAACAAGGGTCCCGGCCATCCTGCTCACACGAGGTGAGCCCAGAGAGAGGCCAGGGAAGAAGAAAATACAGCTGCAGCCAAATGAGGCCTAGCCGCATGGCTGAGGCCCAAGAAGGGCCTGCCGGGTAGAAACACAATAAAAAGTCCTTTGTATATATATTTTTTTTATTTTTTTTTTTGAAAACAAAGAAATACACGATCAAGTAACAGCGCACAGCGACTCCCTAACAAAATAAAGAAGCTGCGGTGCTAGAAAGGCACTTAAAAGAACGGAGAGAAGAGAGACAGGGCTTTCTGGCTCCGCGGAAAACTAAGAACTGAGGACCATGAGGAGGGTATGCGCCCTCTAGTGGATCAGGAAGGCACACACATGCGTGGTGCAGCACTAGCAAACTTGAAAGCTTCAATCAAGTTTGCTTGAAAAGCTGTCCGCGTCGGGGCTCCGTGGATGACGTCACCCACATGTGAGAATATGCTGCCTGCTTGTCCTGGGATAATCTGTTTTACTACTTGGAATCTAGCTAGGTACAGTGGTGCCTCGCATAACGGCCGCCTCGCACAGCGAACGCTGCGCACAACGAACTTTATGTCTTGATTCGTACAACGGACTTCGTTTCACACAACGAAGTCGCCCGAGCTGCATCCTTCCGGGGTTCCTGCGGGGTTGGATCGCAGCGGGGTTGGTCGAGCCGCGAGGGTAGTCTCCTTCTCCTTACCTGCCCTGTCGCAGCACACAGCCGAACGGAAATCTTCCCGATGTCAGCGCTGACGTCGGAGGGAGGGCTTAAGCAAAGCCCTCCCTTCCTCCGACGTCAGCGCTGACATCAGGAAGACTTCCGGTCGGCTGTGTGCGGCTGCGGCAGGGCAGGTAGGAAGAAGGCAATGGCGAACGAAAGAGGGGGGGAGGGGGCGGTCCGCCCCGAAGAATGTGCACAGCTGGTCAGGTCCCCGATCGACCGACAACAGGCCCGGCCGACAAACCTCCCTGCCCTGTAGCCGCGAATCTAAATTACCTCTTACAGCAGCTTCAATAATCCAGCTGCTGTAAGAAGGTAATTTAGATTCGCGGCTACAGGACAGGGAGATTTGTCCGACCGGGCCTGTTCTGTTGTCGGTCGGGTGCAAAAAGCGCCACAAAGGTGGAGGCAGGGAGGGAGGAAAGGTGGAGTGGAGAAGAAAAGACGCTTAAGGGGGAGAAGGCCGCTGAAAGCACATGTTGGAGCAGGGGATGAGAGGGGAGGGAGAGAAGGGGAAATATTGGACAAGGGCAGAAGGGATGCTAAATTCATAGGGTGACAGGCAGAGAGAACAACAGGAAAAAGAGTGGAAGCAATCTTGAACCCTGAGGGTGAGGGCAGAGAGAGGTGGTGAGATGATTGATCATGGGGAGAGGGACAAAAGGGAATAGAGATGGGATAGGAAGATAGTGGAAGTAAAAGGATATGGAGATGTATGTTTTTAGATGTATCTAAATAAAAATAATAACCAAAAATTTATCTTTTTTTATGTCATCTTAGCATATTTTATGCTACAGAACGAATTATTTTTTTTAACATGTATTGTTATGGGAAAACGCGTTTCACATAACGAACTTTTCGCATAACAAACTTGCTCCCTGGAACCAATTAAGTTCGTTGTGTGAGGCACCACTGTACTTGGGACCTGGGCTGGCCACTGTTGGAAATAGTATACTAGACTTGATGGACCTTTGGTCTGTTCCAGAATGGCAATTCTTATGTTCTTATATTATGCAGTCAGTATAACGTTTGATTTTTTGAGTGGTCTCCAAATTAATCATCTCCTATGCAGGGAACGTCAGAAAAGATGGTCTTGAACGTTGGCGTTTAGATCAGATATCTGCAGCCAAGCTTGTCTGCGCATTGCAATGGATACTGCAGAGGCTCAAAAGATAATCTCAAAGGTATCCAATGTAGAACAAGCCATGTATTTCCTTGCCTCGAGGAGATTGATGACTAAATGATGGTACGAATGAAAATGCTGTGATGAGGGAGTAAACAGGCAGATAGACAACGGCAACCCAGTCGACATTGTATATCTGGATTTTCAGAAGGCGTTCGGCAAGGTTCCACATGAACGACTACTTCGGAAAATTGCGAGCCATGGAATCAAAGGTGAAATACTCACATGGATTAAAAACTGGCTGGAGCATAGGAAACAGAGAGTGGGGGTAAATGGACAATACTGGGACTGGAAGAGCGGGTGTCACAGGGCTCGGTGCTTGGACTCGGGCTCTTCAACATCTTTATAAATGATCTGGACATTGGTATGACGAGGGGGACACAGGGGGATTGCAAAGATCTGCAACGTGACATAATCAAGCTCGAGAAATGGGCATCGACATGGCAAATGCGGATCAACATGGATAAGTATAAAGTGATGCATGTTGGTAACAAAATCTCATGCACGAATACAGGATGTCCAGGGCAGTACTTGGAGAGACCTCCCAAGAAAGAGACTTGGGAGTTCTGATCGACAAGTCAATGAAGCTGTCCGCACAATGCGCAACGGCGGCGAAAAGGGCGAACAAGTTTCAAGTTTTATTATCTTTAATTATTTTTTATTAATTTTTCAAATGACATATCAATATTCACTTGTACAGAAAGTGAATTAGTAAGGAAATGACCCATATCCAATATAAATCATATACATTCCAATTAAAAAAAAAACTAAATACAAGAAAATCTTCCATCTAAGTCAACTCAAGTCCTCAAAATGTGGATCCAAGATTTCATTGGAGTGAACAAAGAAATATTTTTTAAAAATAGAATACAGACTAAACTGAGAGATAGGCAGATATATAATTATGGAGCTGTTGTTTTCTCTTTATCCAGTCGAGACATAGCCAGAAAAGCTGTTAATTGTTGTAGTTCAAAGAAAACATATTTAAATGAACGGTAGCAAATAATACACTTGCAAGGGTGTTTCAAGTAAAAAGTTGTGCCCAGTGAAGTGACTACAGGTTTCAGTAACAAAAATTCTCTACGTCGTTTTTGAGTTTCTCTAGAAAGGTCAGGAAACATTTGTATTTTACAGCCAAGGAACTCTTTATGTCTATTTTTAAAGAAAAGTCTCAATAACCATGTTTTATCAATAGCGAGAGCTACAGTCAGAATCAATGTGGAGGGTACAACTGTTTCTCTATCTGAGGTTTCTAGCAACTCAGAAACATTCAATAATGCTTGATTCGATACTTTAACTTGCATTTGGGCCCCTTCTTTATTTGGCAAGTAGTACACTTGGACAAACGGTGGTAAAGTTTCTTCTGACACTTCTAATATTTCTATCAAATATCTCCTAAGCATTTCCCTAGGAGTAGTCGAAGTCAATCTAGGAAAATTAATTAATCTCAAATTATTATTCCGGGAATTATTTTCAAGTGTCTCTAATTTTCTTCTTAAATTGATATTGTCTTTAATTAGGGACTCCTGTACTTGTTTGGTCATAGAAATTTCTTGATCAAGCTTTTGAGTCGTGGTTTTTGAAACAGTCATATCCGCTGATAAATCTTTCAGCTCTAGAGTGTTGAATCAATTTCCCCTCAATGTATTGGAAATTGGGGCTAATAGTCCTAGTGAAATTTGTAATCAAGTCTCATAATGAATCTAAAGTCACTTGTGCTTGTTTTTCAAAAGTTGGAAAACTTTGCTGAGTGTAAAAATGCTCACCGTCAGAAGGAGATAAGTTTCCCTGGTTAGGTACTGGCTGGGATCTTTCACCTCCGATTGCTTGTCCTGCCCCGGTTTCTTCTGCAGCTACTCTCAAATCAGAGAGTACTGCCTCCTCAGTCTCCCTTGTGACTCTGCTGCCTCAAGAGGAAGTACTTCCCCCATCTCCGGGGTTTCCTCCACCCCTGGAGAGCTGGCTGACCGGGGACACGGAGGTGGAGCTCTCAAGTCGGGGCTTAAGGTGGCCTCCAGCCCTGGAGAGCCTATCCTGATCTTGCCCCCTTCCGGTGCTCTCAACGGGCTTGCTCCCGACATTGATGGGACTGCCTCCTCCAACCGACGCAATATCTCGTCGATTCTGCCGAAGGAGGGCACCTCGGGGCGCCAGCTGCGCTCCTGCCCCTTCTCTTTGGCATCTAAGATAAGTAATAATTAAGCCGATTGATAGAAAAGGAAAAACGAGTGGAGCGGTCAGAAGCGTTGCTCTCAGAGCGTCTGTACCGGGCCATCTTGGATCAGTTTGAAAATTCTTCAAGTTTTATTAAATGCTTCAATGCGTATAACATTTTAAAAAAATGGGGGGGGGGGGGAAACAAAACTCTTTTATACAATTACATTCAAATTCTATACATTCTAATACATGTCCGGTACAGAAGGTGAAGGGGATGAACAGAATGAAAGAAAGAACAGAATGCTAGGAAT
Source organism: Geotrypetes seraphini (assembly GCF_902459505.1). NCBI lineage: Eukaryota > Metazoa > Chordata > Amphibia > Gymnophiona > Dermophiidae > Geotrypetes > Geotrypetes seraphini. Next base: position 273,270,739 of record NC_047086.1, read on the forward strand.
GATAAAGAAGGGGATCACGAACACATCGGAGAAGGTTATCATGCCGCTGTACTGGGACATGGTGCGCCCTCACCTGGAGTACTGAGTCCAGCACTGGTCACCATACATGAAGAAGGACACAGTACTACTCAAAAGGGTCCAGAGAAGAGCGACTAAAATGGTTAAGGGGTTGGAGGAGTTGCCGTACAGTGAGAGATTGGAGAAACTGGGCCTCTTCTCCCTTGAAACGAGGAGACTGAGAGGGGACATGATCAAAACATTCAAAATACTGAAGGGAATAGACTTAGAAGATAAAGACAGATTGTTCACCCTCTCCAAGGTAGAAAGAATGAGAGGGCACTCTCTAAAGTTGAAAGGGGATAGATTCTGTACAAATGTAAGGAAGTTCTTCTTCACCCAGGGAGTGGTAGAAAACTCGAATACTCTTCTGGAATCTGTTATAGGGTAAAACACCCTCCAGGGATTCAAGACAAAGTTGGACAGTTCCTGCTAAACTGGAACATTACGCAGGTGAGGCTGGACTCATTTAGAGCACTGGTCTTTGACCTGGGGGCCGACCGCATTAGCGGACTGCTGGGCACTGGTCTGACCCAGCAGCGGCAGTTCTTATGTTCTTATGTAAATATAATGGTCATAAAGAGATATCTTTTGGATCCAAGATTTCACATAAAAATTGTAGTTTAATATTCTGTTTGCCAGCATGGTTGCTTGGAACATTTTGTGTTTAAATATATCCAGAATTCTACCTTCAAGTATATGTCCAAAACCTATCCTAGGAAAAATGCTCAGATTGGATAAACTTATACATATACTGTAAATGTAAGCATATAAACTGAGCACTTTTAGAAAACACCAATTCTGCACGTAAAATACTATTTTAACCAGAGATGTACTTTTTAACATTATCCCCGCCCCCCCCCCCCCCCCCCCACCCCCCCCCCCCCCCCCCCGTGAGTTCTTTCTATCTTTGTACACAATAATTTGGTTTGGAAAGAGTTTGAGGGTATCTCAGAAGAAAGATGGAAGACACATTTCCCACCTTGGCATGTGGTTCCTACTTACATGCTTCAAAATATGCTCATCACTGTAGGGCATGAATTTATGGAACAAAGAAAGACACCTGCAGTGTCACCAAAGACTCCTTGTGCACCTGCATAAAACTAAATTCTTGCAATGGAGAAGAGAGAGAAGTGGCCAAATTGTAACAAAGTCCACTAAACTCTGTTCTTTTATAGGTTTTTTTGGGCACTCACTTAAAGCTTGATGCCTCCCATGTATCCTGCTTACCTCTAAGGCACCAAGTGCAGACAGAATCACATCCACATCCTCATCCTGGAGACGAACCAGAAGAGCTTCTCGAACAAAAGACTCATCAAAACCCTCCTGTTCCAATCAAAAATACAGTAAATCATGAGCTTTCCAAAATAACTTGAGGAAAAAGGATTATTTAAGATAGCCAAACCCTGAGTATTTTAGAATAAGACTTAAGATAATCTATAACCTTGAGGAAAGGAGGGAGAGGCCTGGGATATGGCTGATATATCTAAATACCTCAAAGATATAAGCAGGGGGCCCACCCAGAGCCAAATACTGCACAGCACCTGCAATTTATTCTCAGAATGGGTCCTCCACTCCCAGAATTGGCATGGGGATGCTACCGAGGCAATATTTATGTCCCCTGGAGGAGGCCACCAAACAGTATCACCTAGTGGCTGAATTTAAAGCCTATGATTGTCCAGGAAAAGCCCTGTTGCTTGCCATCTCCCCTCATGAAAGAATTTTGCTGCAAGACTGAGCTAAATGGGTGTTCTTTTTTTTTTTTTTTTTTAGGGCGGAGGCATGGAGACATAAAATCCCCAGTTTTTTCTAAATGAAGACCTTAATCCAACAAAGGCTAGTTTTGACAGAACTGAAATCTTAGAAAAGGGAACTGTCCTCCTAGTTTTAAGGCTGGCCTGACAAGCCCGAGAGCCCCTTCTAAGCATTCCATGGCTGGCACACTCACCTTGCCTGCCTGTGTGATTTCTGTTAGGTACTGGATAGCTGAGCACCTGATTGCAGGACGTGGATGGTTCAAGCTCAGCAGGAGAGAAGTGTCTGACTCTGCCAGAAACTGAAAGACACACAATTTTACTTTAATCTGATTACAACCACCAAATTCAGGGGTGGGCAACGAGGGCAGTAATCCAGTCGGGTTTTCAGGATTTCTCCAATGAATGCAATGAGATCCATTTGCATACAATGGGAGGCAGTGCATGCAAATAGATCTCATGCATATTCATTGGGGAAATCCTGAAAACCCAACTGAATAAAGGCCCTCATTGCCCATCCCTAACCTAATTAGTTCTCTCTCATTTGTGTTATGATGAGAGAGTACAAGTTAGGAAATTCAGTAATACAGAACTAACCACTTACAATTAGAAATAGCTCTCTGGAAGTTTTACTATGATACTTCAGTGTTCTCCCCAGGGCCTTATAGCCGGGCACTCCGCCTGGCTAATTTAAATGACCGCCCGGTGAATCCTGCTGCTGCGCCAATGCTCCTTCCGGGATGACTCACCACCGAAATATTTTGGTTTGACATCTGCCTTTTTTTTGCCAGCATGATTTTTACTTGCTTCGGGCCTTTCTCGTTGCCGAGTCCTGCCTACTTTCTGTTTCCGCGAAGGCAGGACCCGGCAGCGAGGAAGGCCCGAAGCAAGTAAAAGCAGCATGTTGTAAGCGTCCCTCTGTCGCTGACCTATGGAAGATAGCGTCAGCGATGGAGGGAAGCTTACAACATGCTGCTCTTTTACTTGCTTCTCGGGCCTTCCTCGTTGCTGAGTCCTGCCTACTTTCTGTTTCCGCGAAGGCAGGACCCTGCTGATGCAGTGTTCTCCCTAGGGCCTTTCAGACGGGCAGTCCCGCCCGGGTAATTTAGATGACCGCCCCAGCTAAATTTCTGCTGCCGCCGCTGCTGCTCATATAAAAAAATTTAAAAAAAAATGGCTTGAAAGATTTCACCTTAGCCCGTAGCAAACTTATGCTCCGGGGCTCTAACATGTGTGTGCCGGCTTCCCTTCTCTTCCCTCCGAAACCGGAAGTTATATCCGGGGAGGAAGAGAAGGGACACCGGCACGCACATGTTAGATCCCCGAAGCATAAGTTCGCTACGGGCTAAGGCGGGAGACAGGTCAGTGAAGCTTTCCATTTGCTCTTCTTGCTGCTGGGTCCTGCCTACTTTCAGTTTCCGCGAAGGCAGGACCCGGCAGCATTTCCCCCAATCGATTGTGATCTTGGGCCGATCAGCCTTCTTCTTCGACGGCAGAATTGGAGAGGAATGCTTGTCGGCCCGAAGTAGGGAGAGCTTGGGGGGCCAGCGGCTTTGGGGCCTGTTCCCCGGCAGTTACATTGGCAGTGGCTTGGGGGAGGGCAAGGAGAAAGAAAGTAAGAGGGCAGGAAGAGAAACAGAAAAAAAGAAAGGGGGCATGAAGAGAGAAAGAAAGAGGGCATGAAGAGAGAAAGAAAGGGAAGGAAGAGAGGAAGAAAAAGTTGTGGGGAGGGGAATGAGGTCAGGAGGAGAGGAAGCATACAGGCTGAAAGAAGGGAAGAAAGTTTGGATGCACAGTCAAAAGAAGAAAGTGCAACCAGAGACTCATGAAATCACCAGACATAAAGGTAGGAAAAATGATTTTATTTTAAATTTACTGATCAAAATGTGACTGAATTCCAATATGTAATCAATTCTTGAAAAAGATTTATGAACTGGTGAGCAAAAAGAGAACTCCTGATCATTAAAATGAGGAATACGCCATATATCTTTCAAATTACAAGTATTCACCAAATTATCTAACCCTAATGATTTTATATTTTTGCTTGGTTTTTTATCCAAAAAAGGATCCATAACAGCATTAAAATCTCCAGCTACTATTAAATTAGAAGCAGCCAGTGGGAGTATTAATTTTTGTATATTAATAAAAAAATCATTTTGATTCGAGTTCGGGGCATAGATATTTAATAAAGTCAAAGTATTATTTCCCATTCTCATTTCCGCTCGTATCCATCTCCCTAAAGGATCAAAATCTATCATTTTAAATTACATATTGGTATCAAATTCCATAGTGCAACAAGTGACACAAGCTTCCATTGATCCAATTATTTTGTCTAATCATGGAGGAGTGTGGATTACACTTACACTAGATAATAATGAATACAATAGATCATTATGGAGGTTTGATAATACATTGGTTTCAGATTCAACTTTTCTTGAAGAAATTAAGTTAAAAATTTTGGAATTTTTCCAAATAAATACCTCAGCAGATATTAATGCGGAAATCTTATGGGATGCATTTAAAGCTACTATAAGAGGTAATATTATTTCTTATTCTGCGTATATTAAAAAACAACTTATTAAACAATTTTCAGATTTGGAAAAAGAAATTAAATTGCTGGAATCCAAATTAATAGATGATTGGAATCACGAAAATTTGCAAACTTTATTAAAGGCTAAAGGCAAATATAGTGAAATTTCGTCAAAAATGGCAAGGAAAGATTTGTTTTCTCTGCAAACCTTGTATTATGGAAAATCTAATAAGGCAGGAAGTTTACTTGCAAATTATCTTAAAGCAAAAAAGAGAAGAATAAAAATAAGTGCAATAAAAGATGAGAAAGGAAATATGCATAATCAAACTAATAACATTTTAAATCAATTTTTGGCTTTTTACAAAGAGTTGTATTCTTCCGAGTCTTCTATTGATAAAGTTCAAAAAGGTATGGAATTTTTAAATCTTCTTGAGGGTCCAAAGCTTCCTGATCATATAAAAAGAAGTTTAGAAGAACCTATATCATTAAAAGAATTAGAAACAGCATTGAAGTCTCTTAGAGTTGGATCCGCTCCAGGTGGGGATGGTTTTACTGTGGAATTCTATAAAACATTTCAAAATTCTTTATTACCCTATTTACTAAATTTATATCAGTTTCAACTTAATAAAGGTTGTATTAAAAGTACTATGGCAGAATCTATGGTGATTGTTTTGCCAAAGCCAAATAAAGATCCCACTATGGTTTCAAATTACAGGCCAATATCATTAATTAATGTTGATGGAAAATTAATGGCTAAAACACTGGCATTAAGATTGGCAAAGGCTCTTCCTTACATAATTGATGTACATCAAACAGGTTTCATTGCTAACAAACATTCTTCTATCAATACAAGATTGACATTTCATACATTAAATTTAACTAAAATGATGAATGAACCAGCTTTTGCTCTTTCATTAGATGCAGAAAAAGCTTTTGATAGGGTAGAATGGTCATTCATGTATCAGACTTTGGATTGGTTTGGTGTGGGTCCTGGTTTTGTTCAAATGATTAAAACTTTGTATAGCTCCCCTATGGCAAGATTATACATTAATAATAATTTATCTGAGAGTTTTAAATTACATAGAGGAGTTAGACAAGGATGTCCATTATCTCCTTTGCTGTTTGATATTGTTTTAGAACCCTTATTGATAGCTATTAATCAGACAAAGGGGATACAGGGTATTCCCTTGAAAGAATGGGAATACAAATTATCTGCTTGTGCGGATGATATTTTATTATATTTGCGCAATCCAGGTTCAACTATACCATGTTTGTTAGAATTGATTGAAAGATTTGGAATGTTTTCAGGATATAAAATCAATTGGAATAAATCTGAAATTCTTTCGCTTAATGTGCATTGCATAAAATCTATGTTTGATTCATTTCCTTTTGTATGGAAAGAGGATGGATTAAAATATTTAGGAATTTGGATTAAAAATTCAATAGAAGATACAGTAAAAGAAAATGAAAAACTTTTATTAAAAAAGGTTTCGGAATTATGTGAACAATGGAACCCATTACATATATCTTGGTGGGGAAGAGTTCAAACCATAAAAATGATGATATTGCCTGTGGTTTGCTATCAAATGTGTATGATTCCGGTATTTTTTCAGAACTCTTTTTATAAAAAAATTGAATGCAATAATTATTAAGTTTGTTTGGCTTGGCAAAACACCTAGAATTGCTTTGGTATCTTTACAGAAATCAATTAAGGAGGGTGGGGTAAATTTCCCAAATTTCTATAGGTATCATCAGGCCTATATTTTACGTCAAGGTATGTATTGGGTCCTCCCAGATCTCATTGAATACACTCCAGATTGGTTATACTTGGAATGGCGACTCCTGTCTCCTTTACATCTTTGTCACATTCTCAGTATCAAGATGCCCAGATTGTATAAAGAAAATAAACTTTTATTAGATACATGGAAAACTCTAAGATATGTAAGTAATTTAACTGAAATTCCTATTAGTAAATCGACAAATCAATCTATATAGCTAAACTCCAAGATTCAGATTGGCGGAACTAAGATTGTCTGGAGGCATTGGTTAAATGCAGGAATACGAACTTTAAAGCAATGTTACTTACCGTAACAGTTGTTATCCAGGGACAGCAGGCAGCTATTCTCACTAGTGGGTGATGTCATCAGACAGAGCCCCGGTACGGACGTCTCACAAGCACGTGTTGCTTGTAGAAACTTAAAGTTTCTAGATGCCCGCACCGCGCATGCGCCGGTGCCTTCCTACCCGGAGATCCGGGCGTGTCTCCTCAGTTCAGGTAGCTAGCCTGAGAAGCCAACCCAGGGGAGGTGGGTGGGACGTGAGAATAGCTGCCTGCTGTCCCTGGATAACTACTGTTACGGTAAGTAACATTGCTTTATCCCAGGACAAGCAGGCAGGTATTCTCACTAGTGGGTGACCTCCAAGCTAACCTCAGTGGGATGGAGGGGGAGTTGGCGACTTAAGAGAATAAATTTTTCAATAGCTGTTTGGCCAAACTGTCCATCCCGTCTGGAGAGGGTATCCAGACAATAATGTGAGGTGAATGTGTGAACCGAGGACCAGGTGGCAGCCTTGCAAATTTCCTCGATTGGTGTTGATCTGAGGAATGCTACTGAGGCTGCCATGCTCTGACCTTATGGGCTGTGACCTTACAAGGAAGTGATAATCCAGCCTGGGCATAGCAGAAAGAGATACAAGCCGCCATCCCAATTAGAGATGGTGCGCTTTGATACGGGTCTTCCCAACTTGTTAGGATCGAAGGAGACAAAAAGTTGAGGAGTGGTTCTGTGTGGCTTGGTGCGATCCAGGTAGAAAGCCAAGGCACGTTTACAGTCTAGAGTGTGAAGGGCCGATTCTCCGTGGTGAGAATGAGGCTTAGGGAAGAATACTGGAAGTACAATGATTGTTGAGATGAAATTCGGGAGACCACCTTAGGCAGGAATTTCGGGTGAGTGCGGAGGACCACCTTGTCATGATGGAATACTGTGAATGGTGGATCCGCCATCAATGCCTGGAGTTCGCTGACTCTGCGAGCGGACCGTAAGGGCTACAAGGAAAAGCACTTTCCAGGTGAGATACTTAAGAGGGGGCCCTGTTGAGTGGTTCAAACGGGGGCTTCATGAGATGGGAAAGGACTACATTGAGGTCCCAAACTACTGGGGGTGGTTTGAGAGGAGGGTTAACATGGAAGAGTCCTTTCATAAATCTGGCGACCACCGGATGGGCCGAGAGGGGTTTCCCTTGTAGGGGCTGGTGGAACGCCGCAATAGCGCTCTAGGTGGACTCGTATGGATGTGGACTTGAGCCCAGATTGAGATAGGTGTAGGAGATAGTCCAGCACGGAGGATAAGGAAGCTCGCTGAGGTTCCTTTGACTTAGAAACACACCATGAGGAGAATCTGGTCCATTTCTGGGAGTAGCATTGTCGAGTGGCGGGCTTCCTGGAAGCTTCCAAGACCTCCCTCACTTCTTGTGAGAATTGGTGAGGGGTTACGTTGAGAGGAACCAGCTGTCAGGTGGAGAGACTGCAGGTTGGGATGAGTAGTGATCCTTGATGTTGAGTAAGTAGTGAAGGAAACACTGGAAGTGGTACTGGTTCCCTGCTGCTGAGTTGAAGTAGGAGGGAGAACCAAGGTTGTCTGGGCCACCGAGGTAGCTATTAGAATCATGGTGGCCCGTTCGAGTTTCTGCTCTGACCAGGGTCTTCTGGATCAGCGGGAATGGTGGGAACGCATATAGAAATCGTTTCCCCCAGTTCAGTAGAAAAGCATCTGCCTCGAGGCGATGAGGAGTGTAGATCCTGGAGCAAAACTGAGGCAGTTTGGAGTTGTGGGGAGCCGCAAAGAGGTCTATCTGAGGCGTCCCCCATTGCGTGAAGATTTGGTGAAGGGGTCTGGAATGGAGAGTCCATTCGTGCGGTTGTAGCAGACGGCTTAGTTTGTCTGCTAAGACGTTGTTCTCCCCTTGGATGTATACTGCTCTGAGTAGGGCGTTGTGGCGCACCGCCCAGTCCCAGACTCGTAGAGCTTCCTGGCAAAGGAGGGCCGAGCCCGTGCCTCCTTGCTTTGTTGATATAATACATGGCGGCCTGATTGTCTGTGCGAATGAGGATTACCATGTCGTGGAGTAGGTGTTGGAAAGCTTGGAGCGCATTGAAGATGGCTCTGAGTTCCAGTAGATTGATTTGGTGTAGTCTTTCCGCACTGGTCCAGAATCCTTGGGTGCGGAGACCCTCCAGGTGGGCCCCCCATGCATAATTCGACGAATCGGTTGTGAGAACTTTCTGATGGGGGGGGAGAGTGCATCAGCAAACCTCTGGATAGATTCGAAGAGGTCATCCACCAAAGTAGAGACTGCCGAAGAGCATGGTGTGACTAAGATGCGTTTGGATAGTGGATCGGACGTCTGATTCCACTGTGATGCCAGGGTCCACTGGGGGATCCTGAGGTGGAGTCTGGCAAAGGGGTGTCACATGTACTGTGGAGGCCATATGGCCCAGGAGCACCATCAGTTGTCTCGCCGGTAGGGTTTGGCGAGTAGACACCGACTGGCAGAGATGAAGAAGAGACTCCATGCGTTGTAGAGGCAGGAATGCTCGGAGTCGGGTGGTGTCCAGGACCGCTCCGATGAAGGGGAGGGACTGGGTGGGTTGTAGATGAGACTTGGAGAAGTTGATCTCGAAGCCCAAATTCTGGAGGAAGTAGGTTGTAGCCAAGGCCGCCGAAGTGACCTCTGGGGCTGACGGGGCCTTGATGAGCCAGTCGTCGAGGTATGGGAACACCTGTAGACCCCTGTCCCGGAGTGCTGCGGCCACTACCACCAGGCACTTTGTGAAGACTCTGGGGGACGAAGATAGGCCGAATGGTAGCACTTGATACTGTAGGTGCAGATTTCCCACCCGAAATCTGAGGAACTTTCGGGAGGCCGGGTGAATGGGGATGTGAGTGTAGGCCTCCTTGAGATCCAGGGAGCATAACCAGTCGTTCTGCTCGAGGAGGGGGTATAGAGAAGCCAAAGTCAACATGCGAAACTTCTCTTTGACCAGGAACTTGTTGAGGGCCCGAAGGTCTAAAATGGGTCGCAGGTCGCCCGTTTTCTTCGGGACGAGGAAGTACCGGGAGTAAAACCCTCGATTCAATTGGTCTGACGGGACTGGCTCGACAGCCCGAAGCTGAAGTAAGGTTTGGACTTCCTGAAGAAAAGGGCAGTCTGCGTCGAGCTTGAAGGATACTCTCTTGGAGGATGGTCCGGGGGGACCCGGTGGAATTGAAGAGAGTATCCTTCTCTTATGATGGTGAGGACCCATAGGTCCGTGGTTATGGCCTCCCATCGATGGTAAAAAAGATGGAGGCGGCCCCCTATGGGAGAGGCCGAGGTTATGCTCCCGGGAGGGGCGTCAAAAGGGGCTGGGGAGCCTTAGGTACAGCCGGTGGCTGAGGTTTTTGCTGAGACTTCTGGGGAGGTTGTCTCTTCGCAGGCTGTCTCGCAGCGGGCGTTTGTCTGGGCATGTAACGCCGCTGGTAAATCAGGGGTGGCCTGGAAGGTCGAGACTGTTGAGGCTTGGGTTTGGGCCGCAGGATGGATTGGAAGGATTTTTCATGATCCGACAGCTTCTTGGTAACAGTTTCGATAGACTCATCGAACAGGTCAGCTCCAGCACATGGTACGTTGGCGAGTCTGTCCTGTAGGTTGGGATCCATATCGATTGTACGGAGCCATGCCAGGCGACGCATAGCTACCGCGCTTGCGGCGGCGCGTGCCGAGAGTTCGAATGCATCGAAGGAGGATTGCATCAGCTGGAGGCGTAATTGGGAGAGGGAGGCTACCACTTCCTCGAACTCGAATCGAGCTTGGTTGTCTATGAACGGAGTGAACTTGCGGAGCACCGGCAAGAAGAACTCCAGATAGGAAGAGAAAAAGAAATTGTAGTTTAGCACCCGTGACGCCATCATGGAGTTTTGGTAGAATTTTCTACCAAATTTGTCCATCGTTCTCCCCTCTCGGCCCGGCGGTACAGAGGCGTAGACCTGGGAGGGATGAGAGCGTTTAAGGGAGGACTCGACCAGTAGGGATTGGTGGGAGAGTTGAGGGCCCTCGAACCCTTTATGGTGCACGATGCGGTATCGAGCATCGAGTTTGCTGGGGATCGCCGGTATGGAATACGATGTTTCGAAGCACTGCATGAAGGTCTGGTCCAGTAATTTATGCAAGGGGAGCCGAAGCGACTCCGTTGGAGGGTTAGGTAAATGCATGGTGTCCAGATACTCTTTGGAGTATCGGGAGCCCGTGTCAAGGGTCACATCCAGATCATCCGCCATTTGTCGGAGGAATGATGAGAAGGACAATTGTTCCGCCAGCGTCGGTCTGTGGGACGGGCTGGAGGAGGAGGAGGCCTCCAGGTCCGTGGACATCGGGGAGTGACAAGGAGAATCGGGCACCGGTGTCTCCTCGTACTCCGGGCCCCCCGGAGGGGACACCTCTGATGAGGAGTATCCCCTACGTTGCAGTTTTTTCTGCGGTGACACCTCCGAAATGGCGTGAGGAGTGCCAGGATGAGTGTCTCGATCGGTGCCCGTCTCGGTGGCGGGACGGGGATCGGGATCGTCTGTGCATCGCATGGTCTCCCGAGGCCCCCCAAGTGGATAGGGCTGGAAGCGGTGGATCGCAACTGGGTTTGCGATGCGGGTTCTTGCGATGCTACCCAAGTCTGGTAAGGAGTGCGGAAGAACTCTTCCTGACTATGCCCAGGGCTTCGAGTATCGATCGGAGGTCTGGTCCCATGTTGGCGCGGAGGCGTAATGGGTTCTAATGGCGGCATATCGGTAAGCGAGTCTTGCCGCGTGGGCATCGCCGCCCTCCCCCGTTCGTCCTCGTCGGTTGTCGAGGTCGAACGGTGTGGGGAGGGGGAGGGGGCGGACCGCCCCTTTGGACCGGTACCGGGAGGTCACCCTGTATGGCAGCGATGAGCCCGGGTCCGATGGTCTGCATGAGCTCAACGAATTGAGCTTCCAGCACGGACCGTAGCGAAGCCGATAAGGAGGGATCCGCACCGAAAGGGGGTCCTCCTGCACGGACATCGCGCTCCTTCGAGGCCGAGTGCTTCTGCTTAGTAGCTTTCGGCACTTTGATGACCATTGGTGGCACTGTGGAAGGAAGAGGTACCTGAACCGAGGAGACCGGGGCAGGCACCGACGTCGAGCTCGTGGATGGTGTCGGGGTGAGCGATGCCGGTTTCACCACACTCGATGCAGGAGGGGTCGATGCCGGTTTCGCCCGAACCGGGGAGGTATCAGATGAAGTGGAGGCTGAGGGATCCTTAGCTGCGTCCATCTTGAACATCGATTCCCACAATAGGCAACGCCGCTTGAATGAGCGTGCCGTAAGGGTAGAGCAAGGCCTGCACGATTTCGGGATGTGGTCAGGGCCCAAACACTGCAAACAGCGCCAGTGAGGGTCCGTGAGTGAAATCGCGCGTTGGCACTTGCTGCACTTTTTAAACCCGGTGATTGGCCGGGACATAGGCCGGAAAATCTCCGCCGCGAGGTCGAAGCCAGTGGGCCTGAGCCACGTGGCCGGCCCGTTCGACCCGCCGGAGGAAATAATCTTCTTTTTTTTTTTTTTACTGAAAAAGAAAAGAACTGTTAACTGTAATTAAAAGAAAGCGAAAACGCGGACAAGGAAGGCAAATTTAACTGAATTCAGCTAGCGCATGATGAAGTTGAACTTCTCAGCTCCGCGGAAAAGAAAGAACTGAGGAGACACGCCCGGATCTCCGGGTAGGAAGGCACCGGCGCATGCGCGGTGCGGGCATCTAGAAACTTTAAGTTTCTACAAGCAACACGTGCTTGTGAGACGTCCGTACCGGGGCTCTGTCTGATGACATCACCCACTAGTGAGAATACCTGCCTGCTTGTCCTGGGATAAATGATGTTATTTCAAATGGAAAAATGCTTGAGTTTACACAATTGCAAAATAAATTTGGACTGAATAAATCACAATTTTATAAATGGTTGCAATTGAAGCAGGCCATTCAGGCAGGGTTCCCTGAATGGAAAACTTTAAATTTTCAATACAGCATGGAATTTTTATGCTTCCAGGCAGATTTTCTGGGTCACCAGGCCGCACAGTGGTATAAAGTTATTAGTGAATTGGTTAATAAAAAACCTAAAAATGGTCTTAGGGATATTTGGAGCATTGAGATTAATCATCAAATTTTGGCATCTCAATGGCCACAAATTTGGTCTTGGAGAATAAGATGTACACTGTCAGCATCTATGAGACAAACTTGGTTTTTTCTTTTGCATAGAGCATTTTGGACCCCTGTTAGATTACAAAAATTAAATAGTTCAATGTCTAATAGATGCTGGCATTGTAAGCTTGAAGTAGGGACTTTGGATCATCTTTTATTTTTCTGTCCCTATATATTAGCCTTTTGGAATTCGATCTGGGATCAAATAAATTCTTTATTAGATAATCCTGTAGCATTAACTTATGATACTGTGATATTTGGCATATCTATGAGGAAAAAGAGTCAGATATCGGCAAGTAATAACAAACTTTTATTGAGTTGCCATGCAACATATTACTACAAATTGGAAAGATCACACAAAACTTAATTTTAATTTCTGGTGGAATTCACTATGTCACATATATAGAATGGAACGTTCAATAGCAATACAAAATGGAAATTATAAAAGGTTTAATGAAATATGGGGGCCATTGACATTGTTTTGTAATGAATAAACACCATTTTATTAACATTATTTATGATTGGAAGGGAAAGGGGAGGGTTTATATAAATGAAAAAAAAATAAATAAAAATGTAAAAAAAGAAATATGACAAAGATTGATTCAATTAAATAATTGTATGGAAAGGGAGGGGGGAAGAAGGGTTTAGATATATATACCTTTGTTATGATCTTGATAGATTTATCAAGTGATGTTAGTAAATCTATGTATTACTTATATTGTACACTTGTTGAAAGTTTAAAAATGAATAAAGAATTATAAAAAAAAAAAATGTGACTGAATTTATATCTGCTGTCTATGGTCCCCTTTTACTAAACCGCAATAGCGGCTTTTAGCGCAGGGAGCCTATGAGCGTCAAGAGCAGCCCTGGGCATTTAGCGCAGCTCCCTGCGCCAAAAACTGCTATCGTGGTTTAGTAAAAAGGAAGGGGGTATATTTGTTTATTTTTGTATGGTTGTTAGTGAGGTGACAGTGCACAGAGTCATCTGCTTTGACCTCTTTGAGAAAACCCCGGAATAGGAATGATTATTAACATTTTCTCTGCGTACAGTGTGCTTTGTGGGGTTTTTTTTTTAAAATTTATTGTTGGTAGATCATTTTGACTTGGTCATTTTAAAAGTAGCTCGCAAGCTCAAAAAGTGTGGGCACCCCTGCTCTAGAACATCGCTCCTTAGTTTTATCAAATGGTGCACTGAGAGGCCAGCACTTTACATCTTATCACCTCATTCTTTCTTTTTTCTTCTCATGTACAGAATGGTTCTTTATTCTAAGCAGCTCTGGCACTAACAGTACTACGGGTGCCTTATGCTACTTTCACTACCACTTGCAGTCAGGTTCGTCATTTTATTATGGTTTTGGGTTTTTATTTAGTTTTTCACCAGTATTTTCATTTATTTATTACAGCAGCATTTTTTAACAACCCGATGCCCCTCCCCTATCAGTGTGCATTCAATCCATTGCCGACACTCTTTTGGCACCTCTTTCAACGGATCAAATATCATAGCCCCACTGTCGCGTGTTCACATTTATTCTGTGTACAAGTTTATCTCATCAGTGCAGAGACCTTTTTGGTAAGTCCATTTTACTCTCCCTTTTTTACTTTCCCGAGTGCTGTGGTTTTATTCTTTGGTTTTAATAGAAGCTCATTTGTACAATAATTTAGATCGGCTTGTCTTTGAGCTACTATCGGCTTATGTTTTCAAGATACACTCTGCATTATCAGCTATTCATTTCCCATACATTTACTTTTGCCCTGTTTAGGTCTATATAATCTAGGCCAGGGATGCCCAATGCGTCGATCGCGATCGACTGGTCGATTACTCAGGCAACCTCAGTCGATCGCAGAGCCGGGTTCCCTTCCCTTCTGTTTTTTTTCCCCCTCCTGACTGGCCCGCCTCTTGAAGAACGCCGGCCAACCAAAAGTCAGTTCATTCAGTCCCCGCCGCTCTCCAGGCTGCCGCTGCTGGTGGAGGAGGAAGAGGAGTCCTCGGCGCAGAGCAGGCAGCAGAGGGGCGTAACGCGCTCTCGTCCTTCTGGCAGTGGACATGCTTGAAGGAGCGGGGAAGGGAGTCGGTTTAGGTAGCAATCGGGAGGGGTGCTGGTCATGGAGCCGCTGGCCGAGGATACGTTAATATAGTCAGCGCAGGGCAGCTTGCTCTCCATGGTGAGTTTGGGCTTGGCCCTGTTGGTCCACAACATCTTGCTGTAGCCGTCGGCCGAGCAGCTGCTGCTGGGTGACATCCGGCTTTCTCCCTGGCCTCCCGGTACTTTTAGCAATTCTTGCAGGTTGCCATTGGCCTCAGGAGCTGTCTTCCCTCTGCCGTGGTCCTGCCCCTCCTCTGAGTCAGAGGCAGGATTGGGGCAGAGGAAAGACAGCTCCTAAGGCCTATGGCAACCTACAAGGATTGCTAAAGTACCAGCGATCTTCAATGCAGGCTGCTCCCTGCAGGAATTAGGTCAAAGGATGTGGGAGGGCAGGGAGGAATATGCAGGTCTTCCAGGGGAGGGGCCAGGGGCAGGCCTTCAGGGGGCAATGTGCAAGCCTTCAAGGCCCTGCTGTAGAAATACACAGAGGGAGGGAGGGAAGGGGGGTTCAAAGAGATGTGAATATGCCGGACTTTGGGGGGGGGAGAAATAATGGGTCAAAAAACAGAGGAGTGGGTGAGAGATGGTGGATTTAGGGAGGGAAGGAACAGAAAGGGAGAGAAGTTGGACACAAGGGATGGTGTGGAGGGAGGGGAAAGAGATACTGGATAGGAGGGTAGTTGAAAAAAGAAAGGGAGAGATGGTGGACCCTGGGGTGGTGGGGAAGGAGGGAGAGATGCTCAATGAAAGGGTAGTTTAGAAAGGTGGATCTGTGGATGGAGATGAAAAAAAGGAAAGATGCCAGACTTCCAGGGGAGGGAAGGGAAATGAAAGGGGAGGATAGAGATAGAAGATAGAAGAAAGAAGGAGACCCTGGCAAGCAAGTTATCAGAAGACAACCAGAGCCTGGGACCAACAAGATTTGAATAATGTCCAGACAACAAAGGTAGGAAAAATGATTTTATTTTCAATTTAGTGATCAAAATGTGGCCATTTTGAGAATTTATATCTGCTGTCTATATTTTGCACTATGGCCCTCTTTTACTAAACCGCAATAGTGTTTTTTAGCGCAGGGAGCCTATGAGTATCGATAGCAGCGCAGGGCATTCAGCACAGCTCCCTGCACTAAAACCGCTATTGCAGTTTAGTAAAAAGGGAGGGGGTATATTTCTCTATTTTTGTATGGTTGTTACTGAAGTGACATTGCATAAAGTCATCTGCTTTGATCTCTTTGAAAAAAACCCAGAATATAAATAATTAACATTTTCTCTGCGTACACTGTGCTTTGTGTTTTTTTTACATTTTATTGTTGGTAGATCATTTTGACTTGGTCATTTTAAAAGTAGCTCGCAAGCCCAAAAAGTGTGGGCACCCCTGATCTAGGCATACTGTTTGTAACCAGCCATTATTTTAAGTATGTATATGCCCTATTTTAGGGGGAGGGGTTAAGTTCTTTTAGCATGTTATTTCATTAATTCTGAGTTCGGTGTTACAATATGTTGTTCTTGGTTTTTAGTTTACACATTATTTATTCTTTTCTATGACATGTTCTTATCGCAATTTTACTCAAAAGTATAAATAGGTATCCATATTCAAGTTTCATCATGGTGCTCTGGTTTTGGCTCCAGTATTTGTCACTTCCGTTCACCAGGTCTGGCTATCCGTTACCATCTCATATTTTAAAGACTCACTCGTTATAATTAGCGGTGATACACACGTCTCTTCGTAATGGACATGTCCGATTTTAGCATTTGGATCTTAGTACTATGGGTGTGGTCTTTTCTGGTTTCCTTTCTATAGTCTGCTTTTCGTCTGGAAGCTTTTGAGTTTAGAATTACATTTTATGACATATTTTTGTGGTTATAATTGTATGACAAGTCTAAATCAGACAAGTTATCCATTCTTTCTATTATTTTTTGTCCCCTCATACAGTGGCAGACCGCCCCAGGTGCCAGCCCTAGGGGGGTACGCAGCCGGCTGGATCCAGAACCTTCCAAGCTGCTCTAAATGGCTGAGGTGCTCAGCACGGCTGCCGTACTTATTCTGAATCAGAGTCGGCAGCCGCACTGAAGTGCAGGAAGGTCCTGTGATGACTGCATTTGCCGCCTCTGCCTCCGGAAGACGTAAGTGACGTTGGAAGGGGAGGATCGACAGCTGCAGTCATTGCGGAACCTTGCCGCAACTCCCTGTGTCTGCCGGCCCACCCCCTCCAACGTCACTTACATCTTCCAGAGGCAGAGGCAACAGAAGCAGTCATCATGGGACCTTGCTGGTTGGAGGGAGAGAGAAGTATAGAAGGGTGGTGGAGAGAGAAAAAGGAGGACAGAGTGGTATGGAAGGGTGGTGGAGGGAAAGAAAGGGGACAGATGCTGATGGAATTGGTGAGCAGGGAAAGGAGAGAGAGACATAAGGGGGAAGGATACTGGATGGAATTGGGTTGGAGGGAAAGAAAGGGGGCAGATGCTGATGGAAGTGGGGGAAGAGAGAGTGAAATGCCAGACCATGGGGGTGTGGGAAAGGGAAGGGAAGAAGAGGAGAGAGATGCCAGACCACTGAAGGAGGGAAGGGAAGAAGATGGATGCTAGAATAATAGGGGTGAAGGGAGAGATGGAAGGGGAATACAAGGAGAGAAGATGCCATATAGAAGGGGCAGAGACAGGGTAGACAGTGGATGAAAGGAAGAGTGTCAAGACTATGAGGAAAGCAGAAACCAGAGAAGACAATGTAGAAAAAAATTCTATTTATTTATTTTTTTGCTTTAGGGGAGATGCATCGCTGTTTCTGTGGTGTTGCATTGTATGCAGAGTCCAGCTTCTTGGTGGTTCAATTTAACCTTTGTCCATGTTTTTCTATTTTATCCCCCCTTTTACAAAACTGTAGAGCGTTTTTTTTAGCACCGGCCATGGTGGTAATTGCTCAGAATTCTATGAGAGTCTGAACTGTTACCACCATGGCTAAAAACCACATTACAGTTTTGTAAAAGGGAGAGGGGTTAGTTTGTGATTACATATTCCATATTAGGCGAAGGTGTTTTCTGTGTTCTGTGTGTTCAAAAAGACATGGTTTTCTGTTAGGATTGACTGTGTAGGATTGATCTGTACTGGTCTGGCTTGTTTAGTTTTATAATGGGTGTATTGATGTACTGCTCACTGCAGTATGTAAGATGCTGCCTTTTCCTAGGTACACTCTTGTGTGATGTGTGGATTGTTACTAAAAACCATGTTTTTCATACAGATGGGGGGTGTCAAAAAATGATGGGCCTCGAGTGTCACATATGCTAGGTATGCCACTGCCTTCATAATTTATATCTAATCCACAAGCCTGCTTTTAGGACCTACAGGGTATGTATCCCTCTGATTCATAACAATTTCACTTCTTATGTTATCTTATCCATTCTTTTTATTATACAACTGCCCAGATAAGCATCATTCTTTGACGTGATTGGACCTTGAAAACTAACAGCAACAGTGTTCTCCCAGAAATTTTTTCCAGCCATGAAAAACATTTGCTGCATTTAGTGTGCCACAAAAAACATTTGCTCCATTTAGTGTGCCGGAGTTAAAAGTTTGAGAGACGCTACTCTATACCATTTGAAAGAGGGCAAATATCTAATTATTCACTTCTAGAATTGGATACTTCTTAAATTTAATATATATACTATGGAACAAGTGTCAAACCTTAAGAAAGGCAATCATATTAAGCATTGGAAAATAACTAATAATAATTAACTAATACAAATAGTACACATTTACGGCTCCTTTTACTAAGCTGCGATAGCGGTTTTACCGCGTGCTTAGCTCGCGCAGAATTTCCGCACATGCTAGACGCTAACGACAACATTGAGCTGGCGTTAGTTCTAGCCGTGTAGCGTGGCAATTCTGCACGCGCTAAAAACGCTATTGTAGCTTAGTAAAAGGAGCCCTTAATTTTCCCCACCACCAAATTTCCTTCTGTTTTTCCCATATTTGTTTTTCACAATATAACAGATGTAACTTTTACCCTCCTTCTCCTCCAACTTAAATTTGTCTTGTCTCAAATTTTATGTTAATGAATTTGTATCTTATAATCTTATTCTCTTTTATAATTGTGTACATCGCTTTGTAAATCGATTCATAAAATATTAATAAACCTTGAACCTTGAACCTTCCCCGTCCCGCCCCACCCAGCTACTTTTTCATGCCACACGGCTGGAAAAAATTTCTGGGGAGAACACTGTGATAGGTGTGTGAGCTGGGAGGGATGGGAAGAGAAGGGGAGGGGGGAAAAGAAATGTTCTGCTGCTGCACCCATTTTGGGGGGAAGGGAAGAGAAATGCTGCTGCTGCTGCACCATTTTTTTTTGGGGGGGGAAGAGAAAGCTGGTGCATCCAATTGGGGAGGGGGGAAGAAAAGCAATGTTACTTACTGTAACAGTTGTTATCCAGGGACAGCAGGCAGCTATTCTCACTAATGGGTGACGTGATCCAACGGAGTCCCGATGCGGATGCTTCTTTGAAGGAAAACTCGAAGTTTCGAGTCGCCCGCACCGCGCATGCACGAGTGCCTTCCCGCCCAGACCAGGGAACGTCTCCTCAGTTCAGATAGCTAGCAGAGAAGCCAACCCAGGGAGATGGGTGGAACGTGAGAATAGCTGCCTGCTGTCCCTGGATAACAACTGTTACGGTAAGTAACATTGCTTTATCCCAGGACAAGCAGGCAGGTATTCTCACTAATGGGTGACCTCCAAGCTAACCATAGTGGGATGGTGGGAGAGTTGGCAACTTAGGAGAATAAATTTTGTAATACTGTTTGGCCAAACTGTACATCCCGTCTGGAGAAAGTATCCAGGCAATAGTGAGAAGAGAAGGTATGAACCGAGGACCAAGTGGCAGCTTTACAAATCTCCTGAATCGGTGTTGACCTGAGGAAAGCTACAGAAGCTGCCATAGCTTTGACCTTATGGGCTGTGATTTTTTTGTCAAGGGGCAAACCAGCCTGGGAAGAGTGAGATGCAAGCTGCCATCCAGTTGGAGATGGTGTTCTTGGACACGAGGCATCCCAACTTGTTCGGATCGAAGGAGATGAAAAGTTGAGGAGCAGTTCTGTGACGTTTGGTGCGTTCAAGGTAGAAAGCCAAAGCACGCTTACAGTCCAGAGTATGAAGAGCAGACTCCCCAGAGTGTGTGGCTTTGGAAAGAACACTGGCAGAAATTCCGAGACAACTTTCGGGAGAAATTTCGGATGGGTGCGGAGGACCACCTTGTCATGATGGAAGACTGTAAAGGATGGGTCCGCGATCAAGGATTGGAGCTCACTGACCAGTCAAGCGGAAGTGAGGCCAATGAGAAACACCACTTTCCAAGTGAGATACTTCAGGTAAGCCTTGTGAAGAGGTTCAAATGGACGTTTCATAAGCTGCGAAAGGACAACATTGAGGTCCCAAACCACTGGAGGCGGTTTGAGGGGAGGATTGACATGGAAAATTTCTTTCATGAATCTGGAAACCACAGGATGAGCAGACAAAGGTTTCTCTTGTAGAGGCTGATGGAAAGCAGCGATTGCACTGAGGTGGACTCGTATGGAGGAAGACTTGAGGCCACACTGAGACAGGTGCAAAAGGTAGTCCAAAACTGAAGGCAAGGAGGAATGTTGAGGCTCCTGACCAAACAGAGAATCTAGCCCATTTTCGGTGGTAGCATTGTCTTGTGGCAGGCTTCCTTGAAGCTTCCAAGACATCCATCACAGGTTGGGAGAACTGTAGAGGGGTTACGTTGAGAGGAACCAAGCTGTCAGGTGTACAGAATGCAGGTTGGGGTAAAGTAGAGATCCGTGATGCTGTGTAAGCAGAGATGGAAAAACTGGTAGAGGGTATGGCTCCCTGCTGCTGAGTTGAAGTAGAAGGGAGTACCAAGGTTGTCTGGGCCACCGTGGAGCAATCAGGATCATGATGGCATGGTCTGATTTCAGCTTGAGCAGAGTCTTTTGAATGAGAGGGAATGGAGGAAACGCATATAGAAAGTGATCTGTCCAGTCCAGGAGGAATGCATCTGCCTTGAGGCGCTGAAGGGTGTAGATACTGGAGCAGAAGTGAGGCAGTTTGAAGTTGTGAGGGGCTGCAAAGAGGTCTATCTGAGGCGTTCCCCACAGGGAGAAGATGTGATGAAGGGGTGTGGAGTTGAGGGTCCACTCGTGAGGTTGTAGAAGACGGCTCAAGCTGTCTACTAAGGCATTGTCCACCCCCTGAATGTAAACCGCTCTGAGGAAGGTGTTGTTGCGAATCGCCCAATCCCACACTTTCACAGCTTCCTGGCATAGGGAGGCTGATCCCGTGCCTCCCTGCTTGTTCACATAGTACATGGCGACCTGGTTGTCTGTGCGAATGAGGACCACCTGGTCGCGAAGGAGATGTTGAAAGGTCTGGAGAGCGTTGAAGATCGCCCTGAGTTCTAGGAGATTGATGAGGCACTGGCGGTCCATGCTGGTCCAGTGACCCTAGGTGCGGAGGCCGTCCAGATGAGCCCGCCAAGCATAGGTCGACGAGTCGGTTGTGAGGACATTCTGATGGCGGGGGGCTTGGAACAACAAACCTCTGGAGAGATTGGAGGAAAGCATCCACCAGCGAAGAGACTGTTGTAGAGCAGGAGTGACCTGGATGTGGTGAGTCAGAGGGTCAGATGTCTGGGACCATTGAGAAGCCAAGGACCACTGAGGCATCCTGAGGTGAAGTCTGGCAAATGGCGTCACATGCACTGTAGAGGCCATGTGGCCTAGCAGGACCATCATCTGTCTCGCCGAGATGGAAGGGCGAGAGGACACCGAATGGCAGAGGTGAAGAAGAGCCTCCATGCATGGGGGAGGGAGGAACGCTCGGAGTTGGGTAGTATCCAGGATCGCCCCGATGAAGGGAAGAGACTGAGAGGGCTGTAAATGGGATTTTGGGAACTTGATTTCGAATCTCAGATGTTGTAGTAACCAAATTGTCTTCTGGGTCGCAAGGACGACTCCCTGAGACGTGGAATCCTTGATGAGCCAGTCTTCCAGGTAAGGGAACACCTGGAGGCCGTGGTTCCTGAGTGCTGCGGCTACCACTACCAGGCACTTGGTGAAGACTATGGGGGATGAGGCCAGGCCGAAGGGGAGCACTCGGTATTGAAGATGAAGATGTCCCACCCAGAATCTGAGGAATTGGCATGAGGCCGGATGGATGGGGATGTGAGTGTAGGCCTCTTTCAGGTCCAGAGAGCATAACCAGTCGTTCTACTCGATGAGGGGGTACAGGGATGCCAAGGTCAGCATTCGAAACTTTTCTTTGACCAGAAACTTGTTGAGCACCCTGAGGTCCAAAATGGGCCGCAGATCGCCCGTCTTCTTTGGCACAAGGAAGTACCAGGAATAAAATCCTTTGTTCTATTGGTCCCGAGGGACCGGTTCGACAGTCCCGAGCTGCAGCAAGGCCTGGGCATCCCGAAGAAGAAGGGTGGTCTGTGTCAAGTTGGAAGGATACTCTCTTGGAGGATGTTCCGGAGGAACCTGGTGGAATTGAAGGGAGTATCCATCCCTGACGATGGAGAGGACCCAGAGGTCGCCCATCGATTGGTGGAGCTGCTGAAGAAGGTAGAACGACAGAGGTTATGCTCTCTTTGAGACAGTCAAAAGGGCTGAGGCGTTTTAGGCACAGCAGGTGGTAGAGGTTTTTGCTGATGTTTCTGTGGCTACACTGTACAGGGCTTCAAAGAAGGTTTGGATAGGTTCCTAGAGGACAAAGGGATTGAGGGGTATAGATAGGTGTAGATATGGGTTGTAGGGATAGGAGTAGAGGTAAGTTACAGGAATAGGAGTAGAGATAGGTTATAGAGCTAGTCAGGGACCACTGCTCAGGCAATGGGCCTGATGGACCGCCGTGCGAGCGGACCGCTGGGCGAGATGGACCTCTGGTCTGCCTCAGCGGAGGCAACTTCTTATGTTCTTATGCTGCCTCTTCACAGGCTGCCGGATGGGGGGAGCCTGTTTCGGGGGGTAATGCCGTTGGTAGATCAGTGGCGGGCGTGAATGACAAGAAGAAGCAGTCCTGGGCTTCAGACGCAGGATGTACTGGAATGACTTCTCATGGTCCGAGAGCTTCTTGGTTACCGCCTCGATGGACTCATCAAAGAGGTCGGTGCCAGCGCATGGAACATTGGCAAGCCTGTCCTGGAGGTTGGGGTGCATGTCGATTGTCCTCAGCCAAGCCAGCAGGCGCATCGCCACCGAACATGCTACGGCCCAAGCCGCGACCTCGAAGGCATCGTAGGAGGACTGCATAAGCTGCACCCGGAGCTGGGATAATGAAGCCAGCGCCTCCTGGTACTCGAATTGTGCCCTAGTATCCACGTAGGGCGTGAACCTCTGGAGTACGGACAAGAGGAACTCCAAATATGTTGTGAAGTGGAAGTTGTAATTCAGGACTCTCGTGACCATCATGGGGTTCTGGTAGACTCTCCTGCCGAACCGGTCCATGGTCTTTCCCTCTCTACCAGGTGGGACGGAGGCGTAGACCTGGGAGGGGTGGGACCGCTTCAGTGAGGACTCCACTAGCAGGGATTGATGGGAGAGCTGAGAGTCGTCGAATCCCTTACGATGAACAGTCCGGTATCTGGTGTCCAGCTTACCCAGCACAGCGGGGATCGAATAAGGTGTCTCGAGGCACCATGCAAAGGTCTGGTCCAATAGCTTGTGTAAGGGAAGCTTTAGGGACTCCGCTGGTGGTTGAGGGAGGCGCATAGTCTCTAGGTATTCTTTCGAGAATTTGGACCCCGTATCCAGGGGGATGTCCATGTCATCAGCCATTTGTCAAAGGAACGAGGAGAAGGACAGTTGGTCGGCCGTTGCAGGGCCTCGAGATGGGCTCGATGAGGTCGAGGCCTCTGGATCTATTGGGGACAAGGATCGAGACGGTGAGAGGGATCCCATTGTGCCCTCGAGCTCCGGCATCGGTGGAGGAGTAGTGGTCGGTGGTGAATACTCCAGGTATGCTTGCTTCCGATGAGGCGAGGCCTGCCTGGACGAGTGCCTCGATGAGTGCCTCGATCGGTGATGCGGGCTGTGTCGCGAGGCCTCGATGGGCGAGGCGAGTAGGTCTTCGCTGAGGCCCCCAGGTAGTGGATGGGGCTGGAAGCGGTCGATCGAAGCAGGGCTGGGTGCCCTAGAGGCTCAAACCCCATCGGGGTGATCGGCTCCAATGGAGGCATTCGCAAAGACTCTGCTCCTTGTATCGAGTGAATCGGCTCCAATGGAGGCACTTGCAAAAACTCTGCTCCTTGCATCGAGTGAATCGGTTGCAATGGAGGCACTCGCAAACACTCTGCTCCTTGCATCGAGTGCATCGGTTCCAATGGAGGCACTCGCAAACACTCTGCTCCTTGCATCGGTTCCAATGGAGGCATGGACAAAGACTCTGCTCCTTGCGATGCATGCATTGTTGCCAGACCAGACACTCGCAGAGACTCTGCTCCCTGTTGAAAGTGTGTTCCCCGCTTAGGCACAGAGAGTCGAAGACAAACTTCTCGGCTCCGCGGAAAAGTAAGAACTGAGGAGACGCGCCCTGGTATGGGCATGCGCATGCGCGGTGCGGGCAACTCGAAACTTCGAGTTTTCCTTCAAAGAAGCGTCCGCATCGGGGCTCCGTTGGATCACGTCACCCATTAGTGAGAATACCTGCCTGCTTGTCCTGGAATAAATGTTGCTGCTGCACCCAATTGGGGAGGGGAAGAGAAGTGCTGCTGCAGCAGCACCCAATTGCGGAGAGGGAAGAAGGAAGACCAGGGAAGGGAGAGGAGGGGCAAGAGATGCCAAGACCATGGGAGGGAGGGAAAGGAAAGGAGGGGGGATAGATGTCAGCGCATATGGGGGGAGGAGAGAGATGCCAGGGCATGGGGGGAGAGAAGGGAAAGAGATAGAGATGCCAGACCATGGGGTGGAGTGGGAAGGAAGGAAGGAAAGGAGAAGAGAGATGCCAGAACATAGGGGAAGAGGTGAAGCTGAAATGAATCATGTACAAAGGAGAGATAGGGCACAGGATATACAGTTTATTGAAAGGACATAGAAAGAGGGAAGATGCCATATGGAACAGAGAGAGGGTGGGCAGTGGATGCAAGGGGTAGAGAGAGAGAGGTCACAAGCTGGGCAGAAGGGGCAAAGAGAGGGCAGAGGCTGAGTAGAAGGGGCAAAGAGAGGACAGATGTTGCATGGAAGGGAGCAAGGACAAACGCTGAATAGAAAGAAGAGAGCAAAGTGAAGATGATTAAAACAGAAACGACAAAAGGTAGAAAATTTTTTTTGTTGTTGCTTTACATAGAATCAAGTAGTATTGTAACTGTATTGATTAAAGTTTATAAATAGGAAATGGAAATAAGGCAGTTTTTTGGGGGACTAAACCCCTTTCCTCAGGTCAGGGGTGCCCAAATGGTCAATCTTTTTCTTCCTGCCTCCCCGAGCCAGGCCAGGCGCGTACAAGCGCCGGACTCATAAGACTTCACCTCTGACGTCAATTCTGACATCGGTGAGGAAGTTCTGGGCCAGCCAAAATCGCTGCTTGGTTGGCCTGGAACTTCCTCTCCAACATTAGAATTGACATCAGAGGTGAAGTCTTGTGAGTTCGGAGCTCGTACATGCCTGGTCTGGCTCGGGGAAGCAGCAGGGAGAAATCGGCGTGGTGGCTTAAGGGGTAGGGAAAGAATCGGGGAAGTGGAGAAATCGGCGCGATGGCTTGGGGGGGGCAGGGGGAGAGAGAAAGAAAGACAGGCAGGGGGAGAGAGAGAAAGGCATGTTTTTTTCAGACAGAAGCATACAAAGAAGAAAATGTAAAAAAAATATGTCCCCTGCCCTTTTGTCTCTTTACCCATCCTTTTCATTTATTTTGGAATTGTATTTAATCCAATTTTTCCCCCTCCTTCTCAACAGTATTTTTACATCATAATTGTTTTTAATGTCCTGTTTGCTGAAATTTTTTTTATTTTTTCTATTTTTAATTTTGTAAATCGCATTGGATTTGGATATTGCGATTATATCAAATATTTTAAATAAACTTGAAACTTGAAAGAAAGGCAGAAATAAAGAGGGGGGCAGGGGGAGAGAGAAAGACAGGCAGGCAGGGGGGAGAGAGACAGAAAGAAATGGGGAGGGGCAGAAATAAATAAATATTGGATTTACAGTCAGAAGAAGGAAGTGCAAGCAGAGACTCATGAAATCATCAGACAAAAAGGTGTCCGTTTTGAGAATTTATATCTGCTGTACTCACTCGAGGAACGCAGAGAGAGGGGAGACATGATCGAGTCGTTCAAATATGTCACAGGCCATATCAAGGTGGAAGAGGATCTCTTTTTCCTTAAAGGACCCACAACAACAAGAGGGCATCCATTGAAAATCAGGGGTGGGAAATTTCATGGCGACACCAGAAAATATTTCTTCACCGAAAGGGTGGTTGATCGCTGGAATAATCTTCCACAACAGGTAATTGAGGCAAGCAGCATGCCAGATTGTAAGAAAAGATGGGATTGGCATGTGGGATCTCTTCATGGAGGTAGTTAGGGGGTGGGCCATTAGTGTAGGCAGACTAGATGGGCCGTGGCCCTTTTCTGCTGTCATGTTCTATATTTCTATGTTTCTATATTTTGCACTATGGCTCCTTTTACTAAACCATAATAGCGGTTTTTAGCGTAGGGAGCCTATGAGTAACGAGAGCAGCGCAGGGCATTCAGCACATTCCCTGCACTAAAAACCGCTATTGCAGTTTAGTAAAAGGGGAGGGGGTATATTTGTCTATTTTTGTATAGTTGTTCCTGAGGTGATATTGCATAAAGTCATCTGCCTTGGGGACGTGGCTTGGATGCACAGCCGAATGGAGGGGTGAATAAACAGCTCCGTTCTCACAGGATTTAATAACGGTTTTTTAAGCTATAAAAATTAATTTTCGCTTACTATTTCTGTAGTATTGATAGCATAATATGGCAGCGAGTAAGCAATTAAAGCAACAAAAAGGGGAAATGTCGGCTTCAACTTCTGTCAATACAAAGCGTTCAAAACTGGAGCCGGCGACTCCTACGAAGGTGCTGTTGCCAAAAGAGGATCATACTGATCATGACTTGTTTGAGGAACTTAGACAAATAAAAGAAATTGTTTCTAAAAATTCAAAAACTCTGCAAGAAGTCAAAGAGGAGGTTGCTAGCCTTAACAAACGGATGGAACTCATGGAGTTAAAGATGGATCAAATGGAAAAACGAACGGAGATGAATGAAAATATGATACAGCAATGTAAAACTGATAAGAAAATAAGCAATAATCTGTCAAGAAACTTGGAAGACTGCATTAATAGAAGTAAAAGGAATAATTTGAGGATTATTGGGATTCCTGAGGCAGTAGAAAAAAATGATTCAATTGCATTTTTAGAAAATTTCCTTCCCAAGATTCTGCCCTTAAAAACGAAATTTCCACTTGAATTTGAAAGGGCGCATAGAATCCCTGCAAGGAGGTCTAATCAACAACAGGGACCACGTCCTCTAATTTTTCGACTTTTAAGACATCAGCAGGTGATGGAAATTATTAAACTAGCAAAGTAAAATAAAAATTTCAGAAGTCAGGATTCAAGAATACATATAGTACCTGATTTTGCCAGGAATACTGCGTACAAGAGGAAACAGCTGTTGGAAATGCGCCCGAAATTTAGATCTCTGGGTGCAAGATATGGGTTGATGTACCCTGCTATAATGATGTACCCTGCATAATTGATGATATGGCAATAAAACTTTTAACTTTGAGGATCCGGCAAAACTACAAGAATTCTTAGATAACTATGAATAACCGATGTCTTCATGAGAGAATATTTATACCAGCCACAACCTTTGATTTATTTATTTTGGTATGGGAAAATATAGAATAAGTTTTATGCTTTTTATTTTGGCATTTGTGGTTTATGTTTTTTTTTTAAGATTGATGATATTCCTTGTATGGGATTTGATACACTTCTGGAACTGTTTCAACTGTTTCCATTAGAACACAGTCACTAGAGTGTTCAAGATGCATGCAAATTTCTCTGATGTCCTATAGGAAAAATGGAATCGATGCTTTGATATTCATCATCTGTAAGTCAGCCTGATTACTCTATAACCATTAGAGGGCAGTATCATGAAAATGGTGGAACATGTAAGGTGACTATGGGTATGAGTGGGAAGAACACTAGAAGATAGATTTCAGCGTAATTGGGGCATCCATTTTGATTTGTTTGGAGTTGCTGTGCCGAGTAGGATATGGTTACTACAGAATTTAAGCATGGCAAGGACGTTTGCTGATGTGTGTAGAACTGTAATGTAGCAATGGCAGAAGAAAGCGCACGATTGGCATCAGAAATACAGCGACCAGTCAGGCTAGTGCTTATGGTTTCATTGGCTACTTCTTTGTAAAGTTTAAAGAAAAGAAAAGCAATGAAAATGGCGGAGAGTGAATTCTGTGAAGAAATCATTCAGCGACACACAAACACTCCTGACAATGGTTACAGCTATGACTGAGATGGATTCTTGGTGTGCCTATAAGTTTGGCTGTCTCGTGTCATCAAAGGCAGGAATTTGTTATTCAAGGCTATTCAGGATTCAAACTTAGAATCTAATCTAATCTAATCTAAACCTTAAGTTTATATACCACATCATCTCCATGAGTATGGAGCTCGACACGGTTTACAAGAACTTAAAATAGTGGGTAGAGAAGAAGAAAAAGGATTACATGAACTTATGTGTAGAAGGGGGGAGAGAAAGGGGGGAAGGATATAGCTACAATTTGCTAAAAAGCCAGGTTTTCAGTTGTTTGCGGAATAACTGAAGGGAGCTCAGGTTCCGCAGCGGGGTGGTGAGGTCGTTCCAAAGACCTGTGATTTTGAAGAGAAGGGATTTTCCCAGTTTGCCTGCATAGTGGATGCCACGTGGAAAGGGGAAGGCTAGTTTAAGCCTTTGGGCAGTTCTGGAGGAGTTGGGACTGCCGATGACTTCCTCTCTTCCTTAACTATATGCTGTGCGGAAGATCAATCCTCCACGCCTCCAGTCCATTCTGCAATACATCAATTGCTTTTGTTATTCTAAAAGGCTAAGGACAGAGGTAGCTGGATATCGTTTCATGAATCTGTGTTGGATTGTTGCTGACATTGAAAAGTTGGATGCCCTAATACTCAACATAAACTGAGAAGATTTTGCAAGTATATGCTAGTTTAAAGATTACAAGTTTTGAAGGATTCCACATTGTCTCTTGAAATCTGGTTTGCTTGGTCTGCAGCAAATAAAATAAAATAAAAAGCTCATGTTGGAACTCTGGTCATGGCAAGTTAGAATTATTCAAGGGGTATAAAATATGTATACAAGAGCCAGGGGCTGGCTGGCTATTGTCAAAGTATTGTTTCCAGCAGTAGGCATAGTTTGTTTTTTTCAGAATATTAGCTTAGTGATTGTCTAATACCAAAGTGTTAGACAGGAGTTTTTAAATGTTTTAGTTACCCTGGAATTTATTTGATTTTAATACCAGATTATTTAATAAATGGTTTATATAAGGTGTATCGGCATATATAAACTAAAGGAGCAAGTGAAGGAATATAGTATTATTATCTTATATATAATAACTAGTCTTATAACCCGTTACATTAACGGGTGCTAGAATATGTGTGTGTGTGTCTGTATTTATTTCTTTCTCTCTCTCCTTAGCCTGTTTCTGTATTTTTTTCTTTCTGTCTTTCTTTTTCCTCGGCTGTCCACCACCACCCCTTGCCTGCTCCCTCTGTCCATTCTCCCTTCCTTTTACCTTCCCTTCACTGCTCCCCTTATCCAGCAGCATGGCAGGAAAGTTAAATTAAAGCGGTGAGGTCTGGGAAGAGTAGAAGACAAAAGGATCACCTGGGGCGCTTAGCAGTTTCTGCATTGTGTCACCGGTCAAGCAGCCTGATTAGCATGCCCAGCCCTTCTTGAAAAAAAGTGCAGGATATTGTAGCTGTGGTGTCAAGTCACCAAGAACTTACATTTCATTACTAGGTGGGACATGGACAGCTTAGAGTCATTGTGTTAACCACTTCACTCCCCCTCTCTCTGCCCCCAACTACATTTAGATGATTGTGAGAGTTCCTATTATATCTTAAGGATGCTCTCTGGACTCCTGTAATGGTCAAAACAATCTCATTGATATCTTTTGATGTAAGCGTCCAGGGAGAAAGGACAGCACTTGGCTTTATGCTCTCACCCTATGAGAGTGCCACTTACTTCTCAACGGGCTGGGCTGGGCTGTGTATGGAGGATGAGGGAAGAAATGTGATTAGCACTGCCATCACCATCAGAGAGCTCCGACCCCCACCCCTGGGGAAGCTTAGTGCGTTTCCGCCACGGCTTCAGCAGCCTTCTGTCTGCGGGCCGCCCGCCAATCTGTGCGCATACATCTGCGGGAGGAGGAGGAGGCCGGGGCATGCGGGATGGCGGGGAGGCTGGGGTTGCGCGGAGCAGCAATAGAAGCAGCTCGGCCGTGCAGTCAGCACTAGGCAGAGCCAGGGTCGGGCATGACCTTGCGCCGCCCAGGAAAGCTCCTCATTTCACTCATGGAGGCTCGGGAAGGCGACGGCAGGACTCCGCGTTCGCTCCCTCCGCCACCTGTGGTGACGTAGTAAGCGCGCATGCGCACTCTTGTGGCCACATCCCGACAGATCAGGACTCAGGGAACACGGCCTAAGAGTGTGCATGCGCACTTAGCATTTTATTATTATAGATGTTTAAATTCTATTGATAAAATGATTTATTATTTATAATTTTTAATTTAATTACAGTGATATAAGTTATATGGATTTTATATAAATTTTAAATTGGGGGTTTTTATTCCTGTGATTAATCTTAATTATAATATATACTCAGGAATTATATAAGGTCATATTAACTTTATAATATAAGATATATGATTTTAGATATTCTGTATCATAATAAGATGTATTTTAACTTTATTGTTAATTTATCTAAATGTAAATCTCTAGATTCCTTTAAAAGCATGAGTCCATTAGTTGAATTATTAATTCTATTAAAGATTTCATAATTAGATTTAGATAGCTTAATATAAGTTAACTAGTCTTTAAGCCCGTTACATTAACAGGTGCTAGAATAGATGTGTCTGTCTGTCTGTATTTCTTTCTCTCTCTCTCCTTGGCCGCTGTCTTCCCCTTCCCCCCCGAGCAAAGCTGTCTGCCCCCAGCACCCACCTCCCCCCCAAATGTCTCTCCATGGCCCTCTTCTGTCTTCCCCCCAGAGCAAAGCTGTATGTCCCCTTTCCCTATCTCTCATGGCCCCTTCTGTCTCCCCCCAGCACACCCCTCCCCCCCAAAGCAGCCCCCTATCCCTCTCCCTGTCTCTCCATGGCCCCTTCTGTCTTCCCCCCCAGAGCAAAGCTGTTTGCTCCAAGCACACCCCTCCCCCCAAAGCAGTCCCCTTTCCCTCTCCCATTGACTCTGTCTCTGGCCCCCTTTCTCTGTCTGTCTTTCTGTCCCTCTCCCTGGCCCTGTGACTTTCTTTCTGTCTCCCTCCCTCCCATTTCCCTGTGCAGCAACATTTTCATCCCACTTCCCTATGCAGCAGCAACAGCATTTCCGGCCTATCCCCCCTCCTTTCCTGTGTAGAAGCAGTAGCAGCATTTTCCCCCACTCCCCCTTTCCCTTTTCTTACCTTATCTTCCCTGCTCCGTTCGGCCCCTCCCCTTCTTTGACTGCCGTTGTCGATCCGGCCTGCTCCTGACCCTCCCACCGCCGACAAACCTCGGGACTCCAGCCGCGTAGGCAGCACTTTAAACACGCTGCTTCGCGGCCTTCTACTGGCAATTTCCTCTGCCGTGTCTGTCTCCGATGATGTCATCAGAGACGCGGCAGAGGAAATCGGAAGAGAAGGGCGCGAAGCAGCATGTTTATAGTGCTGCCTACGCTGCTGGAGCTGGGAGGCGACGGAGAGGGCAGGGGGTGCTAGCGGCCGGCAGCGGTGGAGAGCAGGGAAGGGCGCGCATGCCACTTGTCTTGCCTTGCGTGAGGCCAGACTGTAAGCCGCGCATGCGCACTTCCTATGTGTGCTACAACTCACAGAAAACGGACACACGCATAGGAAGTGCGCATGCGCGGCTTACCGTTTTATTACATTAGATGAAATTATATTTTGTCTTATCCTGTTGGGGTTTTTCATAACCTGATTCCATAAGTGTGTTTCCAAGTTTTCATCATTATTTAGGGGGGATGGGTAAGGGTGGATTTACAGATTTTGGGGGGATTGATAATTGTAGGGATGGGGAATGAAGGGTTTGAAGAGGGGAAATTGGGGTTTTTTAAATTGTATAAACAGTGTAATGGTGCCTAATCATTTTGTTACATCTAATTTGTCTTATTGTTGGATTATATTTTTGGTTTTAGATGGTGATTAAAATTTTTTCATTGAATGTCAATGGCCTAAATCATCAAATAAAAAGGGAAAAAATGTTAGCGTTCCTGAAACAACAAAATGCTGATCTATATTTTATTCAAGAGACGTATCTATCAAGGGTGGAGTCAGAAAAACTGGAAGGGGATTGGGTGAGACAATTTTTTTGCCCCTGCAATTGGTAAAAAAGCTGGGGTTGCTATATTAATAAAAAATGTACAGCTAATTTTCAGTTGATTGATTCAGATCCTTTGGGAAGGTGAGTACATGTGAGAATGAGTATGGGAAATAATACCCTGGAATTGTTTAATGTGTATGCCCCTAATACGAATCAAATGGAATGTTTTAAGAGTGTACAACAATTACTACTCCCACTGGCTGCTTCTAATTTAATAGTGGCTGGAGATTTCAATGCTGTAATGGACCCAATATTGGATAAAAAACCGAGTAAAGTTATGAAGTCATTAGGGTTAGATAATTTGGCACAATCTTGTAATTTAATATGGCGTATACTTCATTTTGATGATTGGGAATTTTCTTTTTGTTCACAAGTCCACAGATCTTTTTCAAGAATAGATTATATTTTTGTTTCAAATCAAATAGTACAGAAAGTGATGACTCAAATAGTACAGAAAGTGATGAAAGCTGCCATAGATCCTATCATTTTATCTGATCATGGTGGAGTATGGATTGAATTTCATTGTGATGAGCATGATTATAGCAAATTTATAAGGAGATTTGATAATACATTGGTTGCGAATTCAAATTTCCTTGATGAATTTAAATTAAAAATGAATGAATTTTTTCAAATTAATACTTCAAAAGATATTAGCAAAGAAACATTATGGGACGCATTTAAGGCTACCATGAGAGGTAATATTATTTCATATTCGGTGTATATTAGAAAACAGCTTAAAAATGAATTTTATAATTTGGAAAAAGAAATTAAACATTTGGAAATTAAATTAGTTGATAAATGGGAGCATAGTACTTTACAGGCTTTATTAAAAGCAAAAGGTAAATATAATGAGATATCTTCGAAATTTGTAAGGAAGGATTTGTTTTCCCAACAAACTCTGTATTATGGCAGCTTCAATAAGGCGGGAAGATTATTGGCAAATTATCTTAAAGCAAAGAAAAGAAGAACAAAAATTATTGCAATTAAGGATGAGAATGGAGAGACACAAAATAAAATTGGAAATATTTTAAATCAATTTTTAAATTTTTAGAAAGACCTATATTCTTCTGAGCCTTATGAAGATAGGGGAAAAAATGGTTTGGAATTTTTGAATTTAATTATTGGACCGAAGGTTCCTGAACATAAAAAGAAGTTTGGAAGATCCTATATCACTTAAAGAATTAGAAACAGTGTTGAAATCTCTTAGAGTTGGATCCACTCCAGGTGGTGATGGTTTTACAGTAGAATTTTATAAATCATTTCAAATTACCCTATTACCGCATTTATTAAATTTATATCAGTCTCAACTAACTAAAGGTTGTATTACAGGTACTATGGCTGAATCATTAACAATCGTTTTGCCAAAGCCAAACAAAGATCCCACTTTGGTTTCAAACTACAGGCCTATCTCACTCATCAATGTTGATGGAAAACTTTTAGCTAAGACATTAGGTTTACGCTTAGCTAAGGCTCTCCCTTTTATCATTGATATGCACCAAAAGCAATGTTACTTACCGTAACAGTTGTTATCCAGGGACAGCAGGCAGCTATTCTCACTAGTGGGTGATGTCATCCGACAGAGCCCCGATATGGACATCTTGCAAGCATGTCTTGCTTGAAGAAACTCAGAAGTTTCGAGATGCCCGCACCGCGCATGCGCCAGTGCCTTCCCGCCCGATGCTCCGGGCGCGTCTCCTCAGTTCAGGTAGCTAGCAGAGAAGCCAACCCAGGGGAGGTGGGTGGGACGTGAGAATAGCTGCCTGCTGTCCCTGGATAACAACTGTTACGGTAAGTAACATTGCTTTATCCCAGGACAAGCAGGCAGGTATTCTCACTAGTGGGTGACCTCCAAGCTAACCTCAATGGGATGGTGGGAGAGTTGGCAACTTAGGAGAACAAATTTTGTAACACTGTTTGGCCAAACTGTCCATCCCTTCTGGAGAAAGTATCCAGACAATAATGAGAGGTGAATGTATGAACCGAGGCCCAAGTGGCAGCCTTACAAATCTCCTCAATCGGTGTCGATCTGAGGAAGGCTACAGAGGCTGCCATTGCTCTGACCTTATGGGCTGTGACCTTACAGGGAAGGGGTAATCCAGCCTGGGCATAGCAGAAAGAGATACAAGCTGCCATCCAGTTGGAGATGGTGCGCTTCGATACAGGTCGTCCCAACTTGTTTGGATCAAAGGATACGAAAAGTTGAGGAGCAGTTCTGTGTGGTTTGGTGCGATCCAAGTAGAAAGCAAAAGCACGTTTACAGTCCAGAGTGTGAAGAGCTGATTCTCCAGGATGAGAATGAGGCTTTGGAAAAAACACTGGAAGCACAATGGATTGGTTGAGATGAAATTCAGAGACCACTTTAGGCAGGAATTTCGGATGAGTGCGGAGGACCACCTTGTCATGATGGAAAACTGTGAAAGGTGGGTCCGCCACCAAGGCCTGAAGCTCACTGACCCTGCGAGCAGATGTGAGGGCCACCAGAAAAACCACTTTCCAAGTGAGAAACTTTAGTGGAGCCTTGCTCAGAGGCTCAAAAGGAGGTTTCATAAGCTGAGAAAGGACAACATTCAGATCCCAAACCACTGGAGGCGGTTTGAGAGGAGGATTGACATGAAAAAGTCCTTTCATAAATCTGGAAACCACAGGATGAGAAGAGAGAGGTTTCCCTTGTAGAGGCTGATGGAAAGCCGCAATAGCACTCAGGTGGACTCGTATAGATGTCGACTTGAGACCGGACTGAGACAGGTGTAGAAGATAATCCAATACAGAGGATAGGAAGGCTCGGTGAGGCTCCTTAGAATTGGAAATACACCATGAAGAAAATCTAGTCCATTTCTGGGAGTAGCATTGATGAGTAGCAGGCTTCCTGGAAGCCTCCAAGACATCCCTCACCGCCTGGGAAAACTGGTGGGGAGTTATGTTGAGAGGAACCAAGCTGTCAGGTGGAGAGACTGCAGGTTGGGATGAAGTAGAGATCCCTGATGCTGAGTAAGCAGTGAAGGAAACACTGGAAGAAGGAATGGCTCCCTGCTGCTGAGTTGAAGTAGAAGGGAGAACCAAGGTTGTCTGGGCCACCGAGGAGCTATTAGAATCATGGTGGCTTGGTCTGATTTCAACTTGACCAGAGTCTTCTGAATGAGAGGAAATGGAGGAAACGCATACAGAAATCGATTCCCCCAATCCAGCAGAAAGGCATCTGCCTTGAGTCGATGAAGAGTGTAGATCCTGGAGCAAAACTGAGGCAGCTTGAAGTTGTGGGGAGCCGCAAAGAGGTCTATTTGAGGTGTCTCCCAATGTGCAAATATCTGATGATGGGGGTTGGAATGGAGCGTCCATTCGTGAGGCTGGAGGAGACAACTCAAGTTGTCTGCCAAGACATTGTCCTTCCCCTGAATGTAGACAGCCTTGAGGAAGGCATTGTGGCGATCTGCCCAATCCCAAACTCTGAGAGCTTCCTGGCAGAGGGAGACCAATCCCGTGCCCCCCTGCTTGTTCACATAATACATGGCGACCTGGTTGTCTGTACAGATGAGGACCACCATGTCGTGAAGCAGATGTTGAAAAGCTTGAAGAGCATAGAAGATGGCTCTGAGCTCCAGAAGATTGATCTGATGGAGGCGGTCCGCACTGGTCCAGAATCCCTGAGTGCGAAGCCCATCCAGATGAGCCCCCCAGGCATAGGTCGAGGAATCGGTTGTGAGAACCTTCTGATGAGGAGGAGTGTGAAACAGCAAACCTCTGGATAGATTCGAAGAGGTCATCCACCAAAGTAGAGACTGCCGAAGAGCAGGAGTGACTATGATGTGTCGAGTCAACGGGTCTGACACTTGAGTCCATTGAGAAGCTAGGGTCCACTGAGGAATTCTGAGATGGAGCCTGGCAAGGGTTGTCACATGAACTGTAGAGGCCATGTGGCCCAGGAGGACCATCATGTGTCTCGCTGAGATGGACTGGCGAGAAGACACAGACTGGCAGAGACGAAGAAGAGCATCCATGCGCTGAGGAGGAAGGAATGCTCAAAGCTGAATGGTGTCCAGTACCGCCCCGATGAAGGGAAGGGACTGGGTAGGCTGCAGATGAGATTTGGGAAAATTGATCTCGAAGCCCAGGCTCTGCAGGAAGCAGATCGTTGTCAAGGTCGCCAAAATGACCTTTGGAGCTGACGGGGCCTTGATGAGCCAGTCGTCGAGGTATGGAAATACCTGAAGACCCCTGTTCCGGAGTGCAGCGGCCACCACTACCAGACACTTCGTGAAGACTCTGGGAGACGAGGACAGGCCGAATGGAAGCACTCGATACTGCAGATGTAGATGTCCCACCCGAAATTTGAGGAACTTGCGGGAGGCCGGATGAATGGGAATGTGAGTGTAGGCCTCCTTGAGATCCAGAGAGCATAACCAGTCGTTCTGCTCGAGGAGAGGGTAGAGAGAAGCAAGTGTCAGCATACGAAACCTCTCTCTGACTAGGAATTTGTTGAGGGCCCTGAGGTTCAATATGGGTCGCAGGTCGCCCGTCTTCTTCGGAACAAGGAAGTACCGGGAGTAAAACCCCTGGTTCAGTTGGTCCGTCGGGACCGGCTCCACGGCATGAAGCCGGAGCAAAGCCTGAGCTTCCTGGAGAAGAAGGGCAGTCTGAGTCAAGTTGGAAGGATACTCTCTTGGAGGGTGGTCCGGAGGGACCCGATGGAAATGAAGAGAGTATCCATCCTTGATGATAGTAAGGACCCAGAGGTCGGTTGTTATGGCCTCCCAGCGATGATAAAAATGATGGAGGCGCCCTCCGATGGGAAAAACAGGGGGAGGCAGAACGAGGTTGGTTATGCCCTCGACGAGACAGTCAAAAAGGCTGAGTGGTCTTAGGGACAGCAGGCGACTGAGCCTTAGGCTGATCCTTCTGGGGAGGCTGACGCTTCGCCGGTTGCCTCGCAGGAGGAGTTTGCCTCGGCTGATAACGCCTCTGATAAATCAACGGCGGACGAGAAGGTCGAGACTGCTGAGGCTTAGGCTTCGGCCGAAGGATAGATTGGAAGGACTTTTCGTGGTCAGACAACTTCTTCGTGACAGTCTCGATGGATTCGTCAAAAAGATCCGCCCCAGCACACGGGACGTTCGCCAGGCGGTCCTGAAGATTCGGGTCCATATCAATGGTCCGCAACCAGGCCAACCGGCGCATTGCCACCGAGCAGGCCGCCGCTCGGGCGGAGAGCTCGAACGCATCATAGGCAGATTGCATTAACTGAAGCCGAAGTTGGGACAGCGAAGCAACCACTTCTTCAAACTCAAACCTAGCCTGGGATTCGATGTATGGTGTGAACTTCCGAAGCACAGGTAGAAAAAATTCCAAGTAGGCTGCAAAGTGGAAATTGTAATTCAGGACTCGAGACGCCATCATCGAATTCTGATAGATGCGTCGACCAAACTTATCCATGGTTCTGCCCTCGCGGCCCGGAGGCACTGACGCATAGACCTGGCCAGGATGAGACCGCTTAAGCGAGGATTCGACCAGGAGGGACTGGTGAGAAAGCTGAGGACCCTCGAAGCCCTTATGATGCACCGTGCGGTACCGTGCATCCAATTTGCCAGGGACCGCAGGGATAGAGTAAGGAGACTCGAAGCATCGCATGAAGGTCTGGTCGAGGAGCTTGTGCAGGGGAAGCCGCAAAGACTCTGCTGGAGGACAAGGCAAGTGCATGGTATCGAGGTACTCCTTGGAATATCGAGACCCAGCATCGAGAGTAATGTCCATGTCATCCGCCATCTGCCTGAGGAACGATGAAAAGGACAGTTGGTCCGCCGTCGCCGGTCTGCGAGACGGACTAGAAGAAGAAGAGGCTTCAGGCTCCAGAGAGGCCTGCGAGCAACAGGACGAGTAGAAAACCTCGGTGTCCTCGAACTCCGGGCCCGGAGGAGGAGACCCAGTCGAAGCAGCATACCCCAACCGAGGCAATTTCTTCTGAGGCGAGACAGTCGAGTGTCGAAAGGAATGCTTCGAAGAATATCTGGAGCGATGCCCCTCCCGATGCCTGGACGGGGATCGAGCCCATCTGTGAGAAACTGGGTCAGACGCCTCCAAGGAGCAGATCGGACTCAATGCCGTCGATCGCAGAGGCGGCAGAGTCGGCGCCTCCCCCGACGACGCCCAGGTTTGATAGGGGGTTCGGAAGAACTCGTCCTGCTTCCTGCTATGCCCAGGACTGGGTGGCCCCGAAGGTGGACGCCATACTGAGTCATGGGGCGGAGTAATCGGTTCCAAGGGAGGCAGGTCACTAAGGGAGGCCCTCCTCGAGGGAATCGGTTCCAAAGGAGGTACAGCGCTAATGGAGGACCTCCTCGAGGACCCGGACACCGCTCGCCGCTCCTCCTCGCCGAGCAACGAGGTCGTGCGGCGAGGAGGAGGAGGAGGGGGCGGTCCGCCCCTCGAAGCCGAAGCTGGAAGATCACCCTGGATGGTGGCAATCAGCCGAGGCCCCATGGTCTGCATGAGCTCCACGAACTGAGCCTCCAGGATGGACCGCAACGAAGCTGATATGGAGGGATCCGCACCAAAAGGGGGCCCTTCCGCACGGTCTCCGCGCTCCTTGGGTGCTGAGTGCTTCTGCTTGCCAGACTTCGGCACCTTGAGCACCACTGGTGGAACTGTCGGGGTCGATACCTGCTCCAAGGAGACGGATGAAGGCACCGGCGCCGAAGTCGGGGCCGAAACCGGTGTGAACGATGCCGGTTTCAGGAGGCCCGAAGCAGCCGGGGAGGCAGAGGGCTTCGCCGAAGGAGTCGAAGCACCCGTCGATGTCGATGTCGAAGCTGCAGGATCCGATGAAGCTTCCATCTTGAACATGGACTCCCACAGCAGACAGCGACGCTTAAACACTCTCGCCGTCAGAGTGGAGCAAGGCCGGCACGATTTCGGGAAGTGATCCGGTCCCAGACACTGTAAGCAGCGTCGATGAGGGTCCGTGAGCGAAAATCGCGCGCTGGCACTTGCTACACTTTTTAAAACTGGTAATCGGCCGGGACATAGGCCGGAAAAGCTCCGCTGCAAGGTCGAAGGCGCGGGGCCCCAGCCACGCGGCCGACTCGGTGTCGGAAGGAAAATTTTTATTTTTTTTTTTTGAAAAAAGAAATCAAAGAAAGAAAGAAAGAAATGCACAGGAGAGCCAAAAGAACTCAACCCGCGGCAAAAAAGAAGGCAAAAAAGAGATTCAATGGGCGCAAATTGAAGATAGACTTCACAGCTCCGCGGAAGAAAAAGAACTGAGGAGACGCGCCCGAAGCATCGGGCGGGAAGGCACTGGCGCATGCGCAGTGCGGGCATCTCGAAACTTCTGAGTTTCTTCAAGCAAGACATGCTTGCAAGATGTCCGTATCGGGGCTCTGTCGGATGACATCACCCACTAGTGAGAATACCTGCCTGCTTGTCCTGGGATAACTACAGGCCTATCTCACTCATCAATGTTGATGCAAAACTTTTAGCTAAGACATTAGCTTTACGCTTAGCTAAGGCTCTCCCTTTTATCATTGATATGCACCAAACAGGTTTTGTTGCTAAGAGACATTCCTCTAATAATACCAGATTGGCTTTTCATATGTTAAATTTAACTAAAGCCATGAATGATCCGGCTTTCTCTGTCTCCTTGGACGCAGAGAAAGCTTTTGATCGGGTTGAGTGGAATTTTATGTATCAAGCTTTAGAGTGGTTTGGTATAGATTCAGGATTTATATGAATGATTCAGACATTGTATAGCTCCCTTGTTGCAAGATTGTATATTAATAATAATTTTTCAGAGCGTTTTACTTTGCAGAGGGGGGTTAGACAAGGCTGTCCATTATCTCCTTTGCTTTTTGATATTGTATTAGAACCCTTGTTATTAACCATTCAATAAGCAAAGGGGATACAGGGTATTCCCTGTACAGATTGGGAATATACTGCTTTATTTGAGAAATCCAGAAAATACCATTCCATGCTTGTTAGAACTGATTGATACATTTGTAAAATTTTCAGGTTACAAAATAAATTGGAATAGATCAGAAATTCTTCCTCTTAATGTGCATTGTACTAAAGGATTATTTGATTCTATCTCATTTGTATGGAAGGAAGATGGATTAAAATACTTAGGTATTAAGATAAAATATACATTGGAAGACACAATAAAAGAGAATGAAAAATTTTTATTAAAGGAAGTAACAGAAATGTGTGAGCAATAGAATCCTTTACATCTTTCTTGGTGGGGGAGAGTCCAAACTATTAAAATGATGACATTGCCTGTGGTTTGTTATCAAATGAGAATGATACCAGTTTTTTTTCAAGGATCCTTTTATAAAAAACTAAACGGTATTCTTACAAAATTTGTTTGGTTCTCCTCAAAAATGGATTTCCTGTCCTATTAACCCTCTTTCTTCCTCTCCTCTTAAAGTCAATCAATTTGTACCTTTGCTTAATCTTTGTAAACCACATAGAACTTCACGGTATTGCGGTATATAAGCTGTTATTATTATTATTAAAATGCCTAGAATTGCTTTAGTATCTTTACAAAAGTCAATTGCAGAGGGTGGGGTAAATTTTCCAAATTTTACGCCAGAGTATGTATTGGGTCCTCCCAGAACTCATGGAAAATATTCCGGATTGGTTATATTTAGAATGGCGACTCTTGTTTCCTCTACATTTATCTCATGTTCTCAGTATCAATATGCCTAGGAAATATAAAGAAAACAGAATTTTGATGGATACATGGAAAACATTGAGATACTAGTATTTTAGCCTGTTACATTAACGGGTGCTAGAATATATGTCTGTGTGTCTTTATTTCTGTCTCTCTCTCCCTGGCCCCCTTTGTCTGTCTGTCTTTCTGTGTCTCTCCCTGCCCCTGTGTCTTTCTTCTTTTCTTTCTATCTATCTGTCTCTCTCCCTGCCTCCTATGCAGCACCATTTCTCTCCCACCACTTCCCTGTGCAGCAGCCACAGCAGCATTCCCTCCCCCTCCATTTCCCTCCCCCAACACCACTTTCCTGTGCAGCAGCAGTGTTTCCCCTACCCCCCTTTCCCTTCCCACGGTCTGGCCGGTTCCCTTAGTCCCTTACCGCCCCCCCTTCCCTTCTCGTGGTCTCGACAAACCTTCCGATTCCAGCAGTGTCTACAGCACTCTACACACTCTGCTTCGGAGCCTTCTACTGCCCAGCAAATCAGGGCAGTAGAAGGCCCCGAAGCAGCATGTGTAGAGTGCTGCAGACGCTGCTTGAATCGGAAGGTTTCAGGACCCGCAGCCCTTGCCAGACCCGAAGCGAGCTCTGGGGGGTTTTAAGTCCGTTGGGGGAGGGGAGGAGGGAGGTGAGCAGCTCCTCTCCCTTCCAGCTCCGTGCTTCTTGGCTTTATCCTTCAGATGGCAAGAGCCGCCACGGCCGACAGGCTCCCTGCCCATGCGCACTCCTACCTGCGGGTCCCTACAGTGCACGGAAAACGGGAGCACGCAGGTGGGAGTGCGCATGCGCGCTTAGGGCTTTATTATATTAGATGTTAGTAATTTAACTCCAAACCCAATAAATAAATCAACAAATCAATCATTATGAATAAACTCCAAGATTCAAATTGGCATATTTAAAATTGTCTGGAAGCATTGAATTATTGCAGGTATACGAACTTTAAATGATGTTATTTCAAATGGTAAACTGCTTGAATTTCCACAGTTGCAACATAAATTTGGTCTTAATAAATCACAAAGTTTTAAATGGTTGCAACTGAAGCAGGCTATTCAGGATGGGTTCCCTGAATAGAAAAGTCTCAATAATAACATAGTAACATAGTAGATAACGGCCATCTGGCATTCCACAGGGGTCTCCATTATCCCCACTGCTCTTCAACGTCTACATATCATCACTAGGCGTACAGCTGGCCCAGCGGGGTATAAAATTATTCAGTTACACGGATGACTTTACAATCATTATCCCGTTCAATACTTCTCCCTCTGAAACCACCCCCCAAGGCAACAGAAGCACTAAACCTGATGGAACAATGGACCACAGAATTCAGACTGAAACTTAATTCAGATAAAACTAAATTCTTCATAGCCTCGCCACACCCACCTGTCACCACAACACCACTACGCATCAACAATCTCAGCTACCCTATTCAATCTACAATGAAGGTTCTGGGGGTAATACTGGACCAAGGTCTAACCATGAAAGACCATGTGGACTCCTTAGTCAGAAAGGGGTTTTTTACTCTCTGGAAACTTAGGTCCATTAGAGCATACTTCGACACTTCATCATTCAGAATTCTGGTACAATCCCTAATACTAAGCCATCTTGATTATTGTAACATTGCCCATCTGGCAATCTCCCAAAAGAAAATGCAGAGACTACAACTGATACAAAATGCGGCAGTCAGATTGATCTTTGGGTTGAAGAAGTCCGATCACATAACCCCTTCCTACCGACTCCTGCACTGGCTGCCAATGGAGGCACGTGCGAAGTTTAAGCTGGGATGTCTCTGCTTCAAGGTACTATCCGGTCTAGCCCCTAAATACATAACTGACCTCTTCTCCTTCTCAACCAACAGACATAAGAGAAGAACACACCTGAAGTTTGTTTCCCCATCGGCTAGAGGATGTAAATTTAAGAGACACCATCAACAACTTCTATCGTATCAAGCAGCCTTATGGGGCAAAGACCTGGAAAAACTAATTTTACACGCAAACAACTATGGTGAATTTAAGAAACATCTAAAAACATACCTGTTCTTGAAGTATCTAGGTAACGAATCTGTACAATTGACTCCATCACAACCTCACCCCCCAAATCTGATCCTGTAAACTGCTAACCACCAATCTCTAACTATGAATGTCCCATTCAATTTGTAGAATCTTTCTAATTCATTGTAAACCGCATAGAACTTCACGGTCCTGCGGTATATAAACTGTTGTTATTATTATTATTAT
The DNA here is from genome assembly GCF_902459505.1 of Geotrypetes seraphini. Classification (NCBI taxonomy): domain Eukaryota; kingdom Metazoa; phylum Chordata; class Amphibia; order Gymnophiona; family Dermophiidae; genus Geotrypetes; species Geotrypetes seraphini. The sequence goes on from NC_047086.1 coordinate 273,313,930, forward strand.
AAAGACCCAAATGGTCCATCCAGTCTGTCCAACCTGATTCAATTTAAATTTTTAATTTTTTCTTCTTAACTATTTCTGGGCAAGAATCCAAAGCTTTACCCTGCACTGTGCTTGGGTTCCGACTGCCGAAATATCTGTTAAGACTTACTCCAGCCCATCTACACCCTCCCAGCCATTGAAGCCCTCCCAAGCCCATCCTCCACCAAACGGCCATATACAGACACAGACCGTGCAAATCTGCCGAGTGCTGGCCTTAGTTCAATATTTAATATTATTTTCTGATTCTAAATCCTCTGTGTTCATCCCACGCTTCTTTGAACTCAGTCACAGTTTTACTCTCCACCACTTCTCAGTATAGTCTGGAGTTTTTATGCTTTCAGGCGGATTTCTTGGGACACCAAGCCGCTCAGTGGTATAAAGTGATATCTGGATTCATGAATAAAAAAACAAAGAATGGTCTTAGAGACATTTGGAGCATTGAGATTAACCATCAAATTTCTGCATCTCAATGGCCACGAATTTGGTCTTGGAGAATGAAATGTACAAAGTCCGCATCTATGAAACAAACTTGTTTTTTTTTTTTGTTACATAGAGCATTATGGACCCCTGTTCGATTACAAAAGTTGGATAGCTCTAAGTCTAATAGATGCTGGCATTGTATTCTGAAAGCAGGGACCTTAGATCATTTATTATTTTACTGTCCCTATATCATGGCTTTTTGGAAATCAATTTGGTCCCAAATAAATTGTTTATTAGAAAACCATGTAGCTCTATCATATGATACTATTCTGTTCAGTATGTCTATGAGAACAAAGAGTCAAATATCATCAAGTAATAACAAACTTTTATTGATAATGACAGGAGTTGCCATGCAACATATCACTAGTAACTGGAAAAATTTATAACAATCTTAATTATACATTCTGGTGGAATTCGTTGTGCCACATTTATAAAATGGAAAGAGTAATTGCTTTGCAGAATGGGAATTATAACAATTTTAAAAAGATATGGGGTCCATTAGCAAATTATTATAATGATTAGACATCATTTTTGACTGATAGTAAATTTATACATAGGGGGTGGGGGGGATGGTATAAATTTATTTTTAAAGGTTAATTATTAAATAAGTTTATAATATATGATATTTTTGATTGAAATATTTAAGGAAAGAGTGGGTGAGGAGGGATTAATTTATATATTTAGGATGTTATTAGTAAGAAATTCAAGTGATGTGTTTATTTTTTATGATGTAATATTGTGTACTTGTTGTAAGATGATAAAATGAATAAAGAATTGGAAAAAAAAAAAAAGTCATCTGCCTTGACCTCTTTGAAAACCCGTGGAATATAAATGATAATTAACATTTTTTCTGCATACAGAGTGCTTTGTGTTTTTTAAAATTTTATTGTTGGTAGATCATTTTGACTTGGTCATTTTAAAAGTAGCTCGCAAGCCCAAAAAGTGTGGGCACTCCTACTGTAAAGTACAGTTACTTACCGTAACAGGTGTTATCCAGGGACAGCAGGCAGATAGAAACATAGAAACATAGAAATAGGCGGCAGATAAGGGTCATGGCCCATCAAGTCTGCCCACTCTAATGACCCACCCTATTTATCTTTGCGGATAGATCCCACATGTCTATCCCATCTGGCCTTAAAATCTGGCACGCTGCTGGCCTCAATAACCTGGAGTGGAAGACTATTCCAGCGATCAACCACCCTTTCAGTGAAGAAGAACTTCCTAGTGTCACCGTGCAGTTTCCCGCCCCTGATTTTCAACAGATGCCCCCTTGTTGCCGCGGGACCATTGAAAAAGAAGATATCTTCCTCCACCTCGATGCGGCCCGTGAGATACTTGAATGTCTCGATCATATCTCCCCTCTCTCTACGTTCCTCAAGTGAGAAGAGCTGCAACTTCCCTAACCGTTCCTCGTATGGGAGCTCCTTGAGTCCCGAGACCATCCTGGTGGCCATTCTCTGGACCGATTCCAGTCTCAGCACATCCTTGCGGTAATGCGGCCTCCAGAATTGCACACAGTACTCCAGGTGCGGTCTCACCATGGATCTATACAGTGGCATAATGACTTCCGGTTTACAGCTGACGAAACTCCTGCGTATGCAACCTATGATTTGCCTTGCTTTGGATGAAGCTTGCTCCACTTGGTTTGCAGATTTCATGTCTTCCCTGACAATCACCCCTCAGTCTCTTTCTGCTTCAGTTCTTCTCAGGATCTCGCCATTTAGGGTGTAAACCTTGCATGGATTTCGGCTCCCCAGGTGCATGACTTTGCATTTTTTGGCATTGAAACTGAGTTGCCAGGACCTAGACCAGCGCTCCAGTAGAAGTAGGTCATGCATCATATCGTCTGCCATTGAATTTTTGTCTGTTGTGCTTTTGCTCACTACATTGCTTAGTTTGGCATCATTTTTGTCTGTTGTGCTTTTGCTCACTACATTGCTTAGTTTGGCATCATCGGCGAATAATGTTATTTTACCTCGGAGCCCTTCTGTCAAGTCTCTTATATAGATGTTGAACAAGATCGGGCCCAGGACGGAGCCCTGTGGCACTCCACTTATCACCTCTGACATTTCGGAGGGGGTGCCATTCACCACTACCTCTCCAAGCCTATCTCCAAGCCAGTTCCCAACCCATTTGGTCAATGTGTCGCCCAATCCTAAAGAACTCATCTTGCTCAGCAACCTACGGTGAGGTACGCTGTCAAATGCTTTGCTGAAATCCAGGTAGACAATGTCCAGGGACTCGCCAGCATCCAGCTTCCTCGTCACCCAGTCAAAGAAACTGATCAGGTTGGATTGGCAGGATCTCCCTTTAGTAAATCCATGTTGGCGGGGATCCTGTAGATTCTCCTTGTCCATGATCCTATCCAATTGGCGTTTGATTAGGGTTTCCATTAGTTTGCTCACTATTGATGTGAGGCTCACTGGTCTGTAATTTGCCATCTCCATCCTGGAGCCTTTCTTGTGGAGTGGAATGACGTTAGCCGTCGGGACGTTACCTGTACTAAGGGAGAGATTGAAGTGCGCGGAGACATCACCCAACTCCCTGAGCACCCTAGGGTGTAGGTTGTCAGGCCCCATTGCCTTGTTGACCTTGATTTTTGACAGCTCGCAGTAGATGCTGCTGGGTGTAAACTTGAAATTACTAAACAGGTCAACTGATTTAACCCTTGTTTGTGGCTGAGGGCCGATTCCCGGCGCCTCACGGGTGAAGACTGAGCAGAAGTATTTATTTAACAGTTGGGCTTTATCCGAGTCCGTCTCCACATAGTCTCCGTCTGGTTTTCTGAGATGTATTATCCCGCCCGAGTTCTTATTTCTGTCACTGATATACCTGAAGAAAGATTTATCCCCTTTCTGGATGTTCTTTGCTAGTGGATATTCTCTACATGTGGGTGATGTCACCGACAGAGCCCCCTAGCGGACGTTTTCGCAAGCAAACTTGCTTGAAGATCTTCAGGCTTGCGATTGGCCCGAGCATGCACACGGGCCCCTCCCGCCCTGCCTAGGTTATGCGTCTCCTCAGCGTGTCCTCAGTTCAGATAGCAAGCAAAGAAGCCAACCACGGAGAGGAGGGTGGGTTGCGAGAATATCTGCCAGCTGTCCCTGGAAAACATCTGTTACAGTAAGTAATTGTGCTTTATCCCAGGACAAGCAGGCAGCATATTCTCTACATGTGGGTGACCTCCAAGCTAACTAGAATGGGATGGAGGGAAAGTTGGCAACTTAGGAGAACAGATGCTGCAAAATGTCAGCATAGCTATCGCTACCATTCAGCATTTTTAGTTGGCATTACTTATGTCAGCGAAGGCCTATGGGAAATTATATCAATCTGACTCTGGCATGTGAATGCAGATAGACCCTGAGGGCAGGGAAACTGTTTTAAGTAGCCCTGATTGAATCATGACTAGCTAAAAGGTGTTAATGTCTGATTAAGAGGGTGCTTAGGACAATGGATCCAGGTGCACAGATCAAGAAGATAGGCTGCTTGAATGGGACAAAGAAGCCAGAGACTAATCCCATCTCCATGCCTGCAAGTATCACACCCTCCTTTATCAATTAAATTAACCATTGTTTCAAACAGTTTACAAATTCTAAACAGAAAGATATTTGGACATACAATAATTTCTATATTCAGAATAAGATTCCAAGGTATAAAAGCCTCCTCTCTGCTCTATCAATCTATCTATCTATCTCTTGTCCTTTCTTTCTCTCTCTCTCTGGCTCTCCCTAGAATTTCAGACTCTCTGTCTCTTTGTCTCTGAACTATGTAAGGCAGGGAAACTGCTTTGCTCTCTGCTTAATTGTAATGCTTAATTATTGTAATGCTTCAGAATATTGCTTTTCTGTAAGACTATTTCTATAATATATTCTTTATGCAATCACCTCTGGCTGTGCCTCTTTGATTCTACTTCCTGGTGAGTCATCTGTTGAACCTAGGACCGGGCGTTTGTCAGGGCGCCTCTCACTTAACCCCTACCACCTAATATTGTGGGGGCCACTAACAAACCTGACACAAAACAAATTGGCCAAAGCGACCATCACGCCTGGAGAAAGCATCCAGACAGTAATGCGACGTGAACGTATGAACCGAAGACCAAGTGGTAGCATTACAGATTTCCTCGATGGGAGTCGAGCGGAGGAAAGCAACAGACGCCGCCATTGCTCTGACCTTGTGGCCCGTGACTCAAACCGGAAGGGAGACCAGCCTGAGCGTAACAGAAAGAGATACAAGTGGCCAACCAGTTAGAAATGGTCCGCTTAGAAACAGAGTGACCCAAATGATTGGGTTCAAAAGAGATGAACAGCTGTGGAGCAGTACGGTGAGGAGCGGTACGCTTTAAGTAGAAGGCCAGCGCATGCTTACAATCAAGAGAATGCAAAGCCACCTCATCAGGGTGAGAATGGGGCTTCAGAAAAAACACAGGAAGAACAATGGATTGGTTGATGTGAAAATCAGAAACAATCTTGGGCAAGAATTTAGGATGGCTACGGAGGACCACCTTATCATGATGGAAGACAGTGAAAGGTGGGTCCGCAACAAAGGCTTGAAGCTCAATGACCCGACGGGCAGAAGTGAGAGCAATAAGGAACACAACTTTCCAAGTAAGATACTTCAAGTGAGCTTGCGCTAGCGGCTCGAACGGGGGTCTCATCAATTGTGCAAGGACCACGTTTAGATCCCAAACCACAAGAGAAGGTTTAAGGAGCGACTGAACGTGGAAAAGTCCTTTCATGAAGCGGGAAACCACAGGATGAACAGAGATAGGCTTCCCGTCAATCGGCTGATGAAAAGCAGCAATTGCACTAAGGTGGACACGAAACGAAGAGAACAAGTGCAACAGATAATCCAGGACAGCTGACAAGGAGGCAGACATCGGCTCCTGCTGTCGAGTAGCACACCAGGAAGAAAACGGGTCCACTTCTGATGGTAACATTGGCGAGTAGACTCCTTCTTAGACACTTCCAGGACATCCATAACAGGCTGGGAGAGCTGGAACGAGGGTATTAAGTCTCGAGGAACCAAGCTGTTAAGTGCAGAGACTGGAAGTTGGGATGAAGGAGAGAACCCTGACTGCGTAAGCAGAGAAGGAAAAACAGGCAGAGGAAAAGGCTCCCTGGAACTGAGTTGAAACAGAAGGGAGAACCACGGTTGCCGGGGCCACCGAGGAGCTATCAGAATCATAGTGGCATGCGAAGACTTGAGCTTGAAGAGTGTCCTCAGAATCAGAGGGAATGGAGGGAACGCATATAGGAACTCGTTCGCCCAATCCAGAAGGAAGGTATCCGCCTCGATCCTCAGAGGGGTGTAAACCCTGGAGCAGAAGCAGGGCAATTTGTGATTGAGGGGGGACGTGAACAGATCGATGTCCAGAGTCCCCCAACGAGCAAACACCTGACGCAGTGTTACGGAGTGTAGGGACCACTTGTGAGGCTGCAGAAGTCGATTTAATTTGTCTGCCAGACAGTTCCGCTGGCCCTGAATGTAGACAGCTCGAATGAATATGTTGAAGCGGATGGCCCAATCCCAGAGCCGCATCACCTCCTGGCACAGGGACCTGGACCCCTTGCCCCCTTGTTTGTTGATATAATACATGGCGACCTGGTTGTCCGTGCGAACCAGCACCACACGGTCGCGATATAGGTGACAAAAAGCTTTCAGAGCGAGGAAAATCGCACGAAGCTCCAGAAGATTGATGTGACAAAGACGGTCGGCACAGGACCAAAGACCCTGGGTGCACAGACCGTCCAGATGAGCCCCCCAAGTCCGTCGTGAGGACCTTTTGCGGAGGAGGAGCATGGAACAGAAAACCTCTGGAAAGATTGGAAGAGCATCCACCAACACAGAAATCTCCTCAATAAAGGAGTCACAACAATGCATCGAGAGAATCCCGATCTTGGTTCCACTGGGACGCCAGAGTCCATTGAGGAATACAGACATGAAGTCTGGCAAAAGGAGTCACATGAACCGTAGAGGCCATGTGGCCTAGGAGGACCGTCATGAGCCGAGCCGGTGCCGAGTGCAGATGGGTCACTATTCGGCATAAATGGATAAGGGCCTTCTGACGAGGCCGAGGTAAGAAGGAGCGGAGACGAACCGTGTCCAGGACCGCTCCGATGAACTCGAGAGACTGGGACGGACAGAGATGAGACTTGGGAAAGTTCACCTCGAAGCCGAGACTGAAGGAGCAAGATGGTCTGTTCTGTCGCTCGCAGGACTTCGTTGTGAGAGGACGCTTTGATCAACCAGTCGTTGAGGTAGGGAAACACCTGCAGGCCGCGGAGGCACAGGGCCCCAGCCACCACAACTAGACATTTCGTGAAAACCCTCAGAGAGGCCGCCAGGCCGAAGGGAAGAACACGAAACTGGAGATGGAGATCTCCCACCTAGAATCTCAAATATCGACAAGAGGCTGGGTGTATAGGAATGTGCGTGTACACCTCCTTGAGGTACAGTGAGCACAGCCAGTCCCCCTCGTCCAAGAGGGGATACAGCGTGGGAAGGGTGAGCATTCTGAATCGTTCCCGGACCAGGAACTTGTTCAGAGCATGGAGGTCCAGGATCGGACGCAGATCCCCCGTTTTCTTGGGTACCAGAAAGTACTGGGAATAAAATCTGGAGTTCCATTGTTCCATGGGAACTTCCTCAACTGCCCGAAGGCGAAGAAGGGCCTGAGCTTCCTGAATGAGTAGGGGAAGCTGAGACTGAGCAGAAGGAAGCTCTCTTGGAGGCAGATCCGGGGAAACGCGACTGAAGTGGAGGGAGTACCTCTCTCGGATGATAGACAGTACCCAACTGTCGGTGATAAGACTTTCTCACTGGGCATAGAAATGATGGAAATGACCCCCAATGGGGAGAGGGGAAGTCTCCAGGAGGAAGGGAGCTCGAAGGCTCGGACTGGAATTGTCAAAAGGACAGCCCAGTCTTTGCCGGGACTGGCTGCTGATTCTTAGGTTGAAGTTGCTGCTGTTGCAGTGGCCGTTCGAAGGAAGCCTAGAGAAAGCAGGAGTGGATTTTTGCGGATACCTCCAGGGAGAGGAAATTTATATTGGCGAGCAGAAGGGGCTTTAGGTTTAAGTTTCACCAGAGATGCAAAGGATCGATCGTGGTCCGAGAGGCGCTTCGTGGCCGCCTCGATGGAATCATCGAAGAGCTCATGACTCACACACAGGAGATTGGCAAGATGATCCTGTAGATTCGGATCCATAGCCACAAGTCGGAGCCAAGTGAGGCGACGCATGGCGATCGCAAAGGCTGTAACTCTCGAGGACAATTCAAAGGCGTCGTAAGAGGGCTGGAACATATACAGGCGGAGCTGGGAGAGGGTCTCCACAAGGAGACGAAACTTCTGATGCTGAGGCTCTGGCATGACCTCCCGGAATGAGCGGAGGGCATCAACACAGAACCGGAGGTAGGACATGAAGATGAAACTGTAGTTAAGAACACAGTTCACCATCATCGAATTCTGATAAAGGCGGCAACCAAATTTGTCCATCGTATGGCCCTCCCTGCCTGGAGGGACAGCAGCGTAGACCTTCAAGGGGTTAGACTGCTTCAAGGAAGACTCAACCACCAAGGATTGATGTGAAAGGCTGAGCACCTTCAAACCCTTTAACCGGGATAGTCCGGTAACGGGACTCCAACTTGGAGGGAATAGCTGTGACAGCATATGATGTCTCTAGGTTCCAGAGAAACGTCTGCCGGAGAACCTGATGCAACAGAAGGCGAAGTGCCTCAAGAGGCATATGGTCAACTCCCAATTCCGCCAGGTATTCCTGGGTAAAGCGGGAGTTGGACTGAAGATCCATGTTCAGAGCTCTGCCCATGTCAGAGATGAAACGAGAAAAGGAGGAGGTCCGAGAAAAAGAGTCATCCTCTAGAGGGGACTCCGACCAAGATCGGGGAGCAGCCGAGAAAGAGGGAGAAACTTCCCTGGAATAGTAAGCCGGAGCCTCAGAGTCCCGTGAATGGGACACTAAAGAGGTTCAACTAAGGCGTGTAGGGGGCGTTGAAGAACGGACCCGCGCCAGATGGACCGGGGAAGATCCCGGGGGTCCTAAGAAAGCGCTGAGAAAGCCTCGGAGAAGACGGGGTATAGGAAAAATCCCCAACTGGCTTTGAAGCAGTCCCTTTAGAAGCTGGCAAGCGCCTCGATGGGGAACAAACACTAGAGTCCAATTGGAGGACATGTGTGTGTCTGGACGGTTTCAAAGTTGGAGACCTGCCCCAAAAGGGCGGGGAAGACCGGGACCATTTGGAAGAGGTGAGCCTTGCCGCAGAAGCGGGGGAAAAAGCTGCCCCCAACTTGGACCCTTGAAAAGTCACCGGTGACTCCGGAAAGGAAGACACGCTCGAGGGAATCCGACGAGTCTTATGGTTGAGGCCTCGAGAGACAAGGGGACGCTCAGGCTGGTCAGACCGCGGCTGGGTCGAGACCAAGGTCAAAGACGTCGAAGTCGGGACTAGTTGGCTCACCACCGAGGAAAACTGCATGGTAATAATAGCCTTAAGCATGTCCTCGAACATAGGCACCGAGACCAAAGGTAGGTGGGACGGAGGTGCAGCAGTGTGCTCCTTCGGGGGCGACCTCGAGGAAGAGTATTCCCTACGTGAGGAGGCACGCTTAGATTGATGTCTCAAAGATGCCGAAGAAGCGGCACAAAACATGAGACTCCGAGGTAGGCTTCTTCGCTGGCATACCTGAGGAGGAAAGAGGAGACTTACCCGAAGCCGGAGTAGCTGGAGGGGCAGAGGCCGGTGCATTCAAGGCCGATGGGAACTTCAAGGCCGAGGCACCCAACGAGGGCGTCGAGGCCAAGCTCGAGGCCAGTCCCATAGGATCCATGGGGCCAAAGAGTTGGAGAATCTTGGCAACCTGTCTACGAAGAGCCCGCAGTTGTAAAGTCGCGCAACGGGGACACGACTCAGCGCGGTGCTCTGGTCCCAGGCACTCCACACACCAATGATGAGGATCGGTGATAGAGATAACCCGGTTGCACTTAGTGCAGTGTTTAAATCTGGATCGAGGCCGGGACATAAGAAAAAAGAGATTTGCGGCCCCGCGAGGGCAGGTGGCCAAAGGAAGATTGGGAACCCGGTCAAAAATATACAAACTGAAAAAAATAAAAAGAAAGAAAATGAAAGACGCGAGCACAGCGACTTAAAAGAAACTAACAATTAAGCCACAGTGCAAAAGGGACAATGAGATCGCGCAAAGCAAGGGAGCAGTGCTTCAGGCTCCGCGGAACTGAGGACATGCTGAGGAGACCCATGCCCTAGACAGGGCGGGCGGGGCTCGCATGCATGCGCGGGCCAATCGCAAGCCTAAAGGTCTTCGAGCAAGTCTGCTTGCGAAAAGGTCCACTAGGGGGCTTGGTCGGTGATGTCACCCACATGTAGAGAATATGCTGCCTGCTTGTCCTCGGATAAAGCCATGTCTTGTATGATTGGATGAGCTATATTTTTTTTAGTTGTTTAAATTCATGCAGAAATAAATGGCTAGATTGAACCTAATGACTTCATTAACGCCTTTCCCTTTTTTAAACCTCTATACTATTTAAAAGAGGGCAAATATCTAATCATTCCCTTCTAGAATTGGATACTTCTTAAATTTAGTAAAAATATTCTGGCACAAGTGTCAAACCTTAAAAAAGGAAGTCATATTGAGCATTGGAAAATAATAATAATTAACTAATAAAAATAGTACACATTTAGGGCTCCTTTTACTAAGTTGCGATAATGGTTTTAGCATGCGCTTAGCACGCGCAGAATTGCCACACACACTAGACGCTAATGCCAGCATTGAGCTGGCGTTAATTTTCCCGCATAGCGCGGGGGTTTGCACACGCTAAAAATGCTAGCGCACCTTAGTAAAAGAGGGGGTTAATTTTCTCCACCATCAAATTTCCCCATCCCGCCCCATCCGGCTACTTTTTCATGCCACCCGCCTGGAAAAAATTTCTGGGGAGAACACTGTACTTGATTTAATTTGTGTTAAAACCCTCACCTCCAAGCTCTGTGTCCTACAGTGCATGTTCACAGCCTTGCACCTATTTGCTCCCTATTCCCAGAGATTGCACCCATTCTGCCACTGAAACGAATTCCAATTCCCCTATAGGACCAACACACAGCCACCAGGAACATGTGCATTTTTAGTCACTCACATGGAGCACTGTGTCACACTACCATGATACTGAAACAAAGCTGACTGCACTCTGCTTGTATGGCTCCTAATCTATTTTGCTATAAAATACCGTATTTTTTGCTCTATGACATTTTTTTCCCCCAAAAAAGTGGGTGGAAATAAGGGTGCGTCTTATGGAGCGAATACTAACCCCCCTCCCCTACCTTAATTTCTATGGCGGTCCAGCGCTGTAGGGTAGGAGCTTTCAGCCCTTCCCTCTGGCTTTCTCCCTAGCGGCAGCGGCAGAGTCGGAGCAGTAAGAAGGCAGGTGCAAGTTTTTCACTTCCTGCCTTGCCGCTCCATGAATGGCGGTCCAGTGATGTAGGGCAGGATCTTTCAGTCTATTCAATCGATTTTCCTGCCCAATTGGGTGTTTTTTTCAAACATCCTGATGGGTTTATTTTATAGCTTCTTCACCCCCTTTGTCCTCTCCTACCTCCACTGGCGCTGTGCTATAACAAAATAAACAAACAAAAAAGTCTTTTCCTCTTGCTGTTAAATCCTAGCTCACGTTCGCGGTCTAACACCAGCTCTGGCAGGATACACATTTCAAATCTGGCATACTGTAATCACAAAACAGAAAATAAAATTATTTTTTTTCTACCTTTTGTTGTCTGGTTATTATTGAAATCATGTTGATCCCAGGCTCTGGTTGTCTTCCAATAACTCTCTTGCCAGGGTCTCCTGCCCATTTGTCGTTTCCTTCTTTCTTCGTGCTAACCATCCATCTTTGTCCTCCCCTTCCATTTCCCTTCCCTCCCCCAGAGGTCTGGAATCTTTCCTTTTTTCATCTCCATCCCTGCAGCTACAGCGATGGACCCCACCATCCCCAGATCCATCATCTCTTCTTTTCTGAACTACCATTTCATCCAACATCTCTCCCTCCTTCCCTATCACCCCAGGGTCTACCAGCTCTCCCTTTCTCTTCCCAACTTGTGCCCAACTATTCTCTCTTTCTGTTCCTTTCCTCCCTAAATCCCATTGTCCACCATCTCTCTCCCTCTCCTCTGTTTTTAGACCCATGATTTTTCCCCCCTCCCTCCTGCTGTCTCTTTTTAACATTTTCCATCCAAACTCCAGCAGTTTATCTGACTAGCTCCCCACAGGTCAATCTCTCTCCCTCCAGCCTGTCCCGCTCATCTGGGCCCACTCACATGTCCACAATTCTATTCTCCCATACCATCCCTGTATGCCTCTCGAATCACCGCCATAATCATAAAGGCGGTGGTCTAGCAGTCATTTTCCAAAATAATCTCCTCAATATCAGTGATTATTCCACAACAAATGCCACCATTGAATATCTCCACCTTAAGCTCAATTTGAACACTAAACTCAATTTCTTACTACTCTATGTTCCTCCACCAGTAGGACAAAACAAAATTGCTCTTCTCCAAGATTTACTATATGACTTTTGCTCCTCTACATTCCTCCCTCTGATCTTAGGTGACTTTAATATTCATTTTGATGATCTTTCTAACACAAATACCAAGGACATATTAAACATCTTAAATCCCCTAAACTTACAACCAATAATAGCGGAACCAACTTACTCGGCCAATCATACTCTAGACATGATTTTCTCTCCAAAATCCCCATATTTCATTCACTCTGTTCCATTTGTCTCACCAGTTCCCTGGTCTGATCATTACTTTATATCCTTTAATCTTCATTTTCACAAATCAATACTACTTCAAACTTCTTCAGAAACTAAATTTATTTCATTTCGCAACTATTCCAAATTAGAAACTTCTGACATTTTGCCTTTCTTTGATCCATCCACTACAACTCCCACATTTAACTCCATTGAAGATCAACTATCAACCTGGAACTCCTCCTTACAATCTCTTTTAGACAATAAAGCACCAATAATTTCTAAAACTTTACCTCTTCGTAAAATATCTAACCCCTGGTACATGACAGAGCTTTATCTCATGAAAAAACAGCTTCGTTCTTTAGAAAGAAAATGACGTCACTCTAAATCCCATACAAATCTTCAAAACTATAGAGAAAAGGCATCCGCCTATAAAACCAAAATTAACCAGGCAAAAAATATATATTATTCAAACAAAATCCATAAAGCAAAAACTCATCCATACTATTTAACATTCTAAAATCCATTACCCCGAAAAACAAAGGAAGTAATATCACTCAGAAGTCCACCTTAAAAGCTCAGGAATTAGCAGACGCATTCAACCAAAAAATCATTACTATCTGAAGTACACTTCATTCTACCCCAGTTAGCAATCCCACGAATAATCACCAAACGGAATTAATTCCTACAGCCAAATGCTCCAATTTCAAAATTCCCTCCCTCAAAGACATAGAAGCTCTCTTTCAACAAATCAACCTAAAAGGTTCCCGATCCGAAATTATTCCCCCATTCTACTTAAAAAAATTATTTTCTTGTTTTGGGACTTTTATTCACTTATTCTAAAAAGTTTACTTTCTGCATCCGTCCCTTCCCTATGGAAAACCGCTATCATCACTCCGATACTCAAAGATCACAAAATCAGTACAAATGATTCGACAAACTATCGCCCAATTGCCAACATACCCTTCCTTGCCAAATTAACAGAAAAACTGATATTTAACCAGGTTTCTGATTTCATTGAAACCACTAATGCTCTGCACCCCAATCAAACTGGCTTTCGCTAATACCACAACACCGAATATTCAATGATAGGATTAATAACTAATATCCACTACTTCTTAGATCACCACAAATCTGTTATTCTGTTCTCATTGAATATATTCGCAGCATTTGACACAATAGACCATGACCTGCTTCTTAAACGGCTAGAATCAATAGGCATTAACGACCATGAACTTAACTGGTTCACTTCGTATCTTTCCAATCGTGTTTCACTCGTCAGGTGCAATAATGAATACTCTAAAGCCTATTCTTCATCCTTTGGGATTCCCCAAGGTTCTATTCTGTCGCCTCTCCTGTTCAATATCTTTCTTTCTCCATTACTGAGCATCTGCCAGTTAATTGGTTTTACTTCTTTCTCTTACGCGGACGATATTCAACTTATCCATCCTTTGGACCCAGAAAACAACAATGATATTTTGTCTATAAATAAAAAACTAGAAATAATACAAAACTGGCTCAATTCAAACAAATTAACATTAAACATAAAAAAAACTAAATCCATGCTTTTTGCCTTGAAAAAGGACATAGGTTTAAAGTCCCCATTTGTCCTTAATAACACCCCCTTGGAGTCAGTATCGACTTTAAAAATTCTTGGGATCATAATTGATGATAAACTACTGTTTCATGAACACATTACTTATCTAGTTAAAACATGCTTTTATAAATTACGTTTGATATGCTCAATCGCCAAATGTCTTGAGCCCAAATCAATTAACATACTAATTAATTCCCTCATTATAGCTAAAATGGACTACTGTAACTCACTTTTACTTAATATCTCCCTAAAAGAAAAAAGAAGACTGCAAATCATTCAAAATACAGCTATTAAACAAATCCATAACGCTAAGAAATATGACGTCACCCCTTTGATGATCGATTCTCATTGGCTCCCTATCAGCCATCGCATTTCCTTCAAGGTCATGCTGCTAATATACAAAACTCTAACTTTCAATGAACCCCAATTTATAGCTAGAATGCTAATACCCCATAACACTTCCCGACCACTCCGATCATCCTCCCAAAATCTCCTATCTATCCCCTCTTTGAAAATAGTAGGCACAAGAAGACCTGATATGTTCTCCATAATGGGCCGTCAATGGTGGAACTCATTACCACAATACATTAAAGATAAAAAGGATCTTACCTCTTTTTAAAGACGCTTTTAACCTTTAAACTTTAGATAAGATCAATGTTCTCAGGTTTTTTATCTTTTCCGTTCCCCATTGTTTTTTTCCTTTTTTGTTTATTTCTTCTAAGAAAAATTGTAACTTTACCCCCTTTCCACCCTAACTCATGTTAGTCTTATTGTCAAGAATTATGTTATTTGGTTTGTCTTTTTTGTAACTTACTTCTTTTTTAAAATTTTGTACATCGCTTAGTAAATCGAATAAGCAATTCATCAAATATTAATAATAAACTTGAAACTTGAAAATAAGAAAATACCGTGAAAGAAATATCAGCAAGGAACTATCTAAAATTCCCAGAGAGTAAACGAGGCAAAAATATAAAACTAAAAATACACTACCCAATGTAGTCAGTTGACAACAAACTAAATAATAAGAGAATATTACAAAATATAACACGCTACCCGATGGGAGAGAATCCGATATAAATCCCCAGAGAGAAGATTAAGTAAAAATGCTAAAGACAAAGCCCGTAAGAAAGTGAAGCTCACTATCCGATGGGAGAGAAACTGTCAGGGGACTACAAATTCAAAAACAAACAAACAAACAAACAAACAAAAAAATATATATATATATATATATAATATATAAAAGATATATAATGTAACTCGCTACCCGATGGGAGGGAAACTGTCAACACACTAGAGGTCCACCGCCATGCATAAGCAAATCGATAGGGGAGACAGAATGGAAAGAAAACTAAAAGCATCTTGTGGCAAGCTAGCATGTGATGAACTTTAGAAATACTACTAGCCTCCAAAAAAGAACATAAAATGAGCATAAACCCTAGTAATGAGCACAGCCTTAATGAAGAAAATGAAAGTGCTTATCTAAAAATTCAGGCAAAGAGCAGAGGAAATGCTTCCGGGGTTCACAAAGGCAGCGTGTTTGTAACGCTGCCTGCAGCCCCGACAGTGAACATGTACAGTGCTGTTGGGGAGCTAGCAGGGTAAGTACCGGATCCCACAGGGGGGGGGGTGGAATAGAGCTCCAGACAGATATGCGGGTCTTGCATTGAAGATGAATGACCCTCCCCCCTCAAGCAGGAGTGGCAGCGGACGGCCAGCAAGAGGCAGCGCTGGCGCTCCTGCTTTAGGAGACCTGAAGGCATGGGGAGGAAGGTTGGAAGGCTGATTTTTTACAAAATGAATAGATTTGAATCAATTCATCCGAAATGAATAGGTGAATTGATTCGAATCGGGCAGCACTACTGTGCAGCCTGGGGCTATTCTGTATTTTTCTGTAACAGAATAGCTTACTCTACAGCTGTTTAAAAAAACAAACCTAACTCTAGAGATTTCTTCTAATCCTACATTCATGATGAAATTCCCGCTTACCCAAATCCTACCTGTACTATGCATCATCATCCTCATAGAAGTTCAGACCACATCTCCCACCGACAGTACATGTCCTCATGGCACTTTACCCAAGAAGGCCCCAGACCTCAAAATCCTCCTGCTACACCCGAGGAACACTATGGCTCTCACCACAGCTATGGTTCCATCCTCTGGACCAAACACAATACCAACAAAAGACAACAAAAACAGCCTCCCTTTAAAGATTACACCAATCTAAAGCCGATTACTCACATAAAAACCTCAAAATATGACAAAATCCTCACCCCGGTCCCCTGCATGTACACCAACGCACAACCAAACAATCCTCCTAAATGAGCTAATCTCAACAAATGATCTTGAGATGGCATTTATCACAGAAACATGCTAAAAGAACCAAATAGCCCAGAATTACCCCACCTTTGCCCACCAGGATAGAACATATTCCAGATTCTTAGAAAACACAGGAGAGGAGGTGGCCTGGCCATAATCTACCAAAACACATATACCATTACAGAGACAGATTCCACCATAGCATGTAAGCTAGTGGATAAGCCAAACTCTACCACGAACAACATCGGATTCCTACTGGTATACAGATCCCCAAACACCTAATCAAATACAATTACCAAATTGATAGAAATAATATCAAGCCTTGCCTGACACACCAAATTGCTTATTCTCAGAGATGTCAACATACCTCTTGAATCTACCACCAACGGAGATGGCAAAAACTTCAAAAAATTGTTATAAGACAGCCAAATCACTATCATGCCTTCAGGCCACACATATGAAAAAAGTCACACCCTCGAGCTACTCCCTCTTATCTCACCTCTGAATCTCACCTCTGACATCACATGGACACCAGTCTCCTGGTCAGACCACTACCTCCTCAACTTCAACCTGAACTTTACAACAGGAAGCCTGAACAAAACCCTCAAAAGAGAAAAGTTGGTTACGAGAAAAACAAACCCAGCCCTGTTCTGGAACAGAGTAACCAAGTCCTTGTCTTCCCTAACAGATTGCATTAATGCTATGCTAGCAAGCTGGAACAAGTCCATTACCAAACACCCTAGACACCCTTGTCTCCCTATACTCTCGCAAAAATAAAACAAACTAAAACCGCTCCCTAGTTTAGTGAGACTCTGAGAACCGAAAAACAACAGTGCTGGCAACTAGAAAAATTAAATCACCAGACCAGAAAACACAATGGATAACAGCAATAAACAAATATAAGTACAACATCTCAGAGGCCAAGAAAAACTACTATGCCAATGAAATATAAAAGAATACTCTGGACAACAAAAATTATTTCATCTGGTACGGAGTTTTACAGGACACCGCTTTCCAGTCCTCCAATCTGAATTGCGCAGAGATCAGGACATTACAACATGCCTACTTGCCCAAGACCTTGCTAACTTCTTCCTCAATAAGATCAAAACGGTTCAAACAGAAGTAGCCAAGATGACCACCACCCAAGAGCTACCTCTCCACACACCTGAGTATCTTACGGAACCCAGTAATGCAGACCAAACATGGAACTCCTTTACCTCTATCAACCTTTGAGGCAAAAAAAAAAACTAATAACCAAGCTTTCTACCCATTGCAGCCCCCTGGACAATTGCCCCTCCTACTTTCTCTCCTTTGCTCCTGAAATCTTCACCTGGATTGCCAAGCTCCTAAAAAACACTCTAAACCAATGTCAACTACCGGACGAAATGGGAAAAATAGCACTTACACCAATATTAAAATCAACAAATGCAGATCTCTCCACTCCCTCTAATTACAGACCCATTGCATTCATTAAACTCCTAGAAACCCATGTAAGCAAGCAACTTACAATATATATCGAACACCACTCTTGCTTGCATCCCTCCCAATTCGGATTTTGACTACAGCACAGAACTCCTCCTTCTTACCCTAATCACTAAAATTAAACAGTTACTAAGCACAAGCCAACAAGCAATATTTCTTCAATTCAACAACTCTGCCGCCTTCAACTCTGTTGATCAGCACCTCCTCCTAACAAAACTCTCCGAGATAGGAGTGACAGATACCGTTCTAAACTAGTTTAAAGATTTTCTCCAAAACAGAGAATAAGAACACCTCGTCAAAAAATATAGGGTCATCTCCAACAACTGGAAGGCATCTGTGATGTACCACAAGTTTCTCCACTTTCCCCTATCTTATTTAACCAATTTATGAGCTTGCTTGGAGACAAACTCAATGATGAGGACGTCCTTCTCCTTATCCCAATAACCAAATTGATACTATCCAAAACATCTCGGACAACATACATAGAAACTGCCAGTTTACCTTCCTTCTTGGAAGGGGCTATGAATAGCCATTCGTCCAAATATGGGTGCACTGCCGCTACCACCACCATCACCTTGGTAAAAGTGCAAGGTGCTGTTGCACGGCTGAAGGGAAGCACAGAAAACTAGAAATGCTGCTCTAGCACTTGAAACCGCATCTTACTTGCTGTGGCTGAGAAAATGAGAATGTGGAGATAGGCCTCCATCAAATTGAGGGAGGCAAGAGATTCCCTCAGCGCCACTGTTGCTATAACCCATAAAACAGTCTCCATGTGGAAATACAGCACTTTTAGTGCAGCATTAACCAACTTGGCACAACGAAGTATATGAAGTATCTGCCCGAACTAGATTCTTCGACCAGTACTGGCTCTATGGAATGAAGATCCAATAGCCTTTGTACTGTTGCCCAGACTCTGAGGGCTCTCTCCAGCTGGCCGGAGAATCTACAAAGAGATCTAGAAGGGAGGCACAGAACTCAATTTTGTAACCTTCTTGAACAACTTCTCAGACCCAATGTTCTGCACACCTATCTGAGCCCAGACCCATCAAAAGTCCGACCACTTGGCCCCTGTCTTGGTGTTATTGTGCTTTCTTGGAGAATGGGAAGGGACCAGAGCCATAGGCATGCTGTCTCCTACCCCTGAAAGGACCTCTGCAACATTTGGCCTTCAGCATAAGGACATAATCTTCGAAAGCCTCGAAAATTCCCATGTCCCAGACCCCGAGCCATCCAGGGTCTGCTGTCCGGTAAGGTCTTAGGATGATGGTCCGTAATGCTAGTCATCTAGACCCTTGCAAAATAACATCTGCCCTTGAAATGGAAGCTTGGGCTTTAGAGGCTGAATCTCCTGCCCACTGTCTAATCCAGAGCATCAGCCAGGTGGAGATAGCACAGGCTACCACCTTGTTATTAACTCTGATGATATCAGTGTCTGCTATATAATTCACCCCAGATAGGAGCATTTGGAGGCCTTCATTCACGTCATGGTTCCCACCTTCGGCTGAACAAACGGCTACTGGAAATCCGGAACCATCGGGTAAAACTTGGCCCTAGTCCTAGTCACTTGCAAGGATCCTTCTAGTGTTTCCCAGTGGTCTGTGACCAACTTTGTGATGTCTGGATGTGAGGGAAATAACGCAGTCGGAGCAACTGAGCCACTCATAATTGAGCACTGTGATGAGGGGACTCGAGAAACTTCCATATTCAATTCTCGTAGTGAGGTAGAAATAATGTCCAAGAATAATGTCCAGAGACTTTGAACAGCCAGTGCACCATGGGGTCTTCCCCCTGGGTCCAGGGCCAAAACCACTTCCTGACCGCTACATGCCACCCCCCCCCCCATCACACTGAATACAGATGCTGAGGACCCTCAACAGTTCAAATAGGCATCCCACATAAGGCTCATATAATATGGGGTGAAGCCTTATATTTGAGGTCTTAGGGACCATGGCAGGGACCCCCTGCCAGTCCTCCTGGGCTCCAAGGCCACCATGGGTCTGCGGTTGGACAATGCACCTTTGGAGGGTTCTGGAAAGGCTCTCTTCCGTTCAGAAGACACCTCCTGTGGATCCCCAGCCCTGGAGAACTCGGAGGAGGCTCTTGCCCCTCCATGTGCGCTCCACCACATGCAGGACATGGACACTCAGCTGGCCTTCCAGCACAAACTGGCATGATATAGGAGTATAAAGGCCTATGGAGTCCATCCCTATTGATGAATTCCATAGGCAAATGGAGGCTTTAGAAAACAAAGACTGTTTAAAATCCAAAATGGCTACTGCCAGTAAAATCGCATCAAAAATAGCCCATGGGGACTTCCCTGAAATACAAATATTGCAGGGAAAGGGGTTCTAGAGGTAATGGACCTTGGCTCTGGCTGCAAAAATCTTTAAATTTCATTTCTGGAGAACCCCCCCCCCCCATAAGCTATAACAGCCTTACTCACTGTGCCATGTGTCTGCCTGCTTCAGCTTAGGAATGCAGCTAGGATAAATGGAGAACTCTACCTCACAGGTTCATCAGACAAACTTGGTCTTCGGGCTGCCAGTAGGACCGAGGATGGACTGAGCATCAACCCCCAGAAAACCTTGTACTGAAAAAGGGGGAAAGAACCATGCATCTGGCCCACTATTAATCTTGGCCAAGCCAGGAAGGAACCAAACAGCCTACGCTCAAGCTCACGATAAATCATGGATGTGAGCAGCTACTCAAGGGACAACCCCTGTGCTAAAAAAAAACAATAAAAGCAGGCAGGCTAACTAGGTGTCCCTGAGGACTGATCCTGCTAACAGCAGACTTCCGGAGCACCAGTCTGCATCTTTTCTCAGGTAGAGATCCCAATGAGTGGGAACCTCTGGTCACTGAGCCTCCAACCGAATACTTAGAAAAAATTACCCCAAAATAATAAAACTGCAGGGGCAGAAGCAGCTTGAGTTCAAGAGATGACTTGACAGCATTCTTCAAGCAACTTAAGGGTTCAGATGCATAACCATAGCATTCAGGATCACTAGATACATTGCACTAGAAGTTCCTATTTGGCCTGGACCCATCACACACACACACAAATTCAGAAGGCAGAGAGAGAGAAACAAACAAAGAAAAAGATGTACTAGGTCCAACTAAAGTCACAATCAAAAAGATTATCCAATATCAAAGGCAACATTAAAGAATCCCAAAAAAGATCCAGAGAAAAAATGCAATGATGTTACTGCAGTATCCTGTACCAGATTCTGTTATTGCTACTAATGTTTTACTCACCTGATATTTTCCCCCACTTGTAGAGAGGCCAAGGAACTGGTGGAAGAGGTCCTGCCCCAGCTCACCCACAACAGAGTTCAGACCCTCCTCCAAAACCACATCCAAAGCTGCTGGATACCTGTGAGACAGAGAAACAGTACAGATGGAGAATGCGCTTAAACTTCTGGTGCGCTGGTATATTACACCCGCATTGCTCAGCAAAATGTATACTTCATGTATGGATAAATACTAGAGGAGATGTTGACTTTTAGGCACATTTATTCATATGTGGTGGGGATGCCCTTAGATTGAAGAATATTGGGCCCAGTTGTTTGGATATGTGGGTCAACTTCTCCAATGTGCGGTGGCCCTGAGAGCAGAAACTGCATTGTTGGGGGGTGATGCCTGGGGAGGTGGAGGACACTCAGGATAGGTTGGCCCGTTTGGCCTTCACGGCAGCCCGGAAGATGCTGGTTCATTGGAAGAGCACAACAGTGCCTACCTTGCTGATGATGAGAGAGAAATTGGGGTGGGTATGTGAGTGATATAGACTATCTGCTTTGCTGACTCGTTGTTGGCAACAATTTGAAGATCTTTGGGGATGGTTTCTTGCAGTGGAGGGAACGGATAGGTCTGAGGGTTGAAGTGGGGAGAGGGAAGGAGTCTGGTTCTGAGGGTGGTTGAGATGTGGTATTATCCTAGTGGGTTTGTGGCTCTTAGTTTTCTTCTTTGAGGTAGGGGGCTGGGGGTGGTAGTAGTTTGGTGGTATATCGGCTGTCTCTTCTTGGGGGTGAAGGGGGGTTGGGTGGGGGGCTCTTTCTGACTCTGTTTAGGTTTCTAGAAAATGGTTAACACTGTTCATGTGCTTGGAGTGATGCTGTTGCTTAGATGCTGCTTTTCTTGAGGCATTGCTTGCTGTATTTTTCTTGTTCTATGTATGTGTTATAAATAAAGAATTATAAAAATAAATAAATCAAATACTGAGTGGAATGGAACGAGTAGACAATAATCACTTGTTTACTCTTTCCAAAAATACTAGGACTAGGGGGCATATGATGAAGCTATTAAGAAATAGGTTTAATACAACTCAGAGAGAATATTTCTTCATTCAGTGGGTAATTAATCTCTGGAGCCACGAAACTTGTCAAAGGAATGGAGCATTTGAGCTACAAAGAACGATTCAGGAAACTGGGACTGTTTACCCTTGAGAAGAGAAGAATGAGAGGGGATTTGATAGAGACTTTTAAAATATTAAAAGGATTTGATAAAATAGACCAAGAAGCAGCATTGCTAACATTTTCAGATGTGACACGGACAAGAGGTCATAGCCTGAAACTGAGTGGCATCAGGTTCAGGACAAATGTCAGGAAGTTCTGTTTCACACAGCGAGTGGTGGGTGCTTGGAATGCACTCCCGGAGGAGGTTGTGGCAGAGACTACTGTACTGGGATTCAAGCGCAAGTTGGATGCACACCTTCTTGCATATCATATTGAGGGATATGGTAAAGTCGGGTCTCCAAAAAGGATTACCTAAATGGGCCGCCGCGTGTGCGGAGCACCGGACTGGATGGACCTCGGTCTGATCCGGTGAAGGCGTTTCTTATGTTCTTATGGAATTCATTGCCAGAGAATGTGATGAAAGCAATTAACCTTAGCACAGTTTAAAAAAGGTTTACATACTTTCCTAACAGGAAAAGTTCCATAAGCCATTATTAAGATGTACTTGGGAAAATCCATTGCTTATTCCTAGGAAAAGCAGCATAAAATCTGTTTTACTCTTTGGGATCTAGGCCATTGTGAGAAACAGGATACTGGGCTACATGGACCTTCAGTCTGTCCCAGTATGGCAACACTTATTTTCTTCAGAAGGGTAAAGGGAAGTTTTCCTGCAGCACAATTTTGACCCAATTTATTGTATAGGACAAAATAAAGCAATGTTACTTACCGTAACAGTTGTTATCCAGGGACAGCAGGCAGCTATTCTCACTAATGGGTGACGTGATCCAACGGAGCCCCGATGCAGACACCTCACAAGCATTTTTGCTTGATGAAACTCAAAGTTTTGAGTCGCCCACACCGCGCATGCGCGAGTGCCTTCCCGACCAGACCAGGGCGCGTCTCCTCAGTTCAGATAGCTAGCAGAGAAGCCAACCCAGGGGAGGTGGGTTGGACGTTAGAATAGCTGCCTGCTGTCCCTGGATAACAACTGTTATGGTAAGTAACATTGCTTTATCCCAGGACAAGCAGGCAGGTATTCTCACTAATGGGTGACCTCCAAGTTAACCACAATGGGATGGTGGGAGAGTTGGCAACTTAGGAGAATAAATTTTATAATACTGTTTGGCCAAACTGTCCATCCCGTCTGGAGAAAGTATCCAGACAATAATGAGAAGTGAAGGTGTGAACCGAGGACCAAGTGGCAGCCTTACAAATCTCCTCAATCGGTGTCGATCTGAGGAAGGCTACAGAGGCTGCCATTGCTCTGACCTTATGGGCTGTGACTTTACTGTAAATGGGTAATCCAGCCTGGGCATAGCAGAAGGAGATACAAGCCGCCATCCAGTTGCAGATGGTGCACTTAGAGATGGGACGTCCCAACTTATTCGGATCAAAGGAGATGAAAAGTTGAGGAGCAGTTCTGTGTGGCTTGGTGCGTTCCAGGTAGAAAGCCAAAGCACGTTTACAGTCCAGAGTGTGAAGGGCTGATTCTCCAGGATGAGAATGAGGCCTTGGGAAAAACACAGGAAGAACAATGGATTGATTCAGATGGAATTCCGAGACCACCTTGGGGAGGAATTTTGGATGAGTGCGAAGGACTACCTTGTCATGGTTGAACACTGTTAAAAGGTGAATCCGCAACCAATGCTTGAAGCTCACTAACTCGACGAGCAGAGGTGAGGCCAATAAGGAACACCACTTTCCAAGTGAAATACTTCAGATGAGCCTTGTGAAGAGGTTCAAATGGAGGTTTCATAAGCTGAGAAAGAACAACATTGAGGTCCCAAACTACTGGAGGCGGTTTGAGGGGAGGATTGACATGGAAAAATCCTTTCATGAATCTGGAAACCACCGGATGAGCAGAGAGAGGTTTCCCTTGGAGCGGCTGATGGAAAGCAGCAATTGCACTAAGATGGACTCGTATTGATGTAGACTTGAGGCCAGAATGAGAAAGGTTCAAAAGCTAATCCAAAACTGAAGACAAGGAGGAGTGTTGTGGCTCATGATGATGAGAGAAACACCAAGTAGAAAATCTAGTCCACTTTTGGTGGTAGCATTGTCTAGTAGCAGGCTTTCTTGAAGCTTCTAGGACATCTCTCACAGGTTGAGAAAACTGGAGAGGAGTTACGTTGAGAGGAACCAAGCTGTCAGGTGTAGACTGCAGGTTGGGATGAAGTAGAGATCCCTGATGCTGTGTAAGCAGCGATGGAAACACTGGTAGAAGGAAGGGCTCCCTGCTGCTGAGTTGAAGTGGAGTGGGCCGCTGTGGAGCAATCAGAATCATGGTGGCATGGTCTGACTTGAGTTTGACTAGAGTCTTCTGGATGAGAGGAAATGGAGAAAACGCATATAGAATGAGGTTTGTCCAGTCCAGAAGAAAAGCATCTGCCTCGAGGCGGTGAGGAGTGTAGGTCCTGGAGCAGAACTGAGGCAGTTTGAAGTTATGGGGGGCTGCAAAGAGGTCGATCTGAGGTGTTCCCCACTGAGACAAGATGTGATGGAGGGGCGTTGAGTGGAGGGTCCAATCGTGAGGTTGCAGCAGATGACTCAAGTTGTCCGCTAAGGCATTGTCCGCCCCTTGAATGTAAACAGCTTTGAGGAAGGTGTTGTGGCGAATCGCCCAATCCCAAACTTTCAGAGCTTCCTGACAGAGGGAGGCCAATCCTGTGCCCCTCTGCTTGTTGATATAATACATGGCGACTTGGTTGTCCGTGCGAATGAGGACCACCTTGTCTTGAAGCAGGTGCTGGAAGGCATTGAGAGCATTGAAAATCACCCTGAGTTCCAGGAGATTGATGTGGCACTGGCGGTCTGTGCTGGTCCAGTAACCCTGAGTGCGGAGGCCGTCCAGATGAGCCCCCCAAGCATTAGTGGACGAGTCGGTCGTGAGGACTTTCTGATGGGGGGGAGTTTGAAACAGCAAACCTCTGGATAGATTGGAGGATAGCATCCACCAGCGAAGAGACTGTTGCAGAGCAGAGGTGACCCGGATGTGTCTGGACAAAGGGTCGGATATCTGCGTCCACTGAGATGCCAGGGTCCACTGGGGAATCCTGAGGTGAAGTCTGGCAAAAGGAGTCACATGAACTGTAGAGGCCATGTGGCCCAGGAGGACCATCATGTGTCTCGCCGAGATGGACGGGCGAGAAGACACCAAGTGGCAAAGATGGAGGAGAGCTTCCAGCCGTTCAGGAGGGAGGAACGCTCTGAATTGGGTAGTGTCCAGAACAGCTCCGATGAAGGGAAGAGTCTGGGAAGGTTGTAGATGGGATTTCGGGAAGTTTATCTCGAACCCCAGGTGATGCAGTAACCAGATCGTCTTCTGGGTCGCGAGGACGACTCCCTGAGACGTGGAATCCTTGATGAGCCAGTCGTCCAGGTAGGGGAATACCTGGAGGCCGTGGTTCCTGAGTGCTGCGGCCTCTACTACCAGGCACTTGGTGAAGACTCTGGGCGACGAGGTCAGGCCGAAAGGAAGCACTCGGTATTGAAGATGAAGATTTCCCACCCTGAATCTGAGGTATTGGCGTGGGGCCGGGTGAATGGGAATGTGAGTGTAGGCCTCCTTGAGGTCCAGTTCTGCTCGAGGAGGGGATACAGGGATGTCAGGGTCAACATGCGAAAACTTCTCTTTGACCAGAAACTTGTTGAGCACCCTGAGATCCAAAATGGGTCGCAGATCGTCTGTCTTCTTCGGAACAAGGAAGTACCGGGAGTAAAAACCTTTGTTCTGCTGAGACACAGGGACCGGCTCGACAGCTCCGAGCTATAGTAAAGCCTGGGCTTCCTGCAGAAGAAGGGCGGTCTGGGTCAAGTTAGAAGGATACTCTCTTGGATAATGTTCCGGGAGGACTCGGTCGAACTGAAGAGAGTATCCTTCTCTGATGATGGAAAGGACCCAGAGGTCGATGGTAATGGTCGTCCATCGATGGTAAAAGTGATGGAGACGATCTCCAATTGGTGGAGCAACTGAGAATGGCAGGATGACTGAAGTTACGTCCTCTATGAGACAGTCAAAAGGGCTGCGGAGCCTTCGGGACAGCAGAGGGCTGGGGCTTCTGTTGCTGCTTTTGGAATGCTGCCTCTTCACAGGCTGTCGGATGGGGGGAGCCTGCTTAGGCGGGTAACGCCGCTGGTATATCAACGGTGGGCGTGATGGACGAGGAGGAGCCAGCTTGGGCTTCAGACGCAGGATGGATTGGAAGGATTTCTCGTGGTCCGAGAGCTTCTTGGTCGCCGCCTCGATGGATTCGTCAAAGAGGTCGGTACCAGCGCATGGAACGTTGGCAAGCCTGTCCTGGAGATTAGGGTCCATATCGATGGTCCTGAGTCACGCCAGCTGTTATGCCTCAGCATATTACTGACATGTTCAGAACATATTACTGATATGAATCCTCAAGTCTGCTTACCTGACATCTTGACCTCCAAAGAACAGTAAGACCAAATGGTCTCTGCAATAACCTTGCTTATTTGAGATCCTGACTTCCTTTGTCTAAGTGTCAACTGGATAGCATCAAAGAGACAATAAACTGCAACACCTCCTTGCGTATTTGAAATTCTGACCTCTTTAATCTCCACAGGACAGTAAGACCAGATGGTCTCTGCAATAACCTTGCTTATTTGAGATCCTGACTTCCTTTATTTGAGTGACAACTGGATAGCATCAAAGAGACAATAAACTGCAACACCTCCTTGCGTCCTGACCTCTTTGATCTCCACAGGACAGTAAGACCAGATGGTCTCTGCAATAACCTTGCTTATTTGAGATCCTGACCTCTTTGATCTCCACAGGAGCTAACATCCTGACCTCATTGATCTTCAAAGGACAGTAAAACCAGATGATCATCAGTAAAGACAGATGGGAAACTACATCAAAAAGAAAAGGACAGTGACAAGTATCTGCTATCTTGACCTCTTTTGACCTGGGTGTTGTCAAAACAGATAACAAAAGAACAGAACCGGCTGTCTTACTAAGAGGGCAGCAGTTTTTCTCTATAAAAGAGAAAAACTCAGCCCATAGAATTTGAATCCAGTTTCGTTGCAACAAAGGGACAGCCCGGTTCGGTTCTCCTCTCCTATCAATCGCTTTGGATTCCAGATTGTGAGGGATAGTGATGTCCGGAAATACGGTGATGTTATTCTATTTTAATATTTATCTATGCATGTAATAAAGTGTTATTGTTTAAGCTTTATATTGTCTGGGTGCCTTTCTGAGGGTTACTGATCATCCCATTGGGCAGAAATAAGTGGCGGAACACCAGCCGGCGCATGGCCACCGCACATGCTGTAGTCCGAGTCGAGAGCTCAAAGGCATCGTAGGATGACTGCATCAGCTGGGACAGCGAGGCCAAAATCTCCTGGTACTCAGATTGTGCCCTAGGGTCCACATAGGGCAAGAACTTCTGGAGTAACGACAGGAAGAACTCAAAATATGTGACAAAGTGGAAGTTGTAGTTCAGAATCCTAGATGTCGTCATGGAGTTCTGATAAATCCTCCTGCCAAATCGGTCCATGGTCTTGCCCTCTCTACCAGGTGGAACGGCTGCGTAGACTTGGGAGGGGTGAGCCTGCTTGAGTGAGGACTCCACTAAGAGGGATTGATGGGAGAGTTGGGAACCATCGAATCCCTTATGGTGCACCGTGCGGTACCTGGTATCCAATTTGCCCGGTACAGCAGGGATGGAATAAGGTGTTTCAAGGCATCGCATAAAGGTCTGATCCAGCAGCATATGTAGAGGAAGCTTGAGGGACTCAGCAGATGGTTGAGGGAGGTGCATAGTCTCCAGATATTCTTTGGAGAATTTGGAACCTGTGTCCAGGTGGATGTCCAGGTCGTCTGCCATCTGTCGAAGGAACGAGGAGAACGACAGCTGGTCCCCCGAAGCATGGCC
The DNA here is from genome assembly GCF_902459505.1 of Geotrypetes seraphini. Taxonomy (NCBI): domain Eukaryota; kingdom Metazoa; phylum Chordata; class Amphibia; order Gymnophiona; family Dermophiidae; genus Geotrypetes; species Geotrypetes seraphini. Next base: position 273,341,960 of record NC_047086.1, read on the forward strand.
TCGAGAAGGGCTCGAGGACGTCGAGGTCTCTGGATCTAAGGAGGACGGGGATCGTGGTAGCAATAAAGACCCCAGCGTGTCCTCGAGCTCCGGCATCGGGGGAGGCGAAGTTACCGGTGGAGAATACTCAAGAAAAGGCTTTTTCCGATGACGCGAGGCATGTCTGGACGAGTGCCTCGATGAGTGCCTCGACCGATGAGCACTGTGTTTGGATACTGGCCTCGAGGAACGAGGCGATTGGATCTTCGCTGAGGCCCCCAGGTAGCGGATGGGGCTGGAAGCGGTTGATCGAAGCACAGGTGGCTGGCTGGAATCACCCCGGGGCACTCATAGAGACTCGAGCCCCTGCATCGGGTGGATCAGCTCCAATGGAGGAACTCGCAAAGGCTCTGCTCCTTGCATCGAGTGAATCGGTTCCAATGGAGGCATGGGCAAAGACTCTGCTCCTTGCAATGCATGCACCGATGCCAGACCAGACACTCGCAGAGACTCTGCTCCCTGTAGAGAGTGTGTGTATCGCTGAGGCACTGGAGGCGGCTCGACCTCGCGGGAGACCTCCCCGTGCCCAGGCTGGATTTGAGAGAGAAGCTTGGGCCCTATGGTGGTGAAGAGCTCAATGAATTGCTTCTCTAACAAGGTCTGGAACGAGGCCGGCAAGGACGGATCCGCATCAGCAATGGGACCGCCTGCACGGGCCTCGCGTTCTTTGGGGGTAGTGTGTGAGTGCTTGGGCCTAGAAACCTTGGGCACTTTTAGCACTACCGGTGGAATAGGCTGCTGTGCTACCTGATCTGAAGGCATTGCAGCAGGCGCTGGAGTCGGGGCCGGCACGAACGATGCAGGCTTAATGAGACTCGGCGCCGCAGAGGTGGAAGGCTGAGGAGCAGCGGATGAAGTCGAAGGTGAGGCGCCTTTCGATGATGATTGCTCCGTGGAGGACTCCATGCTGAACAGCGACTCCCACAAGACGCAACAGCGCTTGAAAGCACATGCAATGAGTGTGGAGCAAGGCCGGCACGATTTCGGAAGGTGTTCAGGCCCGAGACATCGAACACAGCGTCAATGAGGGTCCTTGAGTGAAATCGTGCGCTGGCACCGGTTTTTAAAACCGGTGATAGGCCGGGACATAGGCTGAAAAAGCTCCGCCGCAAGATCAAAGCCGCGGGGCAGCAGCCACGTGGCCTGCCCAGTCAGATGGAAGAAATTTTTTTTTTTTTAAACAAGAAAGAACGACGAAAATCAGCGATTGAGAGAAAAATAACCCAAAACCGCGGACTTTAGAAGGCACAAGTGAAAATTCTTCACGCAGAGAGTCGAAGACGGACTTCTCGACTCCGCGGAAAAGTAAGAACTGAGGAGACGCGCCCTGGTCTGGGCGGGAAGGCACCTCGCGCATGCGCGGTGCGGCCAACTCGAAACTTCGAGTTTCATCAAGCAAAAATGCTTATGAGGCGTCCGCATCGGGGCTCCGTTGGATCACGTCACCCATTAGTGAGAATACCTGCCTGCGTGTCCTGGGATAATATGAAATTCATCGGAGCTTTATAATGAGGGTTGATCTGCTGCCAGTGTTCTCTTGCTGTGGAAGTCTATCACTGCACATAAAAATAAAGCTCAGAGGCTCTCATCTTGGGGTTTAAACCTATGCATGGTTTGTATTTTAGGATAACCAGACTACAGTTTCCCAAACTGTATATCAGGATCCCAAATTGAGTCATAAAACCAACATTTAGGGTCATGACCTGGGTGAACTCTCCAAAGATGCACCATTATTCTGTAACTCCATAGTGTAGCACAATTCTATTTGGCTGCATCATGGGGGTCAACAAAAAGTTTGGTAAGCACTAATACAGACAGGAAAAAAAGACTTACTTTCTCTCGAGAAGCCTGATGAAAGGAAGGAGTCGTTTCCTCAACATGGACATTTCCTCAGAATCAGCCCCATTTTTTGTACCATAGGCGAGGAACTGCTCCAGAAACGTACTAATACCACAAGAGACAAAAATAAATTAATGAACAGCTCAGTGGAATCAGAATACTCTATTGGTATACTGCAGGGTGCAATGCCCTGCGCAGAATCAACATTCATTCCCTCCAAGTCACTCAGTCTGCTCATCCTATGCAAGGCAGCTATCCTACATAATCAGTACAGGGTATCTATCCTACACACTTAGAATAATCAGCACAAGTTACCCCTATACACAGGGATGCACGACCTTGTAAACCATACTAGTGTAAGTGTATCCAGACTTCAGTTGTTCAGATGATATTCTACCAAAAACCAGGGTTACCATACAGCTCCATAAAAAGGAGGACAAGATTGAGACTTCTGGGTTTTACTTCCATTGTTTTCAATGTCTCAATCTGTCCTCCTGTCTTCCTTTGCTTTCAATGGAAGTAAAACCCAGATGTCTCAAACCGTCATCCTTTTTCTGGAGTCATACGGTAACCCCATTAAAAACTGGGTCAAGAAGATTTAAATCAACAGAGAAAGAAGAAATGCTAAAACAATCTAATGAATTAAATAACACAACTAGTAAAAATGAATTAAATGGGAACTTAGTTGGACCAATTCACCAACTAATCAGGGATATTTCCACTACTACTACTGCTACTATTTCTATAGTGCTACCAGATGCATGCAGCGCTGCACAGTCACAAAGAGTAAGAAAACAGTCCCTGCTCGAAAGAACTTACAATCTAAACAGGCAAGACAGACAAACAGGATGTCATGGATACAGTTAAAGGGAACGTTAACGTTAACCGTTCCCCTTAACTGTATCCACTATATTTTAATTCCCTCCCCAACATACCTGGTCTGGTCATTACTTAGTGTGCCAATCGCACCAAGGCTCCCAATCAAACCAAGTAACCATAGGCCTAGAAAATGGCCATCAGAAATCACTACACAGCAATGACCATGAGTCCTATTTTTGCAGCATCTCCAGATCCTGAGGAGTGAAGACACAACTCGGGGATCAAACTGGGGACCTTCAGCATGATGGTGCAAATTAGAGAATGACACGGTGGCTAGTAACAGAGCAAATGGAAGACGCAGAGAGAAGGCAGACAGTGGATAGAAGGAATTGAATGAGAAGATGAGGAAAGCAGAAACCAGACAACAAAGGTAGAAAAAAAATACTATTTCTTTTCTTTTTTTGCTTTAGGATAAAATAGTATATTAGTTGTGTTGATAAAAATTTATAAACAAAGCCCTGTCAGCTGAACATCTCTTTCTCTAATTCAACAGCCAAAACTTTGATTTATAAGGAAGGAATAAGCTAAATATTGCAGTACTGAGGCTTGTATGGATGCTGTGGGGATAGTATTCGCGGGAACAGTGGTCACGGGGACAGGGTGGGGACAGGGACGCTGGTCACGGGGACGGGGACAAATTTTCCCCCGTGTCATTCTCTAGTGCAAATAACTAGCCATCAATTATTATAGCATGCATTATTTAACCAGAATTATCCTGTGCTGCCAGATGGAAGTTAACATAGTCCGCTCATATCTAATTACTAACAACCTCAAGAAGAAAAACCTTTCTTCAATTTAATAGCAAAATAAAACTCTTACCTGGCTAACAATTGGTCTAAGCCCTTCTCCAGAGGTATGCAAGTAAGAATGGCTTCTAGCTGTCTCATGAACACATCATTATCAGCCTCCTCTAAGTAAGTAAAATAAAGATGCAAACTTATTAATTAGGATTTAATTAACCCATTTTTGAAGGAGTTTACTCAAGGTAATATATACAACAAGAATAAGTCAAACATAAGCAATAGACAATTACAGCAGTAAAAAAAATTCAGATTACAATACAAATTAAGGCATAGTATGTTATGTTACATTACAATGTCAACACAATGCATGATAAATAGCAAAGAAAGAGTATATAGGTAGAAGAGATAGATTAACAGAGATTAAAAAATAAGGGACCAGTTTGAAGAAAGTTACTATAGCCTTATAGCAGGACATGTTTATCCACTACTACCTAGATGAGATTATTTTCAAGCACCAGTCTTGGATTAGTATGTACAGACAAGTGTCACTCCTTGTGTGTGTGACTAGCAAATTAGTAATTTCTTCCATTAAGGTTACACAAAATCAAAACAAAGTCTCCACCTCCTCTATTTCTCTCAAAGAAGTAGCAAAAGGTGGGTCTGGAGAGAGAAGGAAAGTAAAAAGAGATTATGATAAGCTCTTTTCCAGTAGATAGGTGAGACATTTTAGAATCTAGACAGATGGGTAGTGTCCCCATGGCTGTGTGCCATCTGTAGAAGGAATCTACTCCGGATTTTTCCTTTTGCCTCTGCTGTACTTCACTGGGCTCCTTAGAACTGAGAGCCACCAAATAAACGTGAAGTAGAAGCACCTGTAGCAAGCTGCTGTGGCTCAATGGTTACAGCTGTTCCCTTGTGTTCACCAAGTAGGGGGTTCAAAATCACATCAAACACATATATGGTCAAACATTCCTCCATACACCATAAGCTTAACAAAGCCAATTTTTAGGAAGTGCCTGTAACTCTATGGTTAAAGGCACTTCTTCTACATTGCAAAGGTCATGGGTTCAAATCCCAAGTATGGTCAGATACCCCAGCACATATTCTCATAGCTACTCCTTGGGTTTTGGTCAGAATTGGCCACTGTGAGAACGGGCTACTGGGCTTGATGGACCATTGGTCTGACCCAGTAAGGCTATTCTCATGTCCTTAAACAGGCTCAGAAACAACTGTTCTGCTCGAGAAGTAAAATCAAACAGTACTATTAACCACTACCAAAAGCTTCAAAGGAGCTCAGAAACTACTCCCATATAAAACAGAAACATATAAACAACAGGCATCCAAGAATCAGCTTGGAGAAGCATAAACAAACTGAAACAGTAGGCAGACCCAGGAACAACAGGGCAGGAGTCTAGAATGTCTCACCTTGAGCGTCAAAGTCCAAGAGGGAAGAGAGCTTACCAGGGTAAGTACATAATATCTTTTTCCAGTGTATTAGGTAAGACATTCTAGACAGATGGGACATATAAAAGCAGTCCTGAAAAAGCTAGGGTGAGCTTGCTGCACCAGCCTGAAAGACCGAGGACCCAAAGGCAGAGTCCTGTCTTGTAGCCACATCCACTCTGTAAAACTTGGCAAATGTGAGAAGGGAAGACCACATTGCCGCCCTGCAGATCTCCTCAGGGGAGACAACTCTAGCTTCGGCCTTGAAGAAGCCACACTCCTGGAAGAATATGCCTTGATGGAAACAGGGGACTCTTTCCCAGAAAGCAGGTAGGTTGACGAAATGGCCCCAAGGATCCATCTGAATGAGTCAGCACAAACAGATGGTCAGAGAAGAAACTCATTAGAGACCTCAAGATAATTCAGAAGCACTCTGAGCGCATTCAGTTTCTTCAACAGGAGATCTTGTGTCCTGGAACCAGTAGGTTGACAGGCAGGCAAACACACTTCCTAATTAACATAGAAAGCCAAAAACACCTTCAGGAGAAAGGAAGGAACTGTCCGCAGAGAAACCTGTGTCTCCAAGATACGGAGAAACAGTTCTCAGCAAGAAAGAGCCTGGAGTTCCAACACACGTTGCATCGAAATAATAGCAACCAGAAAAACAGTCTTGAGCGTCAAAGTCCAAGAGGGAAGTCTCTCTAAGGAGCTCAAAAGGAGGAGCCTTGGTAAAGATAGACAACAACAGGTTAAGGTCCCAGGAAGGGAAAAGTTGCTTAACCGGCAGTCTGACACAAAGAGCCCCCTTAGGAATCTAGTTACATCTAGTTACTAGGAATCTAGTTAGGATGAGATGCTAAAGAGGACAGACGATCCCGGGATCTAAAACAACAGAGCTCGGCTATCTGAACCCGAAAAGAGGCCACAGTGAGGCTCTTAACTAGGCCAGCCTGAAGAAAAGTGAGAATCTCCGAGATCAGACTTGAAGAAGGGTCCACCTGGTCGCACCAATGTTAGAAGGCCTTTCATATGTTAACATAAGCAGAAACTGTGAAAAACTTTTAGACTTTAGAAGAGTATCAATAACCACAGCAGAATATCCTTTGTGTTCTAAGGTTATGCGCGTAGAGTGATGCCGTAAAAATAAAGCGATCCAGATCCTCCATGCAGACTGGACCCTGTGTAAGCAGGTCCAGATGGGGGCTCAGCTGAAGGCTGCAAGCCTTGTGCAGACACAAGATCTGCGAGGCCAATCTAGAGCCACCAGAATGATGTGGCCCTGATGGACCACGATCCACCGAGTGACACGGCCTATAATTAGCCAAGGTGGAAAGACATACAGGAGACTCTCCTGAAGCCACCGTTGCACCAGAGTGTCAAGCCCCTTCCTTCCGGGCTCAGATCTTCAACTGAAAAAGCAATCCACTTTTTTGTTTCTTGCCGTAGCCATGAGGTTGAAGTGGGGCTGACCCTAGCACCGTTCTATGGCTCGGAATACTGCTGTAGACAGTGTCCACTCATCCAGATTCAGAGTCTGTCTGCTGAGGAAATCTTCCTGAACAGTGTTGACTCCCGTTACACACGCTGCCCTCAGTGGGTGGAGGTGATGTTCTGTCCAAAGAAAAAGAAGGCGGGCTTCCTGAGTCAGAGGGGTGCTCTTGTCAGAGAAGACCCCGACTGCTTGGCTCTCCAGAGTCTTCTGCAATTGCATCGGAGCTAGCCAAATGGCTCTCAGCTCCAATTGGTTAACTGACCATTTCCTCTGAGAGGACGTCCAACACAGCCAACAGGACAATGATTGCAGTAGGCTCCCCAGCCCCAAAGGCTAGCATCTGTCATCACCATGATCCAGGAAGCAATTCAGAGTGACTGTGGGAGAAGCCAGAGCTTCTAGAGTCCATAGAAACATAGAAACATGTTGGCAGATAAAGGTCAAATAACCCATCCAGTCTGCACATCTGCAGTAACCATTATCTCTTCCTTTTTCTAGATTCCACATGCCTATCCCAGGCTTTCCTGAATTCAGAGACAGTCTCTGTCTCCACCACCTCTTCCGGGAGACTGTTCCAAACATCTACCACCCTTTCTGTAAAAAAGTATTTTCTTAGATTACTCCCGAGCCTATCACCTCTTAACTTCATCCTATGCCCTCTCATTCCAGACCTTCCTTTCATGCGCATTATATCACATAGGTATTTAAACGTCTCTATCGTATCTCCCCTCTCCCGCCTTTCCTCCAAAGAATACAGATTGAGATCTTTAAGTCTGTCCCCATACGCCTTATTAAGCACATACCATTTTAGTAGCCTTCCTATGGACCGATTTCATTCTTTTTATATCTTTTTGAAGGTGCGGCCTCCAGATTTGTACACAATATTCTATGGAAGACATGTCTGTAAGGCATCTCTGTGCAGAGCCCAACGAGAGAGTAAAGCATGTTGAAGAGAATGCATGTGTGTCCTTGCCCAAGGAACTACATCCAACCATGGACCCGAGGACCCATGCCGAAGGAGCCAGCTGCTCCAGAATGGAAGAAATCTGGGCACAGAGTTTCTACCTGTGGGTTTCTGGTAGATAAGACTCAGTCTGCAGCTGTGTCGAAGAGGACTCCCAGATATTCTAGCAACTGTGTGGGTGTCAGATTGTTCTTTCTGTAGTTCAAAGCAACAAAACTGAAAAAGAGGTCTAGCACACAAACAAAAAACAACCAGTGGAAATTTTATTGAATATATAAAAAGTCTCTATAGGGTTGTTTTGTCAATGAGAGTACGCAAGCTAAGGTCCCGACTAGGATCCCAGTTTCGGCAGTGTGAACTGCCTTCCTCAAGGGACTTACAAACAACAAATATCCACTGGCCAAAAACGCAACTCTTAGATAAAAGCAGTGAAGCATGTCAGCGTGCACCCAAATAGTTAGAAGAAGCCGACACAGTTCACTGCTTTTATCTAAGCGAGTTGTGTTTTTGGCCAGTGGACGTTTGTTGTTTGCAAGTCCCCTGAGGAAGGCGGTTCATACTGCCGAAACTGGGATCCTAATTGGGACCTTAGTTTGTGTACTCTCATTGACGAAATAAACAGTTCTTTCTGTAGTTCACAATACAGCCCAGGTCCTCCAATACATGGAGCACCTGCTTCACTGTGCGCCGTCGCTCGGACAACCAGTCATCTAAGTAAAGGTGAACTCAGAGACCTATTTTCCGCAGGTAAGCTGCCACGACCACCATCACTTTGGTGAAGATCCAGGGTACTGTCGCCAGCCCAAAAGGCAGAGAAGAATGAAACCGCAAGAATTTGCGGTGGACTAGAAAAATAGAAACATGCAAGCATGCCTCTGTGCGATCCAGAGAGGCAAGAAACTCTCCTGGGGCCACTGCTGCAATGACCGAGTGCATGGTCTCCATGTGAAAGCATGGAATATCAAGAGCCACATTCATGTGCTGAAGACCCAGAATAGGTCTCCAATCTTCAGGTACCTTTCTTTGGCATAATAAAGTATATAGTCAGGCACCGAGCCCGAGTGCTCGGGCAGCTTAAAATAGCCAGCAAGCACTGAACCGTGACTTAAACCTTGAGCACTTTGTCCAGGCAACCTGTAGCAGAGTCCACAAACCAATCCACCAGAGGCCGTGCAAATTCTAGCTTGTAGCCCAACCAGATAATGTGCAAGACCCACTGGTCAGACGAAATGCAAATCCAGGCAATAAGAAATGCTGAGAGCCTGTCCTCTAGTTTTTGACAAGCGATTAATCAAACTTTTAATAAGCTTGAAACTTGAACTTGATCTGTAGAGGGGCATCCCTTGGCCTGGCGTCAATGTGCCTTTTTGGCAAAAAGCGCAGAATGGGAGGTAGCAGGTTGGGATCGCCTGTAGCTAGCATTCAGTCGTTGGGAGCCCTGGGAAAATCTCTGCATTGTGGCACTTGCGTAAGGGCAGGATCGCTGGAAGCCACGAAAATTAGAGCAATCAGAACCTCTAGAGGTCCTGAGTCTGCTATCAGGTAGAATCTTAGGGCAACGGTCCATCTCAGAATCCATGAGATCGTCCAGGCTTTTGCCAAACAATAACTGCCCCTTAAAGGGAAGTCTAGCCAAAGTAGCCTTGGAAGTGGAATCACCAGCCCACTGTCTGATCCACAGCATCCTACGAGCAGAGATGGAGTGCACCGACACCTTTGCCAATACTTGCATAAGGTCATACGATGCATCAGCAATATAATCTGTCCTAGCCAAAAAAAAGGTAGAGGAGAATCCACAACCTCACTCTCCAGTGTGCGCTGTCGAGAGAGACAGGCGCATGCAACAAAGGATGTCGCTGAAGCAGCTTTGATGCCTAAAGCAGCTGCGTCAGAGACTCTTCAGAGGACCAAATCCACACAGCAGTCTTGCATATCTTTTAGCACCACACCATCTTCACTGGGGAAGAGATGTGCGTTTAGTCACCTGCACAACCAAAGAATCCACCCTGGGCTGACCCAAAAGCTGTTGACACTCCTGTGCCAGAGGATACAAGCATGACATGGCTCTTGCAATTTTAAGAATACCTTCCGGAAAGTTAACACTACTTCGAGACCAGAACACTTCTATCAAGATGCCAGGGAAAGGTATCAGACTGCGATAGCACACTACAAAACCAGGAGGAAAAAGTGGATGGAACCAGCTGAGTGACTAAATTCAACTCCTGCAAAGATTCAGAAATAAGATCCAGCAAAGCCACAGACTTAAATAAACGCAGATCCAGCACAGATTCCCTGATAACCCATCCCAGGAAGCGCTGCGCCTATAAATAAGGGGTCAGCAAGCTAGTCACCCAAATCAGAATCCCCCAGATTAGGGTCAGGCAGCGCAAGGTTGAGCTGAGGACATGTCCAAAGGAGAAACACCGCTGAGACACCTCAGAGGTAGATTGGGACTGTGCAGCAGAATGCCTGTTCTGAATCTTGTTCCACAAAAATTTCTTAAAGTCTGAGAAGGTGTCCAGCTCCTGGGCATAGGGTCACCCTTAGATGAATTAACTTTGCATTTCTTACACTGCAGACGGTCCGCAGCCAGGCGTACAAAACCAGCTGCTGTGCCAAGACCCAAAAGTAAAGAAGGCCGCCCTGCCGGGCTAGCCAAGTATTTAGTCACCTGCTTTAACAGGGGAGAGGCTAAGCTTGACTCTGCCGCCTCTCCCAGCTGCATCACAAGAATGCTCTGAAAGTGCTAAATTATTTGCGCAATCCTGGCAAGAATCCACACAAGGAGAGCCCAAGGACTCCATCCCAACAAGTTTCTATGCAAAATTTGCAGTTTTTAAAAAACCTTTATTTAAGGCAACCTGAAACAGGGTTCAAGCAAAAACATCAATCCACAGTACAAAGATAGCAGAAGATACAAAAACAAAACTTGGCCAACTGCGTTGAAGTGGAAACACCCAAAAAACAAGCAGCACCAGCTTCAAGCGAACCCAATTTTTTTTACATTTTTCACCCATCCCTCCCAACCCCCCTCCCACCTAGCAGCTCCTCCCTCCCTCCCCCTCCCCCCAAAGCTGTGAAAGAAACATTATACAGAGTCTTAAACCGCTTCCAACGAGAAACATAAGCGTTCATTGGTAGCCCCCACTGTGAGCATCGGAAACACTCCCTGGCTGCCATTTCTAACATACTGTTGGTCCATAACGGCAAAGCTGGTGGCTCTGCCGCCATCCACACTTGTAATATAGCTTTTTTAGCCAGTAAAGTGCCCACCATAAGAAAGCAGAATTCAGCTGCTCGGTAGCCCTGCTGTTCCAGTTCAGACGTGAGCCCCAACAAGAGTATCCTATAAGACCATTCACAGGGTCTCTCCACCACTTTCCCCAGCACCTGAAATACCCCATTCCAAAAGCTAGCTGAAGTGGGGCATTCAAAAAAAATGATGTAATAAAGCGCCTTTCCCATTCGTGCATTTAGGACAGCTATCATCATCCCATAAACCCCTACTTTTACTAATATAGGCATTATGGAGGAGTTTGTATTGAAGCTCCTGGAGGGTTGCATTGGGCCCAGGGAGGCCGCCAAGGTGAAGCCATGAGCCAGATCACTATCCAAGACCTCCTCTCCCAGTAAGTCCGTCCAGAAATGCACCAATGTGGACTAGGGACGGTGTCGGGCGCCTCTCTCGTCCCATGTGATACCACACCAACAAGCGGTTGTTGGAAGCGGGAGTACCAATAAACAAGTGATCTAGCTCTGCTAACATGGGACAGGCAGCAGCCCCCCCCCCCTCCAAAGACAACGCATAGTGGCGGGACTGTAGGTAGGCAAAGAAGTGAGTGTAAGGCACTCCCCAAGTCATCTGACAGTCCGAAAAAGAAAGAAGGGTGCCACTAGCTGTTTGAAAAAGCTGGCCTACAAACTGACATCCTAGACGTTTCCAGCTCTCAAAGGGCTACTGGGAAAGGCCTGCTGGGAAGGCCGGGTTGCACACCAATTCAAAATTTGCAGTTTTGGAGAAGCAGGGAGCTTTAGAAAAAAAGATTGATAAAAATCCAAGATGGCCACCATCAAGAATTTCACACAAAAATTGTGATATTGTTTACACTACAAAAATTTAAAAAAATTGTGTTTTTAGGATTTTTCAGGTGGGAGAACACAGGGGAACATGCAGAAACACTGAAAACCCCACTTTTCAAACCTCCCCCGATTCACCTCACAAGCTGAAACAGCCTGTACTCACTGATACCTGTTTGTGGATCTGTGCTGCAGCCTGCCTCAGCTCTATAACTGTAGACGGATGAGAGAATCACTGCCTCATGCTGGGAATGCCTTAGCAAAGCTGATCTTTGGGCTGCTAGTCAGACCCTAAGCCTGACTGCACCGCCATCCCTGCGGACCAATGGATGCGTACCAGGATGGGTGGAGGCAAGAAGACGAAGCCAGCACCCTGTGAGACCCCACCAAGTCTCCTAAGGGTGCCCAACAGTCTGCGCTCAACCCCTGTTGATTTGAGACCAGACCGAGACAAGTGTAACAGATAATCCAGCATGGAAGACAAGGAGGCAGACTGTGGCTCCATGCGGTGCATAGCACAACACGCAGCAAATCTAGTCCATTTCTGGGAGTAGCATTGTCGAGTGGAACTCTTCCGAGAGGCCTCGAGAACATCCCTCACCGACTGAGAAAAACTGAAAGAGGGAGTCACGTGGAGAGGAACCAAGCTGTTAAGTGTAGAGACTGTAGATTGGGATGCAGCAGCGAACCTTGACTCTGAGACAGCAGAGAAGGAAACACAGGCAGAAGCAGAGGCTCCCTGACACTGAGTCGAAGTAGAAGGGAGTACCACGGCTGTCTGGGCCACCGAGGAGCTATCAGAATCATGGTGGCGTGGACAGACTTGAGCTGGACGAGAGTCCTCAGAATCAGAGGAAAGGGAGGGAACGCGTATAGGAACCGGTCCATCCAATCCAGAAGTAAAGCATCCGCCTCGAGACGATCCGGGGAGTAAATCCTAGAGCAGAAGAGAGGCAACTTGTGGTTGAGGGGGGAGGCGAACAGATCTATCTGCGGCGTCCCCCAGTGAGTGAACACCTGATGCAGAGTGGAGGAGTGTAGCGACCACTCGTGCGGTTGGAACAGGCGGCTCAATTTGTCTGCCATGCAGTTCTGCCGACCCTGGATGTAGATCGCTCGAAAGAAGATGTTGACGAAATGGATTGGGAACTGGCTTGAGGGTAGGCTTCAGAGGGTAGTGGTGAATGGCACCCCTTCCGAAATGACGGAGGTGATCAGTGGAGTGCCACAGGGCTCCGTCCTGGGCCCGATCCTGTTCAACATCTACATAAGAGACTTGGCAGAAGGGCTCCGAGGTAAAATAACATTATTCGCTGATGACGCCAAACTAAGCAATGTAGTGGCCAAGAGTACAACAGACAAAAATTCAATGCCCGACAACATGATGCACGACCTACTACTACTGGAGCGCTGGTCTAGGTCCTGGCAACTCAGCTTCAATGCCAAAAAATGCAAAGTCATGCACCTGGGCAGCCAAATCCATGCAAGACTTACACCCTAAATGGCGAGATCCTAACAAGAACTGAAGCAGAATGTGACTTAGGGGTGATCGTCAGTGAGGACATGAAGGCTGCCAATCAAGTGGAGCAAGCTTCCTTCAAAGCAAGGCAAATCATAGGTTGCATACGCAGGAGTTTCGTCAGCCGTAAGCCTGAAGTCATTATGCCATTGTATAGATCCATGGTGAGACCACACCTGGAGTACTGTGTGCAATTTTGGAGGCCGCATTATCGAAAAGATGTGCTGAGACTAGAGTCGGTCCAGAGAATGGCCACCCGGATGATTGCGGGTCTCAAGGATCTCCCGTACGAGGAAAGGCTGGATAAGTTACAGCTCTACTCACTCGAGGAACGCAGAGAGAGGGGAGACATGATCGAGACGTTCAAGTATCTCACGGGTCGCATCGAAGTGGAAGAGGATATCTTCCTTCTCAAGGGTCCCACGGCAACCAGGGGGCACCCGTGGAAAATCAGGGGAGGGAAACTGCACAGTGACACCAGGAAATTCTTTTTCACTGAAAGAGTGGTTGACCGCTGGAATAATCTTCCACTTCAGGTCACTGAGGCAAGCAGCGTGCCTGATTTTAAGGCCAAATGGGATAGACACGTGGGATCTATTCACTGAGTTAGGTGGGGAAGGGTCATTGCGGTGGGCAGACTAGATGGGCCGTGGCCCTTATCTGCCGTCTATTTCTATGTTTTTATGTTTCTATGTTTTGCCCATTCCCAGAGCGGAAGAGCTTCCCGGCAAAGAGACAAGGATCCTATACCCCCCTGCTTGTTTATATAATACATCGCTACCTGGTTGTCCGTTCGCACCAGGACCATGGAATCCTGAAGCAAATGTCGAAAGGCTACCAAATCATTGTAAATAGTCCGAAGCTCCAGCAGGTTGATCTGGCAGCAACGGATGGCGCTGGACCAAGGACCCTGAGTGCGGAGGCTGTAGAGGTGAGCCCCCCAGGTATACGTGGAGGAGTCCATTGTTAGGACCTTCTGCGGTGGGGGCATGTGAAAGAGAAATCATCTGGAAAGATTGAAAGAGAGCATCCACCAGCGGAGCGATCGCTTCAAGGAGGGAATCACTGCAATGTGTTGAGAGGCAGGATCCCGGTCTTGTCTCCACTGGGACGCCAGGGTCCACTGAGGAACTCGGAGGTGAAGCCTGGCAAAAGGAGTCACATGAATGGTGGAGGCCATGTGCCCCAGCAGAATCATCATATGTTTGCTGAAACCGTCGACCGAAGGGAGACCCTCTGGCAAAGATGAACGAGTGCGTCCCGTCGAGGCAGAAAAGAGCGGAGGCGAACCGTGTCCAGCACCGCTCTGATGAACTGCAGGGACTGAGAGGGACACAGCTGAGACTTGGGGAAGTTGACCTCGAAGCCCAGACGCTAAAGGAACATAATATTCCATTGGGTCACTGAAATAACCTCCCGCCATGACGGTGCTTTGATAAGCCAGTCGTCGAGGTACGGGAACACTTGAAGACCCTGCGACCGCAGGGTCGTCACCACCACCACGAGGCACTTCGTGAAGACTCATAGGGACGAAGCGAGCCCGAACGGGAGGACTCAATACTGCAGGTGAAAGCGAAGGAACCCGGATGTGAGTGTAGGCCTCCTTCAGGTCCAGGGAACATAACCAGTCTCCCTCGTCCATCAGGGGATACAACGTGGGAAGAGAGAGCATACGGAACTTCTCCTTGACCAGGAACTTGTTCAGCACTCAGAGGTCAGGATAGGGCGCAGGTCCCCGGTCTTTTTGGGGACTAGAAAGTACCGGGAGTAGAATCCGGTGATCTGCTGACACAAAGGGACCTCCTCCACCGCCCGGAGGCGAAGGAGGGCATGAGCCTCCTGGAGAAGAAGGGGGAGTAGCGCTCTAATGGAAGGACACTCTCTTGGGGGCAGGTCCGGAGGAGGCGTCCGGAAGTGTAGGGAATACCCCTCTCTGATGACAGAGAGGGCCCAATTGTCCGTAGTTATCCGTTCCCTGGGGTGATAAAAGGCATGGAGGCGGCCCCCTATAGGCAGAGAAGACTCGAGTACGGAGGGGGCTGGCCCAACAGGGACAGTCAAAAGGACGGCGCAGGTTTAGCCGTCGCAGGGGTCTGAGGCTTCTGAGGGGCCCTTTGCTGCTACGGATGCCAAGGAGACGGCCTGGAAAAATCCGGCATGGACTTCTGGGGATAACGCCGGGGAGGCCACCTGTATGACTTAGGAGGAGCAGGCTTCGCCTTGGGTCTGACCAAGGAGGCAAAGGAACGTTCATGCTCGGAGAGGCGTTTGGTGGCTGCCTCGATGGAGTCGTCAAAGAGTTTGTTGCGCAAACACAGGAGATTGGCCAGCCGGTCCTGTAGATTCAGGTCCATGTCAAGCTAGGCGGCGCATGGCTACCGCAAAGGCAGAGACCCTCAAGGAGAGTTCAAAGGCATCATATGTTGCCTGAAACATATAAAGTCGAATCTGCGACAGCGTATCCAGTAGCCAGCGAAATTCCGTCCGGCGATGAACAGAGGGCATGGATTTGATGCATTGTTTCAGATAAGATGTAAAGGTAAAATTGTAGTTCAGAACCCTGTTCGCCATCATCGAATTTTGGTACAGGCGCCTGCCAAACTTGTCCATAGTCCGGCCTTCCCAGCCCGGAGGGACAGCCGCATAGACTTTGGAAGGATTAGACTTTTTCAAGGAAGACTCCACCACCAAGGACTGGTGGGAGAGCTGAGCCTTTTCAAATCCTTTACAAGGGACCGTCCGGTACCTGGACTCCATCTTGGACGGAATGGCCGGAATAAAGTAAGGAGTCTCCAAATTCTGGAAGAAAGTCTGCTGCAAAACTGGGTTCAAGGGGAGGCAAAGGGTAAGGAAGCTCCATCTCCTCCAAATATTCCGGGGTATACCTGGATCCGGACTGGAGGTCCAGTTGCAGCGCACTGCCCATGTCCATCACAAACCTGGTGAAGGAGGATGGCTTGCCCACAGAATGCCCCTCAAGCGGCGAAGCTGAGTGTGACTTTGGAACAGCAGAGAATGAGGGGCAAGCCTCACTCGAGTACTGCGCCGGCAGTCAGTGTCCACAAGCATGGATGTCGAGGAGGCCCCGCTGAGAGATCGAGGGGGAGTCAGCGACAGCCTGCGCTTATTGAGCCTGGAAGGCGAGGACCCAGGGGTCTGAGGAACGGAGGCCCAGGGAGCCCGCCTTGGCGAGCCTCAGGAAGAAGAATCCTTCTGACTTGGCAGAGAGGCTGGTGTCTTCGACCTCAAAGCTCCTCGGTGTGGAGACCGAGACGGCACGGGAGAACGGCGAAGACGAGGGTCAGACAGTACTAGGTTGGAGGGCTTGATGGACCCCACAGTGCGAGGACCCGGCGACCTACCCCGCCTTGGGGGAGAATCCTGGACTGTTTGGCGAACCGCTGTCTCGAGGAAGAAGTACGTTTAAGCCGGCACTTTGACTGAGGCCGGGCGGTGGGAGAAGTCAGCCTCAAGGGAGTAGGCGAGGAGGCACTCGAAGACGAGCGTCGAGACCGATACGCCTTGCCTCGAGATCCCTCGGTGCGACGCTCAGGCTGGTCAACAACGAGCGGGGTTGAGGTCGGGGCAAGCTGAGCCAAAGCAGAGGAGATCTGCAAGGTTAAGATAGTCTTAAGCATATCCTTGTACATGGGCACCGAGACCAAAGGATTTGGACGAACTGGTGCAACAGTGTACTCCAACGAGTGTGACCTCTATGTAGAGTATTCCCGTAATGTGGAGGCACGCTTAGGAGGAGGTCTCATCGAGGCCGGCAGGACCACACTCACTGCCTGGTTGGCCAGAGACTCCGAGGACGGCTTCTTTGGTAGCTGAGCTGAACCTGAAGGAGGAAGAGGAGACTTACCCGAAGCCAAGGTCTTCGAAGTCGGAGCTGCCGAGGCTTTCGAGGTCGAGGGAGACTTGCTTGGGACCGAGGTCTTCGAGGCCAAGGTCAAGTTCGAGACCGGGGCCGTATCCGCCAACGGATCCATGTTGAAGAGTTCCACAATCTTGGCCCTCCGTCGACGAAGAGCCCGAGGCTGAAGGGTGGCACAACGAGGGCAAGAGTCCATAGGGTGGTCAACACCCAGGCAAAGGATACACTAACGGTGTGGGTCTGTGAAGGAGATCACCCGACCACATTGCGTGCTCTTCTTGAACCCGGTAAGAGGCCGGGACATAAGGCAGGAAGGAATGCCGCGGACACAGCGAGGCTGGGCGGCCAAGGAAAAACCGGGGACCCGCGGTTGCGGAAACCAAAAAAAAAAATTTTTTTTTAAATCGAGTGGAAAAGATGGGTGGGATGTTGCGTGCCTCAACCACCTGCACTGGAAGCTTGTTCCAATGCTCGATCACTCTCTCCGTGAAGAAGTACTTCCTGGCGTCTCCACGAAAATTCCCTCCTCTGAGTTTGAGCGGATGTCCTCTTGTGGTCGAGGGTTCCCTGAGAAGAAAGATATCATCTTCCACCTCGACACGTCCCGTGATGTACTTAAATGTCTCAATCATGTCTCCCCTCTCCCTACGCTCTTCAAGAGTGTAGAGCTGCAATTTGCTCAGTCTTTCTTCGTACGGGAGACCCTTTAGCCCCGAGACCATCCTGGTGGCCATCCGCTGAACCGATTCAATTCTGAGCACATCCTTACGGTAATGTGGCCTCCAGAATTGTACACAGTACTCCAGATGAGGTCTCACCATGGCTCTGTACAATGGCATCATGACTTCAGGTTTCCTGTTGACGAAGCTTCTCTTGATACAACCTATCATCTGCCGTGCTTTAGATGAAGCCTTCTCCACTTGAGTGGCTGCTTTCATGTCAGCACTGATGATTACTCCTAAGTCTCGTTCTGCCGTAGTCCTGGTTAAAGTTTCTCCATTCAGGGTGTAAGTTCTGCAAGGATTTCCGTTACCGAGATGCATGACCTTACATTTCTTGGCGTTGAAGCCCAGCTGCCATATCAAGGACCAACTTTCTAAAGTATGCAGGTCTTGCTCCATAGCATCCTGTAGATTATAGCCGTTTACTATATTGCATAGTTTGGCGTCATCAGCGAATAAGGTTACCTTGCCTTGAAGCCCTTGAGTCAGATCCCCAATGAATATATTGAAGAGGAGAGGGCCCAGGACTGAACCCTGTGGCACTCCGCTAGTCACCTCCGACATTTTAGAGAGGGTACCGTTAACCACCACCCTCTGAAGTCTGCCACTAAGCCAATCTTTAACCCATGCAGTTAGAGTCTCTCCTAATCCCATCAATTTCATCTTGTTCAGCAGCCTGCGGTGTGGGACGCTGTCAAACGCTTTGCTGAAGTCCAGTACACGACGTCCAAGGACTCTCCTGAGTCCAATCTTCTTGTTACCCAGTCAAAGAAGCTGATTGGATTTGACTGGCATGACCTACCCTTAATGAATCCATGTTGGCTGGGATCCCGGAGATTTCCCTCGTTCAGGATCGTATCTAATTTATACTTAATTAGTGTTTCCATGAGTTTACACACTATTGAAGTGAGGCTTACTGGTCTATAGTTTGCAGCCTCAGCCTTGCAACCCTTTTTATGTAGAGGAATGACGTTGGCTGTTTTCCAGTCCAACGGAACTTTCCCCGTACTTAGTGAGAGATTGAAGAGCACTGCCAACGGTTCCGCCAGAACGTCTCTCAATTCTCTGAGCACTCTTGGGTGTAAATTGTCCGGTCCCATGGCCTTGTTTACCTTTAGCCTTGCCAGTTCGTTGTAAACGTCCCCAGGTGTGAACTCGAAATTCTGAAACGGGTCATCCATGTCTTGTTTTATCATCAATTGTGGTCCGTGTCCCGGTGCTTCGCAGGTGAAGACTGAGCAGAAATATTCATTTAGTAGTTCTGCTTTTTCTGAATCCGCCACTGCGTAGTTTCCGTCCGGTTGTCTAAGGCGTACTATACCGTCTGTGTTCCTTACCCTATCACTGATATACCTAAAGAAGGATTTGTCCCCTTTTTTAATGTTTTTTGCCAGAGTTTCTTCCACTCGAAGTTTGGCCTCCCTAACTGCTGTTTTGACTGCTGCAGATGTGGTCTTATATTCTACTTTAGTTTCTCTTCTCTGCATACGTTTGTAGGAAAGAAATGCTTTTTTCTTCTCCTTAATGAGGTGCGAGATCTCTTCAGTGAACCATTGGGGTTTGTTGTTTCTTTGTAGTTTATCTACTGATTTTATGTAGCAATTAGTTGCTTCGTGTATGGATGATTTCAGGTACGACCACATAGTTTCCACATTGCCGGTCTCTGCTTGGTCCTGCAGCGTCTGATGAATGAAATCTCCCATGCGTGCGAAGTCAGTGCCCCGGAATTGGAGCACCTTTGTTTTTGTAATTGATTTAGGGGATCCTTTCCCAAGGTTGAACCATACCATGTTATGGTCGCTGGAGGCTAGCGTATCTCCTACCGAGACCTCTGAGACGCTTTCCCCGTTGGTGAGTACCAGGTCTAGGATCGCCTGGGCCCTAGTGGGCTCCGTTACCATCTGTCTGAGATGTACTCCTTTTATGGAGGTCAAAAGCCTCCTGCTGCTGCTGGTTGTTGCTGAAAATGTGTTTCAGTCTGCATCAGGCATGTTGAAGTCCCCTAGCAGTACAGTGTCGCCCCGTAGAGTTATATTATCTATGTCTTCAATTAATTCTGCGTCCATGTCTTCCGGTTGTCTTGGAGGTCTGTATACCACACCAAGATACAGGCATTTTTTGCCACCTCTTGCCAGGTTTACCCAGAGGGACTCCCCGGTATACTTGACATCAGTGATCCTGGTGGTTTTGATGTCCTCTTTAATGTATAGTGCTACTCCTCCACCTAACCTGCCCTCTCTGTCCTGACGAAGTAGATTGTACCCCGGTATAGCCATATCCCACCCATGTGCGTCCGTGAACCAAGTCTCGGATATTGCCACCACGTCCAGGTTGGCATCCCTTATTTCAGTTTCCAGTTCTAGAATTTTATTGCCTAAACTGTGTGCATTAACATACATGGTCCTCCACACTTTGTGTTTGTGTTTGCTGAGTCCCTGTAAGGCTATTCCTGACTGAGTCTGTGTGGCTCCTAGAGAACTGTTTGCAAATTGGGTCCTTACCTCGGAAACAGAGTGTCGACTCGTCCCATCAGGATAGTTCCTTTCCACACCAGTATATGAGTAGGTCCCCTCCCCAAACTTACCTAGTTTAAAGCCCTGCGAAGCAGGCGGGCTAGTCGGTGTCCTGCCCGTATGAAAGTTACATACAACAACCGCACCACCTCTTATGTGGATCCAGCAGAATTGAAATCCTTCCTGGACTCAATACCCACTGCTATGACCTGATTTAGCCTTATGTACTAGGGGTATAGTATAGATTTTCAGTTATGGTGTTGTAGAAGTGTTCTGATGCTCTGTGTGTTCATCTCTCCCAGGTTTTTTCTACACAGGCTCACCCTTACACTGTTGTACTGCTTATACACTTGTGCATATTTTTGTGTCAATATGCCATGTATATGCTATGAAGCTCTCATAAGAACATAAGAAAAGCCCTCACCGGATCAGATCGAGGTCCATCCAGTCCGGTGATCCGCACACGCGGTGGCCCATTTAAGTACTCCTGATTGGAGACCCAGATATACCATAGCCCTCAATACAATTTGCAAGAAAGCACAGTTACTTACCGTAACAGGTGTTATCCAGGGACAGCAGGCAGATATTCTTGACTGATGGGTGACGGCACCGACGGAGCCCCGGTACGGACACTTTTAGAGTGATTGCACTCTAAGAACTTGGAAAGTTCTAGAGACCGCACCGCGCATGCGCGAGTGCCTTCCCGCCCGACCCCGGCGCGCGGTCCCTCAGTTAAGATAAGCCAGCTAAGAAGCCAACCCGGGGAGGTGGGAGGGATGCAAGAATATCTGCCTGCTGTCCCTGGATAACACCTGTTACGGTAAGTAACTGTGCTTTATCCCAGGACAAGCAGGCAGCATATTCTTGACTGATGGGTGACCTCCAAGCTAACAAAAAGAGGGATGGAGGGAAGGTTGGCCATTAGGAAAACAAATTTTGTAAAACAGATTGGCCGAAATGTCCATCCCGTCTGGAGAAAGCATCCAGACAATAATGAGATGTAAAAGTATGGACTGAGGACCACGTAGCAGCTTTGCAGATTTCCTCAATAGGCGTGGAGCGGAGGAAAGCCACAGATGCTGCCATAGCTCTAACTCTATGGGCCGTGACAGAACCTTCCAGTGTCAGTCCGGACTGAGTATAGCAGAATGAAATGCATGCCGCAAGCCAATTAGATAGCGTACGCTTAGAAACAGGACATCCCAATTTATTCGGATCAAAGGACAGAAAAAGTTGGGGCGATGATCTGTGGGGCTTAGTACGGTCCAAATAGTAAGCTAAAGCCCGCTTAAAGTCCAAAGTATGAAGAGCCTGTTCTCCGGGATGGGAGTGAGGTTTGGGAAAAAAAACAGGCAGTACAATAGATTGGTTGAGATGGAACTCAGAGACAACCTTAGGAAGAAACTTTGGATGTGTACGCAGAACCACCTTGTCATGATGAAAGATCGTGAAAGGTGGGTCAGAAACTAATGCATGGAGCTCACTGACCCTCCTGGCAGAGGTGAGAGCTATAAGGAAAAGTACCTTCCAAGTGAGAAATTTGAAAGTGGTAGTAGCTAAAGGTTCAAATGGAGGCTTCATCAAAGCGGAGAGAACCACATTGAGATCCCAGATTACCGGAGGAGCTTTGAGAGGTGGTTTCACATTGAAAAGACCTCGCATGAATCTGGAGACCAGGGGATGAGCTGAGAGTAGTTTCCCCTGGACCGGCTCATGAAAGGCCGTAATGGCACTGAGATGGACCCTGATGGAGGTAGACTTGAGGCCAGAGTTAGACAGAGAAAGTAGATAATCCAATAGGGTTTCTACCGCAAGAGATTTGGGGTCATGATGATGTAGGAGACACCAAGAAGAAAACCTCGTCCACTTTTGATGGTAACATTGCAGAGTGGCTGGTTTCCTGGATGCGTCCAGAATGGATCGAACAGGCTGAGACAGGAGAAGATCAGTTGAAGTCAGCCCGAGAGATACCAAGCTGTCAGGTGTAGAGACTGGAGGTTGGGATGTAGGAGGGTTTCCTGATCCTGTGTAAGCAGAGATGGAAACAGTGGAAGCAGAAATGGATCCCTGGAACTGAGTTGAAGTAGAAGGGAGAACCAATGCTGCCTGGGCCACCGTGGAGCAATCAGGATCATGGTGGCTCGTTACATCTTTAGTTTGAACAAGGTCCGAAGCATGAGCGGTAGAGGAGGGAAAGCATAGAGGAACAGGTTGGACCAATCCAGAAGAAAAGCATCCGCTGCCAGACGGTGAGGAGAGTAGAGTCTGGAGCAGAATTGGGGCAACTGATGATTGTGAGGAGCTGCAAAAAGGTCCACCTGAGGAGTGCCCCATTGGGTGAAGATGGACTGTAGAGTTGATGGATCGAGAGTCCATTCGTGAGGTTGGAGAACTCTGCTGAGCTTGTCCGCTAAGTAATTCTGTTCTCCCTGAATATAAATCGCCTTCAGGAATAGGTGGCGAGTGGTGGCCCAAGACCAGATTCTCTGAGCTTCCTGGCATAAGAGGCGAGATCCTGTTCCACCCTGTTTGTTGATGTAGTACATGGCAACCTGATTGTCTGTGCAGAGTAGAAGGACTTGAGGAAATAGAAGGTGTTGGAAGGCCTTGAGGGCATAGAACATTGCCCTGAGTTCCAGGAAATTGATGTGATGCTTCTTTTCCTGAGGGGTCCAAAGGCCTTGAGTTTGGAACTCGTTCAAATGGGCTCCCCATGCATAAGGAGAGGCATCGGTGGTGATGACCAGTTGATGAGGAGGCAGATGGAACAGAAGGCCTCTGGAGAGATTTGAGGATATCAACCACCATTGTAGCGACTGACGAAGAGATGATGTCACAGATATGTGTCGTGAACAAGAGTCTGTCGCTTGAGACCACTGGGTAGCTAGGGTCCATTGAGGAGTGCGCAGGTGAAGACGTGCCAGGGGTGTGACATGAACTGTGGAGGCCATGTGACCCAATAGAATCATCATCTGCTTTGCAGAAATGGATTGCTGAGGCAGCACCTGCTGACAGAGCGATTGGAGGTTGTGAAGACGGTTGTCCGGTAAGAAGGCTCTCATCTGGACAGTGTCCAGCACCGCTCCAATGAATTGAAGTCTCTGTTTAGGAAGAAGGTGAGACTTGGGTATATTGATTTCGAACCCTAGTAGTTGTAGAAAAAAGAAGGTCTGGTTGGTGGCCAGAAGGACAGTTTGAGATGAAATGGCCTTGATTAACCAGTCGTCCAGGTAGGGAAAAACCTGAAGGTGGTGCGAGCGTAGAAAAGCTGCTACTACAACCAGACATTTTGTGAACACCCTTGGAGAGGAGGCAAGACCGAAGGGGAGCACTCTGTATTGGTAATGACAGTGATTGACCATGAAGCGAAGGTACTGTCTGGAGGCCGGGTTGATTGGAATGTGAGTGTAGGCCTCTTTGAGATCGAGAGAGCATAGCCAGTCGTTGTGATCGAGGAGAGGATAAAGCGTAGCTAGAGATAGCATCTTGAATTTTTCTTTGACCAAGCATTTGTTGAGGTCTCGTAGATCTAGAATTGGTCTGAGGTCTCCTGTTTTTTTGAGAACTAGAAAATAACGGGAGTAGAATCCCTGCCCCCTTTGATCTAGAGGAACTTCCTCTATGGCGTTCAGAAGTAGGAGGGATTGAACCTCCTGAAGAAGGAGAGCAGAGTGAGGAGTGTGCAAAGCAGACTCTTTTGGTAGACTTTGGCCCGGAAGGGTGTGAAAGTTGAGAGAGTAGCCGTGGCGGATGATGTTGAGGACCCATAGGTCCGAAGTGATAACTTCCCACCGGCTGAGAAAGAAAGAGAGTCGTCCTCCTATCGGTTGAGGGAGGAGTGGAGATGTTTGAACGCTGGCTATGCCCTTGAGAATTAAGTCAAAAGGGCTGAGTCGATTTTTGCTGAGGAGGCTGCTTGACTGGTTGTTGCTGCTGAGGTCTAGGCGTTTGCCGCTGTTGCTGGCGCTGCCTCCTAGGTTGTTGAGTGGAAGACTGCAAGGGACGGGCCACAAAACGCCGTTGATAGGCCGATTGCTGTCTGAATGGCCGTGGAGGTGGAGGTTTCTTCTTGGTCTTAAGAAGGGTATCCCAGCGGGTTTCATGAGCCGAGAGCTTCTGGGTCGTTGAGTCCATAGATTCTCCAAACAGCTCATCCCCTACACATGGGGCATTAGCCAACCGGTCTTGATGATTAACATCAAGCTCGGAGACCCGGAGCCAGGCCAAACGGCGCATGGCTATAGACATGGCTGCTGCTCTGGAGGTAAGCTCAAAGGTGTCGTATATAGACCTTACCATGAATTTCCTGAGCTGGAAAAGAGATGAAGAGCATTGATGGAAAGCCTCACGTTTCCCCGCAGGAAGGTACTGCTCAAAGGAAGCCATGGTGGTAAGGAGATGCTTCAAATAAAAAGAAAAATGAAAAGCATAGTTTCCAGAACGATTAGCAAGCATCGCATTCTGGTAAAGTCGCTTACCAAATTTGTCCATGGCTTTACCCTCTCTGCCAGGAGGAACAGAGGCATAGACACTAGCTCCTGAGGACTTCTTGAGGGTGGATTCTACAAGGAGAGACTCATGCGGGAGCTGTGGTTTGTCAAACCCAGGAATAGGGATCACTTTATACAGGGAATCCAATTTGCGGGGGGCTCCCGGAACAGTAAGAGGAGTCTCCAAATTCTTGTAAAAGGTTTCCCTCAGGATGTCATGTAAAGGGAGTTTCAAGAATTCCTTTGGAGGCTGGTCAAAATCAAGAGCGTCTAGAAAGGCTTTAGACTTTTTAGACTCAGCCTCCAAAGGAATAGAAAGAGATTCACACATATCTCTTAAAAAAGAGGAGAAAGATGTGGAATCAGGTTTTGATGAAGTGTCCTGAAGAACAGGCTCGTCTTCCTCTGATGAACACTCCCCTTCTGATAGAAAAGGTTCTTCAGAATCTCCCCACAGATCAGGGTCCCGAATATGGGAACCACGGTCCCGACTCTCAGGAGTGGATGGTTCTAGGTGCCGGGACTTGCGTACCGACTTACCCGACCTCATCGATGCGGTACCGGGTGATGTGATCGGTTGCACTGGAGCCGAAGTCTGCACCGGAGCCGAAGTCTGCACCGATTGGTGATGAGATCTGGACTCCGGCGCAAGGACAGGCATCGACACCGATGAGGCCGAGTGTATCGGTACCGAAAGAGTGGATGCCGATAATATAGGCTGTGCCACAATCGGTACCGGTGTGGGGACCGACACCGGAAGGCTCGGTGTCAAGAGAGCTGGAAGGAGCTTTTGGAGTTGATCCTTAAGCTGCGTTTGTAAGATGCCCGCAATGCGATCATCGAGGGAGGGCACCGGTACCGCCTTTTTCTTCTGCGGTACCTGTGGTGCCGCTCTACGCCCCAGAGATGAGGAGCCCGATGTCGAGGGACTCACCTCGATAGGGGCGGAGCGCTTCCGCTGGCGCCTCACGGTCGGCAGGACTGGACTCTCTGCAATGGAGACCGGAGGACGCTCCAGCGGGGAAGGCTTCTTAGCCGGCTTACCTGTATGCTGCGACGCCGGCGCGATATCGCGCGGCGTCGATGAGGTGGGTGCCGACGAAACAGGTACCGGGACCGGTGTCGAGGACGCGGGGTCGGACATGTCGGTGCCGAAAAGCAGTCTCTGTTGTATTTCACGATTTTTCAGAGTCCGCTTTTTTAAAGTGGCACAGCGGGTGCAGGTGGAGGCCTGATGTTCCGGACCCAGACACTGTAGGCACCAGTTGTGTGGGTCTGAAAGGGAAATAGGCCTTGCACACCGCTGGCACTTCTTGAACCCGGGCTGAGGGGGCATGAACGGAAAAACGGCTTCTGCCAAATCGAAGGCCGAGGCCTCGATGATGGCAGTAGGCCCCGCCGGGGCAAATCAAGAAAAACTCGAAAAAGTAAAAGTAATTTTTTTTTTTTTTTTTTTTACAAATGAAAGAAAAAAGGAAGGGCAAAAAAAACCCAACAAGTTTACGCGAGCGGGAAGGCGAAGGAAAAAATTTTCAACAGCCGTTGAAACATGCGACTTCTTAGCTCCGCGGAAACTAAGAAACTGAGGGACCGCGCGCCGGGGTCGGCCGGGAAGGCACTCGCGCATGCGCGGTGCGGTCTCTAGAACTTTCCAAGTTCTTAGAGTGCAATCACTCTAAAAGTGTCCGTACCGGGGCTCCGTCGGTGCCGTCACCCATCAGTCAAGAATATGCTGCCTGCTTGTCCTGGGATAAGGTGTGCATCCAACTTGCGCTTGAATCCCAGAACAGTAATCTCTGTCACAACATCCTCCGGGAGAGCATTCCAAATTCCCACCACGCGCTGTGTGAAAAAGTACTTCCTGATATCTGTCCTGAACCTGCTGCCACTCAGTTTCAGTCTATGACCTCTTGTCCGTGTCACCTCCGAAAAAGTTAGTAATGCTTCTTCTTGGTCTATTTTATCAAATCCCTTTATTAATTTAAAAGTCTCTATTAAATCCCCTCTCAGTCGTCTCTGCTCGAGGGTAAACAGTCCCAATTTCCCAAGGCGCTCTTTGTAGCTCAAATTCTCCAATCCCTTAACAAGTTTCGTGGCTCTCCTCTGTACCCTTTCCAGCAGAATTATATCTTTCTTGAGGTATGGAGACCAGTGTTGGACACAGTATTTCAATTGCGGTCTGACCATTGCTCTATAAAGTGGCATTATTACATCTTCCGATCTACTAGTGATCCCCTTCTTAATCATGCCCAACATCCTGTTTGCTTTCTTCGCCGCTGCCACGCATTGTGCCGAAGGCTTTAGGGTTCTGTCAATCAGTACCCCCAAATCCCTTTCTTGTTCACATTTTGCTAATGTCACCCCCAACATCCTTTTGTTCTTTTTCTTGTCTCTTCCCCTCTTTTCCTTTCATCCTCCTATAAGGAATGGTCCATATTCACTGGACTCTGTTACCTTGTACAACCTATACTATTTCTGGCTGCCTTATATGCCTATATACTCTCCTCTTTTTGTAATTTGCAATTGCTGACTTTCATATCATGTCTTATAATGTTTCAAGTTTCAAGTTTCAAGTTTATTAGGATTTTATATACCGCCTATCAAGGTTATCTAAGCGGTTTTTACAATCAGGTACTCAAGCATTTTCCCTATCTGTCCTGGTGGGCTCACAATCTAGCTAATGTACCTGGGGCTTTGGAGGACTGAGTGACCTGCCCAGGGTCACAAGGAGCAGTGCGGGGTTTGAACCCACAACCCCAGAGTGCTGAGGCTGTAGCTCCAACCACTGCGCCACACACTCATCACTGTAAAACATCCAGATGTCATTTTCATGCAGGAGACTCATCTCCCTTCCGCATCAGCCCTCAAATTGTCTATCCCAGGGTATTCCTCTCATATTTTCTCTCCAGCCCCAAACAAAAAAAGGAACGGTGTTTCTATTTTTTTCAAGAATACTGTTCCCATTAATATAAAATCCCAACGAACGGATGCGGAGGGGAGATGGTGTCTGGTGCACACTGCCTTACACTCAATGGAATATGTATTCTTGAATATCTATGCCCCTGTTCTGGACCATCCGGAATTTTACAGACAGATTCAATCCATTCTTATGGAATTTTCCTCATGCACTATAATTATGGGCGTAGACTTTAATCAAATACAGGATATCATTCTAGATAGATTATCCTCTTGTAAACCTTCATCTTCTAGATCTCATCAAGAACTTCATAATCTCATAACTAATTTTAATCTAATTGACCCCTGGAGGCTCCTTTATCCCAACGGTAAGGAATTCACACATTTCTCCCCACCACACAACACATACACGAGAATTGATTACTTCCTCGTGTCTTCTTCGATCTCATCCCACCTCACCAATGTTGTCATACATCCCATCAGCTTAACTGATCATGCCTCGGTTTCTATGTTTTACCACTCCTCTATTCCCCCTCAAAACCATCGTTCCTGGAGGTTGAATAATCACCTTTTATTCGACGAAGATATAGTTGAGAAAATAAGTTCCTTTACTGCTGAATTCTTTGACATAAACACCAGAGATGAAACTGTTAACCCTTCCATTATATGGGAAGCCTACAAAGCCACCTTAAGGGGTGAGTTCATTAAACTATCCTCCTGGAAAAAGAAACTTGCAGTGCAAAAGGAAAAGCAGTTGGAATCCTCTATCAAACAATTAGAACTCAAACATATGGACTCCCACTCACACGACCCATCTATATACAATCAATTACTTAAACTTAAATATGAATATAATTCCTTAACTTCCTATAAAGCCAGACAAGACCTTTTCATGAAGCACTCGGGCCATTATATGGGAGACAATGTTATGGGTAAACCGCTCGCCAACTATCTCAAAACAAAATCCAAACGTCTCAACATCTCTTCTATCCGCTCTCCCTCAGGACAACTACTTACTTCCACTGAACATATCGCATCCCAATTCGAACTATTTTACACAAACTTATACAAATCCGATCTTCCACCGCACACTCCTGATTTTGATTCATTTCTAGATAACATTAATCACCCTCAGTTGACTACGGCCGCCAAGACAACATTAGATACTCCCATCTCCTTATCTGAAATCACCTCAGCGGTATCCAGTCTGGCGCGTAATAAAGCCCCCGGCCCCAATGGGCTTACCAACGAATTCTATACAAAGTTTATCACTTCCTTAGCCCCTCATCTTCTGACATACTATAATTTTATCCATCGATCGCCGGATAAACAATATAATTTTGCTGAAGCCACAGTTGTGGTATTCCCGAAACTAGACAGAGATCCCATGCTGATAAAAAACTATCGCCCCATATCCCTTTTGAATCTAGACTATAAAATTATGGCTAAAATCCTATCTACTAGATTGAACATTGTCATCACTGAGCTGGTTCACGTTGATCAAGTTGGATTTATCCCATGTTGTCATATTGGGGATAATCTTCGACTTTTTCATCATGTTAATGCTCATGCTAAATCCTTGTCGGAACCCGTGATCGGACTGGCTATTGATGCTGAAAAAGCTTTCGATCGAGTGGAATGGCCTTTCCTGTTGTGGGTCCTCCAATGGTATAACTTTGGTGAGTATTTCATTGATTGGATTAAAACACTCTATTGGCAACCCTTCTCGCATATTCTGGTTAATAACACTCTTTCGAACAAATTCTCCTTACATCGTGGTTCTCGACAAGGCTGTCCGCTATCTCCCTTGCTCTTTGATTTAGCCCTCGAACCCCTCCTTTCTACCATACGTCAATCAGATCTAATTGAAGGTATCCCTGCAATTCACAGACAACTTAAACTTGCGGCTTATGCCGATGATATCCTTTTATTCATTCGCAACCCGCTTACATCTCTTCCAGCTCTCACTCAACTCATTCAGAACGACTCCTCCATATCGGGATATTCAGTAAACTGGGACAAGTCGGAGATCTTCCCCTTAAATGATTTGACCTCACAATCAGATCTATCCCATTTTCCCTTTCACTGGTCCACTGAAGCTGTCAAATACTTAGGCATTCTAATACATAAGGATCCCTCTCATATTATGTCTCTCAACATATCCAAGATCAAAACACTCATTCAACAGACCTTTAACAAATGGTCACCCTTATTTTTGTCCTGGTGGGGCCGTCTCGCCTCGATAAAAATGAACCTGACCCCCAGAATTTCTTACATTCTTTCAATGCTACCAGCTCCTTGTAAATCCTCGTTATTTTCATGGATAGACAAGAAATTGATTTCCTTCCTTTGGGATAACAAAAAGACTCGTATTGCCTTAACCAAACTAAGAGCCTCAAAGGTCAATGGTGGCTTGAATTTACCAAATTTTTTTTATATTACCTTGCCTCTCAACTCAAATATGGGGCTCGCTGGTCCCAGACTCCACACTCTTCAGATCCACCCCCTTGGTTGGAAATGGAATTAATGATAACGCATCCATTCCCTCTTCAGACCTTCTGTTCAATGTCTATACCCGTACACTTGCGGAGATATGAACTCCTAGCTGCGACGCAGCTTGCATTACGACATCTGGATGTATTGTCGGAATATCCATTAAATAGAAGTGTTCGAATGTGTCTCTGGAATAACCCCAAACTGAAACATAAAGGTAAAATGTTTTTTCTGGAAAAAATGGCAAGCAGCTGGGATTTGGTATGTTGACCAACTTCTCGGTAACACTAAGATTATTCCTTTTGCTACCCTTTGTTCTCGTTTCCCTTCTTTGATGCATTCACAATCTCAATGGGCGAATATCTCATCATCCATCAACTCCTTAATAATCTCCTTAACTCCCTCAACTCAACAAGTATCTCTCTTTCATTGGAGTGATTTGGTCAGCCAACAGGGTGGAGCGGTGTCATTTTTCTACAAGATCCTGCGAGACTTCAAACATACGTTCTCGCCCCACAACATGACACGATGGTCTTCCCTGCTGTCATCTCCTATCTCGGATATCAACTGGAACCTTTACTGGACAAAGACTAATTGCCCTCTTCTATCAGCTAGAGTGGCTCAATCTTTGTACTTGTTATGGAGAACCTTTCATATGCCGAACGGTTAGACAGGCTGGGGCTCTTTACCCTGGAGAAGCGGAGACTGAGAGGGGACATGATAGAAACTTATAAAATCATGAAAGGCATAGAGAAGGTGGAGAGGGACAGATTCTTTAGACTAGCAGGGACAACTAAAACAAGAGGTCATTCAGAAAAACTGAGAGGAGACAGATTCATAACGAATGCAAGGAGGTTCTTCTTCACTCAGAGGGTGGTGGACACCTGGAACGTGCTTCCCGGAGAGGTAATAAGACAGAGTACAATTCTGGGGTTCAAAAAGGGACTGGATGACTTCCTGGAAGCGAAGGGGATAACAGGGTACAGATAGAGGTTTACCGTACAGGACATTGAGCGAATAGGGTATGGATATTTCAGGTTAGGTAGGGAACACTTTCAGGTCATGGACCTGGGGGGCCGCCGCGGGAGCGGACTGCCGGGCACGATGGACCCCTGGTCTGACCCGGCAGAGGCAACGCTTATGTTCTTATGTTCTTATGTTATGTGGCAAGCGATATGGACCCCTCATCGCATGTGGAAGGCAGGCTTGCGTCCAGACTCCTCCTGCTGGCACTGCCGTCTCGCCGAAGGTACTCTAGACCACATGCTATTTCATTGTCTTTGCATACGACCTTTTTGGAATGACATTTGGAAAACTATCCAATCCATCACACATACCCAAGAAGCTATCTCCCTTGACATTATTCTGCTTCGCTCACAACATCCCTGTTTTGCTTCCTCGCTTTGTCCGTCTAAACTTATAGATGCAATGGTGGTCATTTCGATTATGCATATACTGAAGAATTGGAAATCAGCCTCCCACTTGAATTATACCTTCTGGTGGAACACTGTATGTTTATATAATAGGCATGAACAATACGCTGCTGAAAAACGCTCAATATCTCTAGTGCCCTCTGTGCCTCCTCCATCTCCTTGGACGTTTCTTGATAGGTATAGTGCTTCTCATTCCACGACCATTCCTTAGCTCACACTCAGCTTATATTGAGTACTCTTCTTCTCTTTCAGTTCTCCCCCTTTCTTTTCTTTCTCATCATCATTACCTTATGGTTACTGTTTTACATTCTCAGCTAATGCTGTTTTTGATACTCTGAATGTTTGTTTCAATACATTTGTGTTATGCCTTTGTTTGAAAAAAAAAATTTTTTTCAATAAAAAATTTGAACTAAAAAAAAAAAGAGATGGCAAACAATAGCAGGGGAAGGGCACATCCTTGCCTCGTACCCCGAAGCAATTCCAGAGGGGCCAAATAATGTCCATTCACTTTCAAACTAGCTAAGGGGGAAAGATACAATGCCTTGACCCAATACAGAAATCTAACATGAAATCCCATTTTAATCATAATCTGAAAAAGAAACAGCCAACTCACCCTATCGAACACCTTGTCCGCATCTAAGGACAAAAGCAGAGTAGGGGATCCCTCCTTCTGGGCATACCACAATAAATTGAGGGCCGCCTTGATATTATCAAACATTTGCCTATCATGAATGAATCCGGCCTGATCGGGATGTATCAATTTAGAAATGACCAATAGCAATCTAGTTGCCAGCAATTTCGTAAAAATCTCGTAATGCATATTAAGCAATGAGATGGGGGCGATATGACCTACAACTGGTGGCCACCTTCCCTGATTTTGGGATTACCATGACTGCAGCCAACCTCCAGGAGCGGGGTAAGGGAGCCCCAGAATGTAGTGTCACAAAGACTCGCTCCTAAAGAGGTACCAGCAAATGGTGATAGGCTTTATAGAAGAGATTAGTATACCCATCTCAACCCGGAGCTGTGAGAAGAGGTAGGACCTGGATGATATCCAGGATTTCAAGTTTCAAGTTGATTAATTTTTAATATATCGACCATCAACGGGTATCTAGCCAGTTTACAATTAAAAAAATAAAAAAGAAGTAAAATTATGCTTAGATAAGCTCACCCTCGGACCATGAGTGATACAGCTCTGAATAAAAATCCTGGAACGCCTCCCAAATATCAGAAGCGGAGCGACAGACCCGCCCGTCCGGGGTCACAATTTGAGTTATATAATTCCATGTCCTTTGCTTTCATAATTTATTAGCCAACAAACGGCTCACTTTATTATTGAACTCAAAGTGCTCTTGCCTAACTTTTTGAGGATCAGCACTGATAGCCTCCAACTCCAGCTCCTTAAGAGCATGGCAAACAGTCGCCAGTTGAGACCGGATAGGCTAGAATCTGGACTCCAGCTCATACTGGAGCTCCAGCTCAGAATCTGCTCCAGCTCATACAATTGTGTCTGCAAGTTTCAAGTTTATTTGTATTTGATAAATCGCTTATCCATAATTTACTAAGCGAGTTACAACCAAAATATAAAAGTAAGTCATAAAATTAACATACTATTTAAAATGGGCGAGACGAACAAACGTACTGACAAACTTGGATACAGGAGGAAAAAAGGGGTAAAGTTATAGAATTGGTGTTAAGCTAGATTAACGAAAAAAACCATAAATGGAAAGAACATAAGGGAAGGTGATAAAATTAATTTTCCTATATATAAATTTATTTTTTATTTTTTACCTTTTTTACCTTTTTGCTGTTCTCTGGACTGCTGGGTATTCAACACATGCACTTGCAAAGATATTATCTTATCCTGGAAAACAATTTTAAAGCCTTCCCAAAGGGAACAAGGGTCTATATTGTCAACACCATTAAATTCCAAATATTCCTTAATAGAGTTTACTATCGTTTTACCATGAGTTGGATCAGAAAGCAAAGATTCCGGAAAACGCCATGAACACCACGGGGGACGCAGCATCAAGCTATGCAAATAAGCTTGCACTGGCATATGGTCCGAATGTGTACTAGACTGGATAGAGCAGGAGCCACATGTTAATCCGAGAACCGTAATCTCAAAGCGGGGAATGGAAGGTATAATCCCAGTCTTGAGGATGAAGCTGCCGCCACAAATCCACTAATCCCCACCTTGAGATCAAAGCAAACGGTCCCGCTCCCTACTCCCTGAAGAACTAGGTGTGGTGGTGCTGTCCAGAGTGGCATTCAGAGATACATTAAAGTCCCCCCTATCAAAACAGGACCCTCCGCAAAGCGACCCAAAAGGTCGCTCACCTGATCAAAAAAAGCCTATTTGTTTTATTGTTTTTGGAAAACTAAAATAAATTTTGGAAACAAAAAATGAGCCAGAATGGGTAAAATTTGTATATTGAAGTTTCATACAACAGATGCCCAGGTACCTACCAATAGAGTGGTTAACCACAGAATGAATGAAGCCAGGTAGCATGTACCGCAGAAGAGCTGTGATATCATATGCCACCCCCATTGCCTGCAAAGTAGGGACCAGGTCTGGAAGGTCACACAGGTGCTGAAATGACCTATGCAGGGTAGCAAGATACAAAAAACCAAATCAACAGATATCATCATGTTCACCACTCATACTGAAAGCAAGATAGTTTGAAGAATTCACATCAGATTTTTACATTGTTCCCTCTTTTCTCCAAGGCAAGCCAAGCCCAAGCACATGGGAGACAGTAAATATTTCTAGATCAGGTCATGTTTTAGTGGACCTGTACTCTAGTCATAATGAAGGATTATAACTTTTGCAGCAGCTAGACCACAACATTACCCATTGTTTGATGATTTATGGATTTGAAAAATAAAATCAAGACTTAACACCCTGCTCTCAATAGGGTCTCAGTAGTACAGAGAAATGCCACCATCGCAGAAAACGTGGTAGAGAAGAGTTCTGATATCATGGTCTACGATATTCTTTAACAAATCTGGTAGGGATAAATAATGGGCCACTTCTCAGGATATCTGAAGTTTAAACTTGACACAGGAATAATTATATTCTGAGAGCCTTGCAAATGTTAAAACCAAT
Organism: Geotrypetes seraphini; assembly: GCF_902459505.1. Classification (NCBI taxonomy): domain Eukaryota; kingdom Metazoa; phylum Chordata; class Amphibia; order Gymnophiona; family Dermophiidae; genus Geotrypetes; species Geotrypetes seraphini. The sequence goes on from NC_047086.1 coordinate 273,376,508, forward strand.
AAGCATTCATACTTACTGACAAGAATAGAATTCTCAGGCCACTGTTACCTACTTTTTATCTAGTCCTTCCATTTTCTGGCTCTGTAGGAGCACGACAAGACAGCCCAATCCCTCCCTAAGAAGAGAGGGTTTTCTGGTCAGTGTCTTGCAGATCTGGGAGGTGAAAGACTGCACAAGGGATGCCTCCATAACCACTTTCACAGCTAACTGACAGATTATCATATATGTAGCAGCCTTATAATCCACCAATGAAGACTTCATACCCTGGAGGCAAAAGAGGGGAAAAACAGAAAAGTGTGGGCACAGGTGCTCATGGGTACAAAGCTACTTTTTTTTTTAATATAAGGGAATAGTCTAATAGTAAAGCAGCATTTCAGCCCAGACAGCCTTAGAATAAAACAGATCAGAAATGTTTGCAAACAGATTTAGTGGTGAGAAGTAGGACCTATGCATGGACTGCAGAAGAACATTTTAAAAACCCCATTTTCTTCAACAAGGTCAAGAAGTTGTATCTAGTTGTACATCCAATAGTCCCTCTAATCAGCTATCAAGCTAGAATCAAGTGCTGTTTTTGGAGTAGATACATCACTACCATTAGCCTCATGCAGACAAGTGTTTCATATTTACCTCACTACCTGTGTAAGAGTCAGGAATTTATGAACTTTCACAGAAGCAGCAGCCAAGACATTGGAAAAGCACAGTCTTAGTGGCAGTCCTCTAATATCATGCACTGATACAGTACTTTACTCTCTGTGCAAGTGAAATTCTAGGAGAATGCATATGACAAGTGAGGACAGAGTATACTTCACAGTTACTCCTGATGCAAGCTATGCCAAAATATGGTAATGTTGGGTTTTATGATCTGAAAAAAATTGTCTCCCACGCACCTCAAACAACGTCCAAAGTGATGCTCCTGACCCAACACCCCCCCTCCAGCCCCAGAGGCATCAGCATCAGCCACAAATCTCCCTCCCTCCCTCCATTCCCAAAGCAGCAAGCAACTGGTCCTGACAACCCCCTCCCTCTGTTCCAGAAGCGGCAGAGCCAGTCCTGATATCCCCCCTCCCTTCTTCCCTCTGTTCCTGAAGCAGCAGAGCCAGTCCTGATATCCCCCTCCCTTCCTCCCTCTGTTCCCAAAGCAGCAGAGCCAGTCTTGATATCCCCCTCTCTTCCTCTAACCTGTTACCGAAGCAGCAGAGCCAGTCCTGACAACTCCCTCTCTCTCCCTTCCCCAAAGCTGTAGCAGCAGCCGGCGAGCAGAGGAAGCAGCAGTAAACAGGCAGCTTCAGGCCAACCCCAGCAAGTGACACGGCAGATGAAAGGCCTTGCCAGGGGCTGGCCAGAAGTTGCCTGTTTACTAGCGCTTCCTCTGCTCACCAGCTGCCGCTACAGCTTCAGGTTAGTGAGGGAGGGAGGAGGAGTTGTCAGGACCAGCTCTGCTGCTTCATGAAAGGAGGAAGGAAGGGAGGGAGGGGGTTGTCAGGACCAGCTCTGCTGCTTCAGGTAACAGAGTGGGGGGAGAGAGAAAGTGACCAAGAAAAAAACGGAACAACAGATGCTGGACCTACAAATGGGGCTGGGGGATAATAGAATGAGGTGGGAAGGGAGACAAAAACTATTTTTAAAGTAACTCTCACATAACCAGAAACTACAGTTATCCAGCATCCACCAATCCCCATGGGTGCCAGATAACTGAGATTCTACTGTATTTATAATATTCTGCTATTTATGATATTGCTTCCTTTTCTGTGCTACCAAATGGGTTGAAAAGACAGTGATAGTGGAAGAGAGATCATAGGCACACTGCAGACAACATTAACAAAATGAAAAGTACCTTCTGGATATAGGGAAGCAATTTGGCAACCAGAGGATCTGAGATTTTCACTGCTGCATCTATGGTGGCCACAATGGTGGAGGCATAAAAGGAAAAAAGGACCCTTAGTTGTGGCACACTGCCAGGGTACTCTGCAAAAGCCTGAGAAACAAAGAGACAGAAATCACAGAAGAGAATAAATCATAAGAACCTAATAGCCATACTGGGGCAGACTGATGGTCGATCTAGCCCAGTATCCTGCTTCCAGCATTAGCTAATCCATGTCACAAGTACCTGGCAGAATTCCAAATACTAGCAATATTCCATGCTACCAACCCCAGGGATAGCAATGGTGTTCCCCATTTCTATCTAAAGAGCAGACTGTGGACTTTTCCTCCAGGAATTTGTGCAAACCTTTTTTAAACCCAGATATGTTAACTGCTGTTACCACATCCTCTAGTAACTAGTTCCAGAATTTAACTATTTGTTGAGTGGAAAAACATTTCCTCCAATTCAAAATAGGACTGGTAACAATATGCAACAGATTTCCAGCATACCGTATATATTCGAATATAAACACAGATTTTTGGGCCAAAGGGAGGGGGAGGGAGGGGTTGACTAGGTGACATAGTAACATAGTAGATGACAGCAGATAAAGACCCAAATGGTCCATCCAGTCTGCCCAACCTGATTCAATTTAAATTTTTTATTCTTAGTTTAAAGTTTCAAGTTTATTAGTTATTTGATTAATCGCCTATCACAATTACTAAGCGATGTACAAATAATAACATAAATTACTAAAATACAAAAAAATAAGAGGTAAACATTAACAACAATTTAAAAATCATTAAAAATAGACAAATTAAAACAAGGTAATTAAAAAACATAACAGGGAAACAATGGGATAGAAGGGGAAGAACTATAATTTATGATAGGAAAGAGAAGACAATTAAAGGTAAAATCCAAAAGGAATGGGAAAACAAATAAAATATTGAAAATAAAAATGCACACACAAAGAAAAAAGCGAGCAGATAGAAAGAGCAATTGACATTTCAATTAAATATTGAAAGCATTTTTAAAAAGAAAGCTCTTAAGTTAGCTCTTGAATTTATCCAAATTCTTCTCCTCTCTTAAGTAGAGTGGGAGAGAATTCCATGTCTGTGGTGCCGTAACAGTAAAAATGTATTGTCTTCGAGTATTTATGATTTTAAGAGAAGGAATGACCAATAAAAGTTAATCATTAGATCTTAAAATTTTAGGAGAAGTATATGGAATTAAAACTTTGTAAATAAAAGCTGGAGTTTTGTATAACAACGATTTAAATGTGAGTAAGGATAACTTATATATAATTCTGTGAGCAACTGGGAGCCAATGTGCCTTTTGGAGTAAAGGAGAGACATGATCGAACTTCTTGGCCCCCATAATTAATTTAATGGATGCATTTTGGATAATCTGCAATCTTCTAATTTCTTTTTGAGACATTCCCTTAAATAAAGCATTACAATAGTCAATTTTTGAAATAATCATTGAATGAATTAGTATATTTAATGATTTATGACAAAGGAATTTTGAGATAGATCGTATTTGACGTAATCTGTAAAAAGTAGCCTTAACCACGTAACTGACGTGGTCATGATAGGATAGATTTTCATCTAAGATGACACCTAAAATCCGAATCTTGTTTATTTGTTTGAGCGCTACCCCTTGGATATTAATGGGAACAGCAATTTTATGATTATCTTTCCAGGGGAAAAGTAAAGTGTTAGTTTTATTAATGTTTAAAGACAGTCTATTATTGTCAAGCCATAGATGAACCTGATTAAGTTTCTCATTGATAGCAGCAATTTCCGATGGACTGTTAGGGTCGAGAGGATGTAAAAGTTGTATGTCATCGGCATAAGCAAATACTGAGAAGCCGATAGATTGACAGAGAGTCATAAGAGGGGAAAGAAAAATATTAAACAGGAAAGGAGACAGAATGGAACCTTGTGGAATGCCGTAGGAGACAGAAAAACTCGAGGAAGTGGAATCATTAAAGGAAACTATAGAGGTGCAATTGTCAAAGTAGGATCTAAACCAAAGAAGGACTTGCTCAGAGATGTCTATGGATTGTAATCTATTCAGTAAAAGATTATGATCAACTGTGTCGAAAGCTGCAGAAAGAGAGATCAGGAGAACAGAAGAATGGTGATCCAAGTGGTATAGTATTGAAGATGTCATAACTATCAGGGAATGTTCGGTAGAGTGGTGTTGCCGGAAACCTGTTTGGTTAGGGTGTAGAATATTTGTTTGTTCTATAAAGTTTAATATTTGATTAAAGACGATTTTCTCTGTTATTTTTGCAAGAAACGGGATATTTGCAATTGGCCTATAGTTTGATTTCTCTTCGATACTTATTTTGTGGTCTTTAACAATGGGGTGAATAATGGAGGTTTTCCAAACTAATGGCATAGTACTGTACTGTAGGCTTTCATTAATCAAAAAGAGTATTAATGGTCCGAAAAAATCAAAATGCTGTTTAAGGATAAATGGAGGAACAGACTCATTTTGCATACCCTTACAGTTAATTGTTTTGATCAAAGATTTAAGTTCCTCAAGAGAAGGAAGATGAAATTGTGTGCATTTTGCAGATAGCAGGGATGAAGTCTCTGTGACAAATTGTTCGGGCAGCAACTCTCCGTTTTTTCTGAACCTTTCTCGGATATTCTTGACTTTTTCAACAAAATAGTTTGCAAGCTCTTGCGCTGTTGGTAACTGGCTGGAAGAATGCTCCAGTTTTTTAGAAGATGGAGTAACTGCTTTTAAAATTTTGTATAGCGTAGAAACATTTCTAGATTTTAAAATTTGATCAGAGTAATATTTCCTTTTGGCTTGGTTTATTTTTTCCTTGTACATATTGGAGTGGACTATGAATTTTTCTAAATTGGATTGATTTTTGTTTTTCCTCCAGTGGCGCTCAAGGCATCTCATTTGTTTCTTAATCAATGTAAGTTCTGCAGTAAACCAAGGATTAGCACACTTTCTAGCTGAAATATATTTAGTTTCAAACGGAGCTACTTTGTCTAGAAAAAGTTGAATAGTATCATTCCATAAAGATAAGTGGGCATCTAAAGTACTAGTTTTAGAGTTTGAAGGATTAAATTGAAAGTTGGTTACAAGTTGATCAGCAGATAGCTTAGTGAAGTCTCTGAATTTGATAATTTTACTAACAGTAACATTTTTAATGGTAGGAGATAAATAGGTTATTGGAATTAAGTGATGGTCCGACCATGGAACTGATAAGAAAGAACCTATTGAAAAATTTTATGTAGAGGCAGCTGATGTAATGGCCATATCAATAGTATGACCTGCTTGATGTGTAGGTTGAGAAATAAGTGTACAGAAATCCATTTGCTTAAGGAGAGCAGAAATATCTTTAGTGTAATTATTGTTTGGGTCATCAAAATGTATATTAAAGTCCCCCAGAATCAAAGAATTATTAGAAGATGAACCAAAATCAAATAGCAAAGATTGTAATATGTGAAGATTATCGATGTTTATAGGCGGGGGTAGATAGATTAGTAGTATATCTAATTTAGGTTTAGTTCTTAGGGAGAATTGTAAGGACTCAATAGAAGAATTAGTAGAAACGTGAACTTTATGAAGTATTAATGAGTCACGTAAAAAGACTGCCAAACCACCACCACGTTTATAGGAGCGATGGTTAAAAAAAAATGAAAAGCCCGAGGGACATGCATATGAAAGATAAGCCTCTTCTCCTCCATGAGCCATGTTTCCACAATGCATAAAACATCAAAGGAATGATGAATAATAAGATCTTTGATTAAATGATATTTAATTTTAAAAGACCGAACATTAATTAAATCAAATTTAAGGGAAGCTTTAGTAGATTTAAAACAGGTGGGGACCTTGGATGGAGATGAATCATGATCAATTAACGGAATATTGACACAATCTCTAATAGGAGAAGGATTTAATTTATGGAATGGCTTAAGTGGTCGATAACCACAAATAGTTGGGATATTTAAGGTGAGTTGCTCCATGGAACAAGAAATATTGTGGTCATGGACTATGACTAAAGAGGATTCTAACCAGGCGTTATGAAATAAAACTAAAGGAGTTTTTAAACAAGGAAAAGCCAATAAAGCACTGGAGTTAAAATAGAGACAAACCACAAAAAAAGGTAGCAGTCTCTTAAAGAATTTACTCACCGAGAAACGTGTACTATAGAATTTCCTTGCTAAATACCCCTTGTCATTGTTCTATATTAGTCGCGCACAAAGGAGCGCAATAAGGAGCAGAACATGCTCCTTAAGCGCGCTCCTTTGGCGTGCGCCGCAAAGAGCCTGTTTAAATAATTCATCTACCGGGCAATTGGGGGTGGAGTCCACAGCGTGCCGCCGCTGTGCGGCGGCAGAGAGGTCACAAAGAAGTCAGCTGGAACAAATTAAAAGCAAGGTAAGGATAACAAACAACAATATTGAAACTGAAACATAAAAGTTATAAAATAATAGCTTTAAAAAACAATTCAGTAAAAACTAAAGTGCTGAGAGTGCTTCGGGTGAATCCAAAGCTCTACCCGGTACTATGCTTGGGTTCCAACTGCCGAAATCTCCGTTAAAACCTACTCCATCCCATCTAAAACCTCCCAGCTATTGAAGCCCTCTCCAGCCCATCCTCCCCCAAACGGCCATATACAGACACAGACTGTGCTTTCTTGTTGGCCGAGTCTGGGTTGAAAAATCAACACCTGGACTAATGCTGAATTGCCTGTGTTGTATTTCTTGGGGTTTTAGTTTCAATGTTATTGTAAAATTTGGTATCAGTGTATATATTCTTGACTTGTCCATTGAATAAATCAGCAGTGAACCGGGTCAGAAGCGATCTTCCAACGCTCCTGCCCCATAGATCGCTATCTGAATGTCTACCGCAAGTTTCCGGGAGGCAAAAGGGAGGTGAGAGTTGTTAGAGTAGGTCGAGACAGAAAGCAGGAGGAATCCCTCCTGTATGGGCCCACCGCTGGACCACCAGGGCTTATGGCAGGCCTGGTGGAGGCCTGCAAGGCACTGGGAGAGAGGGGAGACAAGTTTCAGAGCCTTGCAAGGCAGAAGAGGGAGGGGTCTGGGTGCACGGCCTGCCAGGGCAGGGCACTTGAATATAAACCTCCCGGTTTATATTTCAGCCAACTTAATTTTTTGGGGGAGAGGGAAGATTACCTCAGTTTATATTTGGGTAGGTTTAAATTCAAGTATATACAGTATGTTTTTCTTTATGACTCCTCACTTCACTCTCACTAAAAACCTCACAACATCAAATACAATTACCAACATTGTAATATAACAACTAAAAAGAAGAGGAAAGAATAGATGAACTGTGTATCAACAAAACTCACAATATCATCAAAACAAAGCTAGACAGGGCCTATTAATCTGCCCACAATTATTATTCTTTATAGGCTTTATGGGCAATACTTCAAAGCTTTATAAGCTTTATAGGCAATTACTTCAAAGCCTTCTGGTCTCATGCTCAAAGCCAGTCCAGCGCAGCCCAGCCCAGCTCAGAAGCAGGAGGATCTCCGATGCACCGCCCAGCCCAGGCCGCGCCAGAAGAGGGAGGATCTTCGGGCACCGGCACTGGTGCCAAGTTGGGTAAAGGAAGTGTCATTGACTGCTCAGGGGGGGGGGGGGGAAGTAGGATCGCGATGGAGGGGGGGGCAACGCGAGTGAGGGTGGGATGCCGGATCGCTGGGGGGGATGCCGGATCGCGGGGGGGGGGGGCGCTCATACAGCGAGGCAAGCTCAGTTTACGAGGCACCAAGTTTCCGAATGTTTTGCTCGTCTTGCAAAACACTCGCAAACTGGTGCACTCGTAAACCGAGGTACCACTGTATAGCGGAACTGTTTCAACTAGTAGACAACCTGTTGATCAAATCGTGAAAGATTCCGGAGGACTGGAAGGTGGCGAATGTTACACCGATCTTCAAAAAAGGTTTGGGGAGGGCGGGACCCGGGAAACTACAGACCGGCGAGTCTGACTTCGGTACCGGGAAAGATGGTAGAGGCACTAATAAAGGACCGCATCACTGATCACCTTGACGGTCACGGGCTGATGAGGACCAGCCAGCAAAGGCAGATCTTGTTTGACAAACTTGCTGCACTTCTTCGAGGGAGTAAACAGACAGATAGACAAGGGCGACCCGGTCAACATTGTGTATCTGGATTTTTAGACTACTTCGGAAAATTGCGAGCCATGGAATCAAAGGTGAAATACTGATCTGGATTAAAAACTGGCTGGAGATAGGAAACAGAGAGTGGGGGTAAATGGACAATAATCGGACTGGAAGAGCGTCACCAGTGGGAAGCCACAGGGCTCGGTGCTTGGACCCGTGCTCTTCAACATCTTTATAAATGATCTGGACATTGGTCAGAGTAGTGAAGAGACAGGGGGATTGCAAAGATCTTCAATGTGACATAATCAGGCTCGAGGAATGGGCATCGACATGGCAGATGAGGTTCAACGTGGATAAGTGTAAAGTGATGCATGTCGGTAACAAAAATCTCATGCACGGATACAGGATGTCCGGGGCGGTACTTGGAGAGACCTCCCAGGAAAGAGACTTGAGTTATTATTGACAAGTCAATGAAGCCATCCGCGCAATGCACAGCAGTGGCGAAAAGGGCAAACAGAATGCTAGGAATGATAAAGAAGGGGATCACGAACAGATCAGAGAAGGTTATCATGCCTCTGTATCAGGCCATGGTGTACCCTCACCTGAAATACTGCGTCCAGCACTGGTCGCTGTACATGAAGAACGACACGGTACTACTCGAAAGGGTCCAGAGAAGAGCGACTAAAATAGTTAAAGGGCTGGAGGAGTTTCTGTACAGCGAGAGATTAGAGAAACTGGGCCTCTTCTCTCTCGAAAAGAGGAAATTGAGAGGAGACATGATCGAAACATTCAAGATACTGAAGGGAATAGACTTAGTAGATAAAGACAGGTTGTTCACCATCTCCAAGGTAGGGAGAACGAGAGGGCCCTCTCTAAAATTGAAAGGGGATAGATTCTGTACGAACGTAAGGAAGTTCTTCTTCACCCAGAGAGTGGTAGAAAACTGGAATGCTCTCCCGGAGTCTGTTGTAGGGGAAAACACCCTCCAGGGATTCAAGACAAAGTTGAACAAGTTCCTGCTCAACTGGAAAGTACGCAGGTGAGGCTGGGATCATTTAGAGCACTTGTCTTTGACCTAGGGGCCGCTGCGTGAGCGGACTGCTGGGCACGATGGACCACTGGTCTGACCCAGCAGCAGCAGTTCTTATGTTCATTTAAATAACTGTGTATCAAACTTGCTGTTCACTTGAAAATGACCCCTCCAACTCTTATGCTTCCAGGTTCCTTGCCCTCACATCCTCAATCAATCTCCAGTTGTGCTCAATCACCCCTACACAGCAGAATGGATCCTGCATGGACCTAATCGTTTCCTCCAACTGCTCGACCATCATTCTGCAATACATATGCCAAGAAAACGGACTCTACCCCAAAACAATATCACTGACATCCACACCTAAAACCACTAACCTTGACCTGACCAAAGTAGAAAACTTCAGGCCAGTAGCAGGGATTCCATGGACTGCAAAACTACTTAAATTCTGCATAAGTACACAACTAGCTAAATTCATAGATCAAACAGATGGATTCCACTGATCACGACATGGTTTCAGACCTAGGCACAGCACTGAATCCCTGCTACTTGAACTAATATCTAAAGTAAGTTATCAACTCAGCAAAGGCAAACAATCTATACTGCTACAATTTGATAACTCTGCAGCATTTGATGCAACAGACCACTCTCTCCTAAATGAACTTGGAGTACAGGGTGTAGTACTGCAATGGTTTTCACAATTCCTATAAAACAGAACTTATGAAGTCTGGAAAGAAGACAAGAGATCACAAAAACAGAAGTCCAACTGCGGATTCCCACAAGGTCACCAATATCTCCTGCATTATTTAACAAAGAGCACTAGGGAATATCCTTCCCTCAACCAAGGATCATATCTTCATTCTCTGCATAGCCAAAAAATCCTTCAATAGCACCATAATGCACCTGAAGAATACCATCAATGACCTAAGTACCTGGACAATGAGAAACTCCAAGTTTCAAGTTTATTTTTAACTTAATGAATCGCTTATTAAATTTTACTAAGCGATGTACAAATTAAAACAAGTAAAATATCATTTACATCAAAATAATCAGTAAATAATCAGTAAATAATATGGGTTAAATGGACTGACATACAAACTTACAGATACATATGGAAAAGAAGGGCTGAACTACAATTATTATTATTAGGTAAAGGAGAGGACATAAATAGTAAAAACAATTGGAAAAAGGGGGAATAAAAAGTTGGGGTTTTTTTTCCATTTCATTATTCTTTTCCTTTAGAAAGAAAAGAGAGAGAGAAAAAAAAAGAATAATTAAAAAAAAAAGTAAACATTAAATATATTTATAAATTAAAAGCGTCTTTAAAAAGAAAGCTCTTCAGTTTGCCTTTAAAATGCAGTGTTCTCCCCAGGGCCTTTCAGCCAGGCGCTACGCCCAGCTAATTTAGATGAGCGCCCGGCTGTAATCTCGATCGCAATCCTGCTGCTGCTGCCGCCTTCTGCTCAACATTTTAAAAAAAAATCTTCTCACCGGCTTGGAGATTTACCGGGCTGATTCGGCACATCCTGAATCGCAGGAGCCTGACTTTTTTTTTTTTTTTTAACGCCAGCAAGCGACTTGAACCCATGCTCCGGGGCTCTAACATGCATGCCGCTTCCCTCCGAAACCGGAAGTCACGTCCCGAGGGGGGAAGAGAAGGAAGTCGGCATGCATACGCCCCGGAGCATGGGTTTGCTATAGGAGACAGGTCAGCTTACAACTTGCTCTTGCTTGCTTCGGGCTTTCCTCGCTGCCGGGTCCTGCCTACTTTCTGTTTCTGTAAAGGCAAGACCCGTCAACGAGGAAGGCCCGAAGCAAGCAAGAGCAGCGAGTTGTAAGCTTCCCTCCGTTGCTGACTTATGGAAGATATGTCAGCGATGGAAGGAAGCTTACAACTTGCCTTAGTCCAGCCCTGCACAACATGCGGCCCAAAACGGATCTCACTGCCGATATGGCTCCCACTCCGCTCTCCTTTGAAGATTAGCTCAGGAGGCAAGATTTAGCCCGAGATCAGACGAACATTAAAGGGCATCTGAGCAGATTGAGGAGAACATGTCCTGTTTTTCCATGCCTAAAAATACCACCTTGTCTAATGCAATCTCTGATCAGATCCTTATGAGTGATGCAACTATGTATGCTGGACAGTCTCCTCCAGTAAACAGAGCTTTAAAGCCTTCAGCCATACAGAACCAGATGGTCAAAATGCTCTGAAGAGTAGTATTGCCAAGGGATCTGTCTCACAAGTTTCTGCTGCTGGAAGATGTAAACACAGCACAAGAAATAGAGACTTGTGGCATTCTGTGTGGAAAGCTGATGCATAATGAATTTACTATTACCCATGTAATAGTGCCAAAGCAATCTGCTGGACCAGACTACAGTACAGTGATATGGGGAATATGGAAGAATTATTCAGTGTTCAAGATCAACATGTTCTCCTCACAGAAGAAAAACGGAGAGAAAGAGAGAGGCAGATACTGGAGAGGGGGGGAGAGAAGGGAAGGAGATAGAGATATCAGACCATGGGGTGGAGTGGGAAGGAAGGAAGGAAGGAAAGGAGAAGAGAGAGATGTCAGAGCATAGGGGAGGGGTGGAGACAAAAAATCGAGAGGGGTTGAAGCTGAAATAAATCATGTACAAAGGAGAGAAAGGGCACAGGATATAGAGTTTACTGAAGAGACATAGAAAGAGAGAAGATACCATATGGAACAGAGAGAGGGCAGACACTGGATGGAAAAGGCAGAAAGGGTGGACAGTTGATGCAAGGGGCAGAGATAGGGTGGACAGTAGATGGAAGGGGTAGAGAGAGGGTAGAGGCTGGGTGGAAGGGGCAAAGAGAGAGGACAGATGTTGCATGGAAGGGAGCGAGGACAAATGCTGAATAGAAAGAAGAGAGTGAAGAGAAGATGACTAAAGCAGAAACGACAAAAGGTAGGAAAAAAAATATTTTTTTTGCTTTACGTAGAATCAAGTAGTATTGTAACTGTATTGATTAAAATTTATCAATAGGAAATGGAAATAAGGCAATTTTGGGGGGGGACCAAACCCCTTTCCTCAGATCAGGACAGGATACCATAACAGCTGTATACTGTACTGTCTTGAAGAAAGATTTGGCCTCTGAAAGCTAATTGAAAAATGGATTAGTCCAATAAAATGGTATTTTCATATTTCTCATTATTTGTTTTATTTCTATTTGTTAATGTGTAAAGTGGTGACTTATGTAGAAGTTTTTTTTCAAATTTACATCTACTGTCTTTATATTTTGCACAATATTAGGGGACATGTGTCACTGTTTCTGTGGTGTTGCATTGTATGAAGAGTCTGGTTTCTACATATTTCTATTTTTAGTTTGTGATTATTCCATATTGGGCGAGGGTGTATCTGTGTTCTGTGTGTATGAAAAGGACATGGCTTTCTGTTAGCATCGACTACAGGATCAATTGACTGTGTAGGATCTGGTTTGTTTAGTTTTCCAATGCGTGTGTTGGTGTTCTCGTGCTCACTGCAGTGTTTAAGTTGCTGCCTTTTCCTAGATGCACCCTTATTGTGTGACTCATGGATTATTACTAAAAATATCTTTTTTTATATAGAGGAGGGGGTTGTTAAAAAAATGATTAGCACTGGCTGTCATATATACTAGGTACATCACTGGATTTAATGACCCTATTCTAACTTTACTGTTGACGTAGGTGTTGTCCTCCCAACACACAGACACACACATTATAAAGAATTAAATTAAAGTTGTATTATCATCAAGCAGCTTTCTAATGACATTATAAGCAAATAAAAATAAAATATTTTTAATACATTGCTAATTATTACCTGCATCTTTACTTTACTGTTTTGCCCTAGCTCTTACTTTGCACTATAGCAAAATAAAAAGGAAGCAGATAAAGATCAATCACACAGGTGCCCTTCAAGGCTCAGTAACACCTCTCCATAAATTATGTGGAAGAGGTCTGGAAGTGGGGATAGCATCTATTTCATATCCTCAGTGAGACCTCAGGAAGGAACCTAGTGATCAAAACATTATTAGAGGTATTGTACAGCCATTTCTTGTATGACTGGATGAGCTATATTTATCTTTTTTTTTAATTCATGCAGAAATAAATGGTTAGATTGAACCTAATGACTTCATTAACACATTTCCCTTTTTTAAACCTCTATACCATTTAAAAGAGGGTGAATATCTAATTATTCACTTCTAGAATTGGATACTTCTTAGATTTAGTAAAAATATTCTGGCACAAGTGTCAAACCTTAAAAAAGGAAGTCATATCGAGCATTGGAAAATAATAATAATTAACTAATATAAATAGTATACATTTAATTTTCTCCACTACCAAATTTCCCCGCCCCGCCCCACCCAGCTACTTTTTCATGCCACCCGGCTGGAAAAAATTTCTGGGGAGAACACTGAAAATGGTTTAAGTCATTTTCATCTCTAAGGTACTGGGGTAAGGCGTTCCATAATTGTGGAGCCATTACAGAAAAAATGTCATCCCTCAACTGAACAAGTCTAGGAATATTATGGTTTGGAGACTACAACTACCAAGAACTGAGCTAGATCTATCCACTGGTAAGAATCTAAAGATAGAGAATACCTCCAAAGTCCTGGGAGTCACTCGAACTTAACCTTCAACACACGCATTATCACTCTAGATAAAAAATTCTTCTTTAAGATGAGACAACTGAGGACAATAAGACCAGTTTTGACAAACCAGCTTCAGGGACAGTAGCACAATCTATCCTAATACCATAGCTGAACTATTGCAACGCACTATATTGTGGCATTACAGAAAAGGAAAGAAACATCAACTACTACAAAACACAGCTGCAAGACTAATTCTAAAAAGGAACTGATACGAGAAGGCAAGTCCACTATTAAAGCAACTATACTGGATGCTGGTAAAAAAGAACTGGGTGTACTGATAGATAGGACCTTGAAACCGTTGGCACAATGCGCGGCAGTGGCAAAGAAAGCAAATAGAATGTTAGGCATGATAAAGAAAGGAATCACGAGTAGATCGGAGAAAGTTATAATGCCGCTTTATAGGGCAATGGTCAGACCACACTTGGAATACTGTGACCAACATTGGTCTCCCATCCTAAAGAAGGATATAAAACTGCTGGAGAGGGTGCAGAGACGAGCAATGAAGCTAATAAAAGGTATGGAGAACTTGGAATACGAGGAATGACTTAAGAGACTGGGATTGTCTCCCTTGAGAAAAGGAGACTGCGAGGGGATATGATCGAGACTTTCAAAATACTGAAAGGAATCGAGAAAATAGAGCAGGAAAAAAAATTATTTACAATGTCCAATGTCACACATCATGGACAAGAGGACATGGACTGAAGCTAAGGGGGGACAAGTCCAGGACAAATATCAGGAAGTTCTGCTTCACGCATCGAGTGGTGGATACCTGGAATGCTCTCCGAGAGGAGGTTATTGCGGAATCCACCGTTCTAGGATTTAAAAGAAAACTAGATGCACATCTTCTTACCTCACACAAAATTGTCATTTCTTTAATAAGACATTAACTCTTTTTTTCTGAGGCCCTCCAAGTACCTACAAATCCAAAATGTGGTCCTGCAAAGGGTGTGAGTTTGAGACCATTGATCTAAGGCAATCCATCAACTACCTTGAATTCTGGAAGAAACTAAAGATTTACCTCTTTTCACTATAACCACTTTCTTATGTCTCATTCCTAAGCCAATGCTCCTACTAATAAAGCAACTTAAGAACCTGATCTAAATCTTATTGTAAACTGCATAGATTCCTCGCAGAAAATTGCAGTATATAAAAGACACTGTACTGTATTGTAATACAATCCTTCCCCTCTCTAACCATCATCTGTTAATAATCACAATTCCTCACCCCATCCCCTCAGACCCAGCTATTCGCCACCAATATGTTTAGGAACTTTCAGGCTATTGACCCTAGAGCCCATTGTTGTCTCATCCCTCTCCTCAACTACTATATCACACAAAACTGTCAATGAAACCATCCTCTCCTATAATACCATTCTCTCCTGTGCTCTAAATACCCTTGTTCCTCCAATTTCATGCCCTTTTAGGCATGCCAGACATCAACCTTGGCTGATCTTCCGCATCCACTACCTGCACCCATTCCACTGAATGTCTCTGGCTTAAATCCCTTGCGCACACCAACTTCATACACTTCAAATTCATGCTGACATCATTCCAGTCTGTCCTCTCATTGGCCAAACAAGAATACTATACCCACTTAAACACCTCTCTTAGCTCCAACCCTTGCCATCTCTTCACCACACTAAACTACCTACTCAAAGCAGCCTCATCCCCTATCCCTCCTTCAATATCTTCCCAGACTATGGCAGAGTTCTTCTACAATAAGATTCAGAAGATTCACCTTGAGCTCTCAACCAGGCTACCTCCCCCTCCCCTCCCTCCACCTGTTCCTTCTACTAACCTCCTCTCAACAACTGCCATGCTCTCTTCCTGAAATCACTGAGGAGGAAACCACACATCTTCTGTCATCCTTCAAACCCACTACCTGCTCCTTCAATCTGATTCCTACTCACCTAATCAGCGCTATCTCACCCGCTGTCATCCCTCCTATCACATCCTCAACCTCCTATCACATCCTCATGCCTTCAAACATGCCGTTGTCACACCCTTCCTCAAAAAAAACCTCACTGGACCCCACGTGCCTCGGAAGCCGGTGCAACACATAAAGCTGGATTTTATCAGCACAAAAAGATGGTCAGATAGCCTGAACTCGCTGGTGACCTCGAGATATTGAAGAAGCACCTCTCAACATCCAACTTCTTCAGAATCCGGTCCTTTTTCTTTGAACCTATGGACTGGAAAGCTGGCAATCTGATTTCCTGATTGACATGGAACGACAAAACCACCTTCGGTTGAAAGGAAGAACAGTGCGCAAAGAGACTACAGGTCTGCAGCAGTCGGGTTTTAGGATAGTAAAACCCGATTCAAAATAGCCAAGCAAATGTTAGTGAATCAACTGCTTGGCTATTTTGTATGGGGTTTCACTAATTTGCATGGCTGTATCGGGAAATGGGTGATCGAGGAATTAACTAGCTACCTCTATCCCTCCAACCTCAACACTTTCTTACAACACCTAACAGCCTCCATCCTAACAAATATTTAAAAAAAAACACAAAAACAACAACTTTTGTAAATGGCAGGTAGAAGTAGAAGTAGCAAGACTTCTATCAAGACAGGCAGTCCAGTCACCGAAAGTACCCAGGGGATGGCTACGGTCTTCGTACAGATGGAAGGGAAGCCAGGACAGAAGGCAAAGGTCTCTGTACAGACCGAGGCCATCCCCTCAAAGATGTCTACAGTCTCTACACAGACGGAAGGAATGGATCAGCCAGATGAAAGCCTTTTGCTAGAGCTGAGGAGCCTGAGAGAGGAGGTTCAGCGCTTAAGATGTATCCGAGACGACGAGACCTTCATCGACGGAGTAATCCAGGAGCTGTCTCAGATCGCCAAATAGGAACCTGACAAGACCATCCTAGAGACACCCAAAGCATCCAAACCTGCAAACTTGAGACCAACCGTCGGAATACAGGAAGTGGCTGGGGACGCTGATTCCTGGCAGCTGGTGACTTCCTCCACAGGAAAACGCAGAAGACCTTATTCTGTCTCTTTCTCTCACATATAGGGCGGCTCTACATCGACACCACAAATCACCCTAAGGAACAGATACCAGCTGCTACAGGAAGGTCCTGACAATGAGGAACAGGAAGTTGTTCAGCAGACGGTTCCAGTTCCGGAGTCAACAGATCGGCCCACCCCTAAGAAGCGCAGAGTGGTGGTCATCGGGGATTCGCTGCTGAGGGGCACCGAGGGTCCAATTTGTAGATCAGACCTGCAATCAAGAGAGGTCTGCTGTTTGCCAGGGGCCAGGATCCGAGATGTAACCACTTGCCTGGACAGACTCATCAAGCCCGGTGACCACTTCCCCATGATTCTCATCCACGTCAGAACCAACGACACCGCCAGGAGCACCCCGGAGAGCATACCTGAAGACTTCAGAGCCCTGGGTGAGAAGCTGAGGAGGATGGATGTGCAGGTGGTCTTCTCTTCGATCCTCCAGTAAGGGGCAAGGGCAGTGCCAGGGAGGATTGCATCCAGAGGGCAAACTACTGGCTGCAGGGATGGTGCAAGGAGATGAACTTTGGGTTCTTGCACCATAGAGAGGCATTGCAAGGACTACAGGGACCAGACGGGTTACACCTGACCAGAAGAGGGAAGAACGTCCTTGGACACCGTCTAGCCCGCCTACTACACAGGGCTTTAAACTAGGTAAGTTGGGGGAGGATACGGGCACAAACAACCTACCTGGCAAGCTAAGCTGCCAATACTTTTTTGAGACTAAGGTAAGTAAACACTGATCTGGGTCAGGGGAGAGTATACACACTTTCGAGTCTGGGGTTGGCTCACATTATAATTCTGGGTCACATTGTAATTCTGGGTCTAAGGGGAGTACACATTGTAATTCTGGGTCTAGGGGGAGTACACATTTTAATTCTGGGTCCAGCGAGAGAACACACATTGCAAATTGTACTAAAGGTGTTCAAGTAGCCCAAGCGGGAATACCCCCACAGGGTACACACATTTCCGAGTCTGGGATAGGAACACACTGTAGTTCTGGGTCTGGGGAGTCCGGGATAGGTGCACGTTGTAACTCTGGGTCTAGGGAAAGTACAAAACATGCAAATAATGCTAAAGGTGTCCAAGTAGCTCAAGCGGGAACATCCCCACTGAGACGTAACAAACATACAACATGGAGGGCTATGTACGTAAACGCCCACAGTCTGGGAAACAAGATCCTGGAATTAGAAACAGAAATGAGGAATGCCAACCTGGATGTGGTGGCGATATCTGAGACCTGGCTCACGGACTCCCACGGGTGGGACATGGTCTTACCGGGTTACAACTTGCTTCGCCAGGACAGGGAGGGCAAAATGGGAGGAGGTGTAGCATTATATACTAAAGATGACATTAAGGTCACCAGAATCACAGATGTCCACTACATTGGGGAATCCCTTTGGGTAAATTTGGCCAGAGGGAAGGACAAATGCCTGTATCTTGGCGTAATATACAGACCCCCAAGACAACAGGATGACCTAGATATGGAATTAATCGGAGATATAGAGAATATCACCTTGCGTGGGGACACAGTATTGTTAGGTGACTTCAACATGCCTGATGTGGATTGGGACACGTTTTCCTCTGCTTCCGGCAGCAGCAGGAGGCTATTAAACTCTATGAAGGGAGCAAGACTCAGGCAACTGGTGTTGGAACCAACAAGGGATCAGGCAATACTGGACTTGATACTTACCAATGGAGAAAGTGTCACAGAGGTCTTGGTGGGCGACACACTGGCCTCCAGTGACCACAACATGGTATGGTTCAATCTCAGGAAAGGTTTCACTAAATCTACCACACTGACCAAGGTCCTCAAATTCAAGGACACAAACTTCAAAGAAATGGGAGACTTCGTTCACCAGGCGCTACAAAGCCAAGCAGAAACCGATAACGTGGAAGAAATGTGGTCGACTTTGAAAGCCACCATACAAGAAGCAATAAACCGCTATGTTAAATCAGTAAGTAAACGTTGAAGGAACAATAAGCCACAGTGGTTCTCTGCGGAGATTTCGGACCTCATCAAGGAGAAGAAAAAAGCATTCATCTCTTACAAACAATCAGGGAAACAGGACTCTAGGGAAGTCTATGTGGCCAAGTCAAAAGCTGTCAAAACAGTAGTTAGGGAGGCCAAATTCCGCATGGAGGAGTCTCTAGCGAAGAACATCCAGAAAGGAGATAAATCCTTCTTCAGGTATATCAGTGACAGAAATAAGAACTCAGGCGGGATACTACGTCTTAGGAAACCAGGGGGTCACGTGATGCTGGAGACCTGATCGGATGTGCCTCTCTGCAGCTCCGGGCCACTCCGCCCTAAAACTTGCTTAAAACCCGCGGATTTGGGAGGTGCATCGCGCTCTTCCCTTCCCTGCAAACCGGCGGGCGGAGTGCGCCTCCGCGTTGTTCTTTTCTGGGCATTTCGCGCTGGTTATGCCGACTAAATTTCAAAGAGGAACGAAAGCTAAACACTCTGTGAAGGGCCCTAAGATGGCGGAGCAGCACGCGGTGCCGATGTTCACCCTGCAGGACGCGGCCGTGCAGGAACTCACGCGCTCCCTAACCCTGGTGATGGAAGATAAGCTCACCAAAATTCAGTCTTTTATGGAGGAGATGAGAGAGCGCTTAGAATCTCAGACGAACCGTCTGCAACGCGCAGAGGACCGCATTGCTCAACAGGAAGTGCGCACGGATAGCTTTGAGGAGCGTCTCCGCACTCTGGAAACATTGGCTAAAACCCTAACGGAGCGAGCGGAGGACCAGGAGAATCGCGGTCGCCGGAACAACCTGCGCTTCATCGGAATCCCTGCCTCCGTGCGCAACGTGGATCTCCGCTCTCGCCTTGAAGCGTGGCTGCCGGAGGCCTTTGATATACAGGCCCCTCTGGCCCCGCTGTTGATCGAGCGGGCACATCGAGTGGGGATCCGCAACGAGGGAGAGCAGCGACCGCGGCCAGTCATAGCACGCTTTCTCAATTTTGCTGTGAAGGAGAGGATCTTGTTTCTGTACCAAAAAGGGAAGGCTACAGTTTGAGGGTCATAAAATCCTCATTTTCCAAGATTTCTCACCACATGTTTCCTATCAGCGACGTGCTATGGCACCTTTCTGCAATGAGCTCTTCAAACGGCACATCAGGGTTAATCTCCTATACCCAGCTCGGGCCCGAATATTCTACAACAACAAAGTCACCTTTCTGGACACCCCGCAGGCTATGGAACACTTTATTCAAAAGCTTCCCCCTGTGATCGATCCTCCTCAGCCGGGTGATTGAAGGCTTTGCTATGCTTTTCTTTGAACTTGGATTGCTATTATATCCCTGTGGCCTGGGTGCTGCTGGGATCTGTGGGCCTTGTTTCTTGTTACTTCCTGCAGCCCTGACTGTACATGTTCCTGATTTGGAATCTTCTCCTATGTCGGGGGACTACATCGGTTTCCTGCATTTCCTCCTCTTCTCGGTTCCTTCGGGAGTGTGAGGGGGAGACTGTGGAACTACACCGAACTACTGACCGATGACTGCTGTCTTCGATCTAGCACCAGGCGCTCCCTTGGTGGGGCGCCTCTCACATGTTATACTTTATAAGTGTTCCTTATTATACCTGTTTCTAGGGTACATGCCTTTTCTTAGTTGTTCCGCTGTTATTTGTGTCTCAGCTTTTGGTGTTTATATGCAACTGACTGATATGCCTTTTATGTTTTTTGGGTTATCCTCTTTTATTTAACACTTCCCCTTAGTTGGGTAGGGGTGACCCGGAGCTGCTGTATCTATGCTGTTCTGTTGTATTGGGGTAGACTGTATGGTCTGGGGGGGAAGGGGAGGATGATTGGCGGGGGGGGGGGACGCAGTTGCTGGAATGTGTGTGTGTGTGTATGTGTATGCTTGGTTGGATGGCTGGTGAATTGTCTGGGATTCTAGGGCATAGTGATTTGTCTGGTGTTTGGTTGAGACGGATGCCGCAACAGATGGATAGCATTCTCCATGATATGGGGAGGAGGGGGATTTGGCTGGGACGCTCCCTCTCTCCTCTATGGTTTTTGGTTTATTTCATTGCATTTCATATATTTATTTTTCATACTGGCTAACTTGAATGTTAATTCTTTAAATGTTGATGGTTTTCATTCTCCTGTGAAACGCACCAAGATTTTATCTTACTTGAAGAAGGAACACTGTGACATAGCATTTCTTCAGGAGACCCACCTGTCCGCCACAGAACATCTCAAACTCCGGAGGGACTGGGTGGGAAAGGTGGGCTTCTCTGCATACTCTTCCCGAAAACGTGGGGTGGCGATCTTGATTCATAAGAATATTCCCTTCCATGTCCAAAAGGAAATTAAGGATCAGGAGGGCAGATACCTATTTCTGATTGGAGATCTGTGGGATTCCCCTCTAGTTTTGGGTACGGTTTATGCTCCGAATGTTTACTCACATGAATTTTTTTTCCTCCTTGGTGGGGATTTTGGCCGCCTACTCTTCCCACCAGTTAATTATAGGGGGAGATTTCAATGTAGTGGCGGAGCCCCTTTTGGATTGTAGACCGGCTAAAAATGCCTCTCGGGGACACTATAACAAGGGGATACCTTTTCTCCTGCAAGAATTGGGCTTGTTGGATGCCTGGCAAACCCTAAATTCACTTTTCCTTCTATTCCCACCCTCATAACGTATACTCTCGCATTGATTACATTCTAATCTCTGATGGCCTGTTTTCTAAATTGACCAAAACAGGTATGGCCGCTCCTTTGGTGTCGGACCATGCGCTCTTGGGTGCCACTCTGCAATTCTCTCCTGCCTCTCCTGGTAGGATTTGGCGGATGTCTCCTCACCTATACTCGGACCCTTCTTTTCGCACTTATTTGGGGCAGCGGTGGGAAGAGTTCCTTCAGATGAACGATGCGGAGGATGTGAGCCCGGTTACATACTGGGAAGCGGCCAAGGCCGTTTTGCAAGGTCACGTACTGGCCTATTCTGCTGCTGCTAAGAAAAAACGGGATGCGGAATTGTTGTCCTTGACTGCTGAGTTACAGCGTTTGCGCTGCTCACACATCTCGAGCCTTACAAGTGATTTGCGGGATAGGCTTTTGGACGTCAAACATCGGGTTAATGATATTATCTCCCAACGGGCCTCTCGAAATATATACTTCTACAAATACAAGCTGCATGCTTGGGGTAATAAAACCGGTCGCTTACTTGCCAATTTGATCCGACCTCCTAGAGCCCAACATGTTATTACTCATATCAAGGATGGGGCGGGGGGGGGGTGCATACTCAGCAACAGGCAATTACAAACCAATTTCTTCAATTTTACCAGAGGCTTTATGCCGAACAGCCGCCTGATGACAAAGCGCGAGATGCCTTTTTCTGCAATCTGTCCTTGCCCACGGTCTCTGAACAACAGAAGATGGAGCTTAACCAACCGATTAGTGGGGAAGAGCTGCAGTTAGCTATTCGAAAACTCAAGCTGGCTAAAACTCCTGGGCCAGACGGCTTTGGCCCGGAGTTTTATAAACTCCTGCCCCCACCGGCCTTGGGCTCTCTGCAAGCTTATTTTATGGGACTTCGGTCAGACACACCTCCCGGTAACACTCATAACAGCGCTCAAATTATCATCTTGCCAAAACCGGGGAGACCTGTGGACCAGCTGGGTTCATATCGCCCCATATCACTCCTGAATCAGGATGTTAAAATCCTTGCCGGGATATTGGCGTCGCGCCTTAATATGATCCTACCGAACCTGATCCACGAGGATTAGGTGGGCTTTGTGCCAGGGAGGCATGCCTCCATGAACTTACTTAAGGTGCTCACGGTATTGCAGCTTCCATATCATGCCTCCGATAGGGCTTTAATAACCAGTCTTGACGTAGAGAAGGCGTTCGATATGGTTTCCTGGCAACACCTCTTTTGGATCTTTGACCGCTATGGCATTTCCGGGGACTTAGTCACCTGGGTGGCAGCTTTATACACTAGCCCTAAATCTCAGCTGATGATCAATGGGGGGATCTCGGAACCCTTTTTTCTGGGTCGGGGCACACGGCAGGGCTGCCCATTGTCCCCTCTGCTATTCCTTTTATCTCTTGAACCCCTGGCCATCCGAATCCGTCAGGACAGGGATCTTCAAGGCTTGAGCATCGGAGGACACAAATTTCGTATTAGTATGTTCGCTGATGATATGCTGCTTTACGTTCGACACGCCGATGTCAACCTTCCTCGCTTGATGAATATTATTAATTCGTTCGGACTCTTTATTGGTTTAAAGGTTAATTATGAAAAAACTGAAGCCTTACTGTTGCATGATTCCCAGGGTGATCTTTGGTTCCAGGGGTTGGGAGTGGGCATTGCACCTGGGAAATTGAAATATTTAGGGATTTATCTTTACCGGGATCCGAAAAAGCTATATGAAGCCAATATAACGGCGACGATTGGCAGGATCCACTCCCTCTGTCATAAATGGCGCTCCCTTCCCTTATCCCTGATGGGCCGGGTAGCCCTGGTGAAGATGGTTCTCTTCCCAAAACTTTTGTACGCGATACAGTCAGTGCCCTTCTGGGTCAGTCATGAAGACGAACGCTACTATAACTTTATTGTCCGTAAATTTATTTGGAATGCCAAACAGGCGCGCATTGGATTCCTCAAACTGTCTCGAGCTAAGGGACAGGGGGGGGCTTGGGCTACCAGACATCCGCCTCTACAACGTCGCATCTCTCTTTCGTTGGATCCATGAACGTTTGACATTGCACAGGCGTTATTCCCCTCTGGATCTTCTGACTACTTGCTGTTCTCCAGTATCTTTTGTTTCATTCATGCATGGGATTCAGAGTTCGCCAGTCTCTTTGAGGTACCCCTCGTTACATTACCTATATGCCTTTCAGAGAGCTTGGGTGTGGTGGCGGAAACTTCAGCACAAAGTGCCTCACCCGTCCCCCTTTCTATCTCTGATTGGCAACCCTAATTTTGTACCTGGTTTTCGGGGCTTGCCCGGTTTGAGGGGCCGTGCTGAGAGTGAGTCCACCATACGCGATCTATTATACTTGGGGGGCGGACGTTTCCCTTCTTTTTCTTTACTTTGTACCCACTGGGGGCTCCCCACTAACCAGTCTTATCTCTATATTCAAATTAAACATTATTATGACTCTCTGACCCATATTTCGCCTACCACTTGGGATTGTGGATCTTTGGATGAAAGGGCTCTCGATGTGCCACCCCACAAGAACAAGATTGCTACCTGGTACGCAGAGGGTAGGGAGAGTCAGGGAACGCAGTGTCTTCAGCCCATAGTATCGGACTGGACTAGGGACTTGGGATTGACAGTGTCTCTTTCTGATATACATATTTTCTTTCAGAATATATACTTGTTTGTTAAATCTGTCTCTTTACAAGAAACCCAATTTTGCATACTGCACAGAGCATATCTTACCAGATCTAGGGGTTTTCACATGGGGCTGTGGCCTGATAATTTATGTGTTAACTGTCATCTCTCCCCAGGCACCTATTTGCACTCATTTTTCCTCTGCCCGAAGCTTACCTTCTGGGTCCAGGTCCACAGGTGCTTGGAGGACGTCCTAGGCTGCACCATCCACTGGAATCCACCTGCCTTACTGTTGGGCGATGTGCAGGACTTATCTCAACAGAACCTCAATGTGACCTCACAGAAATTTGTTCTCCATGCTATCTTGGTGGGGAAAAAGCTCATTTTGCAACACAGGGCTTCCCCGGAGGTACCCTCCTTTTCTGCATGGTCCAGTCGCATGGACACTTTGGCTTCATTTGAGCTGCAAACTTACTCTCAGCGCTCGCAGGCTCACTGGAAGGATTATTGTGCACTTTGAGATACCTTTTTGAAGCACTGTTCTGCATCTACTTCATAACTAATGCCTTTCTGGTGTTCCATGGACTTGTCTCCATACTTGCCTTAGTAATTTTTTATTATGGTTTAGCCTTAGTCTTTGACTTTGACATTGCCTTTGCCTTGACAGATGCCTGTATCTCTTTCCACAATATCTATCACCATTGGTACTGATTTATGTGATTTCTATCCTTTAACCTGTCTTAGCCGTCGGGTACGGTGTCCCTAGTAGTCTGCTTGGTGAATGTGAGTCTGTATTGAAAGGGTGTGTATGGGGGGGTGCAGGTTGCTTAGTGTGCGCTGTATGGATGGTGATGGTATGTATGGGGGTGTATCTGCGGGGTTTTTCCTCTGCGTCCAGAGTATAGTTAGTTTCTTCCTTAAAACACTGGGTGCTTGAGATGACGGCATTCCGGCCTCTTATCAGAGTGCTTTCTTTTACATACATATTATATCTGCTTAATTTCTCTTCTCCTCCCTGTTTCTTACTAAAAAAATATATAAAAAAGCACAAAAAAATAAATCCTTCTCTTTCCTCTGTTAAATCTTATTTCCTCTTCCTGCATTTTTGTTTAAAATACTGTGTTTTAGGTGGTATAGAGCCCATATTTCTGGTGCCTGTGGCTCAGGGTGACTAAAGTAGGGAAAATCCTGTTATAAATCCTGTGTTTTAGGGTAGCACTGATAGAACCTGCATTTTTGTTTAAAATACTGTGTTTTAGGTGGTATAGAGCCTATATTTCTGGTGCCTGTGGCTCAGGGTAATTAAAGTAGGGAAAATCCTGTTATAAATCCTGTGTTTTAGGGTAGCACTGATAGAACCTGTATTTTTGTTTAAAATACTGTGTTTTAGGTGGTATAGAGCCTATATTTCTGGTCACTTCACAACCAATCAAGTCACTTCACAACCAATCAAGATGACCTTTATTCTATGCAATCACTGTGGTGCTTTAATTCCAAGACATACTATTTGGAGGCTTAAGGCTTGCCCCATCTGTCTTCAACTTGCCAGTATTAAGGAGGAGCTCTGCAAACTTAAACAGGAATTGAATACAATTAAAGCAGCTTCCATCATTCCACAAAATCATACCAACTTACCACCTCTACCTCAAAGAATAAAACAGCCCAGGAATAAATGGGTCACAGTAGGCTCAGGAAGACTGCGACATATAACACAGAAACATCCACCTTCACTAATATTACCTCTACAGAATTCCTTCGCTCCACTAGTGCACTGCGATACTCAGGAAAACAGAAGGGAGGTGGGACTTCAACCAATGAAGGAAACTCAAGAGAACAAGAGCATTACATTACATTACATTTGTGATTTCTATTCCGCCTGTGCCTTGCGGTTCTAAGCGGATTACAGTTAAAAGAGATCAGGACATTACCGAGAGAATTACATTACAACGATTTAAGTAAATTACATGTTGTGGTATAGAAATACAAGTATAAGATATCTGGATTTATCGATAGAATAACTTGACAGGGTTCAAGTAGTTACAAGGTTCAGTGGGGAAAACAATATAGGCAACTGAAGAAAGATACCTAACTTTGAAGGAATCAGTTAAGTGGATACCTAAGGGAGATGCTTTTTTAGGAGAAGGTTAAATGGATACCTAAGGGAGATGCTTATTTAGGAGTTTGGATATTTTTCGTAAATGAGGTTCAAGGGGATGACTAGTGTGTTATTTGCTGGGGAGAGTGCATGTGCGATTGGGGAGGGGAATATTAAGTAAGGACGTGTTTTTTGAAAAGAAATGTTTTGATTTCTTTCCGAAACACTTTGATGTCTGTTGTTTTAATCATCAGTTTGGTGATGGTGGGGTCAATTTTCGCTGCCTGAGTTGCTAGAAGGCTGTCGTAAAGTTTCTTACGTCGGGTACCATTATGAGGGGGGAAGGTGAAAAGATTCTGAGTTCTTCTTGATCTGGGTAGTCGGTAGCGGCAAAGACGGTTGTTCAGGTAATTGGGGGCCATACCATGGGTTACTTTGAAAAGTAAGCAGTAGAGTTTGAATTGAGTTCTTGCTTTTATCGGAAGCCAGTGAGAGTCTACATAGGCAGGTGTGACGTGGTCGAATTTGCTGAGCGAGTAGATGAGTCTGATAGCTGTGTTCTGAACGGTCTGTAGTTGTTTTATCATAGTATTTGGGCAAGGTAGGTAGAGGCTGTTGCAGTAATCTAAGGAGCTGAGTATGAGGGATTGTACAATGATCTTGAAGTGTTCTTTGGAAAAGAATTTTCTTATTTTTCTTAGGTTTCGCATGGTGAAGAATGCTTTTTTTATGGTTTTGTGTATTTGTGTTTGCATTGTGCAGCCTCTGTCTAGGTGTGTTCCTAGAATTTTGAGAGTATTCTGTATTGGATATTTGATTGTGTTTACATCTAGTTCTGTTAGGGATGGTTTTTGTTCCTTCTCTAGTAGTAGGAATTTGGTTTTCTCCGCATTCAGAGCACCCTAAGTACAAATAAAAAAGCCAAAAACAGAAAACTATTACTGTTGGGGGATTCCATCATCAGAGGCATTAACCTTGGAACACAGGGCGAGGAGACCAAAATAGTGAAATGTCTTACAGGATCCTCAGCTACCAGGAGTTCCAGGCAAATACTGACTATAATTAAGGAAGAAACTAAGGATTTTAACACTGATGTTGTTATCCATCTGGGAACAAATGACCTGGCCAACAACTCCACACTTGCAGCACAGAAAGCTTTTCGAGAGCTTGGTGAGGGTGTGAAACCTTTTGTAAATACTTTAGCTTTTTCTGAAATACTGCCTGCATATGGAAAAGGAGAGCAAAGAGTGAAAAACACAGAGGACTTTAATAGATGGCTCAGAGCCTGGTGTCATCAAGAAGGCTTCAGGTACATAGGAGGATGGGGAAATACATGGAAGGACAAGAAGCTATATTGCACTGATGGGCTACATATTACTACAGCAGGAAAAAGAAACCTTGCAGAGAAATTTAGACAATATTTTTCTAGGCATTTAAACTAGAAGGTGGGGGTGGTGTATGTACGAAGGACAATTATAAAGACCACCCCCAGCAAAAGAAAAAATGTGATAGTAGTAAAGGCTGCAACATAAGCAATATCAGCAACTCATTTCTTAGTATTGCAACGGAAAGTGAAACGACACAAAAATCCATACGAAAAAGGAGATTATCGCTGAAAAATAGCTGGAAAGCGATGACCACAAATGCTCGCAGTCTAAGCAACAAAGTTCATGATCTGCAAGCCCTGATATTAGAGGCAGATCTAGATATTGTTGCTATCAGAGAGACATGGTTCAGTGAATCACATGGATGGGATGCAAACATACCGGGATATAATCTTTTTAGGAAGGACAGAGATGGTCATAAAGGTGGAGGAGTAGCTCTCTATGTAAAGATCAATATCCAAGCGACCAAAATGCAAGGGACCTGGGGAGAGGAAGAAGCGATATGGATTGCTCTGAAAAGAGAAGATGGAACTTCTATCTACGTGGGTGTAGTCTACAGACCTCCGACTCAATCGCAGCAAATTGATAAGGATCTGATTGTGGATATCCAAAAGTTTGGAAGGAAAGAGGAGGTTCTGCTGTTGGGAGATTTCAACCTGCCGGATGCGGACTGGAATGTTCCGTCTGTGGAATCAGAAAGAAGTAGGGAGATTGTGGATGCCTTTCAAGAGGCTCTGCTCAGACAAATGGTGACGGAACCCACAAGGGAAAAAGCGATATTGGATCTGGTCCTCACAAATGGAGAGAGTATCTCTAATGTTCAAGTGGGTGCTCACCTGGGTAGTAGCGACCATCAAACGGTTTGGTTTGATATAACGGCTAAAGTGGAGAGCGGCCGCACGATACTTAAAGTCCTAGATTTCAAACGTACGGACTTTAATGCAATGGGAAAGTACCTGAAGAAAGAGCTGTTAGGATGGGAGGACATAAGAGAAGTGGAAAGACAGTGGTCTAAGCTGAAAGGAGCGATAAAAATGGCTATGGACCTTTATGTGAAGAAAATCAATAAAAACAAGAGAAAAAGGAAGCCGATATGGTTCTCCAACCTAGTGGCTGAGAAAATAAAGGCGAAAGAGTTGACGTTCATGAAATATAAAAAAACCCAAGAAGAGGAGAGCAGAAAGGACTACAGGGTGAAACTGAAAGAAGCCAGGAGAGAGATACGTTTGGCGAAGGCACAGGCAGAAGAACAAATGGCTAAAAATGTAAAAAAGGGAGATAAAAATTTTTTCTGATATATTAGTGAAAGGAGGAAGATAAAAAATGGAATTGCTAGGCTAAAAGATGCTGGGAACAAATATGTGGAGAGTGATGAGGAGAAAGCAAATGTGCTAAACAAATACTTCTGTTCTGTGTTCACAGAAGAAAATCCTGGAGAAGGACCAAGATTGTCTGGCAAAGTTACACGAGAAAATGGAGTAGATTCTGTGCCATTCACGGAGGAGGGTGTTTATGAGCAACTTGAAAAACTGAAGGTGGACAAAGCGATGGGACCAGACGGGATCCATCCCAGGATACTAAGGGAGCTCAGAGAGGTTCTGGCGAGTCCTATTAAAGACTTGTTCAACAAATCTCTGGAGACGGGAGTGATTCCTGGGGATTGGAGGAGAGCGGATGTGGTCCCTATTCATAAAAGTGGTCACAGGGATGAAGCAGGAAACTACAGGCCGGTGAGCCTCACTTCAGTTGTTGGAAAAATAATGGAAGTGTAGCTGAAAGAAAGGATAGTGTATTTCCTTGAATATAATGGGTTACAGGATCCGAGGCAACATGGCTTTACAAAAGGTAAATTGTGCCAAACGAACCTGATTGAATTTTTTGATTGGGTGACCAGAGAGCTGGATCGAGGACATATGCTAGATGTAATTTACTTGGATTTCAGCAAAGCCTTTGATACAGTTCCTCATAGGAGGCTGTTGAACAAACTTGAAGGGCTGAAGTTAGGACCCAAAGTGGTGAACTGGGTCAGAAACTGGCTGTCGGACAGACGCCAGAGGGTGGTGGTTAATGGAAGTCGCTCAAAGGAAGGAAAGGTGACTAGTGGAGTCCCTCAGGGTTCGGTGCTGGGGCCAATCCTGTTCAATATGTATGTAAGTGACATTGCTGAAGGGTTAGAAGGAAAAGTGTGCCTTTTTGCAGATGATACCAAGATTTGTAACAGAGTAGACACCGAAGAGGGAGTGGAAAATATGAAAAAGGATCTGCAAAAGTTAGAGGAATGGTCTAATGCCTGGCAACTAAAATTCAATGCAAAGAAATGCAGAGTAATGCATTTGGGGATTAATAATAGGAAGGAACCGTATATGCTGGGAGGAGAGAAGCTGATATGCACGGACGGGGAGAGGGACCTTGGGGTGATAGTGTCCGAAGATCTAAAGGCGAAAAAACAGTGTGACAAGGCAGTGGCTGCTGCCAGAAGGATTCTGGGCTGTATAAAGAGAGGCGTAGTCAGTAGAAGGAAGAAGGTGTTGATGCCCCTGTACAGGTCATTGGTGAGGCCCCACTTGAAGTATTGTGTTCAGTTTTGGAGACCGTATCTGGCGAAAGACGTAAGAAGACTTGAGGCGGTCCAGAGGAGGGCAACGAAAATGATAGGAGGCTTGCGCCAGAAGACGTATGAGGAGAGACTGGAAGCCCTGAATATGTATACCCTAGAGGAAAGGAGAGACAGTGGAGATAAAAACATAAGAACATAAGCAGTGCCTCCGCCGGGTCAGACCATAGGTCCATCCCACCCAGCAGTCCGCTCCCGCGGCGGCCCGAACAGGTCACGGCCTGTCTGAGTCACCAGAAGGGGCCCCCTTGCCACCTTGGTTTCCCATTGAGTCCTATCTTCCCATCGAAGTCCTAACCCTCCGGTCTTGCACATGCACGACCTGGTTGGATTTCTATGCTTATTACCTGGTTAGCTTTCTATACCTGTGTTACATCCCAGCACCTCTCTCAGTATCCCACGATCCCCCTATCCCTCAGGAATCCGTCCAATCCCTGTTTGAATCCTTGTACCGTACTCTGCCTGATCACTTCCTCCGGTAGCGCATTCCAAGTGTCCACAACCCTTTGGGTGAAAAAAAACTTTCTTGCATTTGTTCTGAACCTATCTCCCTTCAGTTTCTCCAAATGCCCCCTCGTGCCTGTTGACCCCTTCAGTCTGAAGAATCTGTCCCTATCCACCTTCTCTATGCCCCTCATGATCTTGAAGGTCTCTATCATATCTCCCCTGAGCTTCCTTTTTTCCAGAGAGAAGAGCCCCAGCCTATCCAACCTCTCGGCGTATGGGCAGTGTTCCAGCCCTCTTACCAGTTTCGTTGCTCTCCTTTGGACTCTCTCAAGTACCGCCATGTCCTTCTTGAGGTACGGCGACCAATATTGAACGCAGTATTCCAGATGTGGACGCACCATCGCTCGATACAATGGCATGATGACTTCCCGCGTCCTGGTTGTTATGCCCCTCTTTATGATGCCCAGCATCCTGTTGGCTTTTTTCGAGGCTGCTGCGCACTGTGCAGATGGCTTCAGTGATGCATCCACCAGCACACCCAAGTCTCTCTCAAGACTGCTGTCTCCCAACAATGCCCCCCCCAATTTGTAGTTGAACAACGGGTTCTTTTTCCCTATATGCATGACCTTGCATTTTTCCACGTTAAAGCGCATTTGCCATTTGTTTGCCCAGTCTTCCAGCTTGTCCAGTTCCCTTTGCAGGTCCTCACACTCCTCCCTGGACCTAACTCTGCCGCACAGTTTGGTATCGTCTGCAAATTTTATAACCTCGCACTTTGCCTCCTTTTCCAGGTCATTGATAAATATGTTGAAGAGTAACGGCCCCAGCACCGATCCCTGTGGCACACCGCTCGTGACTCCCCGCCAGTCAGAGTATTGTCCCTTTACTCCGACCCTCTGCAGTCTACCCGACAACCAGTGCTCGATCCATCTGTGCACATCCCCTCCCACCCCGTGGTTCCACAGCTTCCTAAGCAGCCTTTCATGTGGCACCTTGTCGAAAGCCTTTTGAAAATCAAGGTAAATGATGTCTATAGGTTCCCCATTGTCCACCCGACTGCTTATTCCCTCAAAGAAGTACAGAAGGTTCGTTAAGCATGACCTTCCCTTACAGAATCCATGCTGGCTTGTTCTCAGTAGGCCATATCTCTCGATATGCTCGCAAATACCGTCCTTGATCATAGCTTCCACCATCTTTCCTATAATTGAAGTCAGGCTCACCGGCCTGTAGTTCCCGGGGTCACCCCTCGATCCCTTCTTGAAGATAGGTGTGACATTCGCCAATTTCCAGTCCTCTGGTACCTCTCCAGTTTTCAAGGATAGGTTGCAAACATGCTGGATTGTGCCCGCT
This sequence comes from Geotrypetes seraphini, assembly GCF_902459505.1. NCBI lineage: Eukaryota > Metazoa > Chordata > Amphibia > Gymnophiona > Dermophiidae > Geotrypetes > Geotrypetes seraphini. The sequence goes on from NC_047086.1 coordinate 273,408,362, forward strand.
ATTTCTTGTCTTAGTTCTTTCAGAACCCTTGGGTGGATCCCGTCCGGGCCCGGCGATTTGCCGCATTTTAACCTGTCTATCTGTTTGAGGACATCCTCCTTACTTACCTCTATGTGTTCTAATTTTTCAGCCTGTTCCCCACTCATGAGCTCCTCTGAGTCCGGTATATTAGATGTGTCTTCTCTCGTGAAAACCGACGAGAAGAACGTGTTCAACCTCTCAGCTACCTCTTTATCCTCCTTAATCACTCCCTTCCTATCCCCATCGTCCAATGGCCCCACCTCCTCTCTCGCTGGTCGCTTCCCCTTTACGTAACTGAAGAATGCCTTGAAGTTTTTCGCCTCCCTGGCCAGCCCCTCTTCGTATTTCCCTTTTGCTTTTCTAACCTCTCGGTGGCATTCCTTTTGGCATTTCCTGTGCGCCTGGTGATGCCACCGAGAGATATGATTCAGACGTTCAAATACTTAAAGGGTATTAACGTAGAACAAAATCTTTTCCAGAGAAAGGAAAATGGTAAAACCAGAGGACATAATTTGAGGTTGAGGGGTGGTAGATTCAGGGGCAATGTTAGGAAATTCTACTTTACGGAGAGGGTGGTGGATGCCTGGAATGCGCTCCCGAGAGAGGTGGTGGAGAGTAAAACTGTGACTGAGTTCAAAGAAGCGTGGGATGAACACAGAAGATTTAGAATCAGAAAATAATATTAAAGATTGAACTAGGCCAGTTACTGGGCAGACTTGTACGGTCTGTGTCTGTGCATGGCCGTTTGGAGGAGGATGGGCAGGGGAGGGCTTCAATGGCTGGGAGGGTGTAGATGGGCTGGAGTAAGTCTTAACAGAGATTTCGGCAGTTGGAACCCAAGCACAGTACCGGGTAAAGCTTTGGATTCTCGCCCAGAAATAGCTAAGAAGGAAAAAAAAAAAAATTTAAATTGAATCAGGTTGGGCAGACTGGATGGACCATTCGAGTCTTTATCTGCCGTCATCTACTATGTTACTATGTTACTATATTTTGCTATTCTGTTCCATGTTTGTTATTTATTCATTATTCATTCATGACGCTTTTATATTGAACTTGTTGTTTGCTGTTTATGCTGTTATCTTATTTTACCCAATAAAGATGATTACACAAAACAAAACAAAAAAAAAAGGAAACCAGACAGAGACTATGTAGAAGCGGACTCGAAAAGCCCAACTGTTAAATGAATACTTCTGCTCAGTCTTCACCCGCGAGGCGCCAGGACTCGGCCCTCAGCTACAGACAAGGGTTGACACACATGACCCGTTTAGTAATTTCGAGTTTACACCCAGCGGTGTCTACTTCGAGCTGTCAAAGCTTAAGGTTAACAAGGCAATGGGGCCTGACAACCTACACCCCAGGGTGCTCAGGGAGTTGTGTGATGTCTTGGCAGAACCGCTATCCGCGCTCTTCAACCTCTCCCTTAGTACGGGTAACGTCCCGTTGGACTGGAAGACGGCTAACGTCATTCCACTCCACAAGAAAGGCTCCAAGATGGAGACAGCAAACTACAGACCGGTGAGTCTTACATCAATAGTGTGCAAACTAATGGAAACTCTAATCAAACGCCAATTGGATATGATCCTGAACGAGGAGAATCTACGGGATCCCCGTCAACATGGATTTACTAAGGGGAGATCCTGCCAATCCAACTTGATCAGCTTCTTTGACTGGGTGACGAGGAAGCTGGATGTTGGGGAGTCCCTGGACATCATATACCTGGACTTCAGTAAAGCATTCGATAGCGTACCATACCGCAGGTTGCTGATCAAGATGAGTTCTATAGGATTGGGCGACACATTGACGAAATGGGTTGGGAACTGGCTTGGAGGTAGGCTTCAGAGGGTAGTGGTGACGGAGGTAATCAGTGGAGTGCCGCAGGGCTCGGTCCTGGGCCCGATCCTATTCAACATCTTTATAAGAGACTTGGCAGAAGGGCTGCGAGGTAAAATAACATTATTCGCCGATGACGCCAAACTAAGCAATATAGTGGGCAAAAGCACAACAGGCATAAATTCAATGTCTGACAACATGATGCACGACCTACTCCTACTGGAGTGCTGATCTAGGTCCTGGCAACTTAGCTTCAATGCCAAAAAATGAAAAGTCATGCACCTGGGCAGCCAAAATCCATGCAAGACTTACACCCTTAATGGAGAGATCCTAACAAGAACTGAAGCAGAACGAGACTTAGGGGTGATCGTCAGTGAGAACATGAAGACTGCCAATCAAGTGGAGCAAGCTTCATCCAAGGCAAGGCAAATCATAGGTTGCATACGCAAGAGTTTCATCAGCCATAAGCCTGAAGTCATTATGCCATTGTATATAGATCCATGGTGAGGCCCCACCTGGAATACTGTGTGCAATTCTGGAGGCCGCATTACCGTAAGGATGTGCTGAGACTGGAATCAGTCCAGAGAATGGCCACCCGGATGGTCTCGGGACTCAAGGATCTCCCTTACGAGGAACGGCTGGATAAGTTGCAGCTGTACTCACTCGAGGAACGCAGAGAGAGGGGTGACATGATCGAGACATTCAAGTATCTCACGGGCCGCATCGAGGTGGAAGAAGATATCTTCTTTTTCAAGAGTCCTGAGGCAACAAGGGGGCATCCGTGGAAAATCAGGGGCAGGAAACTGCACGGGGACACCAGGAAATTCTTTTTCACTGAAAGGGTGGTTGATCGCTGGAATAGTCTTCCACTTCAGGTTATTGAGGCCAGCAGCGTGCCTGATTTAAAGGCCAAATGGGACAGACACGTGGGATCTATTCACAGAGAAAGGTAGGGGAGGGTCATTGGGGCGGGCAGACTAGATGGGCCGTGGCCCTTATCTGCCGTCTATTTCTATGTTTCTATGAGGAGGAAACAGATGGTGGGCAGGTTTGTGAATCGGGTCGGATAGCAGCGATTGTCGCTAAACCTGGAAAAATAGGTTTAGTGATGATCGCTGACTTTAGTGAATTGGGCCCCTAGTATTTAATTTATCAAACGAAAAGTCAGATTTATGACACAGTTGAAAAATAATCTGGCCAAAATACACTATGCCTTAGATGTAGGTTGTGAATCTTCTGAAAATGAACCCTTATAAATATCTTACTTATGAAGAACAGAGAGATAAAAAAAATTAATCAATTGTGTAAAACCAAAATATAAAATCAATGTTCCCTGACCAGAAGCTTACATTGGTGAGCTCAAAGCCAGTCAGGTTTTCAGGGTAGCCATAATTAACATACATAAAATAAACTGGAGAGCAAGTACGTGCAGAAGTTTGTCAATTTATTTCAAAAAGGCAAATTTGGGAAGCCAGGGTTGTGGAACAGGTACAAAAACCTTTGACTCCAATTTCTCTTTTCCTACCATCTAACTCTGACTCCTACTGATATTAGGCTTTAAATTTTTGTCCTGGATTTAAAAGTACTGGTAAATATAATTTTAGATCCAGGACAGTGAGATGTACAAAATGATTTACTATATATTATAATATTTTTTTAAAGTTTGAAGTTGGAGGAGAGTCAGTATATTTTTACTGATTCTGACTCAAACTCTGACTCCACAACTCTGTGGGAAGCTAAAGAAACCCATTACTAACCTTCACAGCCTTTGTCACTAGAGTGCAGATGAAGTCCAGGAACCCCAGGTCTTTGTAGCTGTGTGTAACTAAAGTGCCATGGGCCAAGGGAACACCAGGTTTCTGTGCAAGAGAACAATCATACAGTCAGGCTGACAAAAGTTGGAACCAAGGTCACTGAAAACTAAACAAACATCCAAAATGCAAAATGTTGACATCAGATGTACTATTCTGGATTACACCAAAGGTGTACAGAATTCAGCATCCTTTGTCTACCAATGGGCAATTCCCACCCAGAATAACCCCAAAGAGTAGATCCATGCCTTGCTACCCATTCCCTGGGAAAAGCATTAGCTTTCACAATTCTATCTAATTATAGTTAACTAGTCTTTAAGCCCGTTACATTAACGGGTGCAAGAATAGATGTGTCTGTCTGTCTTTCTTTCTGTCTCTCTCTCTCTCCTTGGCCGCTGTCTGTCTGTCTTTTTCTTTCTCTCTCGCTCGTTCTCTCCTTGGCTGCTGTCTGTCTTGTCTTTCTGTCTCAGGTCTTCCTTGGCCGCTGTCTGTGTGGCTGGCTGTCTTTCTGTCTCCCTCTGTCGCTCTGTGTGTGTCTGTCTTTCTGTCTCTCTCTCTCTCTCCTTGGCTGCTGTCTGTCTTGCCTTTCTGTCTCTCCCTCTCTCCTTGGTCGCTGTGTCTGTCTGTCTTTCTGTCTCTTTCTCTCCTTGGCCGCTGTCTGTGTGTTGATATTTTTTTTTTTTGATATTGTAGTTAAGGTTTGGGTTTGTTTGTTTTTTTAAATCTACAACATTAGAGTCTGGTCATTAATGAAATAAACAGAAAAACAGGGTTTTTACAATCATGGTAAAAATAGGTTTAACACATGGGAAAGACCTGCATGAGGGCAAACAATAGCCATTTGTTACCACAGCATTAAAAAAAAAATGTAAATCAAACCAACTTCACAGGTTCAGGTTCCCGACATTCAGTGGCTTAGAATGTCACCACAGTTGCCAATAATCTCCGGAATCCCAAAGTACCTGCTCGCCCATTTGAAGGCTTTCAGGGCACGGAGCTGAGGTCCTTAACGGTATTTTCCTTGACAGCGCTCAGACCCAATGAGCTCCGCCCTCTTTGGCAGCTGTCTGGCCAATCGAAAGGCATAGAAGAATGTCTCGCTCTCCCCCTCTCCCTGTTCTGTTTTGCCCCAACAGTACCGGGCAGGCAGAGAGCTGCAACAGTGCTCTGACCCAGAGGAGAGAGTGGACGCAGAGGAGGTCGTGGAGGCAGAGGGAGCAGCAGTGGTTGTGGCCCGATGTCAGCTCCGAACATGCACACACGCTGCACCCTTTAACATTCTGCCGGCCACGGAACTACGGATCATGGAACATGCAGGTAGGAGTGCGCATGCGCGCTTAGGGTTTTATTATTAGTGACTAGTGTTTAATCCCATTACATTAACGGGTGTTAGAAAGCAGCCCCCTTTCCCTCTCCCCCTCCAGTTCCTCCCTGACTCTCTCTCCGTGGCCCCCTTCTGTCTCCCTCCCCCAAGCAAAGCTGTCTGCCTCCCAACACACCCCTCCTCCCAAAGCAGCCTCCTTTCCCTATCCCCCTCCAGTTCCTCCCTGATTGTCTCTCCGTGACCCCCTTCTATCTTCCCCCCAAGCAAAGCTGTCTGCCTCCCAGCACACCCCTCCCCCAAAGCAGCCCCCTTTCCCTCTCCCCATCCAGTTTCTCCCTGACTGTCTCTCCGTGGCCCCCCTTCTATCTTCCCCCCCCCAAGCAAAGCTGTCTGGCTCTCAGCACACCCCTCCCCCACAGCAGGCCTCTTTCCCTCTCCCCCTCCAGTTCCTCCCTGACTGTCTCTCTGTGGCCCCCCTTCTGTCTTCCCCATCCCCAAGCAAAGCTGTCTGGCTCTCAGCACACCCCTACCCCAAAGCAGCCCCCTTTCCCTCTCCCCCTCTAGTTCTTCCCTGACTGTGTCTCCATGGCCACCTTCTGTCTCCCCTCCCCCAAGAAAACTGTCTGCCTCCCAACACACCCCTCCCCCCAAAGCAGCCTCCTTTCCCTCTCCAGTTCCTCCATGACTGTCTCTCCGTGACCCCCCCTTCTGTCTTCCCTCCCCCAAGCAAAGCTGTCTGGCTCTCAGCACACCCCTCCCCCACAGCAGGCCCCTTTCCTTCTCCCCCTCCAGTTCCTCCCTGACTGTGTCTCCATGGCCCCCTTCTGTCTCCCCTCCCCCAAGCAAAGCTGTCTGCCTCCCAACACACTCCTCCCCCACAGCAGGCCCCTTTCCCTCTCCTCCTCCAGTTCCTCCCTGACTGTCTCTCCGTGGCCCCCCTTTTGTCTTCCCCCTCCCAGCCAAGCTGTCTGCCTCCCAGCACACCCCTTCCCCCAAAGCAGCCTCCTTTCCCTCTCCCACTCCAGTTCCTCCCTGTCTCTCCGTGGCCCCCATTCTGTCTTCCCCCCAAGCAAAGCTGTCTGCCTCACAGCACACCCCTCCCCCAAAGCTGCCCCCTTTCCCTCTCCAGTTCCTCCCTGACTGTCTCTAGTCCCTTGCCGCCCCCCCGTCCCCTTCCCGCAGTCCCGACAAACGTGCAGACTCTAGCAGCGGCTGCAGCACTCTAAACACGCTGCTTCGCGGCCTTCTATTGCCCTAATTTGCTCTGCCGTGTTGGGCAGAGCAAAACAGGGCAGTAGAAGGCAGCGAAGTAGCGTGTTTAGAGTGCTACGGCTGCTGGAAGTTGCAGCCCGACGCCTGGTTCCTTTGGCCTGACCAATGGGCGCTTCCCTCCTCCTCCTCCCCCCCCGTCATGGCTCCCCATGTCCCAGCTCTCTCAGTGAGTGAAGGTGGCTGCCGCTGCCGGCCCAGTGCCCGCAGCCGCAGCCATGCCGTCATGGTGTTCCAGAATCGAGAGGCAGGAGGTGGAGAGGAGCGCGAGCGGAGCCGCAGCGCTCACAAGACCGATAGCTCGAGAGGGAGACGGCTGGAGTTTGCAGAGGATCCACCTCCTTTGGCGGTGAGTGACAGCGAGGGAGGAGTTACTCTGTGTTCTGGCCTGCCTCCGTATTCGAAAATCGAATTCAGCACAGAGGCACACCTCACGGCACCAAGAATCACGGAGTTTCAAGAGCGCAAGCGCGCTCTAGGGTTTTATTATTAGTGATGGACTGTTCCACCTAGAACTTTCCAAATCCTTTTTTAGTCTAGTAAAGCAATGTTACTTACCGTAACAGTTGTTATCCAGGGACAGCAGGCAGCTATTCTCACTAGTGGGTGATGTCATCCGACAGTGCCCCGATGCGTACGTCTCACAAGCATACTTGCTTGAAGAAACTTCAGAAGTTTCGAGATGCCCGCACCGCGCATGCACAAGTGCCTTCCCGCCCGATGCTCCGGGCGTGTCTCCTTAGTTCAGATAGCTAGCAGAGAAGCCAACCCAGAGGAGGTGGGTGGGACGTGAGAATAGCTGCCTGCTGTCCCTGGATAACAACTGTTACGGTAAGTAACATTGCTTTATCCCAGGACAAGCAGGCAGGTATTCTCACTAGTGGGTGACCTCCAAGCTAACCTCAATGGGATGGTGGGAGAGTTGGCAACTTAGTAGAATAAATTTTGTAATACTGTTTGGCCAAACTGTCCATCCCGTCTGGAGAAAGTATCCAGACAATAGTGAGAGGTGAAGGTATGAACCGAGGACCAAGTGGCAGCCTTACAAATCTCCTCAATCGGTGTCGATCTGAGGAAGGCTACAGAGGCCGCCATTGCTCTGACCTTATGGGCTGTGACTTTACAGGGAAGGGGTAAACCAGCCTGGGCATAGCAGAAAGAGATACAAGCCGCGATCCAGTTGGAGATGGTACGCTTCGAAACAGGGCGTCCAAACTTGTTCGGATCAAAGGAGACGAAAAGTTGAGGAGCAGTTCTGTGTGGTTTGGTGCGATCCAGGTAGAAAGCCAAAGCACGTTTACAGTCCAGAGTGTGAAGAGCTGATTCTCCCGGATGAGAATGAGGCTTTGGAAAAAACACAGGAGGACAATGGATTGGTTGAGATGAAATTCAGAGACCACTTTAGGCAGGAATTTCGGATGAGTGCGGAGGACCACCTTGTCATGATGGAATACTGTGAAAGGTGGATCCGCCACCAAGGCCTGAAGCTCACTGACTCTGTGGGCAGAAGTGAGGGCAACAAGAAAAACCACTTTCCAAGTGAGAAACTTCAGCGGAGCCTTGTTGAGAGGCTCAAAAGGAGGTTTCATAAGTTGAGAAAATACAACGTTGAGATCCCAAACCACTGGAGGCGGTTTGAGAAGAGGATTGACATGGAAAAGTCCTTTCATGAATCTGGAAACCACAGGATGAGCAGAGAAAGGTTTCCCCTGCAGAGGCTGATGGAAAGCCGCAATGGCACTCAGATGGACTCTGATCGACGTAGACTTGAGGCCAGAATAAGACAGGTGTAGAAGATAGTCCAATACAGAAGAAAGGAAGGCTCGTCGAGGCTCCGTACGATTGGAAACACACCAATGAGAAAATCTAGTCCATTTTTGGGAGTAGCATTGTCTAGTAGCAGGCTTCCTGGAAGCCTCCAACACATCCCTCACCGCTTTGGAAAACTGGAGGGGAGTCACACTGAGAGGAATCAAGCTGTCAGGTGGAGAGACTGCAGGTTGGGATGAAGCAGAGATCCCTGATACTGAGTAAGCAGTGAACGAAACACTGGAAGAAGGAATAGCTCCCTGCTGCTGAGTTGAAGTAGAAGGGAGTACCAAGGCTGCCTGGGCCACCGAGGAGCTATCAGAATCATGGTGGCCTGGTCTGACTTCAGCTTGACTAGAGTCTTTTGAATGAGAGGAAATGGAGGAAACACATATAGAAAGAGATTCCTCCAGTCCAGAAGAAAGGCATCTGCCTCGAGGCGATGAGGAGTGTAAATCCTGCAGCAGAACTGAGGCAGTTTGAAGTTGTGGGGAGCTGCAAAGAGGTCTATCTGAGGCGTCCCCACTGAGAGAAGATCTGATGAAGGGGCTTGGAATGGAGGAGACGACTTAAGTTGTCCGTCAAGGCATTGTCCGCCCCCTGAATGTAGACAGCTTTGAGGAAGGTGTTGTGGCAAATCTCCCAATCCCAGACTCTGAGAGCTTCCTGGCAGAGGGAGGCCGATCCCGTGCACCCCTGCTTGTTGACATAATATATGGCAACTTGGTTGTCCGTGCGAATGAGGACCACCATGTCGTGAAGCAGATGTTGAAAGGCTTGAAGAGCATTGAAAATCGCCCTGAGTTCCAGAAGATTGATATGGCACAGCCGGTCCGCACTGGTCCAGAAGCCTTGAGTGCGAAGACCGTCCAGATGAGCCCCCCATGCATAGGTCGAGGAATCAGTCGTGAGAACCTTCTGGTGGGGGGGAGTGTGAAACAGCAAACCTCTGGATAGATTTGAAGAGATCATCCACCAACGTAGAGACTGCTGAAGAGCAGGAGTGACCAGGATGTGACGAGTCAAAGGATCCGATACCTGTATCCATTGAGAAGCCAGGGTCCACTGAGGGATTCTGAGATGAAGTCTGGCAAACGGAGTCACATGAACTGTAGAGGCCATGTGGCCCAGGAGAACCATCATGTGTCTCGCTGAGATGGACTGGCGAGAAGACACGGACTGGCAGAGATGAAGCAGAGCATCCAAGCGCTGAGGAGGAAGGAATGCTCTGAGTTGTATAGTATCGAGAACTGCCCCGATGAAGGGAAGAGACTGGGTCGGTTGCAAGTGAGATTTTGGGAAGTTGATCTCGAACCCCAGGCTCTGCAGGAACCAGATAGTCTTTTGGGTCGCCGAGACAACCCCTGGAGCCGAGGCGGCTTTGATAAGCCAGTCGTCGAGGTAGGGAAACACCTGAAGACCATGGTTCCGGAGTGCAGCGGCCACCACCACGAGACACTTGGTGAAGACTCTGGGAGACGAGGAGAGGCCGAAGGGAAGCACTCGATACTGCAGATGCAGATGTCCCACCCGAAATCTGAGGAATTTGCGAGAGGCCGGATGAATTGGAATGTGAGTGTAGGCCTCTTTCAAATCCAGAGAGCATAACCAGTCGTTCTGCTCGAGGACGGGGTAGAGAGAAGCAAGGGTCAGCATGCGAAATCTCTCCTTGACCAGAAACTTGTTGAGCACCCTGAGGTCCAGAATTGGACGCAGGTCGCCCGTCTTCTTCGGAACAAGGAAGTACCGGGAGTAAAACCCCCGGTTGTGTTGGTCTACAGGGACCGGCTCGATGGCCCGAAGCCGGAGCAAATCCTGAGCTTCCTGAAGAAGAAGGGCGGTCTGGGTCAAGTTGGAAGGATACTCTCTTGGAGGATGGTCCAGGGGGACCCGATGGAATTGAAGAGAGTATCCCTCCCGGATGATGGTAAGGACCCAAAGGTCGGTGGTAATAGCCATCCATCGATGGTAAAAATGATGGAGGCGACCCCCAATGGGAAAAACAGGGAATAGCAGAACGGTGTTGGTTATGCTCCCGACAAGAGAGTCAAAAAGGCTGAGGAGCCTTGGGAACAGCAGAAGGCTGAGGTTTTTGTTGAGACTTCTGCAGCGGCTGTCTCTTTGCTGGTTGCCTCGCAGGAGGAGCCTGCCTGGGAGTGTAACGCCGCTGATATATCAAGGGCTGTCGAGACTGAGCAGGTTTAGGCTTGGGACGAAGGATGGACTGGAAGGACTTTTCATGGTCCGACAGCTTCTTCGTCACGGTCTCAATAGACTCATCAAACAAATCCGCACATGGGACGTTGGCAAGCCTGTCCTGGAGGTTCGGGTCCATGTCAATGGTGCGAAGCCATGCCAAGCGACGCATGGCCACGGAACAGGCGGCCGCCCTTGCCGAGAGCTCAAATGCACCTTAGGAGGATTGCATTAATTGAAGACGCAGCTGGGACAGCGAGGCGATGACCTCCTCAAATTCAAAACGAGCTTGAGATTCGATGTAGGGTATAAACTTCCGGAGCACTGGAAGGAAGAACTCCAAATAGGTGGCAAAATGGAAGGTATAATTGAGAACTCGGGAAGCCATCATAGAGTTCTGGTAGATGCGCCTTCCGAACTTATCCATTGTACTCCCCTCTCTGCCCGGTGGCACCGAGGCATATACCTGGGACGGATGAGAATGTTTGAGGGAGGACTCGACCAACAGTGACTGATGAGTGAGCTGGGAGCCCTCAAACCCCTTATGATACACCGTGCGGTACCTGGCAACCAGTTTGCCAAGGATGGCAGAAATGGAGTACGATGTTTCAAAACATCGCATGAAGGTTTGGTCGAGGAGCTTGTGCAGGGGCAGGCGAAGAGACTCAGCAAGAGGATGAGGCAGATGCATGGTATCCAGGTATTCCTTGGAGTATCGGGAACCCGAGTCCAAGGTGATGTCGAGATCATCCGCCATCTGCCATAGAAAAGATGAAAAAGACAGCTGGTCCGCCAAGACAGGCCGCTGGGTCGGACTTGATGAAGTCGAAGCCTCCTGATCCAAGGAGACATGGGATCGGCAAGGAGAGAAAGACCCATAGGCATCCTCGAACTCCGGGCCCGGAGGAGGGGAGATATCCGAAGATGAATACCCCACCCGAGGAAGCTTCTTCTGAGGCGAGACTGTAGAATGCCTAGACAAATGCCTCGAAGAATGCCTGGAATGGTGACCCTCCCTGTGTCTCGAAGGAGATCTAGAACGGCGATGCCCAGTAGGTTCCCCAGAGGCCTCCAATGAATAGATGGGGCTGGAGGCCGTAGAGCGAAGAGGAGGATGGGCCAACGCCTCTCGAGCAGCAGTCCAGGGATCGAGAGAGGGCCTGGCATGGAAGGGACTCCGGAAGAATTCCTCCTGACGACGCCCAGGGCTTCCACCACCCGAAGGCACATCCCTATGTTCTTCGCCCGGGACGGGGATGGGTCCAGAGGTGGCATCTCACTAAACGAAGCACGTCGCAATGAACTGGTGGCCAAGCGCTGCTCCTCCTCCCCCAGCAGCGAGAGCGAGCGGCGAGGTGGAGGAGGATGGGGCGGCCCGTCCCCACGAGGAGGGTCTGCATTCCCATGCTGGATTGTTCCAAGCCATTTGGGCCCCATGGTAGTCATTATTTTAATGAATTGGGCCTCCATGATCGACCGCAGCGAATCCGACAAGGGGGGAGCCGCACTCGAAGTGGGACCCCCTGTAAGGTCTTCGCGATCCCGTGTGGTCGAGTGCTTAGCCTTAGAAGCTTTCGGCACCTTAATAACCACCGGGGGATTGGTCTGAGGAGGTACCTGATCTGAGGAGACCGAAGCAGGCACCGGAGCAGGAGGCGGGGTCGAAGCCGGAACGAAGGAAGCCGGCTTCAAAAGACCCGATGCAGCAGGAGTAGATGACGACTTCGCAGGTAAAGGCGAAGCGCTGGTCGAAGTCGAAGGCTCCTTGGAAGCTTCCATCGCGAACATCGACTCCCACAGGAAACAGCGACCCTTGAAAGCTGTTAGAGTGGAACAAGGCCGGCACAATTTCGGAAGATGTTCAGGCCCGAGACACTGCAAACAGCGCCGATGCGGGTCCGTCAACGAAATCGCGCGCTGGCACTTGACACACTTCTTAAAACCGGTAATAGGCCGGGACATAGGCCGAAAAAGCTCCACCACTAGATCGAAGGAGCGGGGCCCCAGCCACGCGGCCGACCTGGTCGAATCTTTGGAAAAAAAATTTTTTTTTTTTTTTTTAACAAAATAATAAAATGACAGAAGAAAACACACGATTAAAAGAAAATAAACTCAAAACCACGGCACTAGAAGGCAAGAACACGGGTTCACTCAGCGCAGAGAGTTGAAGCAAACTTCAGAACTGAGGAGACACGCCCGGAGCATCGGGCGGGAAGGCACTCACGCATGCGCGGTGCGGGCATCTCGAAACTTCTGAAGTTTCTTCAAGCAAGTATGCTTGTGAGACGTCCACATCGGGACTCTGTCGGATGACATCACCCACTAGTGAGAATACCTGCCTGCTTGTCCTGGGATAATGCTAGCTATCTTGACCTTATCTTCTGGAAAAAATTTCACAACTTGAACATGCATTGCATGAAAAAACACGTATTTTTCCCAATTTATTTAAATATTTAAATATGCTGTTAATTTCATGGAATGTCCCTAGGCCTAGCACAATCTGAAAGTATAAACAATAGTTCCCTATTACAGGGCTTAACAAATCCCAGGAAACAGGTCATCATGAAGCCTAAAAATTACACCCTGCTGCCTGAGATTTCACTCCCTTGAATGTTGTTTGTTTTGCAGAGCTGTCTCAAACAGTTCATCTCCCATGTTTGCAGAGAAACCTCAAAAATAGTTCAGCTCCCTTGTTTGTGCCATGATTTGGCTCTCTCCCCTGTGGCAGCATCTTTCAGAGTGGTGGTTTTTTTGGCACCCTTTGGATAAAGTCATTCTGGAAGACACTATCACAGGCACAATTTTAAATGTCACAGTTTTTAGTTCAGCGGCTACTTTGATTTCATTTATATATTACCACTGGACAACCCCTGATGCAGGCATATCATGCTAAAACACAGCCCATGTCAGGTCCAACATGATTGCTTCCACCTCTAGAACATAACATAAGAACATAAGAAACGCCCTCACCGGATCAGACCGAGGTCCATCTTGTCCGGTGATCCGCACATGCGGTGGCCCATTTAGGTACTCCTTTTTGGAGACCCGGATTTACCGTATCCCTCAATATGATGTGCAAGAAGGTGTGTATCCAACTTTCTCTTGAATCCCAGTACAGTAGTCTCCTCTACAACCCATGGCAATCTTTTGTGAATTTATGTTTGGTCACATAGCTGAAAGCATATTTTGGGAAGGGAGACTTCTGCCAGTAATTTTCAGAGGCACCTTAAAGGATTAATTTATTAGTTTCTTTGTCAAGAGACACAGAATAGTGGAAGAGCCTTAATAAATCAATTTCTATAAAGGAGCTACCTATGGTCTGAGAGGGGATTCTCCCCCAACAATTCATTGGGGACTATGCTAGAGAGATGAAGGAAAAAGGATTTCTGGCGTTTAGATTTAATGAAAATCTGTCAAGGCCTGCTGCCTGCCTTATTATTTGTTTCACCCCATAATTTTACAGACTTATCATATCCCCTCATAGCTCTCTCTTCTTTAAATTGAAAAGCCCTAACCTGTTTAGCCTTTCTTTGTAGGAGAGTTATTCCAGCATCTTTATTTTGCTTATTCTTCTTTGTACCTTTTCTGATTTCACTATATCTTTTTGAGATGCAGCAACCAGAACTGCGTATAATACCCTATTATTTTAGTCAAGGATTCCCAAGTTAATGTTTCATTCTCCTTAGGCCCCATGACTACCAAGTTTCGTCCTGAACTTGTATGCTTATATATATACCCTTCCCTTCTGTGTTGCTTAATTTTAATAATTTAGAACTTGATTCAATATATTTTTATGATAAACAAGTATTTATTTAAAAATTTATATACTGCATACAACTATGCGGTTTCCATATCACATACATAAAATCTTTCCCTATGATTATCACATATAACATAGACATGTCTAAACAACATCATTAATCATCCCTTGGGAAAAGGAAAGAGAGGAACAAAGAAATAAGAAAGAAGGCCTAAGATTTTTTAACCGTAAAACACTGATATATTTTTGATTTAGCAGTACAGTGCACTTCATTTAAGCATACCCCAGGTAAGTCTATTCTCCATTTACCCGTATAATCATGCTCTGGTACCAATTTTTTCCATTCATTTCAATGACAACTTGCTTCAGTTTGGTGCACCATCTATAAGCACATGCTGCATTTAAATGCAATCTATCCATTAACTTAGTAAACATCATCACTCCATTTAGGTACAGAGTTGACCATCTGGCCAGCCCACCCTGTGTCTTTTGGATCTGTGTGTCACTGCTGCTGCTTCCACTTAATCCCTCCTGTGGGAAAGAAAAGGCAGGGAGCCAGTACACTCCCCAACTGGCTCCCAGCCTTGTGATATACAAATGCTGCATGACCCAAGAAGCTGTACATTACAAGCTGCCTGGAAGCCAATGAGGGAGAATGAGGAGGGAGCAAGGACCCCCCCCCCCACCCCCTTCACTGGCTCCCAGCTTCCTGATGTACAACTGCTGTGTAGCATGATAGCTGTACAGCACAGTTACTTACCGTAACAGGTGTTATCCAGGGACAGCAGGCATATATTCTTGACTGATGAGGTGACGGCACCGACGGAACCCCGGTACGGACAATTTTAGAGTGATTGCACTCTAAGAACTTGGAAAGTTCTGGTAGGCCGCACCACGCACGCGCGAGTGCCTTCCCGCCCGACAGAGGCGCGCGGTCCCCAGTTAGGATAAGCCAGCTAAGAAGCCAACCCGGGGAGGTGGGAGGGACTCAAGAATATCTGCCTGCTCTGTTATCCCCTGGATAACACCTGTTACAGTAAGTAACTGTGCTTTATCCCAGGACAAGCAGGCAGCATATTCTTGACTGAAGGGTGACCTCCAAGCTAACAAAAAGAGGGATGGAGGGAAGGTTGGCCATTAGGAAAACAAATTTTGCAAAACAGATTGGCCGAAGTGTCCATCCCGTCTGGAGAATGCATCCAGACAATAATGAGATGTAAAAGTATGAACTGAGGACCAAGTAGCAGTCTTGCAGATTTCCTCAATAAGAGTGGAACGGAGGAAAGCTACAGATGCTGCCATCGCTCGGACTCTATGGGCCGTGACAGAACCTTCCAGTGTCAGTCCGGTCTGAGCATAACAGGATGAAATGCACGCTGCCAGCCAATTAGACAACGTACGTTTAGAAACGGGACGTCCCAATTTATTCGGATCAAAGGACAGAAAGAGTTGGGGAACTGATCTGTGGGGTTTCGTACGCTTTAGATAGTAAGCTAGAGCCCTCTTACAATCCAAAGTATGTAGAGCCTGTTCCCCAGAATGAGAATGAGGTTTCGGAAAGAAGACAGGCAGAACAATGGATTGGTTGAGATGGAATTCAGAAACAACCTTAGGGAGAAACTTTGGATGTGTACGCAGAACCACCTTGTCATGATGAAAGACCGTGAAAGGTGGATCTGCAACTAGTGCATGTAGCTCACTGACCCTCCTGGCAGAGGTAAGGGCAATAAGGAAAAGTACCTTCCAAGTGAGAAACTTGAAAGGAGTGGTAGCCAAAGGTTCAAAAGGAGGCTTCATTAAGGCGGAAAGAACCACATTGAGATCCGAGATAACAGGAGGGGCTTTAAGAGGTGGTTTCACATTGAAAAGACCCCGCATGAACCTGGACACAAGGGGATGAGCTGAGAGAAGTTTTCCATGAACTGGCTCATGAAAGGCAGCAATGGCACTGAGATGGACTCTGATGGAAGAAGACTTAAGGCCAGAGTCAGACAAAGAAAGCAAATAATCCAACAATGTCTCCACTGCCAGGGAAGTGGGATCAAGATGGTGAAGAAGACACCAGGAAGAAAATCTTGTCCACTTCTGATGGTAACATTGCAGAGTGGCAGGTTTCCTGGAGGCATCTAGAATGGAACGAACGGGCTGAGACAAAAGAGTATCATGAGAAGTCAGCCCGAGAGATACCAAGCTGTCAGGTGCAGAGACTGGAGGTTGGGATGTAGAAGGGTCTCCTGATGCTGTGTAAGCAGAGAAGGAAACAGTGGAAGAAGAAAAGGTTCCCTGGAATTGAGTTGAAGTAGAAGGGAGAACCAATGTTGCCTGGGCCACCTCGGAGCAATCAGAATCATGGTGGCTCGTTCCCTCTTGAGCTTGAACAAGGTTCTCAACATGAGAGGCAGAGGAGGGAAAGCGTACAGGAACAGATTGGACCAGTCGAGGAGAAATGCATCCGCTGCCAGACGGTGAGGAGAGTAGAGTCTGGAGCAGAATAGGGGCAGCTGGTGATTGTGAGGAGCTGCAAAGAGGTCTATCTGAGGAGTGCCCCATTGAGCGAAGATGGACTGTAGAGTGAAAGGATCGAGTGTCCACTCGTGAGGCTGGAGAATTCTGCTGAGCTTGTCCGCTAAGGAATTCTTTTCTCCCTGAATGTAGATAGCTTTTAGGAACAGATGGTGATTTATGGCCCAAGTCCAGATCTTCTGGGCTTCCTGGCACAAGAGGCGAGAGCCCGTCCCACCCTGCTTGTTGATGTAGGACATCGCAACTTGATTGTCTGTGCACAGCAGGAGAACTTGAGGAAAGAGAAGATGTTGGAAAGCCTTGAGGTCATAAAACATCGCTCTGAGTTCCAGGAAATTGATGTGATGCTTCTTTTCCTGGGCTGTCCAAAGGCCTTGAGTTTGGAACTCGTTCAAATGAGCTCCCCAGGCATAAGGGGAGGCGTCGGTGGTGATGACTAGTTGATGAGGAGGTAGATGGAGCAGAAGACCTCTGGAGAGATTTGAGGATATTAACCACCATTGTAGAGACTGACGAAGAGATGATGTCACAGATATGTGTCGTGAGCAAGGATCCGTCGCTTGGGACCACTGGGTAGCAAGGGTCCATTGAGGAGTGCGCAGGTGAAGACGTGCGAGGGGTGTGACATGGACTGTGGATGCCATGTGACCCAAGAGTATCATCATTTGCTTGGCAGAGATGGAACGTTGTGGAAGCACCTGTTGACATAGAGATTGAAGAGTTTGAAGACGGTTGGATGGCAGGAATGCTCTCATGAGGACTGTGTCCAGTACCGCTCCAATGAATTGAAGTCTCTGAGTGGGGATGAGATGAGATTTGGGTAGATTGATCTCGAACCCCAGAAGCTGTAGAAACAGGATGGTTTGGTTGGTGACCAGGAGCACTGTTTGAGATGAATTGGCCTTGATTAACCAATCGTCCAGATAAGGAAAGACTTGAAGGTGGTGAGAGCGTAGAAAGGCAGCCACCACAATGAGACTTTTGGTGAACACCCTTGGAGAGGAGGCAAGACCGAAGGGCAGCACCTTGTATTGGTAATGACGATGATTGATCATGAAGCGGAGATACTGTCTGAAGGCCGGGTTGACCGGTATGTGAGTGTATGCTTCTTTGAGATCGAGGGAACATAGCCAGTCGCCTTGATTGAGAAGAGGGTAAAGAGTTGCCAAAGAGAGCATTCTGAATTTCTCTTTGACCAAGCATTTGTTGAGATCGCGAAGATCTAGGATGGGTCTGAGATCTCCTGTTTTTTTGGGAACTAGGAAATAACAGGAGTAGAATCCCTGCCCCTTTTGATCTAGAGGAACTTCCTCTATGGCGTTCAGAAGGAGGAGGGATTGAACCTCCTGAAGAAGGAGTGAAACCTGAGGAGTGTTCAAAGCAGACTCTCTTGGCAGACTTTGGGCTGGAAGTGTCTGAAAGTTGAGAGAGTAGCCGTGTCGGATGATGTTGAGGACCCACTGATCCGACGTGATGAATTCCCAACGGCTGATGAAGTAAGTAAGGCGTCCCCCTATAGGCTGTGGAAGTTGGGTAGAAGGAACGTGACTGGCTATGTTCTGGAGAACCAAGTCAAAAGGGTTGAGTAGGTTTTTGTGAAGGAGGAGGTTTCACCTGCTGCTGTTGCTGAGCCTGTCTAGCAGCTGGTCTTTGTTGTCTCTGACGTCTAGGCTGTTGTGTATTCTGTGGCAGAGGACGGGCCACGAATCTTCGTTGGTAGGCCGAGTGTTGACGAAAGGGCCTGGTAGGTGGAGTTGCCTTCTTAGTTTTAAGAAGAGTGTCCCACCGAGTTTCATGAGCCGAGAGCTTTTGAGTAGTGGAATCCATGGAATCTCCAAACAGCTCATCCCCCAAACAAGGTGCGTTGGCTAGCCGGTCCTGATGATTGACATCAAGTTATGAAACTCGAAGCCAGGCTAGCCGTCGCATGGCTACTGACATAGCTGTGGCTCTGGAGGTCAGTTCAAAAGTGTCATAGATTGATCTGACCATGAACTTACGAAGCTGCAAAAGAGAGGAACAAGTTTGGTGAAAAACAGATTTCTTCCGGTCAGGGAGATATTTTTCGAAAAGAGCCAGATTCTGTATAAGCTGCTTTAGATAGAATGAGAAATGGAATGCGTAATTTCCTGACCGGTTGGCCAACATCGCATTCTGATACAGCCTTTTTCCAAACTTGTCCATGGATTTACCCTCTCTGCCAGGAGGGACTGAAGCGTATACACTAGCCCCCTTAGACTTTTTGAGTGTGGACTCAACTAAAAGGGACTCATGAGGTAGTTGGGGTTTATCAAACCCATGAATGGGAATGACTTTATACAAAGAGTCCAACTTGCGGGGAGCTCCAGGTACAGTTAAAGGAGATTCTAAATTTTTATAAAAGGTCTCTCTCAAAATATCATGGAGAGGTAACTTAAGATATTCCTTTGGAGGCTGGTCAAAATCCAATGCATCTAGAAAAGCTTTGGATTTCTTTGACTCAGCCTCCAAGGGGATGGAGAGAGAATCACACATTTCCTTCAAAAAGGAAGAAAAAGAGGACACATCTGGTCTAGAGGAAGGTCCCAAAGCAGAAGGGTCCTCGTCACCAGAGGAGCATTCCCCTTCAGAAAGGAGAGGATCCTCTGAATCACCCCACAAATCAGGATCTCGAACTTGAAAACTCCGGTCCCGAGATTCTGGTGTGGAGGGTTCCAGGTGATGAGATTTGCGAAGCGATTTCCCTGACCTGATCGACTTGGTACCGGGAGATGTTACTGGATGCACCAGAGCCGAAGTCTGTACAGCCTGATGGTGAGCTCTCGGCTCCGGTGCAAGAACCGGCATGGAGACCGAGGAAGCAGATTGTACCGGTACCGATAAAGTGGAAGCGGATAAAATAGGGCGTTCCACTGTCGGTACCGGTGGCTCAGACCGGACCGGGACCGGAAGGCTCGGTGCCAAGAGTGAAGGAAGAAGGTGTTGCAACTGTTCTTTAAGCTGCACTTGCAGAACAGCAGCTATACGTTCTTCAAGTGAGGGCACCGGTACCGCCTTTTTCTTCTGCCCCGAGGATGAGGAACCCGATGTCGAGGGGCTCACCTCTATTGGGGCGGAGCGCTTCCGTGGGCGCCTTGAGGTCGGCAGGATTGGGCTCGCTGCCACTGAGACCGGAGGACGCTCCAACGGGGAAGGCTTCTTAGCCGGCTTACCTGAAGGAGTCGACGCGGTATCGTGTGGCGTCGATGAGGTGGGGGCCGACTGCGCCGGAGCCGATGTCAGTGCCGGTGTCGTAGAGTCAGACATTTCGGCACCAAAAAGCAATCTCTGTTGGATTTGACGATTTTTCAGAGTTCGCTTTTTTAAAGTCGCACAGCGGGTGCAGGTAGACGCTCGATGGTCGGGACCAAGACACTGTAGACACCAATTATGTGGGTCGGTGAGTGAAATTGGTCGTGCACACCGCTGGCACTTCTTGAACCCGGGTTGAGGGGGCATGAATGTAAAAACGGCTTCAGCCAAATCGAAGGCCTCGGCCTCGATGGTGGCAAAGGGCCCCGCCGGGGCGAATTCGAAAAAAGAAGAAAAAAACAAATGTTTTTGTTTGTTTTTTTTTTAAAGAAAAGAAAATAAAGAAAAAAGAAAGGAAACAATATTTCCTTCACGAGTTTACGCGAGCGGGAAGAATCAAAAAGATTTTCTCACAACGGCCGTTGAGAGAAACGCGTCTTCTTAGCTCCGCAGAAACTAAGAAACTGGGGACCGCGCGCCTCTGTCGGGCAGGAAGGCACTCGCGCATGCGCGGTGCGGCCTACCAGAACTTTCCAAGTTCTTAGAGTGCAATCACTCTAAAATTGTCCGTACCGGGGCTCCGTCGGTGCTGTCACCCCATCAGTCAAGAATATGCTGCCTGCTTGTCCTGGGATAATTCAGGAAGCTGGAAGTCGATAAGAACAGGGGATGGTACTGGCTTCCTCCTCACTCTCCCTTATTGGCTTCCAGCATAGTGATTTACAAGTGCCTGAGTCACAACAGCATTTGTAAATCATGATGCAGGGAACGAATGAGGGAGGGTGCTGACTCCCCACCCCTTTCTTCCCTACCCGAGGGACTGACTGCTGCAATGGTGGTGGCACACAAGTGAATGGAGACCAGGTGGGCTGCCCATCTGAAAACTGAGCACTTAAATGGTACAGTCCATTAAGAAGCCATAGTGGCAGTAGCACAAAGTAAAAGAACACAAACAGTACACCTCTTGATTATGTCTATCAGCAAGTGAAAGAGCCCTACATATGCATGGTGACACCACCATTTTCTAAGCCTTGCAGGCAATGAAGAAAGCAAATTGAACTGGCCCAATAAGGAAAGGAACCTAACTAGGCATAGGGCAACTCACAAATTGTAGATTAGAGAACTACTCCTTCTCAAAAGACAATGCAAACGACTAGAAAGAAAATGGAGAAAAAAATCATCAAGAGCCCACAAAAACAGCATGGAGAAAACTAAACCAACAATACAAACTAAAACTTAAAGAAAAAAGAAAGACAGAGAATTCCAAGACACAAAAAAACTATTCCAATTATTAAAAGAACTCACAGACACCAAACCCTACCTGGCCAATAATGACACCCCTCCACCCTCAGCTACCCTTCTAGCTGAATACTTCAAAAACAAAATCACAACTGCCAGGACTACCTTCACTGGAACCCCTACTCACTTAGAAGAGATCATAATGCCCCCCACAGAAAAAGAATCAGTTGCAGCAGACAGAACCTGGCCCCACTTATCCACTATACAATGGTCAGACCTTAACAAATTCTTATAAAAATATAGCCACGCAGCCTGTGACCTCAACCACTGCCCCCCATACCTGTTAAAAACCTACAGTACTTCATTCCGCGCCCTCCTCTTACAATAAATACAAACCTTGCTCACAGACGGCCTTTTCCCATAAGACCTCAGCGAAATCATTGTCACCTCGATCCTAAAAGACCCCAAAGGAGCAACAGATCAACCATCCTACTACAGACCCATAGCCTCAATAACACTTTATGTCAAGCTGATGGAAGGCCTCGTAGCAAAACTCCTAACAAACTACAGTGGTACCTTGGATTACAAGCATAATCCGTTCCAGGAGCATGCTCATAATCCAAAATGCTTGTTTATCAAAGTGAGTTTCCCCATAGGAAATAATGGAAACTCGCTTTGATAGGTTCCCACCCTCCACTCCCCCCCCCCCGAGGCCAGCAGTGCTGCTCCCCCCCCCCACGAGAACCAGCATTGCTCCCCACAATGAACGTGAACTTTCAGGCCTTGAGCATGCTCACATGCTCAAGGCCCAGCACAGGAGGCGGATCTTCGGGCACCGGCAGGACATGCTGGTGCCGGTGCGGAGGCTACACTGAAGTAAGAAGAGGGTTCGGGTGGGTTGTGGGACCTCAGGTCGCGGCGGGGGGTGCCCGATGGCGGCAGGGGGTGCCGGATCGCTGGGGGGAGGGTGCCGGTTTGCGGGGGGGCGCTTGCAAATCGAGGCGCGCTCGGTTTCCGAGGCGCCAATTTTGCAAATGTTTTGCTCGTCTTGCAAAACACTCGCAAACCGGTGCACTCATAAACCGAGGAACCACTGTACCTATAAAACAACCTACTCCACCCTACACAGTCTGGTTTCAGAACCAATTGGAGCACAGAGACACTACTAGGGTCCCTCCTGGACACAGCTAGGCAACATCTCAGCACAGGCAGAAAAATGCTGATTATACAACTAGATCTCACCGCAGTCATGAGAAACCTAAGGCAAGTTTGAAAATTCTTCAACAGAAAACAATTCCAGCTCGTGGTCCAGTCCCTAGTCCTAGGTCTTCTAGACCAGTGGTTCCCAACCCTGTCCTGGAGGACCACCAGGCCAGTTGGGTTTTCAGGATAGCCCTAATGAATATGCATGGAGCAGATTTGCATGCCTGGCACCTCCATTATATGCAGATCTCTCTCATGCATATTCATTAGAGTTATCCTGAAACCCCGACTGGCCTGGTGGTCCTCCAGGACAGGGTTGGGAACCACTGTTCTAGACCAGTGTTTTTAAACCGCCGGTCCATCTTCTCTTTTCAGAGTGATCCATATTGCTTCTTCATCTCCCCAGGTCCCTTGCATTTCAGTTGCTTGGATATCGATCTTTACATAGAGAGCTAATCCGCCACCTTTTTGATCATCTCTGTCCTTCCCAAAAAGATTATATCATGGTATGTTTGCATACCATCCATGGGATTCACTGAACCATGTCTCTGTGATAGCAACAATATCCAGGTCTGCCTCTAACATCAGGGCTTGCAAATCATGAACTTTGATGTTTAGACTGCGAGCATTTGTAGTCATCACTTTTCAGCTATTTTTCAGCGGTAAAGCACAGTTACTTACCGTAACAGATGTTATCCAGGGACAGCAGGCAGATATTCTCTACATGTGGGTGACGTCACCGACGGAGCTCCCTAGCGGACATTTTCGCAAGCAGACTTGCTTGAAGACCTTCAGGCTTGTGATTGGCACGCGCATGCGCGTGTGCCCCTCCCGCCCTGCATAGGGCATGCGTCTCCTCAGTTCAGATAGCTAGCAAAGAGGAGGGGGTGGGTTGCGAGAATATCTGCCTGCTGTCCCTGATAACACCTGTTACAGTAAGTAACTGTGCTTTATCCCAGGACAAGCAGGCAGCATATTCTCTACATGTGGGAGACCTCCAAGCTAAACAGAGTGGGATGGAGGAAGAGTTGGCAATTTAGGAGAACAAATTCCGCAACACTGACTGGTCAAAATGGCCATCACGCCTGGAGAAAGCATCCAGACAGAAATGCGAGGTGAACATATGAACCGAGGACCAAGTGGCAGCCTTACAGATTTCCTCGATGGGAGTCGAGCGGAGGAAAGCAACAGACGCTATCATCGCTCTAACTTTGGGCCTGTGACTCGACCCGGTAGGGAGAGACCAGCCTGAGTGTTACAGAAAGAAATACAAGCGGCCAACCAGTTAGAAATGGTCTGCTTAGAAACAGTGCGACCCAAGCGATTGGGATCGAAAGAAACAGCTGGGGAACAAAACGATGAGGGACGGTGCGCTTCAAGTAGAAGGCCAGATCATGCTTACAATCATGAGAATGCAGAGCCACTTCTCCAGGGTGAGAATGGAGCTTCGGAAAAAACACAGGAAGAACAATGGATTGGTTGATGTGAAAATCAGAAACAATCTTAGGTAAGAACTTAGGATGGGTATGGAGAATCACCTTATCGTGATGGAAAACAGTGAAAGGTGAGTCCGCTGCAAAGGCTTGAAGCTCACTGAACCGATGGGCAGAAGTGAGGGCAATAAGAAACACAACCTTCTAAGTAAAATACTTTAAGTGAGCCCGCGCTAGCGGCTCGAACGGGGGTTTCATCAATTGAGCAAGGACCACGTTAAGATCCCAAACCACCAGAGGAGGTTTAAGGGGCGGATGAATGTGAAAAAGTCCTTTCATGAAGCAGGAAACTACAGGATGAACAGAGAGAGGTTTCCCGTCAATCTGCTGACGAAAAGCAGCAATGGCACTAAAGTGGACTCGAACTGAAGAGGACCAGAGCCCAGCGCCAGACAAGTGCAACAAATAATCCAGGACAGCAGATAGGGAGGCATAGACTGGCTCCAGCTGCCGAATAGCACACCAGGAAGAAAAGCGGGTCCACCTCTGATGGTAACATTGGCGAGTGGACTCCTTTTGAGACGTTTCCAGGACATCCAGCACAGGCTGGGAGAACTGTAACGAGGACATCAAGTCTCGAGGAACCAAGCTGTTAAGTGCAGAGACTGAAGGTTGGGATGGAGCAGAGAACCCTGACTCTGCGTAAGCAGAGAAAGAAAAACAGGCAGAGGAAGAGGCTCCCTGGAATTGAGTTGCAACAGAAGGGAGAACCACGGCTGTCAGGGCCACCGAGGAGCAATCAGAATCATGGTGGCACATGAAGACTTGAGCTTGATGAGAGTCTTCAGAATCAGAGAGAATGAAGGGAAGGCATACAGGAACCCGTTCGTCCAATCCAGAAGGAAGGCATCTGCCTCGATCCTGAGAGCAGTGTAGACCCTGGAGCAGAAGCGGGGCAACTTGTGATTGAGGGGGGACGTGAACAGATCGATGTCCAGAGTCCCCCAACGAGCAAACACCTGACGCAGGGTTACGGAGTGGAGGGACCACTCGTGAGGCTGCAGAAGACAACCGCTAGCCCTGAATGTAGACAATTCGAATGAATATGTTGCGGCAGATGGCCCAATCCCAGAGCCACATCGCCTCCTGGCACCCATGCCCACCTGTTTGTTGATATAATACATGGCAACCTGGTTGTCCATGCAAACTAGCACCACCTGGTCGTGAAGTAGGTGATAAAAGGCTTTCAGAGCGAGGAAAATCGCTCGAAGCTCCAGAAAATTGATGTGACAAAGGCGGTCGGCACGGGACCAAAGACCCTGGGTGCGCAGACCGTCCAGATGAGCCCCCCAAGCATAAGTCGACGAGTCCATCGTGAGGACCTTTTGCGGAGGAGCATGGAACAGAAAACCTCTGGAAAGATTGGAAGAGATCATCCACCAATGGAGAGACCTCCTCAACAAAGGAGTCACAACAATGCATCAAGAGAGAGGATCCCGATCCTGGGTCCATTGGGACGCCAGAGTCCATTGAGAAATACGGAGCTGAAGTCTGGCAAAAGGAGTCACGTGAACCGTGGAGGCCATGTGACTCGAGTACCATCATGAGCCAAGCTGGTGCCAAGCTCAGATGGGTCACCATCCGGCACAAACGGATAAGGTCCTCCTGACGAGGCCGAGGCAAGAAGGAGCAGAGACGAACAGTGTCCAGGACCGCTCCGATGAACTCGACAAACAGGGATGGGCAGAAGTGAGACTTGGGAAAGTTCACCTCAAAGCCTAGACTCTGAAGGAGCAAGATGGTTTGAGTCGTCGCTCGCAGGACTTTGTTGCAAGAGGACGCTTTGATTAACCAGTCGTCAAGGTAGGGAAACACTTGCAGGCCGCGGAGGCACATGGCCGCAGCTACCACAACCAGACATTTCGTGAAAACCCTCGGAGAGGCCGCCAGGCCGAAGGGAAGAACACAATACTGGAGATGGAGATCCCCCACCCAGAATCTCAAATACCGGCGAGAGGCCCAGTGAGCACAGCCAGTCCCCCTCGTCCAATAGGGGATACAACGTAGGAAGGGTGAGCATTCTGAATCGTTTCCGGACCAGAAACTTGTTCAGAGCACAGAGGTCCAGGATTGGACGCAGATCCCCCATCTTCTTGGGTACCAGAAAGTACCGGGAATAAAATCCGGAGTTCCACTGTTCGGTGGGAACCTCCTCGACCGCCCAAAGGTGAAGAAGGGCCTGAGCTTCCTGCAGAAGGAGAGGAAGCTGAGACTGAGCAGCAGAAAAGTCTCTTGGAGGCAGGTCTGGGGGGTACGCGACTGAAGCGGAGGGAGTACCCCTCCCGAATGACAGACAGTACCCAACTGTCGGTGGTAAGACTTTCCCACTGGGTATAGAAATGACGGAGACGACCCCCAATGGGGAGGGGAAAGGCTCCAGGAGGAAAGGAGCCCGAAGGCTTGAACTGGAATAGTCAAAAGGACAGCCCGGGCTTCGCCGGGGACGGCAGCTGGGTCTTAGGTTGACGTTGCTGCTGCTGCAGTGGCTGTTTCGAAGGAGGCCTAGAGAAAGCAGGAGTGGATTTTTGCGGATACCTCCGAAGAGGAATTTTATATTGTCGAGCCAGAGGGGCCTTAGTTTAAGTTTCACCAGAGACGCAAAGGATCGTTCGTGGTCTGAGAGGCACTTCGTGGCCGCCTCGATGGAATTATCAAAGAGCTCATGACCCACACACGGGAGATTGGCAAGTCGATCCTGTAGATTCGGATCCATATCCACAATCCGGAGCCAAGTGAGGCGACTCATGGCAATCACAAAGGCTGTGACTCTCGAGGACAATTCAAAAACGTTGTAAGAGGCCTGAAACATATACAGGCGGAGTTGGGAGAGGGTCCCCTCAAGGAGACGAAACTCCTGACGCCGAGTCTCAGGTACGACCTCCCGGAACGAGCGGAGGGCATCTATACAGAACCGGAGGTAGGACGTGAAAATGAAATTGTAGTTAAGGACACGGCTCGCCATCATTTAATTCTGATAAAGGCGGCGACCAAATTTGTCCATCGTACGTCCCTCCCTGCCCAGGGGGAAGGCAGCGTAAATCTTTGAGGAGTTAGACTTCTTCAAAGAAGACTCAACCACCAAGGATTGGTGGGAAAGCTGAGCACTCTCAAACCCTTTTACCGGGATAGTCCAGTAACGGGACTCCAACTTGGAGGGAATAGCTGTGACCGCATAATGAGTCTCCAGGTTCCGGAGAAACATCTGTCGGAGAACCTGATGCCACTGAAGGCGAAGTGCCTCACGAGGCGCATTGTCAACTCCCAATTCTGCCAGGTATTCCTGGGTAAAGCGAGAGTCGGACTGAAGATCCAAGTTCAGAGCTCTGCCCATGTCAGAGATGAAACAAGAAAATGAGGAGGTCCGAGAAAAGGAATCATCCTTCGGGGGAGACTCCGATCGAGATCGGGGTGCGGCCGAGAAAGAAGGAGAAACTTCCTTGGAATAGTAAGACAGAGCCTCAGAGTCCCATGAACGGGGGACCGAAGAGGTTCGACTAAGGTATGTAGGGGGTGTCGAGGAACGGCCCCGTGCCAGATGGACCAAGGAAGACCCCGGCGTCCGAGGAAATCACTGGGTAAGCCTTGGAGAAGACGGGGTATAGGAAACATCCCCAACTGGCTTCGAAGCAGGCCCTTTAGAAGCCGGCAATTGCCTCGATGGGGAACATACACTAGAGTCCAATTCGAGGATCAGCGTGTGTCTGGATGGTCTCGAGGTCGGAGACCTGCCCCAACAGGGCAGGGAAGACGGGGGCCTTTTGGAAGAGGCGAGCCTCGCCGCAGTAGCACAGAAAAACCTAGTCCCCGGCATGGACCCCTGAAAAGTCATCGGCGACGCAGGGGATGAAGAATCACTCGAGGAAACCCGACGAGTCTTACGGGTGAGGCCTCGAGAGACGAGGGGACGCTCAGGCTGGTCAGACAGTGACTGGGTCGAGAACGAGGTCAAAGGCGTCGAAGTCGGAACTAGTTGGCTTACCACCGAGGAAAATTGTGTGGTAATAATAGCCTTAAGCATGTCCTTGAACATAGGCACCGAGACCAAAGGTAAGTGAGTCGGAGGTGCAGCAGTGCGCTCCTTCGGGGGCGACCTCGAAGAAGAGTATTCCCTACGTGAGGAGGCATGCTTAAATTGATGTCTCAAAGACGCCGATGAGGCGCCGCCGAAATGAGACTCCGAGGTAGGCTTCTTCATTGACATACCTGAGGAGGGAAGAGGAGACTTACCCAAGGCCAGAGTAGAAGGAGGGGCCAAGGCCGAAGCCTTCGAGGCCGACGGGGACTTCGAGGCCGAGGCACCCAAAGAGGGCATCGAGGCAGAGCTCGAGGCCAGTCCCGCAGGATCCATGGGGCCAAAGAGTTGGAAAATCTTGGCCACCCGTCTATGAAGAGCCCACGGTTGTAAAGTCACACAACGGGGACACGACTCAGCTCGGTGCTCTGCACCCAGGCACTCCACACACCAACAATGAGGATCGGTGATAGAGATAACCTGGTTGTACTTAGTGCAGCTTTTAAATCCGGAAAAGGCCGGGACATAAAAAAAAAGAAAGCCGCGGCCCCGCGAGGCCAGGCAGCCAAAAATATATGAACTGAAAAAAAATGAAAGACGCGAGCACAGCGACTCAAAAGAAACTAACCAAATAAGCCACGGTGCAAGAGGGACAAAGAGATCGCGCGAAGCAAGGGAACAGTGCTTCTGGCTCTGCGGAAAACGGAGACGCATGCCCTAAGCAGGGAAGGAGGAGCACGCACACATGCGCAGGCCAATCACAAGCCTGAAGGTCTTCGAGCAAGTCTGCTTGCGAAAACGTCTGCTAGCTAGCTCCGTCGGTGACATCACCCACATGTAGAGAATATGCTGCCTGCTTGTCCTGGGATAATCTCCTTTTTCGTATAGTTTTTTTTTTTGTTTCGTTTCACTTCCCGTTGCAAAGCTCAGAAGTGAGTTGCTAATATTGTTTATAATGCGATCTTTACTACCATCACATCTTGTCTTTTGCTGCAGGTGGCCTCTAAAATTGTCCTTCATACATACGCCACCCCCCACCTTCTAGTTTAAATGCCTAGAAACATATTGCCTGAATTTCTCAGCTAGGATTCTTTTTCCTGCTGTGGTAAGGTGCAGCCCATCATTGTAATATAGTCTCTTGTTGTTTCATGTATTGTCCCATCCTCCTATGTACCTAAAGCCTTCTTGATGACAATAGGCTTTGAGTCACCTATTGAAGTTCTCAGTGTTCTGTACTCATTCCATATCCTTTCCATAAGAAGGCAGTATTGCTACAGTCTTTACAAAAGGTTTTACTTCCTCTCCCAGTTCTCGAAAAGCTTTCTATGCTGCAGGCAGGTTATTGTTGGCTAGGTCATTTGTTCCGAGGTGGTTAACCACATCAGGGTTCAAAATCTTTGCTTCTTCCCTAATTATAGTCAGTATTTGTCTGGCATTCCTGGTAGCTGAGGATCCTGGAAGGCATTTTACTTTTTTAAGTTCCTTGTCCTGTGCTCTAAGGTTAATCCTTCTGATGAAGGAATCCCCTAGCAGTAATACTTTTCTTGTTTGAGCTTTTTAATATGTGCTTTGGGGATGCATTTTTCACAAGTTATCTTCACTGGTTCTAATTCCTCCTCAGTTCTTTTATCTTTAGCATCACACTGCTCTAATGGAGCATAGGGATGTTTTAGAGGCAACAATTGTGACAGTGGACATTTCTGTGCCTCATGCCGCAGTCTACCTGAGCCTACTGTGATCCATTTATTCTTGGATTGTTTTATTCTTTGGGGGAGTGGTGGCAAATTGGTATATTTGTATGGGGTAATTGTAGTTGTTTTAATTTCCTCCAATTCTTGTTTAAATTTACAGAATTCCTCTTTGATACTATTAAGTTGAAGATAGATGGGGCAAGCCTTGAGACTCCAGATGGTGTGTCTGGGAACTAAAGTACTGAATGAAACTCATCTTGATTGGATGGAATTGGGATTAAGTGAGACTTCTTGATTATCGGGCTGTCTAAATATGAGTTGCCAACCCTAGAGTGGGTGGGGTGTGGAGAAGTTGGGAGGGAGTAAAGTCCCAGTGAGTCAGCAAGATCCCTATCAGCAGTTCTATAGGAGGACCTAGCAATTTGAGACACTATGATACAAATTCTGCTGAAATATACCTTTTTTCCCTTAAAAAAATTTTTCTAAATATTCCCAATAAATCTAGCTAACAGTTTCTATGCTTTAATCTCCAACTACATATTAAGCCTTAAAGCTGCTTTCTGTTCTGACTGGCTATGTAAAATAAGTCTTACCTGCAGTCAGTGGCGTACCAAGGGGGGAGCGGTCCGCCCCAGGTGCACAGCTGGCCACTCACCGGGGAATAGGCTGCCGCCGGAGAAAGGCTGCCACTGCCGTCATCAGGAACAAGCCGGCGCCAAGTTCTCCCTCCCTGCTTCTCTTCCCCGCGAGCTGACCAACTCTAGCCATCCAACGTCAATTCTGACGTCGGAGAAGATGTTCTGGGCCAGCCAATCGCTGCCAGGCTGGCCCGGAACGTTTTCTCCAACGTTAGAATTGACGTCAGGCAGTGAGAGTTGGTCGGCCCGCGGGGAAGAGAAGCAGGGCGAACTCAGCGCCGGCCTGTTTCCGATGGCAGTGGCAGCCTTTCCCCAGCGGCGGTGGCCTCAGCATGTTTCCCAATGGCAGTGGCATGGGGGAGGACAGGGAGAAAGAAAGAAAGGGGGGAAGACAGGGAGCCATAAAGAAAGAAAGGGGGGGGGACAGGGATTCAGAAAGAAAGAAAGGGGGCAGGGTGAAAGAAAGAAAAAAATGGGGCATTGGGAGAGAGAGAGAGAGAGAGAGAAAGACAGACAGAAAGAAAGAAAGGGGGCATGGAGAGAGAAAGAAGGGGGCAGGGTGAAAGAAAGAAATGGGGCACGGAGAGAGAGAGAGAGACATGGGGCACGGAGAGAGAGAGAGAAAGACAAACAGAGAAAGAAAGGGGGCATGGGGAGAGAGAGAGAAAGAAAGAAGGGGGCAAGGTGAAAGAAAGAAAGAAATGGGGCACGGAGAGAGAGAGAGAGACATAGGGCACGGAGAGAGAGAGAGAAAGATAAACAGAGAAAGAAAGGGGGCATGGGGAGAGAGAAAGAAAGAAGGGGACAAGGTGAAAGAAAGAAAGAAATGGGGCACGGAGAGAGACAGACAGACATACAGAAAGAAAGGGGGCATGGAGAGAGAAAGAAAGAAGGGGACAGGATGAAACAAAGAAAAAGTTGGGGGAGGGAATGAGGTCTGGAGGAGAGGAAGCATACAGGAGGCTGAAAGAAGGGAAGAAATATTGGATGCACAGTCAGAAGAATAAAGTGCAACTAGAGACTGATGAAATTACCAAACAAAGGTAGGAAAAATGATTTTATTTTCAATTTAGTGATCAAACTGTGTCCGTTTTGAGAATTTGTATATGTTGTCTATATTTTGCACTATGGCCCCCTTTTACTAAACCGCAATAGCAGTTTTTAGCGCAGGGAGCCTATGAGCGTTGGGAGCAGCATGGGGCATTCAGCACAGCTCCCAGTGCTAAAAAACGCTATCGCAGTTTAGTAAAAAGGGAGGGATATATTTGTCTATTTTTGTATAATTGTTACTGAGGTGACATTGCATAAAGTCATCTGCCTTGACCTCTTTGAAAACCCGCAGAATATAAATGATAATTAACATTTTCTTTGCGTACATTGTGCTTTGTGTTTTTAAAATTTTATTGTTCGTAAATCATTTTGACTTGGCCACGAAGGTAAGGAGGAGGGAGGGGAACTGCTGAAAGACATCTAGTAATCCTTGCAGGCTTGACTGTGCAGGGAATTATTTTTGTAAAATCATGATCTGTTATGTGACCGGCATTATTTAGACTTTAATTTCTATGAATGAATAGAATGAAAATGATATAAAATTACTTGCTTGTTTTTATGTGCGTGCGCTGAAGGAAAGTAGAGAGAGAGAATGGGCTGAGGACGCTGAAGGGAAATGGGGAAGAGAGAGTGGGGAGACGACACTGATTTATAAATTGACAATTGTACAGAATATTGTTTCTTTTTATACTTTAAGTTCAATATAAAACAATTCAAGGCTTATGTGGATGGAATCAGGTGGTTTGTGGGGATGAGGACCGAGCTTACGGGGATTAGTCCAATAAAATGGTATTTTCTTATTTCTCATTATTTGTTTTATTTTTATTTGTTAATTTGTAAAGTGGTGATTGTTATGTATCAGTTTTTTCAAATTTACATCTACTGTCTTTATATTTTGCACAGTATTAGAGGACATGTATTACTGTTTTTGTGGTGTTGCATTGTATGCAGAGTCTGGTTTCTTGGCAGTTCAGTTTAACTTTTGTCTACATATTTCTACTGTGTATATGAAAGGGGCTTTCTGATAGCATCGACTGTACAGGATCAATTGACTGTGCAGGATCTGGCTTGTTTAGTTTTACAATGTATGTGTTGGTGTTCTAGTGCTCACTGTAGTGTTTAAGATGCTGCCTTTTCCTAAGTACACTCTTGTGCAATATGTGGATTGTTACTAAAAATCATATTTTTCATATAGATGAGGGGGGTCAAAAAAATGATGGGCCCCGGGTGTCACATATGCTAGGTACACTACTGCCTGCAGTAGGAAAGACAAGAGTTACTCAGAAGTGTTTATCCCTTCTAATGACAGAGCTAAGCAGAAAAAGGAGGGAAGGCTTTTTTGTTTGTTTTTTGTTTTTAGGTAAGGGGGGTAGGTTATAAGACAGAGGAGTTACCACACTATAGACAGACAGTCATATAAGTTTAAGTCCCAATAGTTAAATAATTAATAGAGCCTGTGCTCCAAACTAGAGAAACACAGCCAACAATTTTAAAAATCAAACTTAAATAAATATATATTCAAATCTATGCTCAAGCCTAGACAAACAGTCAATAGTTTGAAATCTCCAAATTAAATAGTAAAGTTTGTGCTCAAGTCCAGAGAAACAGCACTTTTAAATCCTAATAATTTAAATATTTATGTCAATGTTCAATTCTAGACTAAAAATATTACAGGTAGCAAAATCTATTTCCAGTCAGTTGAGATTTAATAATAAAAACAAGACACTTAGCAATTTCCAGTTCAGCTCCTACTAGAACAGCATATGGAGTTCACTCACTGCTTCAAGGTGTGCTTTTGTTTCACTGTTCAGAGACCAGACTAGACCACCCCCCCCCCCCGCTGTGAGAGGCAGTTTACTCCCAGTGAGTCAGCAAGATCCCTATCAGCAGTTCTATAGAGCAGTGTTTTTCAACCTTTTTTGGGCAAAGGCACACTTGTTTCATGAAAAAAATCACGAGGCACACCACCATTAGAAAATGTTAAAAAATTTAACTCTGTGCCTATATTGACTATATATAAAGTAATTCTCTTGAATAGGAATCAAATAAACACAAAGAAAGTATTTTATAATGCTGCCACCGCCAACAACACCGTTGGCGGCGGTGGCACTCAAGTGGCTAAAGAGCCGCAGTTTGCCGGCCTAGGGACAACACTGGAGGGTGGCCAGCTGTGCACCCCCTTGGGACGTAAACCCGGGGTGGGGCAGACCGCCCCCCCCACCCTGGTATGCCACTATCTGTACCTCACTCCCTCCCTATGACCAAAAATTCTCCTTTCTTCTATTCCCCGTGTACACAACCATCTCTTTCCCTCCCTTCCTCTCTCCCAAGTCCATGCCTTCTGTGTCCAAAAACCCATTCCCTCCCCCACCTCAGCATCTCTTTCCCTCCCTTCCTCTCTCCCAAGTTCATGCCTTGTGTCCAAAACGCACTCCCTCCCCCCTTTTGTGTTCCGTGTTTGCCTACCAGCCCATCTTTGCAACTTTCTCAGCAAAACGAAGCTCAAGCCGCGAGGCTTGTCTTCTGCTTCCTGTCTGCCCTGCCGCACACAAATAGCCGAACGGAAGTATTCTCCGACGTCAGCGCTGACGTCGGAGGGCAGGCTTTGCTTAAGCCCTCCCTCCGACGTCAGCGCTGACATCGGGGAACGCTTGCAATCGGCTATATGTTGGCTGCAGGGCAGGCAGGAACAGAAGACGAGCCTCGCGGCTCGAGATGTATTGAACTCCGCGGGTCCCCCGTCCAGCTCTCTCCTGTCCACGTGGGGCGGACCGCCCCTCTCCCTAGACTGGTGGTACTGCCCTGATGGCGGCCCTGACCGTACGGCACACCAGGCAACATCTCGCGGCACACTAGTGTGCCGCGGAACAGCGGTTGAAAAACACTGCTATAGAGGACCTAGCAATTTGAGACTCTGATACATATTCTGAATATACCTTTTTACAAAAAAAATAAATTCTAAGGGGCTCATAATCGAAAGAGAAAGACGTCCAAAAACCGGCCAAAGTCAGCACTGGACGAACATTTCACCAAAAATAAAAACGGGTTTTGGACGTATTTCTAAACGACCTAGGCCTTCATAGTGCCGCTCAACGTACAAAGCTAAACGGTGCGTTTTGGGAGGCGTGTCAAGGGCGGGAGTTGGGCTGGACGTGGGCTGGCTTAGACTTAGTCGTACAGCATGTATAACCGAAAGTTTAACAACAGAGCCTAGACAGAACTTGGACGTTGTGACTTAGACCAGTGTTTTTCAACCGCTGTTCCGCGGCACACTAGTGTGCCGTGAGATGTTGCCTGGTGTGCCGCAGGGCCGCCATCAGGGCAGTACTACCAGTCCTGCATTCAGGGGCCCGGAGCTGACAGGGGGCCCGGGCTCCCCCAGGGTCCTAGGCAGTGTTCTAAGGCAGGGGCGCCAGTAGCTCGCCAAGGCAAAGTGAGTCGATCACCCAGGACTCACTTTGTCTTGGCGATCTAATCTATCGAGCCGATAAGTCTTCTTCTCCCCGACGTCAATTCTGCAGTCGGAAAGGAAGTTCGGGCCAGCCAATCGCTGCCTGGCTGAGCGGAACTTCCTCTCCGATTGCAGAATTGACGTCAGGGAGAGCGTGCGTCGGCGTCGGCTTTGGGGCCTGTTATCCATTGGTGGGTCCTGTTCCCCAATGGCAGCGGCAGTGGCAGTGGCTTGGGGAACGGCAGAGAGAAAGAAAGAAAGGGGGCAGGCAGGGAAACAGAAGGAAAGAAGAGAAACAGAAAAAAAGAAAGAAAGGTCAGGGAGAGAGGAAGAAAAAGTTGGGGAAGGGAATGAGGTGTGGAGGAGAGAAAGCATACAGGCTGATAGAAGGGAAGAAAGATTGGATGCACAGTCAGAAGAAGAAAGTGCAACCAGAAATCACCAGACAAGGTAGGAAAAATGATTTTATTTTAAATTTAGCAAAGTGGAGGCCCAAAGTGGAATTTGCCCAAAGTGGAATTTGCCCAAATAACTTAATAGTTAACTGGGTAAATTCCCAGAGATGAAAACTTCCCTTCACTTATTATGCACAGTTCTGAATTTATATCTGCTGTCTATATTTTACAATATGGTCACCTTTTACTAAACCGCAATAGTGGTTTTTAGCACAGGGAGCCTATGAGCGTCAAGAGCAGCGCTGGGCATTCAGCGCAGCTCCCTGCGCTAAAAACTTTTCAAGCATGATTGCTATAAAAACCAGAGAGAGACTGAGAGCTGTTGACGAAGAGCTACGTGTGTGTCTTTCTTCGATTCCAGCCAGAATATCAGCTTTGTGTTCAGCCAAACAGGCCCAGGTTTCGCACTGAATAAAGTATTTTATAATTTTTCACTATTCTGTTTACTTAATATTTCATAATAAAGTAATTATAAAATACTTTCTTTGTGTTTATTTGATTCCTATTCAAGAGAATTACTTTATATATAGTCAATATAGGCACAGAGTTAAATTTTTTAACATTTTCTAATGGTGGTGTGCCTCGTGATTTTTTTCATGAAACAAGTGTGCCTTTGCCCAAAAAAGGTTGAAAAACACTGACTTAGACCATGTAAAACATGGTCTAAGTCACAAAAATCCACCTAAACTCACCTGATAAGCACTGCAAACACATAACACAGACCGACACACACTACCAAGTGATCACAAATCCCCCCCCCTAAAAATTTTATTCACA
Organism: Geotrypetes seraphini; assembly: GCF_902459505.1. Lineage (NCBI taxonomy): Eukaryota > Metazoa > Chordata > Amphibia > Gymnophiona > Dermophiidae > Geotrypetes > Geotrypetes seraphini. Next base: position 273,444,184 of record NC_047086.1, read on the forward strand.
ACTTTAAATTTCAGCCTCCAGACCATCATCACCTGGCCGCCTGGCATAAGAAAGCCTAGTCGTCCAGCACAGAGGCAGCTCAAATCGTCTTGGGGGTGGGTTAGGGACCCATAGAGAGGAGGACCCATGCCCATAAGCCCCTGTAATCACTGCATTGATACTTAAACATGTGCACTGCTCTATACACCCCAAAAACTCTTTTTTACTGGCATATAAATGGCTCCTGCAGCCATAAGGGCTATTGGGGTGGTAGATAAGTGGGTCTAGGGGATTCTGGAGGTGGTTTGGGGGGGCTCACTGTGACCTATAAGGGAGCTGTAGTGAGGAGAAGCCATGACACCCTTTTTGGAAGGTTCACAGCAGTGCCCTGTAAGGTACCCCACTCTTTAGGTGGCATGTCTGGGTGTGCAGTCCATCACTTTGCAGACCCCTCCCACATCCAACAGGGTTTATTCTAGGCATTTTGGACTTGGGACGGAAAGTTGGACGGAAATGTGGTATAAGATGGACGATTTAGTGGCTTGGGCGATCAGATCGGCAGGACGTTATAATTAGACGATTTTCAAAAGTAAAAAAAAGTTGGACGTATCTTTCAAAAATGTGTCTTAGGCTCTTTTTAACTTTGGACGACTTGCGAGATGGACGTAAACGGACTTAGACGTCCCTTTCGATTATGCCCCTCTAAATGTTCTCAATAAATCTAGCTAGCAGTTTCTATGCTTTAATCACCAACTACAGATTAAGCCTTAAAGCTGCTTTCTGTTCTGACTGGCTATGTAAAATAAGTCTGGCCTGCAGTAGGAAAGACAAGAGTTACTCAGAAGTGTTTATCCCCTCCAATGACAGAGCTAAGCAGAAAAAGAAGAGAAAGAAAAAGGAAGGAAGGCTTTTTGTTTGTTTGTTTTTAGAATCTATCCCAGAATACTGAGGGAACTCAGAGGTTCTGGCAGGTCCCCTTAAAGATTTGTTCAATAAATCCTTGGAGACAGGAAAGGTTGCGTGGGAATGGAGAAGAGCGGGTGGTCCCTTCTTCACAAAAGTGGTCACAGAGATGAAATGGGAAATTACTTTAAGCTTCTCTTTGGTTACTGGAAAAATAATGGAAGCATTGATGAAGGAAAGGATAGTCAATTTCCTAGAATCATAAAGGTGTCAGTCTCAAGCAATTACTCTGTGAATCATGTAGAGAGAAAAAAGATCATTAAATACCAATAAATGCAGTCTGAGTCCAATAAAATGTGGAAGAAAGATACTGAAATATCATTATTTTGGGTTCCACAGGCTTATAAAAAGGGATTTCCAAACACGCCTGGATAGATTCCCTATATGTGTTATATCTTACAAACTCCAGAGGGAAGCTTTCCTTTACATAATGCAAGTTCTATAGCAAGCAATAGCAGCAAAGTTGAAAGGCTGAGTTTATACACCTATCCCTAGGGGGTCACGTGACGCTATGAGCCGGTGAGACGTCTCTCACATCGGCTCCGGGCCTCAATCCGCACACGCGAGCCAAACCGCGCTGAAATTCATCCTGGCCGGGTCCCCCGCAGACGTCCAGCATCAGGCTTTGATGGACCACTACCTGACCCGGTCTCAAGAACCGCCGCGATCGAAGCCGGTCAGGGCGGGTAAGCAAAAGACAGCTCCGATCGTGTCCAAGATGGCGGCCGCATCGGGGACGGCAGTTGCAGAGTTCACTGATGCCGCCCTCACCGATATCAAGACGGCGGTGACCCAGGCACTGGGGCCACAGTTGGAGGCTCTAACAGCTAAAATGACCCGAATGGAACAATTACTAACTGATACCACGGCCCGCACGTCGGAACTGGAGCATCGTGTATCTGCATCTGAAGATACTATCACATCACATGAAATAGACTTGACCTCCTTACAAGAAACTGTACACAGACAGGCTGAAAAAATTGATGACCTGGAAAATAGGTCCAGACGCAGCAACTTGCGGTTTCTGGGGATCCCAGAACTGATCCCTGATGCTAATTTACCTGCGGAATTGGAAAGCTGGCTGGAATTGGAATTCCCGGAGGCAGTGGAAACTGGCACTCTATGCCTGGAGCGGGCTCACCGGTTGGGAAGGAGGCCAACACAGGAAGACAGACCGAGAGTGGTAATAGTGAAATTCCTGAATTACAGGCACAAAGCTGCAGTTTTACACCACTACAGGATTAAAAAAGATGTCTTAAAGATGCGAGGATCAACTATCCGCATTAGCCAAGATTACTCGACGGCTTTAACTGAAAAAAGAAAAGGCTTTTATCCACTTTGTAAACGCCTGGAGGACCTTAAACAGCGTTTTCTGTTTCTGTATCCGGCAACCCTGAAAATTCAGCATGCACACACATGGCATTCATTCACAGAGGCTTCTGAGGCAGCTGACTTCATCAACACCCAGCTGGACTCCCAAGGGGATCCTCCTTGAAGATCATATCACGTAATTGTATGGGGTTTGGCTAGGATGTACTTTCAGGATTTTACAATTGAATCTATTGTTATGTTATGGCTTTCTAGTTTGAGACTGTATGTCAAATATTTAAGGATTGGGGCACCGTGGGTGTCTCCTCGAACCTCTTGCATATACCTCCGGGATATGCTAGTTGGGATAGTTGGGGAGGTGGGGGGAGGGGTTGGGCTTGAGGGGGGGGGGTGGGAACAGCCTTGGGGGATAGAACAGGAATCAGTTTTGTGTATTTCACAGGTCAGATTAAAAATGTATATGCTATGTTTACGACTGCTGCTAATGCTAATGGATTTGGTTCATGTGCTGACCGTCTGGGGGAGGCTGGGCGCCCAGACGTGGATTTGGAGATTCACTGTCACTATGCAATTTCTAGGGGGTACACATAGGGGATAACACACTTCGAGTAATTTCCTGGAATGTGGCCGGTATAACATCTCCTGTAAAGAGGACCAAAATCCTGCAACAATTGAAACGCCACAAGGCGGATTTGGCCTGTTTGCAGGAGACTAAATTGACTGCTGAGGAGCATGAGAAATTGAAGCGGGGATGGGTAGGATCTGTTTTTCATGTATCCTCTACAGGCAAGAAAGCTGGTGTTTGCTTGTTAATACGAAAGGGTTTGAAATGTGTAGTCACATCATGCCATAAAGACGAGCTAGGTAGGTCATTGCTGTTGTATATAACACTGCAAGGCACTGCTTTTCGATTATTAATAACTTATGGGCCAAACAGCTACTCGACCACATATTTTAATTCGTTGATTACTCTAGGCCTTAAGGACACTTCAATTCCTCTTCTAGTGGTGGGGGATTTCAATCAAGTTCTAGATGCTTCACTTGATCGATCCAGAGTGTCTGGGTCTCCAACTGCAACCGACACTAGGGGACTGCCCTTTTTGTGCAAGTCCCTGGGTATGGTGGATCCCTGGCGGTTACTGCACCCGTTTGAACGAGACTATACACACCAGTCACGAGCACATGGAACTTTTTCCAGATTAGATTATATCCTCATAACAGAATCCTTGTTCTCGCGAATAACAGAGGCGACGATAGGGCCATTAGCCTTGTCCGATCATTGTCCTATTTGGTTGGATATATCCTGGACTGCTCCCCCCAAGGGAGACTTCCGGTGGAGATTTCCCTCCTATCTGGCCGATGACCCATCTTTCCAAAAATATTTACAAACTAACTGGGAAGAATTTTTAGCAAACAATGGGCAACATGTACATACCCCGGATCTATTTTGGGACACGGCTAAGGCAGTACTTAGAGGGGTGATAATATCATATGTATCAGCACGCCGCAAGAGAATCGCCCAGGGTATTATTAGACTGGAAAAGCGATATGCACAATTGAAAGCCAAATTTCTTAACAACCCGTCGCGTCAGCTCAGTGAAGATATGAACTCAGCGCAAGTAGCCTTGAATGCACTATTACATGAACGAATCAAGCGTTCTTTATTCTACAGAAAATATAGGTTTTATCGTTATGGTAATAGAACCGGCAGATTGCTAGCCACACTAACTAAACACTGGCAGGATGGTCGATACATATCCCGAGTGAAGTCTGGGACGCACACTTATCTTACAACACCATCCGACATAGCTGAAGCGTTTTACACACACTTTTCGAACTTCTATGCTAGTCATACTACATCAATGGGGCCTGATGTTCTTGACTATTTGGAAGATGCGGGTATGCCTAAATTCACTGACCTGCAGAGATCAACCTTAAACAGACCCATCCAGGGCACAGAGATACAAAGAGCAATCACACAATTAAAATCGCACACTGCCCCGGGACCAGATGGGTTTTCTACAGAATTTTATAAAACAATGTCTCTACAGGTGTGTGAACCTCTCCTGGGATATTTTGTGGTGGCGCTGGAGAAGGGCCGCTTTCCTTTACATGCCAATGCGGCCACCATAACATTAATACTGAAACCAGGCAAACCTGCAGATGAAGTAGACTCCTATCGTCCGATATCCCTCCTAAATGTTGATATAAAAATACTGGCCCGCCTATTGGCAAATCGATTGTCTCCACTCCTGCCATTAGTGATTTCCCAGGCTCAGACGGGGTTTGTCCAAGGCCGCCATTCGGTGGTGAATGTTAGGAGGGTGTTGCTAGCAATGTCTAGAGCTCAACAAGCGTCCAACCCGGGCATATTGGTCAGTCTAGACGCTGCAAAGGCCTTTGACCAGGTTGATTGGACATACCTATTTAAGGTACTGGAATACATGGGAATAGGGGGTTGGTTTGAGTCTTCCTTGCGGGTGTTATATGCGTCACCAACAGCGTCCCTATTGGTCAATGGTTTTTTTGACACAGCCATTCAATATTGGTAGGGGCACACGTCAGGGATGTCCACTATCCCCGCTGCTATTCATACTTTATCTAGATCCTCTGCTACGAACTTTATTAAAGGATGATATTCTAGTTGGGCTGAGGGAGGGCTCCTCTCAGATAAGAGTACTGGCATTTGCCGATGACATCTTACTTACACTCGCTCAACCACACAGTTCCTTGAAGCGTGCCTTGGAGATATTGGATGAATTCCACATATATTCCGGCCTGACATTAAACAAACAGAAATCTCTAGTGCTTCCATTACAACTCTCACTATGTGAATCATGGTCCGACCCCTTCTCTTTAGTATGGGCCCCAACATCTATTCGATACTTGGGAATTCGTATACCGAGAGATCTGGCAACACTCTATACACTTAATGTTCGCCCACTGCTTACCCAAACTACACAACGGTTGCAGGCATGGAGATCCTACCCACTGACACTAATGGGCAGGATTGCGTTATACAATATGATGATGATCCCGCAGTGGCTGTATGTTCTACAAACTTTACCCATTTATTTGCTACACAAACATATCCGGCTTCATCATCGTGCATTGTCTCACTTTTTATGGCGAGGCAGGAGATCCCGAATCCCCCTAGGCAATTTAACTTTGCCTATCTCTCAAGGGGGTCTGGGTCTCTTGCACTTGGGGAGGTTTAATGAGGCTTGTTTACTGCGGCACTTGAATGACTGGTTTTGTGGGACATCTCACTTCTCAGCCACGAGGGTGGAGTGTTTGGCACATGCCCCCTATCATTTTAGTTATATGTTACATGTCAAATGCCTTCCTAAACGGGACGCCAATTATGGGGATGTGTTTCTCCTACCCCTGCGTAGACTTTGGAGGAATCTCTGCCGGCGATTAGCCGTTCGACCTAATGTGACTCCATATCTACCGGTGGCTGGTAATGGAGATTTTCTTCCAGGTATGGATATGGGCGCCCAGACCTGGTGGAGAGGGAGGGGGCTATTTTATTTATTCCATGTAATGCAATCTAATGGACAATTACAATCTTTTCAAATGTTATGTGATTCATCAGTACTAACACCGGCGGATTGGTTCCAATACAGGCAGCTCCATCATTATGTCACTACCTTATCGGAAACAGCCTTATCTGACTCTATCCGAGACCACCTATCGAAAGCCATCTGCCTAACGGCACAAGAACCTGTACCACTGCGAACCCACCATAGATTTTTACAAGAATTGGCTGGAGAATTGGACTATGCTTTATTGGCATCGCAATGGACACAAGATTTACAGATTACTATTTCAGTGGACATACTGAAACGGAGCTTTTCAATGGGCATGAAACTTCAGCTGTCGGTAGCAGAAAGGGAACGATATTACAAGTTTCTAGTCCGGGCATACTTTGCTCCTGTTCGGGCATTTCGGGCACGTATCAGTCCTACTGATTGTTGTTTGAAATGTATGGCCCCGAGAGCCTCTTTGGGTCATATGTTCTGGCACTGTCCGGGCATTCAGGCATACTGGAAACGTATCTGCCTACATGTACAATCTATCTGGAAATGCACTTGGATACCTACCAATACGTATTTATTCACGTTAAAACTTACTATGAGGCCCATTCGACCGGGTGCAGCGGTGTTTGCCAGAAAGGCTATTTTCGTGGGACTTAAAACTATACTTCAATGCTGGTTGTCACCACATACCCCAACAGTTTCCCACTGGCGCACGCAAATGATCCAGTTAGCAGGTTATGAGCGATTATCTGTTACAGACATGAACTCTAAGGCTGGTGTTTTATACCTACGCTGTTGGATACCATTTTGTTCTACACTAACACCGGTTGTACGCAGTAGATTGTTGAATTGACCTAACTGTTAGAGGCTGTTCCCACGGGGGGTGGGTGGGGTGGGTGGGAAGGTGGGGGGGGGAGTTTGAAGGGGGTTGGCAGGGGTTGGGGGTTATTGGGTACTTATTGGGTACAGTTATGATATTTAGGTAAACTGCTTGATGATCTGGCTGATCTTGTCTCTATGTACATGTAAAACCTAATAAAACTGTTTTAAACATACACCTATCCCTATCTGCCCACATATCCCAAGTAGTCTCCACCTCCTTCTACTACCTTCGCCAACTGAAAAGGATCAAACCCTACATCTCCACACCAGACCTCGCCCAACTCCTATACGCATATGTCCTCTCCAGAATGGATTATTGTAACTCCCTATTTAATGGACTAACCAAAAATAATATCAAACGCCTCCAACGGGTCCAAAATGCAGCCATCCGCCTCCTACACAACCTCAACTACCACGATTCCATCTCCCCGGCACTCCATGCTGAACACTGGCTCCCAATTAGCCAACGCTGTACTTTCAAAGCCCTGACAATTGCCCACAAGAGAATTTATTCCACCACCCCCTCCTACATAAAATCCAAGCTACCCATCTACAACCCCACTTGCACCCTCCGCTCAAAGTCAGAGATACGCCTATGCACCCCCCCCCCGGAAGATCCCTGCTCACAGAAACAGCCCACAAACGATCCTACAGCCACTTCATTCCACACCTTTGGAACCAACTCCCCCCCCAACTTAGACAACAGAACTCATTATTAACTTTCAGGAAATCGGTAAAGACCCTCCTCTTCAACTAAAGATCTCCTCTGTCTTCTCCCCCCCTTATGCCCCCCTCCACTCTCCTATCTCCTCCCCAAAACTCCAATATAACCCTCTCTTACTCTCTCCACCAACAAATTGTATCTAAACGCATATAACTTTCCTTAAACTAAACTACTGTATTTCCCCCTTCTCTCTTTCTGCTAAACTCTCCCTGTATTTAATTCTCTCCAAAATCTATAAATCCAATTACTAAACCTGTTGTATTACTTATATGTCTATTTACTCTCCACTATGTATGTTCATTGTAAGCCGTTCTGAGCTACTGGGAGGACGGGATAGAAATCCAAATAAATAAATAAATAAATAAATATACTCTGGCTTAGAGTGAGTGACCAAGCTAACCCATTTGAGAAATTGCTCTAACTACAAACACAAAAGAGAGAGAGTGAGACAAACTTACACACCCAAAATAAAATAAAGTGAGCAACTAGAACCCCTCTCATATCCTTTTGTATTCTTTAAAAGTACCTGAATAGGTTCCAACCAGTTCCATTTATGAGTAGGGTCTTTAATTTTCAGGAGCTGGACAACTCTTACAAATATTCTTGTTTCATGATATGGCAAAACGCATCCAATCAAACTATCCTGATTGTACAGGTGGATGTGAAACCTGCCAAAACAAAGGGGAAAACACAGAACACAATTAAATAAAATTCTACTGATAACACAGACAGAGAACTTCTGAGCACACCTCGATATGTTGCCTACCTGCTTACTACTAGTGTTCTCTTTGGAATAATGCCAAAACTAGCATGACATCTGAGACAATGAAATCATACACCCTGGGAATTAAAAGTGAGATTCATTCCTGACACAGTATTCACAAAATTAAACCATTTAGAGATTGTGATGATGACACCATAGAAAAGATTATTGGCAACTATCATACTATGGACACAATTACCTTTTATTTACTCTCTGTATCCTGAAGAGTGTGCCATCTATCTTTATGAGACTTGAGTAAGCTACTTGCCACAGAGCAGATACTCTCTTAGTGGGGGGAAAAATCCCTCTCATGTACTAGTAACACCTAAGTTTGAGTGTAACATAGAGTGATTAATTCTTGTGGATTAATTGTAAGCCTATTTGTTAGAGCAGTGGCCTGAGAACTTGGGGAAATGGGTTTGATTCCCACTACAGTTCTCTGTGACTCTGGGTAAGTCACTTTGGCCACGATTCACTAAAGTCAGCGATCGCTACGGCCCACCGCCTATTTTACGATCTGATCCAATCCACTTATGCAAATTAGTAAAACCCCATGAAAAATAGCCAAGCAATTGATTCTTTTTTTTTTTCTTTATTCATTTTCAAATTTGACAATAAGTGCACAAAATAATATATTTCAACAAGTTATAAAAATCTAGTGATACGTTTACCCTCCCCTACCTCCCAACCTTCATCATATTTTCAATCAGAAGATACACATATTATGTAAAATTGTACCCAACACTCTCCCTCCTTTGGTGTGCCAAAAGAAGAAAAAGAAAAGAAGAAGTGATGACTATTCACTACAATATTTTGTCAATGGCCTCCATATTTTTATAAATTTAGTATATGTCCCTCTTTGTATTGCTATTGCTCGTTCCATTTTAAATATATGACATAACGTATTCCACCAAAATGTATAACTAAGGTTACTGTGATTCTTCCAATTATTGGTTATGTGTTGGATGGCAGCCCCTGTCATAACTAATAAAAGCTTGTTGTTTTCTGATGATATTTGACTTTTTTTCCTCATCATCATGCCAAATAACACTGTATCGTAAAAGAGTGCCACATGATTTTCCATTAATGCATTTACTTGAGACCAAATTGAATTCCAAAATTTCTTAATATAGGGACAATAATAAAGTAGATGATCAAGTGTCCCAGGTTCCAGATTACAGTGCCACCATCTATTGGACTTAGAACTGTTTAAATTTTGTAAACGAACAGGGGTCCAAAACACTCTATGTAATAAAAATAACCAAAAATAAGTTTGTCTCATAGATGCTGACACTGTACATCTCATTCTCCAAGACCAAATTTGTGGCCATTGAGATGCAGAAATTTGGTGCTTGATCTCAATGCTCCAAATGTCTCTCAGACCATTCTTTGGTTTTTTATTCAAGTATCCAGATATTAATTTATACCACAGTGCAGCTTGATGTCCTAGAAAGTCTGCTTGAAAGCATAAGAACTCCAGACTATACTGACTATTCAAAGTCTTCCATTCAGGGAACCCTACCTGAATTGCCTGCTTCAACTGCAACCATTTAAAGCTTTGTGTTTTACTAAGACCAAATCTATGTTGCAGTTGTGAAAATTCAAGCAGTTTACCATCTGAAATAACATCATTTAGAGTTCTAATACCTACAATAATCCAGTTCTTCCAAAGGACTTGGGCTCCACCTATTTTAATCTTGGAGTTTATCCATAAAGATTGATTAGTTGACTTATTAATTGGGATAGGTGTTAATTTGCTGATATATCTCAAGGTTTTCCAAGTATCCATTAACATTTTATTTTCTCTATATCTCCTAGGCATGTTAATGCTTGGAACATGAACTAAGTTCAAGGGAAACAAAAGGCGCCATTCCAAATATAACCAATCTGGTGCATTATCTATGAATTCTGGGAGGATCCAATACATACCCTGACGTAAAATATAGGCTTGATGGTACCTATAAAAATTTGGAAAATTTACCCCTCCCTCCTCAATTGATTTTTGCAAGGATACTAAGGCAATTCTAGGCATTTTACCAAGCCAAAGAAATTTTGTAAGAATACCATTAAGCTTTTTATAAAAGGACCCCTGAAAATAAATCGGTATCATACTCATTTGGTAACAAACCACAGGCAAAATCATCATTTTAATAGTTTGAACTCTCCCCCACCAAGAAAGATGTAAAGGGTTCCATTGCTCACATAACTCTGTAACTTTTTTTAAAACAAATTTTTCATTCTCCTTTACTGTATCATCAATTGTACTTTTAATTTGAATACCAAGATATTTAAATCCATCCTCTTTCCATATGAATGGAAAAGAATTGAATAAACCTTTTAGACAATAAACATTTAAAGGTAAAATTTCTGATTTACTCCAATTGATTTTATAACCCGAAAATTTACCAAATGCTTCAATTAATTCCAACAAACAAGGTAAGGTAGATTCTGGATTTCTCAAATAAAGCAGAATATCATCTGCATATGCCGAGATCTTATATTCCATATCAGAATAAGGAATACCCTGTTTCCCCTTTGCTTGTTGCATAGCTAACAATAAGGGTTCTAATACTATATCAAATAACAAAGGAGATAAAGGACAACCTTGTCTAACTCCCCTCCGCAATTCAAATCCCTCAGACAACGTATTATTAATATTTAATCTTGCAAAAGGGAAGCTATACAATGTTTTTATCATTTGTATAAATCCAGACCCTATACCAAACCAATCCAAAGCTTGATACATGAAATTCCATTCTACTCTATCAAAAGCTTTTTCTGCGTCTAAAGAAACAGCAAAAGCCGGCTCTTCCAAATTTTTTGATAAATTTAACATATGGAATGCTAATCTAGAGTTATTAGAAGAATGTCTTTTGGCAACAAACCCAGTCTGGTGCATATCTATAATATGAGGGAGAGCTTTAGAAAGTCTCAAAGCCAAAATTTTCACCAAAAGTTTATTATCCACATTTATTAAAGATATAGGCCTGTAGTTTGAAACCAAAGTTTGGCTTAGGCAAAACAATTACTACTGATTCAGCCATAGTACCCTTAATATATCCTTTTATAATTTGTGTCTGATATAAATTTAATAAATAAGGGGAAGGACATTTTGAAATGTTTTATAAAATTCTACCGCATATCCATCACCACCTGGAGCGGATCCAACTCTAAGAGACTTCAACGCTGATTCTAATTCTTTTAGAGATATAGGTTCTTCTAAACTTCTTTTTATATATTCAGGAACCTTAGTTCCAACAATTAATTGATTCACTAACAATTTCTTGGTTATTTTGCATTAGTTTTAAGATTGTAAAACCCAACTGCTGTAGACCTGTCGGTAGCTGTGTTACTGACAGGTCTGCCTGGCTTTTTTCATTTTTGTTTAATGGGCCAGATATTTTGTGTGTATTACACACGCAAAATATCTGTCCAATAAAAAGAAGAAAAAGTTCCCCCCCCCCCCGACAAAGCGCTCCATCCCCTCCCCCCTCCTCAAACTCCAAAAAAATGGTAGGAGGGATGCCGACTCCCTCTTGCCATCAGTGTTCCCCCCACCATGCTCTAAAATATGTCAGGAGGAATGCCGACTCACTCCTGCCATTGGGCAGACTCCTTTCCTACCCCCCCCAAAAAAAACCCAAATGGCAGGAGGGATGCCCACTCCCTCCTGACACTGGATGCGTACCCCCGCTCCCCGTCCTCCCTCCCTGTACCCCTAAAAGTTGGAAGCAGGACTCCTCCAACGAACTGCGGGCCTCCCTGATTGGCTCAGGCCCAAGGAGCCTGAGGCACCTGAGCCAATCACGGCCTTGGGCCCCTCCCCATGCATCATATGATGCACCGGGGCGGGACCCTAAGGCCTGCAGTTCGAAGGAGTCCAGAGCAGGAGGCACTGACCTCCTCCTGCTCCCAACTTTTAGAGGTACAGGGAGAACGGGGAGCGGGGGTACGCATCCAGTGGCAGGAGGGATTGGGCATCCCTCCTGCCATTTTTTTTTTGGGGGGGAAGGGGTCAGCCCGATGGCAGGAGGGAGTCGCTATCCCTCCTGCCATATTTTAGAGCGCAGTGGGGGGAGCGCTGATGGCAGGAGGAGTCAGCATCCCTCCTGCCATCTGTTGGGTGTTCGGAGAAGGGAGAGGGGAGAGAGCACTTTGTCAGGGGGGGGAAGCTTTTTTTTTTCTTGGCCAGATATTTTGCGTGTGTAATACACGCAAAATCTGGCCCATTATAAAAAAAGAAAATGAGCCGGCAGAAGCCCTGACAACAGTGACAGGAAATTGCTTCTCCAGTCACTACTGTCAGGGCTCTGCCCCGACTCAATTGCTCACTGAGTGATTGAGTCATGGAGTTTGCATGCAAATGATTTGCACTTCCGTGCAAATCATTTGCATGCAAAAAAGATAGTAAATCAATCGCTGTTTAAAAATTGGCCAGAGAATCGGCCAACAGCGATTGAGTCGCTATCTTTAGTGAATCTGGGTCTTTATCTCCACTGCCCCAGGTACAATATAAGTACCTGTAAATAATATGTAAATCACTTTGATTGTAACCAAAGAAAGGCAGTATATCAAGTCCCATCCCCTTCCCATATGTTTGAACCCTTTGTTCCTCCAGTTTCCAAATGGCAGAGAAGCAAGCTATGGCTGCACCTCCATTCCAGTTCTTCAGAATTATTATTGATCTTTCTTGATGTCGCTTGTTTTCAATTTCTGCACCAAGTAAGTAAGTAGAAGCTCACAACCAAACAAACAGTGTAGATGTAATGGGATTAAAGGAAAATAATCATGCTAAGGCTAGGATCCGTTTCAGGCATACATGCAGGAGGCTTACATCACTTCCTCCTCCAACTGCATGTCTTTCCGAGTCTTCATCTGTTCATATGGTTTATAATAATTTAATTCCTTAGTTCATACACTATTCTTGGTTTTCAGTTAATTACTTAAAATAAATACATGTATATTTTAAAACCCTGCTAAGCATGCAGTTTACTGGCCTACCTGTAAATCAGCCACTCTAGGCACTTCTGTGCAGGCTTCAGCATAAAGTAAGGGGAGAGGTGTGTTAGAAATAGAGCAATACTCTCATCTAGCTGTTGGTTTGCCACTTTAGTTTGCACACTGCGCTCCAGGCTTTTGGACGCATGGCTGAAGAGTGTATCCTGAAAGGCTTTGAAAGATGGTTCAATGCCCATAAGCTCCTCCAGGCCGGTACATCCTGTGGAAAGTAGAAGAGAGTAAATACATAAGCATTACTTTGTCATAGGAATAACATATGGTGATGAAACAGCAGATCAAAGTATTCAAGGAGCTTTAAAGCTGTAGAGATACACAACGCATATAGAGACCCGACACAAATGATGTTTCACCCATGCAAGGGCTGCATAAGGGGCTCAAGAAAAACAGGTGGTGTCTAAAAGAGAATCACCAGCCAGGTTGCAACAGTATAATCCTAAAGATGGCAGAAAGCAGTTAGATGGGTTATCAAACTGTTAAAGCTGACTAAAGCATCAGGGCAAGAGATATGATAGCCCATCCTTAAAATATGTGTAATAGCCGATTTTCTTGCTCAACCAAGATGTTAAGACCTTAGCACAGCCTTGGTCTATAGTTAAATATGCATTATCACTAATCATTCATGAACACCAAGTAGGGCTTGATCCAGGCTGCTATACCTCAATGAATCTGTGTAAAGTGATGATGAAATTACATGAGAATAGGGGAAAAGCCAATTAAGTTGTCATAGCCAGTTTAGACATTGCCTTTGATAGTGTATTGTAGCCACATTTATTTGGCTTACCTCAATAATCTGCTTTCTAGTAGAAAGGCACGAGTCTTGAACCAGTGAGTTATTCTCCTTTATTTATTTATTTATTTAAAAAATTTATCTACCGCAAACAACTTTGTGGTTTACTCACAAGTTTGTAGAAGGCATCATCTATTTTTTTCTCTCGGCTCCACCTCCTACATTTCTGGTTTTGTGCCCTAGCTCCTTAGTTTGTATCAAAGCAGTTGACATTTCCTATAAGAGGTGGCGAGAAACGGGGTGCTACCCAACCAGCCAATTCTGTTCTGATCTGCATCAAATGTCAATATAATTACAACCGAGAAAAAGATGGAAATGAACAAGCCACCTACCTAAGTGCAAAAAAGCACAGTTACTTACCGTAAACAGGTGTTATCCAGGGACAGCAGGCAGCTATTCTCATGTCACCGACGGAGCCTCGATGTGGAAGCCTCGTAAGCAGACTTGAAGAAACTAGAAGTTTAGAGTCAGCCGCACCGCACATGCGCGAGTGCCTTCCCGCCCAGCACAGGGCGCGTCTCCTCAGTTCAGATAGCTAGCAGAGAAGCCAACCAGGGAAGGTGGGTGGCTTGTGAGAAAAGCTGCCTGCTGTCCCTGGATAATACCTGTTACGGTAACTGTGCTTTATCCCAGGACAAGCAGGCAGCCTATTTTCACATATGGGTGACCTCCAAGCTAACCAGAATGGGATAGTGGGAGTGTTGGCCAAAATGGCCATCCCGGCTGGAGAAAACATCCAGACAATAGTGAGAAGTGAAAGTATGAACCGAGGATCAAATAGCAGTCTTGCAAATTTTCTCAATAGGTGTAGATCTGAGGAAAGTACTGAAACTGCCATTGCTCTGACTTTATGGGCTGTGACTCTTGGTGCGCTCCAAATAAAAGGCCAGAGCACGTTTACAGTCCAGATTATAAAGAGCTGATTATCCAGGATGAGAATGAGGCTTTGGAAAAAACATTGGAAGAGTAATGGATTGGTTGAGATGAAATTCCGATACCACCTTAGGGAGGAATTTAGGAAGAGTACGGAGGACCACCTTGTCATGATGGAAGACAGTGAAAGGTGGATCAGCAACTAAAGCTTGAAGTGAGGGCAATGAGAAACACCACTTTCCAAGTGAAATACTTCAGATGAGCCGTAGACATTGGTTCAAATGGAGGCTTCATCAATTGAGCAAGAACAACATTGAGGTCCCAAAGCACAGGAGGTGGTTGGAGAGGTTTGACATTGAAAAGTCCTTTCATGAATTGGAAACCACCGGATGAGCAGAGGGGTGTCCCTTCAATAGGCTGATGGAAAGCCACAATTGCACTGAGATGGACTCGGATCGATGTAGATTTGAGACCAGAAGTGGATAAGTTCAAAAGGTAATCCAAAACAGAAGATAAGGAGGAATGTTGAGGCTCCTTATCATGAGAAAACACACGTAGAAAATCTAGTCCATTTTTGATGATAGCATTGTCTAGTGGTAGGCTTCCTAGAAGCCTCTAAAATGTCTCTGACAGGTTGAGAAAACTGAAGAGGGGTCATGTTGAGAGGTACCAAGCTATCAGGTGTAGAGACTGCAAGTTGGGATGAAGCAGAGATCCCTGACTCTGTGTAAGCAGAGATGGAAAAACTGGTAGAAGGTATGGCTCCTGTCACCACCTAGTCTATGGCCGAGCGGATTTTGGTAGCTAGGCAGTGACGTATTCTGACACCCTGGCGTGAGCCCCTTTGAAGTAGGGCCACCTTTCAAGCAGGATACCCCCTGGAATAGTTGAAGTGTGCTTTAGTACAAACAGTTCCATACTCAGCATGGTTCAAATCAAAACTGAGAACTTTATTTAGGCGTACAGCCTCAGCAACACAAAATAACACTGTTTCAGTGGTAACAAAAAAAAGGTTGCACAAAACAAAGATTCTTCATAAATCCAAAATATAATGTTCCCTGCTCTGGGCTTTATTCAAATGCCACATAGTCCCTAGCATTTCTCTTCACCAGAGCTTGGTTTAAACATACAATTTGCACTCCCAGTCCAAACCCCTTTCAATTCAAAACAGACTTGAAATCAAAAGAAAAATCCTATGCCACAATTCTTTAAGCTAGCCTTGTCAGTAACTAGCATGGCAAACAGAGCAGTTCTTAACTTTACCCGGCTCCTAAGGCACACAGAGATAATGGGGCTTCACAGTTTGCTTAAGGAGATTAATCAATAGTTGCAAGCAGGCACGAGGTTTGTAATAGGACACCAGAGTCTTCCAGCTGTCTCCTCACTCGGAGCTTGAATGAGCTGAACTACGGCTGGAGTCACATACATAAGCTGTGATGCTTTACACTGGCATACAGTCAGGGATTAACTTCTGTCCTACCAATTCACAGTTCCTAAAATAAGGTAGAACAGGTAAGTTGGAAAGATACCTTCTTATCACACTTTCCAAGGCTAGGAAATCTCCATTCCTTCAGGTGGGATTTCAGGGGAAGTATCACTGGCTTCTACTATCATAGGCTCAGGCAAACATGAATCTACAGGAAGGTTCCTAACCTGGTCCTCTTCCATGGTCCAGTCATTTCCTGCCAGTGGTTCTGACTGCTCCTCAGTCAGCATAAACTCCCACAGGGCTGCTTCCTTCGTCCTGGGCCTCCTCCCCGATCTGGTTTCCGTTCCTCTGCCTGCTTCCCCTCCTGCTCCTCTTAGCTCATCAGAGAGACTCCGTTTAAGCTGAGGGAAGAAACCACTTCCCTTTTCCAGCAGGGGAGAAAGTTTTCTTCCTTTGGCTTGAACCGTTCTCCAGGCTCCCTGCTGTGCTGCGTTCTGCTTCACAGACTCTGCAAACCCATAAGGCCAATCTTTACTGTTTGACCTCAGGACATTATCAGAGCAGTCCCAGCTTTCTGGACCTGCTTCCCTTTCTCCCTCTGAGTCCACAGGATAGTCAGCTGACTTACTCCTCCGGGCTCTGACTTGGTTCGCCCTCCTGCATCTGGGCTTGTAATTCCTCCCAAATCTCTCTGTGACAAGCCTCGGGGTTGCAGGATTGTCACATTCCCTGCTGCTGAGTTGAAGTAGAAGGGACTACCAAGGTTGTCTCAGACACCGAGGAGCAATCAGAATCATGGTGGCATGATCGTTCTTCAACTTGACCAGAGTCTTGAGAATGAGAGGGAATGGAGGGAATGCATACAGGAAGAGATTCATCCATTCCAGAAGAAAAGCATCTACCTCGAGGCGATGAAGAGAATATATCCTGGAGCAGAACTAAGGCAGTTTGTGGTTGTGGGGAGCTGCAAAGAGATCTGAGGCGTTCCCCACTGTGAAAAAATGTGAGGACGAGGCAAGGAATGGAGTGTCCGCCAAGCAAGTTTTCGCCCCTTGGATATAGACAGCTTTGAGGAAGGTGTTGTGGCGGGTTACCCAGTCCCAAACCTTCAGAGCTTCTTGACAAAGGGAGAAAGATCCCGTCCCTCCGTTTGTTGACATAATACATGGTGACTTGGTTGTCCATCCGAATGAAGACTACCTGGTCATGAAG
This sequence comes from Geotrypetes seraphini, assembly GCF_902459505.1. NCBI lineage: Eukaryota > Metazoa > Chordata > Amphibia > Gymnophiona > Dermophiidae > Geotrypetes > Geotrypetes seraphini. The sequence goes on from NC_047086.1 coordinate 273,461,686, forward strand.
AAGATGTTGAAAAGCTTTGAGAGCCTTGAAAATCGCTCTGAGTTCCAACAGATTGATGTGACATTGATGATCCGTACTGGTCCAGTGGCCTTGTGTACGGAGACCATCGAGATGAGCGCCCCAAGCGTAGGTCGAAGAATCTGTTGTGAGGACCTTCTGATGGGGGGGCAGTTGAAAAAGCAAGCCTCTGGAGAGATTGGAAGAGAGCATCCACCAACGGAGAGACTGCTTCAATGAAGGAGTGACTTATGTGTCAAGAAAGTGGGTAGCAAACCTGCGTCCACTGAAATGTCAGGGTCCACTGAGGAATTCTGAGGTGAAGTCTGGCAAAAGGAGTCACGTGTACTGTGGAGGCCATGTGACCCAGTAGTACCATCATGTGTTTCGCTGAGATTGAAGTGCGGGAAGACACTGCAGGAAGACAAAGTTGAAGGAGAGTTTCCAGATGTTATTGCGGAAGGAATGCTCTGAGTTGGATAGTGTCCAGAACAGCTCCGATGAATTGTAGATTCTGAGAGGGTTGAAGTTGGGATTTGGGAAAGTTGATTTCGAATCCAAACTCTGTGGAATTGCATAAGGAGTCTCCAGGCATCTGGTAAAAGTTTGAGACAAAAGCTTGTGAAGAGAAAGCTTAAGTGACTCTGCCGGAGGTTGAGAAAGATGCATGACTTCGAGATACTCCTTAGAGTATTTGGAACCAGCATCAAATTGAAGGTCCAAGTCAACAGCCATCTGACGAAGAAAAGAGGAGAAAGATAGCTGATCCGGTAGTGCCTTGCCTCGAGAAGGACTCAAGGTCGTCGAGGCAGCCTGGGTCGAAGATGAAGCTTCGGCTGGAAAAAAGGCATCAAAACAATAGGGAGACTTGGACGAAACAATCGAAACCGCTGGGTCGTCGAGATTTGGAAGTGGAGACCTCGATCGAGGAGTCGGTGGTCTAGTAGAAGTAGGTGTAGATCGAGGATTAGTTGAAGAAGAACGCTCTTTAGAAGAAGAACTATGCCTGGAAGGATGCCTCGATGAAGGTATCGATCGTTGGTGAGAACTGTGCATGGATGCAGATCTCGAAGCCACCAAAGAATGGATAGGACTGGAGGCTGTGGATCGAAGTTCCAGAGGCTTGATGGAGAAACCTCGATGCACTCCCAAACACTGCTCCTTATATGGAGTGTGAGGATTACTGCTGAGGCACTTGCAAAGAATCTGCTCCTTGTTTTACGTGCTTAGATGCCAGACCAGACACTTGCAGAGACTCTGCTCCCTGCATAGAGTGTGTAGACTCAGACTGAGGCATAGGAAGAGGCTCGACCTCGCGGGAGTCTGCAGAATGCCCAGGCTGGAGCAGAGTAGCTAGCTTCGGTCCCATTTTGGTGAGGAACTAAACAAATTGCTGCTCTAACATGGTCTGGAAAGAAGCCGGCAAGGATGGATCCGCATCTGAAACTGGACCACCTGCCTTGGCTGGAGGTTCCACCGAGGCAGTGGAAATGTGCTTCGACTTAGAAGTCTTAGGCACCTTAAGCACCACCGGTGGAACTGCCCACTGAGCTATCTGACCTGAGGATACAGGGGAAGATACAGCAGACGTTGTCGATGAAAGAGCCGCTGCAAACGAGGAAGGTCTGATGAGGCTCAAGGTCGAAGCAGTGGAGGCAGGAGGGCCCTTGGTCGAAGGTGAGACCGAGGTCGACTTCAGAGTCGAGGTAGTCAAATCCATCTGGAAGAGCTTCTCCACTGAAAGTAGACGATGTTTAAGGGCTTGAGGTTGAAGAGTAGCACAGCACTCGCACGACTTTGGGTGATGTTGTGGCCCAAGGCACTTGAGACACCTGCTATGTGGGTCCATGAGAGAAATCGCACGCTGGCACTGGCTACACTTCTTGAAGCCTGTAGCTGGCCGGGACATAGAAGGAAAATCAGTCGCTGCAAGGTCGAAGCCCCGGCAGCCGAACAGAGGAAATATTTTTTTTTTTTTAAACTAGAAATAAAATAAATAAAGTGCAGTGATTCGTGGAGAAAAATAACACAAACTGCAGTGAGAGAAGGCACGAAGTAAGTAAGTTAAACACAGAGAGACAAAGACGGACTTCTCGGCTCCGCGGAAAACTGAGAACTGAGGAGACGCGCCCTGTGCTGGGCGGGAAGGCACTCGTGCATGCGCGGTGCGGCTGACTCGAAACTTCTAGTTTCTTCAAGCAAGTCTGCTTGCGAGGCTTCCGCATCGAGGCTCCGTCGGTGACGTCACCCATATGTGGAATAGGCTGCCTGCTGTCCTGGGATAAAGTATTAAAACTTATGTAGCTGTCAGGCCTCTCGCTTTCGACTCCTACCCTTCTGCCTTGCTGCGCCTGAACAACCTGCCTGAATCAGTACACTAGGATCCATCTCTGGCAGTATTCAACTCCAGGCTCAAAACCCACTTTCTTGAAGATGTGTTTAAGTCCCAACGTTTCCAACTTGTAATATATTATATCTGTTTTTGATTCGCTCTGCAGCCCCTACCCTCTCTACATCTTCTTCCCTTTGTATCTTTCATGAATAGTATATATTGATCTGCCCTGTGTCCTCTATGTCATAATTAGATTGTAAACTCTTTTGAGCAGGGACCAGCTCTTGTGTGTTTAATGTACAGCGCAGCGTGCATCTGGTAGCGCTATAGAAATATAAATAGTTTTCATAGTCGTCTCATTGGAACAGAGAGATCAATCAGTACTCTTCGGAACTGCCTAACAACAGGCTCCAATATCTGGAAATACATACTGATCCCAAATCTTATTGTAAGCCGTAATGATTCCTTGTTGAAAATTGTTGAACATAAACTCTATGGTATGGTATACATATCTGAGGCAGCAAGCAGGCTAATTGAAATCTGACATGGTGGGCCTTCAAGAATTATGTGTCTTTCTACTAGAAAGAAGATTATTAAGGTAAGAACCTAATCTTCCCTTCTAGTGCAAAAGGCATACGAGTCTTAAACCAATGGGATATACCAAAGAAGTCCCTGAGTCTAGGGCGGGGCAGATGAGCATGCTGTGAGCATCAAAGACCCAAAAGTGGCATCCTTTGGTGGTGCTGCTGCCACCACTCTGCAAAATTTTGTGAAAGTATGAAGGATGGACTAGAGGGTGGCTGGTCAAATGCACGCAAGATAAGTGCGTTCAATCGCCCGCAACACAATAGCGCACATGATCAAATGCACGCAACACAATCGCATGCATGACAACTCAGCGCAATTACACGCATGATAAAGCGTGGGGTGATAGCACGTAACATAAAATGCACATACCTCGCTGTTATGCATGTGAAGAGCGAGCATGATGTTCGTGCAAGGCAAATGTGTATGCGCATGCGCAAACTGAAATGTCCGTTGGAATGAGCATTTTCTGTTACCCTGAGTTACCTGAGTGCATTTTCCATTACTAGAGTTACATACGCGCATTTTCAATGTACTGATATAAAACACGTCCTTCTATCTTGCTAGAACTTTGTCTGTTGCAGATATTGTTGATGGTGAGGATGCTAGAAGTAATATGACAAAATGAACAACATGAACAGTTTGAAATATCTCTTATGACATGTAGCTATTATCATGCAAATGTATTGAGCAATGAGTTTCAACACATTTCGACCTGAAATGCTCAGATATTTTGGCTCCATTGCAATTGCAATTATAGTAAATCACCTTTATTAAATAAAAGTCTCAAACAAAGATCTCATTATTAAAAACAAAGGTATGTAAAGTAATGGGATAAGTCCACATAATAGAACAGTGAGATCCTGCAATGGTCCATCAAGCCCAGTAGCCCGTTTCCACAATAGCCAATTCAGGTCACCAGTACCTGACCAAAACCCAAGGTGTAGCAATACTCCATGCTACCGATACAGAGCAAGCAGTGGCTTCCCCTGTGTCTCTCTCAATAACAGACTATGGACTTTTTCTCCAGGAACTTGTCCAAACCTTTCTTAAAATCAGGTACGCTATCTGCTCTTACCACATCCTCTGGCAACGCGTTCCAAAGCTTAATTATTCTCTGAGTGAAAAAAAATTGCCTCCAATTGGTTTTCAAAATATTTCCCTATAACTTCAAGTGTCCCCTAGTCTTTGTTAATTTTGACAGAGTGAAAAATTGATCCACTTGTACCCGTTCTACTCCACTCAGGATTTTGTAGACTTCAATCATATCTCCCCTCAGCTGTCTCTTTTCCAAGCTGAAGGGCCCTAACTATTTTAGTCTTTCCTAATACGAGAGGAGTTCCATCCCCTTTACCATCTTGGTCGTACTTCTTTGAACCTTTTCTAGCGCCACTATATCTTTCTTGAGATGAGGTCGTACCATGGAGCGATACAGGGGCATTATAACATTCTTAGTCTTGTTAACCATCCCTTTTTATTAATTCCTAGCATCCTATTTGTTTTTTGGCTGCCGCCATACATTGGGCAGAAGATTTCATCGTATTGTCTACGATGACACCTAGATCCTTTTCTTGGGCGCTAATCCCCAAGGTGGACCCTAGCATCTGGTAACTGTGATTCAGGTTATTCTTCCCAATGTGCATCACTTTGCATTTGTCCACATTAAATTTCATCTGCCATTTTACGCTCAGTCTTCCAATTTCCTAAGGTCCGCCTGCAATTTTTCACAATCCTCATGCGTTTTAACAACTTTGAACACTTTAGTGTCATCTGCAAATTTAATCACCTCACCCGTCATTGCAATTTCCAGATCATTTATAAATAAGTTAAATAGCACCGGTCCCAGTACATGCCCCTAAGGCACTCCACTGTTTACTCTCCTCCATTGAGAAAAATTATCTCAGAAGCCTCTTGTGAGGAACTTTATCAAAAGCTTTCTGAAAATCTAGATACACTATATCAACCGGCTCACCTTTATCCACATTTTTATTCACACCTTCAAAGCAATCAAGCAAATTTGTGAGGTAAGATCTTCCTCAGCTGAACCCTTGCTGACTCCGTCCCATTAAATCATGTTTGTCTAAGTGTTTCATGTTTGTCTAAGTATCTAAGTTTTTTATAATCATTTCTACCAATTTCCCAGATCTCCCCTAGAGCCCTTTAAAAAAAAAATTGGCGTAACATTGGCCACCCTCCAATCTTCAGGTACTACATACGATTTTAGCAACAGGTTACAGATCACTAACAGCAGGTCAGCAATTTCATTTTTGAGTTCTTTTAATACCCTGGGATGTATACCATATGGTCCTGGCAATTTATCACTTTTTAACTTGTTGATTTGGCTTAGTACATCTTCCAGAATCACCGAGATTTCTTTCAGTTCCTCCGCATCATCACCCTTGAAAACCATTTCTGGTTTAGGTAGATCTCTTACATCTTCTTCCGTAAAGACCGAAGAAAAGAATTCATTCAATCTTTCCGCTATGGCCTTATCTTCCCTGAGCACTTTTGCTTCTTGATCATCCAACGGTCCCACAGATTCCCTCACAGGTTTTCTGCTTCTGATATACCTTAAAAAATTGCTATGAGTTTTTGCCTCTTTTGCAAGTTTCTTTTCATATTCTTTTTTAGCTGTCTTTATCAATGCTTTGCATCTAACTTGTCAGTGTTTATGTTTCTTCTTATTTTCTTCATTCGGATCTTTTTACCATTTTTTAAATGATGTTTTATGGCTCTGATAGTCTCTTTCACTTCACCTTTTAACTACGCCGGCTCTCGTTTCCTCTTCTTTCCACCTTTGCTGATACATGGAATACATCTGGTCTGGGCTTCCACGATGGTACTTTTAAATAACATCCACACCTAGTTTACAGTCCTAACCTTTGCAACTGAACCTTTTAACTTCTTTGTAACCATTTTCCTCATTTTATCATAGTCGCCCTTTCAAAAATTAAACACCCTTACAGTAGATTTCTTTTGCAACGTTACGCAGGGACAGAAATCAAGCCTTTCCCAGTTCGTTTCCTTTGGAATCGAATCCGTCCCTGCCCATCCCATAAACTTCAGAAGTAGTTATGTCATTTAATTATGCTACTGAATTAAAGGCTCGGGTTGATACCCATTTACAAATAAGCAAAGAAAAGCAAGGAAATATTAATTGGGAAGAATACAGTACTCCCCAGAAATTCACTGGGATTCCATTCCAGCAACACCCGCAAATTTCAAAAAACTGTAAATGTGGTCTAGGAGCAGATCAGAGGCAGGAGAGGGCAGCTGGGGCGCCAGCAGGTGCCGAAAATTGGGTGCAGGATCATTCTGAGTATTTTCTGACCACCTCTTCCGGGAACTGAAGTCAGGCTACACCAATCAGGAGCTGCTTTGACACGCTATCTAGCCTGTCAAAGCAGCTCCTGATTAGTACCAGGAAGAGGCAGTCGGAAAATAATGCAAAAGACTGAGTCCACGATTCGTGAACTGCGAATTTGTGGAGGTATACTATACATACTTAGTAAAATGGTCTCTGCCAGAGCCTCTAATGTAAATATAAAATATAAATACTCCAGCTGATGAGGAACCTCAAGCTACATCAGCTGAGGACTTCCTCTGAAGGTGGCCATGGGTCCGTCCATTTTACTAATCTTGACAGGCAGCAGTTGCATCTCTGAGTCACAGATGCTGGCACCTCAGTGGCTCAGGAATGCTGCCAGCGACTGCTGCACTTGGTGGAGGGGAATTCTGGCCATCTTTGTAGGAGGTCCTCAACCAGTGGTGCTTGGGGGATCCCCACCAGCCACAGCAAGGGTCAGCAAGTACTTCAGCACTGGAGAAATAAAACTAGAAATGCATTTCCTTTTCTTTTAAATACAATACAAAGACATTGACTATATACATTTTCCAAAGCTAACATATTTTAGTCAATAAACTCCTTTTTTATCTTTGTTGTCTGGAGATTTATTTTTCCATAAAGTTGGTCCCAGTTTCTCTTTTTTCTGCTTTCCTGTCTTCTGCAAATTCTTCTTCAAGTGGTTGCTCCTACCATGGTCTAGCATGTCTCTCTTCCCTCCCTCTCATTGTACAGCATCCTCATTCCCTTCTATCCTGGATCATTCTCCTTCTTTTTCCCCTCCCCACTCCCCGTTCCCATGCAGCTCTCCAGGATGGACCATGTAGCTGCCTTACAAATTTCCTCATGCAACACTATTTCCTCATGCAACACTCCACCCATGAAAAAGTCACACACTCTCATAGTGGGGGTTCTCAAAGCAATCGGTAGTTGTTTTCCACACCCAATATACAGTAATCAATAGCTGTGCGAATCCATCTGGAACTAGAAGCCTTAGAGGTTGTCTTCTCCAGGTGGTTAGATCTCGTTAAGAAGCGTTCTAGATAATTGAGAAAAGCTCTCCTAACATTCAGCAACACCATATCTTTTTTTTTTTTTTTTTTTTGGGGGGGGGTGTTAAACCTGTAGGAAGGAATGTGGGTAGTCAGACTTCCTGTTTGACGTAAAAGGTCGAGACCACTTTAGCAGAAGAAAGGAACCATATGGAGGGAGCCCCTGCCTCCATAAGCCTGAGGAAAGGCTCTCTGCATGACAGTTTGTAGCTCCAAAACTCTTCTTGCTGAAGTGACAAATACTAGAAGCTTTATCTTGGCTGGCTATTCTTCTTATTTCATTGGAGATGCTAAGTATTTCCAGTAGTTCATCTAGTCTTCACCTGTGCCTGCTTGGCTGATTTTGGTTGTTCTTGTTCCCCGGATGAGGGGCAGAGACAGCCTTCACAATTTGTAGCTTTATATTTGATTTTTTTTTCACCTTTAGCACAATGGTTTGTGCACTAGTTTATCATGGTTAATGCACATAAGGTCAGCCCAGAGATGTTTCATAGTTAATACCCTTCATTGAGTTTATACTTGTGACAGCTGGTGCTTTAGGGGCAATTCCCCTTTGCAAGCTGTGTGACTGAGGGCTTTCCTTCACTACAATTATTTACTTGATCACATTTTGTGGTTTAGCATTATTTGGGCTGTCTCTTCCCCTCATCATTTCTATTTTTGTGGCAGGGGAGAACATCTTTTTGTCTGTGATGTTTTCTCTTCCCCTGTTGTGGGTTCCGTTTGAATCAATTAAATCCTTGTGGAACAGTCCAAACCTGGAAATCTTCAGCCAGCCAGTTGGACCATAACTGACTGAAGGATGAACCCCCACAAATCATCACATTGCGACAGGGGAGAATAAAATTCAGCCATCTCCCTGAAACCCAAAGGGATTCACACAGGGGCTCCACATCCTGTACTCAAGTCTCTAACAAATCAGGGAAACAGACCCCAAGCTACGAAGTAATACAAAGCAGGCTGGGTCATCATGTATACTTGGGGGTTGCCCTGCGAGCTGCTGTCCACCCTTGCGGGGTCTGCATTCTCTCCCAGGCAGATTAGCCCCAAATATGGGTTCCTCTTGTACTGAAATAGAGTAAAAAAGACCAGAAAATAATAAAAACTGAACACAGCAGATCAGAACACCTTTTCTTGGTTTGCTTGCAAAAAGAAAAAAACAGAGAGGGAGCTAGCTATACTCCACTGGTGAAGGAGGAGCTGAAAGATGTAATTGACACCCTTCTAAAAGTGGTTCATGAGCATGGATTGATCACCTAATGTACAGATTCCTGTATATATGTAACAGACAATAGCTTAACCGCAAAAACCCTAAGGACTCAGTAGCCAATAAAGTCCAACCTAAATATCAAAAAAGAAAAAGAATTGGCTCACAATAAGAATTCTCCCAGAAGGAAAAGATTGAAAGGAAAAAGTAAAATTTTCTTTGCTCCGATGTGGCGGTGCTATTTGCAACTGCTCCGGTATATGTGGCTGATGGCATTATTTTTTAACCGTCGCCCTTCTTTGACTTTTCATGGCTGACGGCCCTATTTGCGGTTTGTCGCCCTTCTATTTTTTCTGATCCCCGCTCCTGACGAAGGTGACGAAACGTAGCTCTGTTGAGTGGAGATTTCTACAGGCAACATTCTGCTTTTTATTGTTAAGCTAAGTATTTATTCCTTCAAGTTCTGGGCTAGTGTGCAATTTGGTTATAATGGATGCCATTTAAGATCTTTTGAATTACTACAGAATGTATGAACTTTATGAATTTCATCAGGTTTTTCTTAATGACTGAATTGACTTTCATTTAATGAATTAATATCATTTTCATTCTATGAACTGTTATCACCACCTAGTCCATTAACTTTTTAGCGAATTTTTGATTTATGAACTTGCATGAGGAAGGAATTGATTTTTTCACTGGACACTTTGATGAACTTTTTCTAGTTTTCTATTTTGCTTATACACTTTTTACATTTTTTCACTAGGGCGTTCTCTTATTAACTTTTTGATATACTGTTTTTAAACTTTGCACAGGCACTTTATGCCATTGACACTTTATTTCACTACGTCTTGGGAGACTATTCGCTTCATCCCAGGAGTGAACGGTTGAAAGGTATTTATTTATTTATATTTGTGTTTTTTTCACCCATAACAAAGGACAACATGATGTATGAGGCAGTCCTTATCTAGACCTCTGTCTGGTTGATGCAAGTCATCAGTAAGTTACTGCCTGAGCCCTAAATACACACTGCGTGCTACCCGAACGGCTCATACTGATGGCTATTGTACAAAGGGCTTATGTATTAGAGGCCTGTTTAATATTATTAAATTTAATTTAATTTCCAATTATACTTTTTCCTTTCAATCTTTTCCTTCTGGGAGAATTCTTATTGTGAGCCAATTCTTTTTCTTTTTTGTTCTTTTTTTATATGTAACAGAAACAGAAAAGGTTTGCCCTGAATGACACTTCTCCCCAAAAGATGGCTAAAGGCTATTTTTGTACTACACAAAGACCAAAAGAAATATTGTTTCTCAACCTCACTTGGGAGTTTACCTGCTAATGTAATTTCAAATTTTGATCCATTAAGTATGGTTTATTTTTATAACTTCTCAGTTGTCCTTTATGATTACAGAAAGATTGGAGGCCCCCTCCACTTCTACTCTGTCTTGAAATGTTAGTGCTGCATTGAAAAATATTCATTGGAAGTAACTTTTTCACTGTTTTGCCTATTCTTAGATTTGTACATTATTGGAGTTGCTTGCAAATAATCTATACCACAGTTCTTCAACCGCCGGTCCGCGGACCGGTGCCGGTCCGCAAAAAAATCTTGCCGGTCCGCAAAGGACTCGGGTCCCCGCCGCAACGAAAAGTGCCGACGTCAGCTGACTTGCAACTTCCTGTTGCCGTCGCTGTGCCGGGATTTCTGCCTTCGCCGGGACTCCTGCAGCGTATGCTTCCTGCCTTGTCTTCGCACCTCCCGACCAGCAGCGGCAGCTCTGTATGCTTTTAACTTCGGTACAGAGCTGCCTCTAAGCAGTAGTTTAGCGCGGTTTCATGAGGCAGCCTCGGGGCCTTTGCTAGGCCGGCCCGCTTCGATGATGCGATGTGGGCCGGCCTAGCAGAGGCCTCGAGGCTGCCTCATGAAACCACGCTAAACTACTGCTTAGAGGCAGCTCTGTACCGAAGTTAAAAGCACACAGAGCTGCCGCTTGCCTAAAGACTCTTGGGCTGCTGAAGGAGGGCAAAGAGCAGCTGTCCTGGAGGTTTCCCTTCCTCTCACCTTTGGAGGTCCCTTTTTTTTTTTTTCTTCAAACGGCAACGGGCCCCAGCATGACATCAAGTAAGTTCCACTGTTCCTTGCAAGCAGTTATGCTCGGCCAAAGCTTCCCCTCTGACATGAACCACCCTCAGGGGAAAGAAAGTGACCCGCAAAGGTGAGGGGAAGGGGGACAGATGATGGAAGTTGGGGGGGGGGAAGAGAGAGAAGGGGCAGATGATGGAATGGAGGAGATGAGAGAGAGAAGGAGACAGATGATGGAAGTGAGAAGAAGGGGGAGAGAGCAGAAGGCAGATGGATGTCAGTTGAGAGGGGAGAGCAGATGTTGAATTGGAAGTGGGGAAAGAACACATACTGGATGGAAGGAGGAGCTAAATAAAGGGGGAAGAAAATAGTAAGATAATGGAGGGGTGAGGGAAAGGGGTGACAAGCTGTGGGTAGACACAGTGAAAAGAGAGAAACGGGACTAAATAGTAAAAAATAATTTAATTTAGATGGAGGCAGAAAATAGAGAAGGAAGACCAGAGAAGAAAAGGGAAGAGAGAACAGAGAACAATATCAGATCTGAGTGGAGGAAATGAGAAGAGAGAGATGCTAAAAACCACAGGGGGGAGGGAAGGACAGAAATGCCAGACCATGAGGGGAACAGAAGGAAGATGATGGATGCCAGACCAAATTGGGGAGAGGGGGGGGGGGCAGGAGGAGAGATGGCAGGGAAAGACAGACAGTGAATGGAAGGGGCAGATGCTGGACTGAAGAGACAGAGAAGGTTATCATGACGCTGTACGCCCTCACCTGGAGTACTGCGTCCAGCACTGGTCACCGTACATGAAGGAGGACACGGTACTACTACTCGAAAGGGTCCAGAGAAGAGCGACTAAGATGGTTAAGGTGTTGGAGGAGCTGCCATACAGCGAAAGATTAGAGAAATTTGGCTTATTCAGTTTTCTTGATAGTAGAGGGGATATATGTGAAGGGGAGGGGAGACAGGGGGTTTGTTGATCCTTGCTCTGTATTATTTGTATTTATAAAATGACAATTGTATAGAATATTGTTTCTTTTTATACTTTAATAAAATATGTACAATATAAAATCATAACTATTTGAGGCTTGTGCGGATGGGATCAGATGGTTTGTGGGACCGAGCTCGTGGGGACAGGGCGGCGATGGTTTTTAAAAAAAAATTTCAGTCTTAGTAGTTTGCCGGTCCACAAAATAATTATTTTATTTCCGCCGGTCCACAGGTGTAAAAAGGTTGAAGAACACTGATCTATACTGGATTTCTCATTGTGGACTTTAGTGATAAAATATTTAGAAAAAGTTCTCTTTTTCCTTTTGCTTTATTTTCCCTTTTATATACATTTCTTTACAAGTGTACTTTTTGCTTGGATATGTATTCTTAACTTATATAAAAATATAAAGAAAAAATCTCTCCTGCAGTCCAGTCAGCTCTCATATGGCTACATGAGTGCTTAAAGCTAAAAGTCCCCAAGCACACTATCTGATTACATCCTGATTTACCATAATGTTTCACATTTGTTCTGGGCATTAACCAGTACAGTCCAACAGATGTCAAATAGGCCCACCACAACACTGCCTTATAAACACTGACTTCAAGAGCTAGGGGAACAACTAACAAAAATAAAGTAACATGATAGCATTCAAAACCACACTTACCAATAGCAAAGAAAGTATCTCTGTCAATATCTGATGCCTCTTTACAGTCAAATAGGAGAGATGCAGCTTCCTTTCGAATCAGGAGACTGGGGTCATTCTGAGGGAGGGCAAGACGCTTCAATTGATGCGCTAATGAAGTCATATTTAGGTATTCTTATATGAAGCAACACAAAATTGCTTTATACAGAGATCGTATCGGTCCGTCTGTCTGTGACCTAGTATCATGAGAGAAACCACCAAAGAAAATTAGCTCAGAGTAGAAGACTTCACTGGAAGTGTTATTGGCTTCTTTTTCTACTCTATTTTATGTTTTTTTATTTAAATGTTTTGTCAGTTTCCCTACTTGGTGCAATATGTATTGCACACTATGTCAAACCAACAAGTCACCTATATTCATGGTTTCTAAAATCAAAATTTCATATTGTTCAAGGTTTTGGAAAGATACAAGACTGGATGGAACCACCTTGCACACTGAATACAATTTCAGCAGATACAGAAATCGTAGTGGAATGCTATGTCACACAGGGCACGGTGTTGGATCTTAAGGTAAAATTATGTCCTTACCTGATAATTTTCTTTCCTTTTAGTCACAGCAGATGAATCCAGGGACTAGTGGGATTACATCCATCAACCAGCAGGTGGAGATAGAGAGCAATGAGTTGCATTCAGGTATATCTTGGATGCACAGCCCCCTGGCCAACCAGTATAGGTTTTCTCAAAGCAGTTGAAATAAAGTACATAAAAAGCATGAAACATATGAGACATATGAAACTTTCCCTCACATGCACTACCCGAACAACTGATGCTTTCAAATTGAGAATGCAATTTCAGCCAAAAAGCATGCCCAAACCGCGCCTGAGAGCAACAAACCCTGCAACAGAGTGGGGCTCTGGATTCATCTGCTGTGACTAAAGGAAAGAAAATTATGAGGTAAGGACATAATTTTACCTTCCTTGTCATCAACAGCAGATGAATCCAGAGACTAGTGGGATGCACCAAAGCAGTCCCAAACGTAGGGAGGGAAATAACAAGCGAACTTGAAATTCCCTGTCCCCAAATCCTGCCCTGCAGTACACGTCGAAGGATATACGAATTCCAGAGAGTATGTATCCCATGATCATACAGAGGTTAACCCTCATAGCACATGTGAAACATAGAAACATAGAGTATGACGGCAGAAAAGAGCCGACAGCCCAACAAGACTGCCCACTCAAGAACCCTCCCTCCTCGAGAATCCATCTTTTAAACATTCCTCTGGAGCGACCCCACCATCGTCCCATCGTCCTTTGAAGTCGAGCGTGGTACTGGCCTCAACTACCTGACGTGGAAGACCATTCCATCGATCAATTACTCTTCCGGTGAAGAAGTATTTCCTGGTGTCCCCATGAAATCTTCCCCCCCTGAGCTTTAGCGGGTGCCCTCTTATCGCCGTGGGACCCGTAAGATAAAAGATTTCTTCCTCCACCCGTGATGTATTTGAATGTTTCTATCATGTCCCCCCTTTCTCTGCGCTCTTCGAGAGAATATAAGCGTAGCCTGTTCAGACATTCTTCATATGGGAGATCTTTGAGTCCTGAGACCATCCTAGTGGCCATTCGCTGAATTGACTCCATTCTCTTCACATTCTTTTGATAATGTGGCCTCCAAAACTGAACACAGTACTCCAGATGAGGTCTCACCATGGATCTGTATAACAGCAGTATAACTTCAGGCTTTCGGCTGATAAAGCTTCTTCTAATGCATCCCAGCATTTGTCTGGCCTTTGCTGACGCTTTCTCCACCTGATTGGCAGCTTTCATATCATCCCGGATGATTACTCCCAAGTCCCGTTCTGCTGCAGTTCTTGTTAGGTTTTCACCATTCAGGGTGTATGTTCTGCATGGATTTCCGTTACCAAGGTGTTTACCGTTACCTTACATTTTTTGGCAGGAGTAATCCTCGCCTGAGAGCACTATGCTGCGGAATTCACAGCTAAAGTGCCCCTCCACGAATATGAGTGAAAAGCAGACCTAAATAACCTCCTGTGGAATGAAACCATCATGTCTGGCAATGGTCCTTAGCTGATGGCAAAACCCATGAGCACCCTGCAGACCAGATCCTCTCCCCTTGCAAGGTTCTAGGGCATCAAGCCTTGAAACATGACAAGTGAAGACGCCCCCTCTAACTGCAACCCTCTAAAAGCACAAAGACCTTAGGGCTCCCACAGGAGGCAAACTGCTGACCAAAGTCAAGAAGAATGCCACGAGGTGACAAGTGACCTCCCCAGAGTCCCAAGAAGATACCGTGGCAACCTCAGGCACTGAGGTAGTTGATCCAACTTCTAGTCCACTTCTCCACATGTATAAACCAAGAAGGAATGGAAAGAATAAATTTTGATCAAGAACGAAAGAGCTGAAAACTAGCCCGCAACAAGCCTAGCCATAGGTAACTGTCAGCCGATCGGGACTAAACAAGGTACACTAGGCCGTAAGCGAACTGGCATCCCGGCCAAGGCCAACCCCCCCGCCCGAGCGGTGGCAACTGGGGTCGGCCAGTCAGTGGTGGAAAAAGCAGCACTGCTGGAGACATCGTTCCTCCTCCGAGATGAGAAAGACTGACAGCGGTGGTGACGGCAGCTGCAGCAATGGCCTACTACTCCCAAGCCACGGCGGGAGGGAAGGGCTTGGCAAACCACCCTCAGGGCCTCCTACTGCCCGCTGCTGCCTGACCTAGCTGCAACCAGTGGACTCCAGCAAATCACAGCCGCCATGACACCACACTCACCATACCATTACTGCCAATCCAGGGAGCAGGAAGCAGCATCGTGAAACCCCTCCCATGTCACTAACGTTTTAGGGGGGGGATGGTGGAGAAGGGACCTGGGAAAGCCCAGGTGTTGCCCCCCACAATTGGCACCGTACAGCCAACATCTCGCAGCTCACCTGAGGCCTAAGCCACCGGAACATTTCCCATCTGAGTCCTTAGCCACCAGAACATTTCCCATCTGAGGCCTAAGCCACAAGAGGATTTCGCCTTTCTGATCCAGGAAACTGAACCCGGTAGCTGTGAAGCCTGGCTCAAAATCCACCACAGAATCCAGGAGCTGTGAGGAACCCATCCATCAGACTGCTGTTGGCTGGTTGGCCAGGAGGCTGTGCATCCAAGATATACCTGAGGGCAACTCAGTGCTCTCTATCTCCACCTGCTGGTTGATGGACATAATACCACTAGTCTCTGGATTCATCTGCTGTTGATGATAAGGAAATTGATGATTATTTCAAGATTGTTTTGGGTTTTTTTCTGCCCAACCTCTCATTGATTACTTTCAGGCTTGGATAAGAGTTTACCAAGTCAGAAGGTTCTTGTTTCTTCTGGGGGTGGGGATTGGATACAGAATGTTATCAAACAATGAATAAACAAACAATGTTAGAAACAAAAACATGATAGCAGATTAAATGACCCATCCAGTCTGCCCATCCACAATAACCATTATCTTTTCCTCTTCTCTAAGAGAGCCCACTTGCCTATCCCATACCTTCTTGAATTCAGACATACTCTGTCTCCACCACTTCTTCCGGAAAACTGTTCCACACATCTACCACCCTTTCTGTAAAAAGGTATTTCCTTAGATTGCTCCTGAGCCTATCACCTCTTAACTTCATCCTATGCCCTCTTATTCCAGAGCTTCCTTTCAAATGAAAGACTCGACTCATCACATTTACAACATGTAGGTATTTAAACGTCTCTATCATATCTCCCCTCTCCTGCCTTTCCTCCAAAGTATACAGATTGAGATCTTTAAGTCTGTCCCCATACACCTTATAATGAAGACCACGCACCATTTTAGTAGCCTTCCTCTGGACTGACTCCATCCTTTTTAAATCTTTTTGAAGGTGTGGCCTCCAGAATTGTACACACTATTCTAAATGAGGTCTCACCAAAGTCTTATATGGAAAATTATGTTCTTACCTGTTAATTTTCAGCTTGTCACAGTATCTTGTTGTTTGCATGGCACTTTAGTTTTAACCATTCTACCTGTTTTAATTGTTTTAAATTGTTTTACAGCTATTGGAAGTTTCAGTTAGTTTTATTTTTGATTTGCTTTTTCTGTTTCCAGCTGCTCTTACCCTGGTCTTCTCTGCCGCCGCCACGTTCAAGGCTCCGCCCCATCCGGTACATGCTATTTAAAGTTGGGCACTTTACGGCGCACGCCAAAGGCGCGCGCCAAAGGAGCGCACTTAAGGAGCATGTCCTGCTCCTTAATGCGCTCCTTTGTGCGATCCTGCAGTGCGTTTTTAAAATATCGATATCCAATCATTACAAGGGCTTAAAATCCTATTATATCAAAGTTATCTCTCTTTGCTTATTATTCTTTTTGAATGATACTATATCACTTAAATTTAGTTTAAATTCAATACCTATTCCAAGTGATTATTCTTTAATTATGGACAACTCTTCCTCACCTATTTTGGTTATACGGGGAAATAGGCCACCCAAATCTGATTATAACCATAATTTTCTGCGCTCTTCTGAACGATTGAATATTAAACCCTTACCGACATCTCATAATTCTTCAAATACTCATATTAACATAGGACTCATTAATGCTCGCTCTATTAAATCCAAATATCATCTAATTAAAGATGTAATTATTCAACAATCATTTGATATCTTATGTTTATCTGAAACATGGCTCTCTAATGGTGAAGAGGCCTATCTTTCCTACATTTGTCCTCAAGGATTTTCATATTTCTATAACCATCGTACTAATAAGAGAGGAGGCGGATTAGCAGTGATTTTCCGAGAACCTCTATTAATACATACTGATAACTCGTCATCAAACTTTCCTATTGAATTTCTGCAATTTTCATTATTAACCAAACCGAAAACTGATATACTCATGTTATATATACCTCCACCAATTTCCTCTGATATTATTACACAATTACATTCTCTAATTTTTGACTTTGGTAGCTCTACTTTAAATCCCCTAATTCTAGGTGATTTCAATATTCACTTTGATGATCCGAGTAATAATTATACAAAAAATTTTCTTTCATACATAAAGCAACTAGATTTATATCCATTCATAACCCTTCCAACTCATCAGGCGGGCCATATTATAGATATGGCCCTGATACCATCAACTACAAAGAAAAATTTAATATTAAATCACTGTTTACCAGTTCCGTGGTCTGATCATTTTCTAATTTCCTTAACATATTTATCTGCACATAATTCAAATCACAAAAAACAACAAATAATTAATTTTCGAAACTATGATAATATCTCTGTCGATTCAATTCTTTCTTCATTTAAACTAGATTTTTCTAAATCTAGTACTAACTCTCTAGATGAATTATCTGATTTATGGAATATGGCTTTAAAATCATTCTTAGACGAAACAGCACCCATACAATCCAAGATAATATCCGCTCAAAAATTCGAAATCCATGGTTTACGGCCGAACTTTCTCTTATTAAACAACAAGTAAGATCTTCCGAGCGTAAATGGAGAAAAAACAAAACTCAAACTAATTTGGAATCATTTAATGAACAATCTACATATTATAAAACAAAAATAAATCAAGTAAAAATGAAATACTACTCTGATAAAATACTCAAAGCTAAAAACTCATCCATATTATATAAAATATTAAACAGAATAACAATAACAAATTGCAAACAAACAATAGATGAAATTGGAAATACACTTTCAGCACAAAAATTTGCAGATTACTTTAATGAGAAAATCAATAACATTAGGAAAACTTTCACTATATCCCAACAAATAATAAATGATTATGATCAAATAAACTTGGAATCTTTAATCTCAAAGTGTTCAAGATTTAAATTACCTACTCAAAAAGATATTGAACTTATTATAAAAACCATTAATATTAGAGGCTCAAAAGCTGATCCATTTCCTCCTTTTCTTTTAAAGCATTATTTTCATATTTTTGGACCATTTATTCACACGTTAATTTCCGAGAGTTTAAACCAAAGTACCGTTCCAACTATGTGGAAAAAATCAATTATCCGTCCCATCATTAAAGATAAAAATGCAAGTTCCATAGATCCATCAAATTATAGACCAATAGCCAATATTCCTTTTTTGGCAAAATTAACAGAAAAAATAGTTTTCAACCAAATCTCAGATTTTGTGGAAAAGACCAATGTTCTGCATCCCAACCAAACTGGTTTTAGGCAACATCATAATACCGAACTTTCATTGATAGGTCTGACCACCTCAATTCAATATTATCTGGACCACCATCAAACGACTTTATTAATTTCTCTTGATCTTTCAGCGGCTTTTGACACGATTGACCATCAGCTTCTTCTTAACAGACTTCATTCTATCGGTATCACTGACCAAATTCTCTCCTGGTTCGTGTCATATTTAACTAACCGCACTTCTACCGTTTTCTTCAATGACTCAACATCTACCTCTTTATCAACTACTTATGGGATTCCCCAAGGATCTATCCTCTCTCCGTTATTATTCAATATCTTCCTGGCTCCTTTGATCACTCTATGTCAGTCCGTGGGTTTTCAGGTGTTCGCTTATGCAGACGACATTCAGCTTCTGCATCCAATGGATTCAAACAAAACATCTGATATTCAAGAAATTAGTGAAAAACTCGACCAAATTCATCACTGGTTAAACAGAAATAAACTTTCTCTCAATATTAAAAAAACCAACGTGATGCTTTTTCCTTGGAAGGACAATTATTGCTCCTATTACAATAAAAAACACACCATTACAAATAGTTAATAATATAAAAATCTTAGGGGTAACTTTTGATCCAAAACTTAATTTCCATGATCATATTAGCACTGTAATTAAATCTACATTTTACAGATTACGTAGGATACGATCTATTGCAAAATTCCTATGTCCTAAATCAATAAACATTCTTATCCATTCTTTAGTGATTTCTAAATTGGACTATTGTAATGCCCTATTTAAGGGGATATCGCTAAACGAAATTAAACGACTTCAAATAATTCAGAACATATCTATTAAACTCATCACTAAGTCTAGAAAATATGACCACGTTACACCACTTTTGATAGATGCACATTGGCTTCCAGTTAATTATCGGATAACGTACAAACTCTGTCTGCTTGTTTTTAAATCTCTTCTTCATAAGACCCCAGCATTCATATTTAAACATTTAATTCCTTATCATTCAAACAGAACCCTGAGATCTAATGAGCAAAACTTATTAACCATTCCATCACTTAAAATTATTAACACTAGACGTCAATTTATTTTTTCTGTAACTGCTCCTCAAACTTGGAACGATCTTCCCATTTATCTGCGGAATGAGCAGGATTTAGGAAAATTTAAAAGCAATTTGAAAACATTTCTTTTTAAAGATGCTTTTAATATTTAATTAAATAGTTCTTAATTCTATGATGCTATTTTACTGTGTTAAGCTATGTGTTAATTGATTCCCCTAATGTATTTCTCCTTTGTTTTACTTTTCTTTATCAATTGTATTTCTAATCCTTATCTTACCCTATGTCATGAGTATAAATTATTATGCATTAGTTTTACCCAATGTTATTATTTAAGTTTGTTTTGTATTGTAATGTCCTTATTTGACTATATTTTAATATGTTCATCGCTTAGAATTTGATTAAGCGATTAATCAAGAAAAATAATAAACTTGAAACTTAAACTTGAAACTTAATTTTCTTTCCCTTAGGCGCAGCAGATGAATCCAGAGACCAATGGGATAGCCCACATCTACCAGCAGGCGGAAATAGAGAAACTGATTAACAGGTGGTCCTATTGGCTGGCAATCCTCCTGTTTATCCAGTATAGCTCCTTGCCCAAGCATCCGTAACCATCAATAGGCATAGCATGTAAAAAACTTCTTTCCCATAACAAATCTCAAAATGCAATAATACAGAAAACAACCTGCCATAATAACAAACTGCGAAAGTTGCAAAAGAAAAAACCGAGAGACAATATCCAGAAAGGGTGGGGCTCTGGATTCATCTGCTACGTCTAAGGGAAAGAAAATTAACAGGTAAGAACATAATTTTTCCTTCCCTAGCAACAGCAGCAGATGAATCCAGAGATCAATGGGATGTAGCAAAGCAATCCTCAATCTGGGTGGGAAGCAAACGCCGCCTCCGCAACAACCGAAGCACAAAACGCCCCTACCACATGCGCCCCCACATCCAAGCAGAAATGCGGAGAGAAAGCACTCTCGGAAGACCAATTAGCCGCGAGACAAATCTCTTCCAAGGAAAAAACCTCTGGGCCGAGCCCAAGAAGTAGCCATCGCTCCAGCGGAATGGTCATGAAGTTCTTTTGCCAACCGCTTCCCTGCCAGCAAGCAAGCATAAAGAATGTCCTCCTGGACCCATCGAGCGATAGAGGTTTCGGACGCCACCATACGTTTGAGGCGTCTCTTGAAGAATACAAAAAGGAGATATAAACAACTAAAAGTCGTTAGAAACCGAGCTCATGGAGAATGCTACGTACGTATCAAAAAATGCAGTGAATAAAAGCATTGCTCCCAATTTCTCCTCCCAGGAAGAAGGAAGGAAAAGTGAGCAGGACATAAAAGAAAGGATGACACCCCCCTGGAAAGAAATAGTGGTACCATCCGAACTGATACCCCATATTTCGGAAATCAGAAATAGGAATTCCCGTTGAACAAGACCTGCAACAGAGAAAACTGCAGAGCAGAAGCCATGGCCACAAGAAACCCCATGTTCAACGGCACAGCCCTTTAGAGTCCCAAAAGACAAGGATGAAATGAAGCCTTCGGTAAACTGAGAAGAAGTACGTGAAGATTGTACTCCAAACCGGGCTTTCTAAGAGGCGCATGAATATACCGCACTCTGTTTAGGAACTGAACTACATGAAGCTGAGAAGTAAGCGAAGAGCAATATACCTAGCCCTTGTAACAAGCCAAGAATGGCACTAGAAGCTGAAGGGAATTGAACGCTAAGCCCTCGGCAATACGCCTGTGCCAAAAAGGAACTCTGAAGTGATTCAATCGTTAAGAAGCACCCAAGAAAGGAAAAACCTCCAAAAGGAAGCAGAAGCCACAGGAGAAGACGTCCGTAGCACCTGGATAAGAGAAGAAACAATCTGCTTCGCATAACCCTTACACGTCAGCCAAGATTTTTCAAAAAACTAGGTCGTAATACTAAAGAAGTACAAATATCAATGTTGATCGGACCCTAGGCGAGCAAAGCCAGAGATACCAGGAAACTTCTTAGTCCGGCTGTCAAAAGACTCATCAAATCCGCAAAGTAAGGATGGCGCCGCCAATCCAGAGATTCTACAAATACTGTGCCCGGAAAGCGAGCTCGAGATGGCAAATCCAAGCCATCATCAGCCAGCAAAAAACACTGAAAAAGAGAAGGCAGAAGCGAGAAAGGAGCCATGCAGCTACCCCCTCTAACTCCCACTCCCTGGGCCCGCCAAAGAAGCTAGGAAGCTTAGAATTGAGAGACGAGGCCATGAGGTCTAGGTCAAGGAGATTTCACGTCCATAAAAAGAGCTAGAACGCCTGAGCTACAAATCTCAATATCCAGGATGCAGAAAATTACACTATTACTAACACTTTCCAGAGCGAACACAGCGCTGTACACTGTAACATACAAGAAATGGGCCATGCTCAGATTCCGCGGAGAGAAAGTCTATCCAAACTCTTATCCTGATCCATAAAAGGATCTGTCAACAGAAGACGAAGATGAGAGTCCACCCATTGAAGCAGAACAACTTCACCTGCCAATGAGTACAACACCTACTGCCCAAGCTGTAGAGAAATACTCCCATCCTAATACTGACCAAAAGGACCCTCAGCGGCAATCCGGAAGAATGATCTGAAGCTCCAGAAAGGTAGCCTGACCCTGCTCAAGAGTAGAAGAATGAACAAGTACTGAGTCGCCTCTGAAGACCAGACTCCTGGAGCTGAGGATGGAAGCCACCGAGCCCCCCAACCCGACAGCCCGGGATGGTCGGTGGTCATGAGATAGTCCAGCAAAGACCGAGGCATGCCTTGAAAAGAGAAATCGCACTGAGCCACCAAATCATACAGAGCGATGCAGGAGGAGCATACCAAATAATTGGAGCCCTGAGATACCAGGAACCACCGGAACAAAAGCCACTGCTGTAGCGTAAGAAGGGGAAAGCAAGCCGAAGTCCCCAGTGGAGTCAGCAAAATGGATCAAGTTTCAAGTTTATTAAAATTTTTGATTAATCGCTTAATCTTGCTTCAAAGCGATGTACATACATAAAAGAAAATATTTAAATTACAATTTTAAAATAAAATTACAATTTTAAAATTAAAAATAAAACATTAATTAATATATAACCATTAAAATAAAAAGAACTATATACGAACTAACAAACATGAGTAAAGAGGAAAAGGGGAAATGAACTACAATTTATAATAGAAAAGAAGGTAGGGAAAAACATAAGTATGGGAGTTCAAAAGAATTGTCGAAAAACAGCATTATTGAATTCAAAGGAAAAACTTGTTAATCAAAAGCATCTTTAAAAAGGAATGTTTTTAAGTTAATCTTGAATTTATCGATATCATGTTCTTTCCTTAAGTAAATTGGCAGGGAATTCCAAATTTGTGGAGCAGTGACAGAGAAGATAAATTGTCTTCTAGTATTAATGATTTTGAAAGATGGAATTGTTAATAAATGCTGTTCGTTGGATCGCAATATTCTATTTGTGGAGTAAGGGATTAGTGTTTTAAAAATAAATGCAGGTGTTTTAAAAAACATTGCTTTAAAAGTGAGTAGGCTTAGTTTATATGTTATTCTATGGGATACTGGAAGCCAATGAGCGTTCTTGAGAAGTGGTGTTACATGATCAAATTTTTTTGTCTTTGTTATTAATTTAATGGAAGTATTTTGTATTATTTGAAGCCGTCTTATTTCATTCTGTGCAATTCCTTTATAAAGGGCATTGCAGTAATCGATTCTAGAGATTACTAAAGAGTGGATCAGGATATTTAGTGATTTAGAACAAAGATATTGTGAAAGAGAGCGAATTTGACGGAGTCTATAGAATGATGATTTTACGATACTACCTATATGTTCATGAAAAGTTAATTTACTGTCAAATATGACTCCTAGGATTTTAATAGAATCAACTAATTGCAAAGGAATATGTTTTATAGTGATAGGGGCGATAAGTTTAGGAGTTTCTTTCCATGGAAAAAGCATCGTTTTTGTTTTTTCAATATTAAGAGCCAACCTATTTATGTCTAACCATTGATGGATTTGTTCAAGTTTATTATTAATTGCTGTGATATCCAAAGAGTTATTAGGATCCAAAGGGTGCAGAAGTTGAATATCATCAGCGTATGCAAATACATGAAAACCTATAGATTGGCAGACAGTCATCAGGGGTGCAAGAAAGATATTGAAGAGTAAGGGGGACAGAATAGATCCTTGGGGAATACCATGGGAAGTTAAAGAGCTTTTAGAGTTTGAGTTATTAAATATAACTGTAGAAGTACAATCAGTAAAATAAGATTTGAACCAAGACAATACTTGATCAGTAATACCGATTGAATAAAGTCTGTCTAATAAAAGATGGTGATCTATGGTGTCAAAAGCAGCAGAAAGGTCGATGGATATTAATAAAACCGATTGGTGATGATCCAAGTAATAATGTATTGAAGAGGTCATTCCTATTAATGAATGTTCAGTACTATGGTGCTGTCGGAATCCTGTTTGGTTCGGATGAAGAACGTTGGTTTTTTCAGTAAATTCAGAAATTTGATTGAAAACAATCTTTTCCATCAATTTAGCCATAAAAGGAAGATTAGCTATTGGCCTATAGTTTGAGATTTTTTCCGAACTGATCTTATGATCTTTTATAATAGGACGAATAACAGAGGCTTTCCAGCATTTGGGCATAGTACTTTGTGTTAGACTTTCATTTATTAATTTTAGAATGAAAGGACCAAAGAGTTCAAAATATTTTTTTAGAATGAATGGAGGAATTGAGTCTACTATCGAACTCTTTACATTAATAGATTTTAATATAGATTCTAATTCATTAAGACTGGGCAGGTTGAAATGGGAACATGTTGAATATGATATATTTGTGATAGGATATTGAATATTGTGATAGGTTTTGAATATTGGACTGCTGTTTTGTAAAAGAATTCCTAATGGTTTTAATTTTTTCAATAAAATAATCTGCAAGGTCTTGAGCTGTTGGTAATGAATTGTAAGTTTGTGTTTGCTGTTTTTTTAAGTTTGTTAATGAATTTAGTAATACATATAGTGCTGAAGGATTTTTAGCTTTTATTATTTTTTCTGAGTTTGATTTTGTTTGATTTTGTTTGATTAATTTTTGATTTATATAATTTTGAGAGCTCTTTAAATAGTTGAGCATTTTCATGTGTTTTCTTTTTTCTCCATTTACGTTCAATAGATCTAAGTTGTTTTTTCATGAGTGCAACATCAGCTGTGTACCATGGATTTTGAATTCTTCGTGCTGAAATTATTTTAATTTGTAGTGGAGCATGCTCATCTAATAATGTATTTATGGAGGAATTCCATTGATTTAATAGAGTTTCCATATCAGTATTGTTTGCATTGGAAAAATCAAGCTGAAATGATGATCAAATTAACTCTGGGGTAAGATTATTGAGATTTCTAAAATTAATTGTCCGATTTTCAGAATGAGGCTTTCTATGTGAAATAGAGTACGATATAGATATTAAAAAATGGTCGGACCATGGAACTGGAAATGATGAGTTTACAATGTAATTTGAAGTTGCGGATCTAGGAACTATAGCCATATCTAATATATGACCAGCTTGATGAGTTGGTTGGGTCAATAAAGGGTGCAAATCTAAATAGGTAATATAAGAGAGTACGGTTTTGGTGTAATTGTTAGTAAGATCGTCAAAATGGATGTTAAAATCTCCTAAAATTAATGGATTTAGTGTAGAAGAACCAAAATCAAAAAGAAGAGACTGTAGATGGTTAAGAGTATCAGTACTAATTGGGGGTGGTATATATAGTAAAAGAATATCTGTTTTTGGTCTGGTTTGAACGGAAAATTATAGATATTCAATACGTGTATTTGAAGAAGAATCAAGTTTATTTATTGAAAGGGAATCATTATAAATAGTTGCTAAACCTCCTCCTTTTTTATTGCAACGATGATTGAAAATAAATGAAAAACCAGGGGGGCAAGCATAAAGCACAGTTACTTACCGTAACAGGTGTTATCCAGGGACAGCAGGCATATATTCTCACATGTGGGTGACGTCATCTACGGAGCCCCAGCGCGGACAGCTTTTCAAGCAAACTTGATTGAAGTTTCAAGTTTGCACACTGCACCACGCATGTGCTAGCCTTCTTGCCCACTAGAGGGCGCATCCCCACCTCGTGGTCCTCAGTTCCATATCATAGCAAAGAAGCCATCC
This sequence comes from Geotrypetes seraphini, assembly GCF_902459505.1. NCBI lineage: Eukaryota > Metazoa > Chordata > Amphibia > Gymnophiona > Dermophiidae > Geotrypetes > Geotrypetes seraphini. The sequence continues at coordinate 273,487,355 of NC_047086.1, forward strand.
CCGGGGAGGTGGGCGGGTTGTGAGAATATATGCCTGCTGTCCCTGGATAACACCTGTTACGGTAAGTAACTGTGCTTTATCCCAGGACAAGCAGGCATGATATTCTCACATGTGGGTGACCTCCAAGCCAACCAAAAAAGGGCAGGTGGGAGGATGGCAAATTATGAAAACAGGTTACGTAACACCGACTGGCCAAACCGGCCGTCGCTTCTGGACAAAGTGTCCAGACAGTAGTGGGAGGTGAACGTATGAACCGAAGACCAAGTGGCAGCTTTACAAATGTCCTCCATAGGCGTGGATCGGAGGAAAGCCACGGAAGCTGCCATCGCTCGGACTTTATGACCCGTAACTCGACCCGAAAGCGGGAGATCAGCCTGAGCGTAGCAGCTAACCAGTTTGACAAGGTGCGCTTTGAAACCGGGTGTCCTAACCGATTCGGATCAAAGGACAAAAACAATTGAGGAACCTTCCGATAAGACTTGGAGCGTTGAAGATAAAAAGCCAACGCCCTCTTACAGTCAAGCGTATGAAGCGCCACTTCACCAGGATGAGAATGGGGCTTCGGAAAAAACACCGGAAGGACAATAGACTGATTGAGGTGGAAATCAGACACAACTTTAGGTAAAAATTTTGGATGGGTGCGAAGAACCACCTTATCATGATGAAACACCGTGAAAGGAGGATCCGCCACCAAGGACTGCAGTTCACTAATCCGACGAGCAGATGTGAGCGCAATCAAAAAGACCACTTTCCAAGTGAGAAATTTTAGATGCGACTTGTCGATGGGCTCAAAGGGAGGCTTCATCAGCTGAGCCAAGACCACATTAAGATCCCACACCACCGGAGGAGGTTTCAGAGGAGGATGGACATTCACTAAACCCTTCATGAAACGAGTCACCAGAGGATGAAGAGAGAGAGAACGACCCTCAAGGTGCCGATGGAATGCAGCAATGGCACTGAGATGTACCCGAATAGAAGTCGTCTTCAGGCCAGACTCAGATAAATGCAATAGATAGTCCAGAACCGAAGACACAGGCACCGAACTCGGTTCCAGACGATTCAAAGAACACCAGGACGTAAACCTGGTCCACTTCTGGGCATAACAAAGCCGAGTCGAGACCTTGCGCGAGGCCTCCAAAATCTCCCTCACGGCCCGAGACACCGGAATCGAAGTCAGGGGGAGAGAAACCAAGCAGTCAGATGTAAAGACTGAAGATTGGGATGTAACAGCGAACCCCGACTCTGAGACAGCAGAGAGGGAAACACCGGCAGAAGTAGAGGTTCCCTGGCACTGAGTTGAAGAAGCAGGGAGAACCAGGGCTGCCTGGGCCAACGAGGCGCAATGAGGATCATGGAGGCTCCGGTCGATCTGAGATGAACCAGCGTTCTCAAAATCAGAGGAAACGGCGGAAACGCATAAAGGAACCTCCCCTCCCATTCGAGAAGGAAGGCATCCGCCTCGAGACGATCCGGAGAGTAAATCCGAGAGCAATAGAGGGGCAGTTTGCGAGTCTCCGGAGAGGCAAACAGATCCACCTGAGGAGTTCCCCAGCGGTCGAAGACCTCGCGAAGTACTCGGGAGTTCAGAGACCATTCGTGCGGCTGGAGAAGACGACTGAGTTTGTCTGCCAGCTGGTTCTGCTCTCCCTGAATGTACACCGCCCGCAGGAATATGTTCTGGGAGATCGCCCATTCCCAAAGGCGAAGAGACTCCTGACACAGAGGCCAAGAGCCCGTACCCCCTTGTTTGTTGACATAGTACATCGCCACTTGGTTGTCGGTCCGCACGAGCACCACCTGGTCGTGCAGCAGGTGGACAAAAGCTCGTGCGGCCAGAAAAATGGCGCGAAGTTCCAGCACATTGATGTGACATCGGCGGTCCTCTGCCGACCACAGACCCTGCGTCCTCAGGCCGTCCAGATGGGCTCCCCACGCGTACTCGGAGGAGTCCGTGGTCAGGACCTTGCTGTGAGGTGGAACGAGAAACAGCAAACCCCCGGACAGATTGGAAGAGCCGGTCCACCAACGGAGCGATCGACGTAAACAAGGAGTCACTGATATCCAGGAAGACACCGGATCGCGATCCTGCCGCCACTGCGACGCCAGAGTCCACTGCGCGAGCCGCAGGTGCAAGCGAGCGAAAGGCGTGACGTGAACCGTCGACGCCATGTGACCCAGCAAAATCATCATGCTCTGGGCCGACACCTCCGACTGCCCTTGACAGTGGCGGCTCCACCGAAGCAGAGCCTCCCGCCGAAGCGTGGGGAGAAAAGCGCGGAGGCGAACCGTGTCCAGCACGGCTCCAATGAATTGGAGAGACTGCGCCGGGTACAATTGAGACTTGGGAAAGTTCACTTCGAACCCCAGGTCCTGCAGAAGACCGATAGTCTGTTGGGTCGCTAAGATAACCCCCTCCCTGGACGAGGCTTTGATCAGCCAATCGTCCAGGTAGGGAAAGACCTGTAGACCCCGCGAGCGCAGGGCCGCCGCAACCACTACCATACACTTGGTGAATACCCGAGGGGACGACGCCAACCCGAAGGGAAGAACCCGATACTGCAGGTGCAAATCCCCGACTTGAAAACGCAAGAACCTGCGGCAAGCGGGATGCACCGGAACATGGGTGTACGCTTCCTTCAAGTCCAGGGAGCACATCCAATCCCCCTCCTCCAATAGCGGATATAGAACCGGAAGCGATAACATACGGAACTTCTCCCGGACCAGGAACTTGTTGAGCTTCCGGAGGTCCAAAATGGGGCGCAAGTCCCCGGTCTTTTTTGGGACTAAAAAGTAACGGGAGTAAAACCCCTGGCCCATCTGCTCGCGAGGTACCACCTCGACCGCCCGGAGGCTCAACAGGGCCCTGGCTTCTTCCATGAGAAGGGCCAACTGGCTCCGATTGGGAGGGCAAGCTCCAGGAGGCAAGTCCGGAGGCGGACTGGAGAAGTTGAGCGAATAGCCCTCTGAGATTGTCCGGAGCACCCATGCGTCTGACGTAATCGCGGACCAGGCCCCGGCAAAAGCCGTCAGCCGACCCCCGATGGGAAGGGGGTGGCACGATGTCGCGGCGGGGGCCCGCCCCCGACCGCCCACCCCGTCAAAAGGACGGCGCGGCCTTGGCCGCCCCCTGCGCAACGGGCTTAGAGGGGCCACCTCTATTCTGTTGGGGTGGACGCCGTGGCGGCGGTCTGGAAAAGGCCGGCGTAGACTTCTGAGGGTACCTTCTCGGGGGCTGCCGGAAGGGACGCGGGGTAGGGGCCTTAGGCTTCGGGCGCACCAGAGATGCCAGAGAGCGCTCCTGTTCGGAAAGCCTCTTGGTCGCCGCATCCAAAGATTCGTCGAACAATTCCGACCCAACGCACGGCAAGTTAGCCAGGCGTTCCTGCAAATGCGCCTCCATCTCGAGGGTACGGAGCCACGCCAACCGGCGCATGGCCACCGCACAGGCCGATACCCTCGAGGCAAGTTCAAACGCATCGTAAACTGCGTGGAACAAATATAGGCGCAGCTGGGCCAGATTAGAGCTGAAGGTGGCAAACCTGTCCCTATGCGACTCTGGTATCACCTCACGAAAAGAGGGGAGGTCCTTCACCATCGTACGTAGGAAAGACGAGTACGAAAAGGCGTAGTTCAGGACCCTCGTTGCCATGAGAGAGTTCGCATAGAGACGACGCCCGAATTTGTCTAAGGTCCGGCCCTCCCTACTCGGCGGGACCGCGGCTGAGACCCTGGAGGGCTGCGATTTCTTAACCGCCGATTCCACTAGGAGCGAATTGTGAGAAAGTTGGCCCTTCTCGAAACCCTTGATGGGGAGGGTGCGATACTTCGACTCCATTTTTGAGGGGACCACAGCGACCGTCAAGGGAGCCTCAAGATTCCTCAGGAAGGTCTGGCAGAGGACCTTGTTAACCGGAAGGCGCGGGGATTCCCGAGGTGGGGCAGGAAGATCCTGCTCCTCTAAAAACTCCTTGGTGTAAGTGGACCCTTCAGACAAGTCTACACCCAAAGCCGCCGCCATATCCTGCACGAACCTCGTAAAAGAGGAAGGTTTAGCAGGAGGAGAGGGAGACCGAGACTTCCCGGCGGAGCCGAAGGGAGAGGCCTCGTGAGAATATCTGGGCTCCCTACCAGACCCCGACCCCAACGAGGCACAGTCCTGCGACCTCGACGGAGTCGGAGACCGGGTGCGTCTAAAGGAACCCCTCGGGGATCCCCCCGGGGTCCTAGGCACCGAAGCCCGACCCTTCGGTCCCGGCGAGGAGGCCCGGGAGCTCTCCCTGGCCGGAGACCGGAATAAGACGGGGTTATCTACCCGCAGGTCCCTCACCTGCAAGGCCTCGGCCCCGGCCGGCGACGAGCGACCGCGCCGCCGAGGCGAGGCCCGAGACCCGCTTGGCCTTCCTCGGCCGGCGCCTCGCCCGAGACCTGCCCGAGGGCGACGAACCCCGCGAGGACTCCGAGGACGAAGACGAGATCCTCCGCACCCGGCGCACCTTGTCTTTCGGGCGCACGCTACGCTCCGGCGGATCCCGCGAAGCCGGGTCCGAGGGTACTGCCGAGGTCGAGGCCGTGGGCGCCTCGGGAGCCGAAGCCCCGGTACCCGAGGCCGAGGTCATCAACTGCGGGGCCACCGAGGCCGGAGCAGCCGAGGCCGAAGCCTGCTGCAGATGTTCAATGGCCCCGGTGAGCTCCGAGGCGATTAACGCCCGGAGCAAGTCTTGAAACACGGGGATTGACATTCCCTGTGGCAAGACCTGCCGCTGCTCCTCAGAAGGCGACCTCGGTCTCGAGTATTCCCTCGGGGCGGCGGACGCGGGCATCTTGGGTTTAACAGAGGTGGACCCTCCCGCCGAAGAGCCCGAGGATGGCTTTTTGGACGATCCAGGAGCTGAGGAGGGAAGTGGAGACTTACCCGAGGCCTTGGATGAGGCCGGCTGCTTCGATGGCAACGAGGCCCGAGGCGAAGCCGATGGTCCCGAAGCCGAGGTCGAGGCCGATGTCGAGGCCGAGGTCAAGGCCGGGGCCGAAGCCGAGGCTGAACTCGAGGCCTTCCCGGGCGGGGACTCGACCGAGAAAAGTTCTGCCATGCGGGCTTTGCGGCGTTTGAGTGCCCGCTTCTGGAAGGTGGCACACTTCTCGCAGGACGCTGTAGGGTGTTGGGGCCCCAAGCACCTCAAACAGCACCTGTGTGGATCAGTGATCGATAGGAGCCGCTCACAGCGCCCGCACTTTTTAAAGCCCGTTACGGGCCGGGACATGGGCCCAAAGGAGGCCGGGAACAAGCGAGGTTCCTCGGCCACGGCTACCGGGAGCCCCCGGTAGCGATAAAATTCGAAATTTTTTTTTTTTTTGAAAAGAAAGGAAAAAAAAGAATAAAGAAGACAAAAAAACGCAGCGACCGCGCGAAATACCCTACACAGCCGCGGCGACAGAAGGCACAAGAGCACAATTTTTTCCACAGGGCTTCTGGCTCCGCGGATGAAATTGAACTGAGGACCACGAGGTGGGGATGCGCCCTCTAGTGGGCAAGAAGGCTAGCACATGCGTGGTGCAGTGTGCAAACTTGAAACTTCAATCAAGTTTGCTTGAAAAGCTGTCCGCGCTGGGGCTCCGTAGATGACGTCACCCACATGTGAGAATATCATGCCTGCTTGTCCTGGGATAATCAAGGTATGCTTCCTCTCCTTCTGAAAGCCATGTTTCAATTAGACATAGAATATCAAAAGAATATTGAGTGATGAGGTCTTTAAGAATATGGTATTTTGATTTAATGGAACGTATATTTATTATACCTATTTTAAGTTGACTGATTTTCAAGTCTGAAGATGATAAATCTATTGTAGTAGAATATAATCGATGAGAGATTAAAGATGAATTTAATATAGCTGAAGATGTTTGTTGAGAATCTAAGGGAATTTCTTGACGTTCAGAGTAATGAGTATTATTTATTTTGTTTTTTAATTTTATTGGCCGATGTCCCCAGATTACTGGAATGGAAACAAAAGAAGGGTCCTGATAAGAAGAAGAAAAATTATCCATAGAGTTATTAGTGTAAGATATCTGAAGAGTCTTAGTAGATTCTTGTGAGAAGGAAATTAGACAATTGTTTAAAACAAGTAATATAAGTAAATAAAGCGGATATAATGTAAGGAATGAACGCTGGGATTGTCTTTTGAATAAAGTAATTATTTCTAACTTCGGTATTGTTAATGTAGAGTTTTTTGAATTTATTATTGCGCACCTCAGTAGCGCACAAAGGAGCGCATTAAGGAGCAGAACCTGCTCCTTAAGCGCGCGCCGCAAAGTGCTCCAATTTATGCAACATGTACCGGTAAGAAGGGGGGCGAGAAGCAGCTGAAACAAATAATAGTAGCATAAGTAAAACAGTAATATTAACTTGAAACTGATTATAAAATAACAATAAAATGATAAAAAAACAACAGTGAAATAAAACGCTATGCTACGCAGTGCAGTGAGCTTCCAAAGTGTTCCAGAAACTACAGAATCCCATACTCTTGGTCATGGTAAGCGAAGAAGAATACCAATCTGAGACCGAGACCCCACGCCCAAGTCTCCTGAAAGAAACACGTCTCTCCTATATGAATAAAAACATCACTCTGATATACCTATAAATAGTACAGGAGAAAAGAGCGCTGTGCAAATTCGAAGATGCACGTGTAAAGAACTGAGGAAAAGATAGCACCCTTTTCGTGTCAGTCAAATGGCCCGACTGGAAGTCGTCTGAATCAAGCAGGCAGTCAAGAAGAAATTAGATGAATCGCCTGGTAGCGCCAAAACGGTACCACTGCTCACATCACCTAAAACGTTCGTGAAGCCTTGGGTAGGCGAAATGGCATGTGCAAAAACCGAAAGCGCCACTCCAAGAGAGGCAGGCAAACCAAGTGCCGATTCGGAGTCCATACAGAAAATGTAAATATACTCCCAGGTTGTCTGCAGAAATGTGTAACCCCGAGAAACTAATTCAGCAGAATGGGATCCAGCCTGACCAATGCCCCCGTCTCGGGCACCATGCAGTAAGTGGAACAACGTCCCTTAGTTCCCGAAGAACTACAAGAACTGTCCTGAGGACCAGTAACACTGAAAAGGGAAACACAAAACATAGAGACTCCAAGAACGAACAGGAAACCTGAGGAGGATGCAAAGATGCAAGCATCCTGAAAAATCTTCACAGCCCCCTGACCTGACATTATAGTGTCTTCTCCCTCATGAGAAAGCCTGAAGAGTCATTGGAAGAAGTCAAGATCCCCTCAGAATGAAGTGCAGAAGGTCAGGGAATGGCAGGATGAGACTGTAGGATCTGCAAGAGATTCTCCTAGGAAAAATCAAGTTTTACAATGTAAAGAGGAATATACTGGAACCATGAAAACAGTACTAACACCGTGCAACATGAGCGAAATACGTATGTCCTTTAAAGTGAATACGTACTAGACTCAATAAATATGCGCGTGATCCTCCGCAGGTTTGATAGAATAGGTAACTGGCTCCTGGTTAAAAGGAGCTGTACAGCCCTTCCTGTCTGGTCGGGGGGCCCGTCTAGCATGTGCCATGAGAAAATGGTGACAGGAGAAACCAGCGTGATAAGCATGGAAATCTGAAGTCCAGGCCCCCTCAGAAATAGAGAAAGAGAGTCCTGGCCACAGGAAGATGCGCAGTGTCTTATGCCCATAGAGACAGCCCGAACTTGGAAACTGTTTGTACTACCTTTAGGCATATATATCCTGTGCCACTACTAGACACATGCAGCTCAGCACAGAGGCCCAAATAAGGACAGTTACCAACAGACAAAGGCTCAATCTGCAGGGTCCCCAAGAGAGACAATGAGATACCTGTGTGAAATACAGGGCACTATCTTACTGCTGATCTCACCGTGCCGTGAGTTGCCGTATGTCGCCCCAGTCCGGAGACAAACCGAGACTGGGTGACCTAGCACAGGTCAGAGTCTCTCTGGTAAACCCCTTGACTGCTAACCCCATAGTCCGATTAAACAAGCAGCTTCCTTCAAGGGAGTACAGCAGGAACACAGACATAGACATATAAAGCTGCCCAAGCTTGTCCCAAAGCTGGTGAAACACATACAACTTGTCTGAACCGGAAAGGAGAGAAGCCCTGGCATACCCTAACCAAAATCAGCTAGAAATAAACTACCGGAACGCTGCAGCTCTCCCGCCATCGCTGGAGACCCCAAGCGCACGCCTGATTCTCACTGACACGTGGCCGCTGCCTCAACGCTCCTAGAAACATAGTCGGATTCAAGCCCCGCAAAATTTACCCTGCCGCGGCTTGCATAGAAATAAAAATCAGACTCAGGGAATAACCAGAAGAACGGCCCACAGTGCCGGAAAAAACATGTCCCATCTCATGCTGCTATAAACCAGCATCTGCACAATCAGCTGCACATGGCCGTGACAAACACCAATGAAAGAGAGCCTCAGAATAAACAGGACTACTATTGCTGCACTGAAACCCAACAATGAGAACAAGTACGAGCATGAAATTGCACCGCTACTGCCGCGCTGTAACCAACAAGGATACCAAGCGCGTGCATGCAAAGGGCGGGAAGTCCCGGCTCCCTCCACGGATTTCTAGTCATAAAACTTAACCCCAATAAAATATCCATGCCTTAAACGTACGTTGACCGAACCCACATTACTAAGACTCCCAAACAGAACCTGAAGTTCAAACAGACATACTCACAAGCTTGTTGTTAGGGCCGGTTGAAGCCAGTTAAATCTGGTTGATCAGCAGTAACCAGGCAGAATGGAGGAACTGTGGTCTCTTTTTTTTTTTTTTTAGAGAAGGGAAAGAAGAAAAATATTGAGACCCAGTCAGACCCTCTATCACTGGAGGGAGGGTGAGGCAGGGACCTGGGGGGGCCCAGGTGTAACCCCTAAAGCCAGCACCGTTCAGCCGGACACCCCTGTCTCACTGAAGAGAAAATCTCAACAGGAGAAATAGCACTGCCAGCTCACTGAAGAGAAACCTCAACAGGAGAAACAGAATGGCAGTCTCACTAAAGAGAAATCTCAACAGGAGAAACAGAATGGCAGTCTCACTGAAGAGAAACCTCAACAGGAGAAAATAAAGTTCCAGCCACAGCCAGAATTCAGGAGCTAGTTGAATAGCAACCTTTTCCTGCTGGGAGATAGAGAATACTGGATAAACAGGAGGAGTGCCAGCCAATAGGACTACCTGTTAATCAGTTTCTCTATCTCCGCCTGCTGGTAGAGGTGGGCTATCCCATTGGTCTCTGGATTCATCTGCTGCTGTTGCTAGGGAAAGGGGCATCAAAACCTTCTTTTTCCTACTGGCCATACCTCTTCCTATGCAACCTAGCATCCTTCTAGCTTTCGCTGCCATCTTTTCAACCTGTTTGGTCACTTTAAGATCGTCACATACAATCACACCCAAATCCCGCTCTTCTGTTGTGCACATAAGTTCTTCACCCCCTAAACTGTACCTTTCCTTCGGGTTTTTGCAGCCCAAATAAATGACCTTGCATTTCTTAGCATTAAATTTTAGCTGCCAAATTTCAGACCATTCAACAAGCTTCGCTAGGTCTTTCTTCATGTTATTCATACCATCCAGGATGTCTACTCTATTGCAGATTTTGGTATCATCCACAAAGAAGCAAATCTTACCCGATAGCAATATCACTTATAAAAATATTTAAAAAAACAGAACTTTGAGGCACACAACTGGTAACACCCCTTTCCTCAGAGTGATCTCCATCAACCACTACCCTCTCTCATCTTCCATTCAATCAGTTCTTGAACCAGGCTGTTACTTTGGGTCCTATCCCAAGGGCACTCAGTTTATTTATTAGACATCTGTGTGGAACACTGTCAAAGGCTTTGTTAAAATCTAACTACACCACATCTAGTGCACTCCCACTATCCAATTCTCTGGTTACCCAGTGAAAGAAATTGATCCGATTTGTCTGACAAGACCTACCTCTAGTGAATCCATGTTGCCTCTGGTCCTGTAATCCACAGGATTCCAGAAACTTCACCATTTTCTGTTTTAAAAGCATTTCCATTAATTTGCTTACCACAGAAGTAAGACTTACTGGCCTGTAATTCCCTACTTCTTCCTTGCTTCCACTTTTATTGAAATTATTAGAACTATAGTGGTACCTTGGATTACGAGCATAATCAGTTCCAGGAGCATGCTCGTAATCCAAAATGCTCGTTTATCAAAGCGAGTTTCCCCATAGGAAATAATGGAAACTCGCTTTGATACGTTCCCATCCCCCGAGGCCAGCGGCGCTGCTCTATCCCCCCCCACCCCCCGAGAACCGGCATTGCTCACCCTGAAGGCCCCCCCTGCGATCCGGCACCCTCCCTCCCATGATTGGGCACCCCCCCGGCGCTTCTTACTGTCATCTGGGCTTGGACCTGCGAGTTCACGCTCTCTCCAAGATTCTTGGAGAGAGCGTGAACTCGCAGGCCTTGAGCATGCGCAAATGCTAAAGGCCCAGCAAGAAGAGGAGGCCGATCTTCGGGCACCGGCACTAACGCACAGGACATGCTGGTGCCGATGCCCAAGCCCAGATGACAGTAAGAAGCGGCAGGGGGTGCTGAATCGCGGCGGGGGGAGGGTGCCGGATCACAGGGGGTGCCGCTCACAAATCGAGGCATGCTCGGTTTCCGAGGCACCGATTTTGCGAATATTTTGCTCATCTTGCAAAACACTCGCAAACCGGTGCACTCGTAAACCGAGATACAACTGTATTATGTTGTAATTATGTCTGTTTGATCGTACTGCTGGGTTCAGTGTTCTCCCCAGAAATTTTTTCCAGCCGGGTGGCACAAAAAAGTAGCCGGGTGGGGCGAAACGGGGAAATTTGGTAGTGGAGAAAATTAAATGTGCATGATTTTTATTAGTTAATTATTAATTATTTTCCAATATGACTTCCTTTTTTAAGGTTTGACACTTAGGCAGTGTTCCAGTAGCATTTAAGCCACCCTTGAAAAAAAAGTAATGCAGATGCTCTTATTCCAAATAACTACTGGCCAGTATCAAACCTTCCATTCTTTCAAAACTACCATACTTGAGAGAAAGGTATTCAACCAACTTCAAACTCATGTTGAATCAGTTAATGCTTGCATCCTGCGATAGCAATTCTGCCACAGCAAATGCACTGAAGCCCATAGGGAATTGAAAGGACTTTGGTACATTTGCCATGAGAGAATCGCTACTGTGGCTTTGTAAACGGAGCCCTTACTGAGTGAACTCCATAGTCACCTAGACCAACCAAGTATCCCAGCCCAACTCCGCCTCTGACCCCATCCCCATTATAGTACTAATTGTAATGTAATTTTTTCCATTCATTTTTCATGTGCACACAATATAATCTTATTAATTCATAATGGTAACCACAAAATAAAAACAAAACCACAAAGCACACTGTACGCTTTAACTGAAAAAACACCATGAACATCTCTCGCACCAAGCAGCATCATGGGGTAAAGACCTAGAACAATTGCTTTCGCCCACTACTTATGAGGAATTTAGGAAACGTCTGAAAATACACCTGTTCCTAAAGTATCTAGACAACTGATCCTCTCTTCTCTCTCCCATCTATAGTGATTAACTTGTTCCATTGATCACTCTCTCCTCAAAAATGGATTTCCTATCCTATTAACCCTCTTTCTTCCTCCCCTCTTAAAATCAATCAATTTGTACTTTTGCTTAATCATTGTAAACCGCATAGAACTTCACGGTATTGCAGTATATAAGCTGTTATTGTTATTATTATTACGCTGAGAAAATGTAAATCATTTACATTTGGGGGGGTTTCAAAGAGGTCATGGCAGATATGCAATCAATAACTATAGAAATAGACAAATTTAGTGCAAAATATAGACAGCAGATTATAAATTCTCAAAACTGACACATTTCGATCACTAAATTGAAAATAAAATCATCTTTCCTACCTTTGTTGTCTGGTGATTTAATTAGTTTCTGGTTGGTCTTCCTTCTGACTGCATTTCTTTCTTTCTGCCTCTTGCATCCATCCTCTCCTCCGGACCTCAATCCCTTCCCCAACCAACATCTCTCTCTGTTTCTCCATGAGTTCAACTTTTCTTCCTCTCTCCTCCACCCTTATTGGCAACATGCCTCCCTCTCTCTCCTTCCTCTATTATGATCCTGCATCTCTCTATTCTTCCTCAGGGACTCTCCCCCTCCGTCTGCACCTTCCATAGTCCAGCATCTGCCTCCTGTCTTTCCACTTTGGTCCAGGCCTCTCTCTTTGTCTTTCTTCTGATTACAAGCCCCATCCTCAATGTACAGCATTTGTTCTCCTTTCTTCTGGGTCTTTCTCTGCCTCTCTCTCTCTCTCCTTCCTTCCTCCCTCCCTCGTCTAGAATCTTTCCACCTCTCTGCAGTCTCTCTCTCTTCCCTCTATACATCCCTAAGTCCAACATCTGCCTCCCTCTCTTCTGCCTCCCCTTTGTTTCAGGTTTCTCCCTCTCTCTACCTTCCTCCTGCTAATATTTTGAGTCCTCCCACCTTTGCAGCAGGGGAGGGAATGAGAGAGAGACATGTTGCCAATGGGGACGGAGGAGAAAGGAAGAAAAGCTGGACTAGAGGGACTCCAGAAATACATTCAAAGATTCGCAATACAGGTTAAAATTCAAAACAAACAACAAAGATTACCATACCAGTGCACAGTTTTAGTTTTATGCAAGCCCCAAACATCTCTGAACAAATTTCTCCCTTCCTTCCCTTCCCACCTACTTGCCCAGGACTTTAACTCTGAACCCTTTCCATATGTATATACGTGTGTTCAAAAGCATTGTAAAGCAGTAATACTATCCGAAACATAAATCTATATTAATAACAACGTTTGCAACTCCTCTCAACTGCCTCACTCTATGTCATCCAACTTTAACCCATATGTATGAATAAACAACCAAATCTGTAACTCCTATGGTACATTCCACTCCATGTATGTTAATCTATAATAATAAAACGCTAAGCACGCATGCGCATTCTCACCACGTATTCCCTGAGATCTGATCTATCGGGATGTGCCGGCAAGAGTGCGCATGCACGCTTACTACGTATCCGAAAGTGCGCTAGAGACGCGACAGGGCATTCGGCGGCGGGACATTTAGAAGCAGCCACAGAGGGGGAAAATAAAAGTGTACCATAGTCGTCAGAGGGCGCGGGGCAGCAGTCCGGGAGTGACAGAAAAGGAGAAGCGAGAGTTGGTGTCACTCGGAGATGGCCGCCGCAGCCCTGTCACCACCTAGGCCTCCCGGCTACTCACACACACCCTCCGAAGGGCTGGGACACAAAGAGTACCCCTGTGCCCTCCCCCTCCCTGGGACGAACCGAGAAACGGAGCCGGCCCGGCCTCCGCGACAGACCCAAGGACCCCAGCAACTTTCCACCCCTGCTCTTGTGCTGACCCCGCCACCCGGGACCCGAGTCCTTTGCCGCCCCCCCTCCTTCCCTTCCCTTGGTCCCGACTACAAACCTGGCAATTCCAGCAGCGTGTGCAGCAGTCTTCACACACTGCTTCGGGCCCTTCTACTGCCCTGATTTGCTCTGCCGCGTCTCTGATGATGTCATCAGGGACATGCCAGAGTAAATCAGGGCAATAGAAGGACCCGAAGCAGCGTGTGAAGACTGCTGCACACGCTGCTGGAATCGCCAGGTTCGTAGTCGGGACCGCAGGAAGGGAAGGGAAGGGGGGGGGCGGTAAGGGACTAAGAGAGCTGGACAGACCGCGGGAAGGGAAAGGGGGGTAGAGGAAACGCTACTGCTGCTGCACAGGGAAATGGAGGGGGAGGGAATGCTGCTATGGCTGCTGCACAGGGAAGTGGTGGGAGAGAAATGCTGCTGCATAGGAGGCAGGGAGAGAGACAGATAGATAGGTAGAAAGACAGACAGACAGATAGCCAGCGAGAGGAAGGGAGACAGAAAGAAAAGAAGAAAGACACAGGGGCAGGGAGATACACAGAAAGAAAGACAGCGGGAGGGATAGAGAGACAGAAAGAAAAACAGACAGACATATATTCTAGCACCCGTTAATGTAACAGGCTAAAATACTAGTCTAATATAATAAAATGATAGGCCGCGCATGCGCACTAAAAAAAACGTGTTCCCTGATCCATCGCGAAAACACGACTGCGCATGTGCGCCCCTGGCTCTCACTGTGCACTATGCTCAAGCTGCCGCCACGGCTCCTCTCTCGAACTGCAGCAGGATCGAGAGAGGAGCTGCGCGCGGAGGCTTTCAGGACAGAATACGATTACCATGTTTCTTTAGGCAGCCCCAGTTGTTTACTTGGATTCAATGTCAGCATTAGGGTTCGCCGGCCGCCAGCCGTGAGAGCCGGGTGAGGAAGGCCGCCACAGCCTCGCGGCTAGGTAGGGGGACAACAATGGCGCTTATGCTCAAGCCGCCGCCACGACTGCTCTCTCGAACCGCACCAGGATCGAGAGAGGAGCTGCGGCGGGGGCTTGAGCATAAGCGCCATTGTTGTCCCCCTACCTAACCGCGAGGCTGCGGCGGCCTTCCTCACCCGGCTCACATTGAATCCAAGTAAACAACTGGGGCTGCCTAAAGAATCAAAGTTTCACAGTGCTTGGCCTGCCAAACCATTCCTGCCGTTGCCGAAATTTGCCCCACCGTTCCTTCCCTTCCTCCATCAGGTACAGTTCAGCTCCGCCTATGTTAAAAGGAGCTGCTTTGAAATTGGAGCCCTACCGCCACCGTAACACGTTCCCTCTGCTGCGGTCCCATATGTCAGAGAAGGGGCGGGACCAAGGCAGAGGGGAAAGTGCTACGGCAGTGGCAGGCCTCCGATTTCGATGTGGCTCCTTTTAACATTGGTGGATTCACTGCACCTGATGGAGGGAGGGAAGGAAAGGTGGTTGTGCGCTGTTGAGCCCCTCTTTGCCCTCAGACCCTCTCCTAACTGCTCCCTCCTGTCTCAGACCACTGGGGGGAGGTGCCTGTCTTCAGCTGCCGGGATGAGGGAGAGAAGAAGAAAGAAGGGGCCCTGGCAAGCGAGTTATCAAAAGCCAACCATAGCCTGGGACCCCTACATGATATGAATAATGACCAGACAACAAAAGGTAAGAAAAATACTTTTATTTTCTGTTTTGTGATTACAATATGTCAGATTTGAAATGTGTCTTGAGGGAGGCTGCCGCCGCGGCTTTGGACAGAGGGGTACCATTTTCGTGGGAGTCAGCCTTCGGAGAGGCTTGGGATGCGGGGACGGATGTGGGAAGGGCTTCCGCTGCGAAGGGCTTTGGTGGGGGAGCCAGCCAGACCGCGAGTGTGGGGCCGTTGTAAGCGCGGATTGGTCAAGGAGCCGCCGCTGCCGAGGCTTTGAAATTGCTCTCCCACCGTCACTCCCTCCCGCCCCGGCTCTGCCTCTGCTCCTGCCCAGGTTCAAAAGCAGGAGAGGCGGTCATCTAGCACCCGTTAATCTAACGGGCTTAAACACTAGTTTGTAATAAAACAACAAGGCAAGCGGTCCACCAAAGAATCCAACTTGAAACAAAAGAAGATAGGCAGACAATAAGGAGATTCAAATCAGGTTTCGTGGGAGAAGGGAAGCCGGTACGCACAGTGTTACCGTTAGAGCCCCGGAGGATGGGTTCAAATCGCTTGCTGGCGCTTAAAAAAAAGTCAGGCTGAGGTGGGAGTCATAAGAACATAAAAATAGCTTTACTGGGTCAGACCATTGGTCCATCAAGCCCACTCGTACCTGGTCAAAACCCAAGGAGTAGCAACATTCCATTCAGAATCCTAAAGAATAACAAGGTTCTGGAATTCCAAAGAGTAACAAAAGATTCCGGAACTCCAAAGAGTATCAACATTCCATGCTACTGATCCAGAGCAAGCAGTGGCTTCCCCCATGTCTTTCTCAATAACAGACTATATGGACTTTCCTCTAGGAAACTGTCCAAGCCTTTCTTAAAACCAGCTACATTAACCGCTCTTACCACATCTTCTGGCAATGCGTTCCAGAGCTTAAGTCGTATTCTCTGAGTGAAAAACATTTCCTCTTATTGGTTTTAAAAGTATTTCTCTGTAACTTCGAGAAGATGGAAATTTGATAGGTAGCTGAAAAATAAAAAAGAGGAGAAGGGTAAGAAAGAGGCAGTTAGTGAGTGTGAGCTAGGACTTATCAGAGGGTCTTTTTTGTTTACAACACAGCACCAGTGTGGAGTTGGAAAGAGGTGGCGGTGTGGGGTTGAAGAGGCTAAAAAAAAACCAAAAAAAAAAAAAACCCAACCCAAAAGGCCATTAAAAAAAAGGAAAAAAAACACCTGATTGGGCAGGAAAAGTGAATTGAATCAAAAAAATCAATTCAATATGCTGAATCAAAAAAAATTTCCCTGAATCGGCAAATTAAAATGAATGAATCACTTACCAGTAATTGAGCAGAGATGAAATATAAATCCCAAAAGAAACATGATAAAATGAACTGTTCGTTGTGATTAACTCTAAATTCAAAAGGTTCATTTCAAAATGAAAGGACAACTCAAAACTTTTCTACAAGCTTTAAGACCCAATACAAGAATACTTCGGTTAGAAAAGGAACTTGCCCTAGCTAAACGTCGTTACACCCACAACCTGACCCGAACCTCTAGAGAATACTTGATCTCGGTGGAAACGACCCTTAATTCCTACATACATGAGCGCACGGTGAAAATGCTTTTGTACCAAAAATATCGCTATCATCGCTATGGTAATCGCGCAGGGAAGTTATTAGCCCGATTGACCTCCCAAGCTAGGGGTCATCGCTATGTGTTGGGGTTGCGGGATAGCCTGGGTTGTCTCAAACATTCTACAGGCCAAATTGCACAGCTTTTCATGTCCCACTTTCGGGATAAAACGGTTGCCAGGACTCGGGGGCAGAACCCCTTATTAGGGATTATTTAGTGGATTCTGGATTTCAGCCGCTTTCTGATTCGGATGTCGAGTTTCTTAACGCACCCATCACCCCTAAAGAATTGCATAAAGCTATCCAGAACCAACGAAACTTTTCGGCCCCAGGGCCGGATGGTTTCACGGCAGAATTCTATAAATTATTATCAGGGCAGCTGAGTCCCTATTTACGGGACTATTATTCGCAGGTAATTCATGATGAACAATTTCCTGTAGGCTCCAATGAGGCACTAATTACGTTGATTTTGAAACCTGGCAAAGACAGTACTGCTCCCGAGTCCTATCGCCCAATTTCTCTGCTAAATGTGGATATTAAAATACTATCTAAAATATTAGCTGATAGACTAGCGACCCTTCTCCCCAACATTATAGCATCAACACAGGTGGGATTTGTAAAGGGTCGTCAAGCGGTACACAATGTACGTAAAGCACTGTTGTCCTTAGCTCACACCCAAGTTAATAACATTCCGATGCTCTTGCTTAGTTTAGATGCGGCACAGGCATTTGACCAGGTCAATTGGAAGTATCTTTTTGAGGTGTTGAATTATATGGGTATATCTGGATGGTTTGCCGCGGCGCTACGCACATTATATTCGACACCTACAGCAAGATTACTTGTCAATGACATTATTACTGACCCAATTTCTATAGAGCGAGGCACTCGACAAGGATGCCCCCTGTCGCCTCTACTATTTTTGTTGTACTTGGAACCATTTCTTCGTACAGTGTCTTTGGACCCTGACATTGTGGGTGTGAACATTGGGAACCACTTGCTCAAAGTGTTAGCCTTCGCAGACGATCTCCTTTTTTTGCTCACGGATCCCCATCATTCTGTCACGCATTTATTGCAAGCGCTTGATGAATTTAAATTCTATTCGGGTTTTACGTTGAATTACCAGAAATCTTTGGCTTTGGCCAGCCCACTGACACTGCAGCAGACATGGAGCAGCCACTTTCCATTTGCATGGGCCGTGAGCTCGATCCGTTATCTGGGGGTTTGGATTCCTAGAGACCTTACGACCCTATACGACAGCAATATCACCCCACTGCTTCGTGACACCACACTACATCTGCAGAATTGGTCCACATTCCCCTTATCGGTGGCAGGCCGGGTAGCTCTCTTTAATATGGTGCTTTTTCCCAAATGGTTGTACCGCTTTCAGGTTCTGCCTCTGCTCCTATCTTACGCCCATAACACACGATTAACGAAAAACTTACAACATTTCCTCTGGGGCGGTAAGCGACCCCGTATGACATTTCTTCGGATGTGTCTGCCTAGGGATTGGGGGGGGTTATGGTTTATTAAACATACGTTGGTATGCTATGGCTTGTCAGATGCGTCATATTAATGATTGGTTTAGAGGGACCTCTGATTTTTCTGCTACACCTCTGGAGCTATCTTTATTGGCTCCGTTTCATGTGAGCTATTTCTTGCATGTGGCGGATCCAGGGATCCGTCCTTTGGTGTCGCACTATCCGATCTTTGGGCCAGCTCGGCGAACCTGGAAGTGGGTCTGTAAAACTGCTAAACTGCCTGCTGGGGTGTCATTATATTTACCTATACAGGGCAATGGAGCTTTTCGGCCAGGATTGCAGAATGCCGCCTTTCCTAGGTGGAGGGAAAAGGGACTTCAATATCTTTTTCACCTGTTCTCGGAGGAGGGGAACTTGGCAACATTTGCGGAGCTACAACACACCTTTGACTTACCGCCTACTGATCTGTTTGCTTATTACCAGATTCGACATTATATCCAGTCTTTACCAGTGACTGTTCTCACAGAAGACAGCAGGGATGCACTTTCCGAACTCTTTAGTCTCTCAGCCCAACAGCGGATTCCACTGCGGTTTCACGTGGTGGGGATCCGGGACTGTCAATTGGGCACCAATCTGGACATTTTGGCGACGGCGTGGGCCGAGGACCTGCAGTGTACATTAACAGCCCAGCAGCTACAGCGGGTATTGAAGAACATTCAAAGGGTGTCTCCTAACATAACCCACTGGGAAATGCAATTGAAGATTGTTCTGAGACTTTATATTCCACCGGAACGTGCTGCCCGGATGGGAATTACGGCTTCTCATTCCTGCCCGAAGTGCAGCCATGCTCACGCTTCCTTGAGCCATATGTTTTGGACATGCCCCAAAATTCAACAGTTCTGGAGTCACCTGGGACGCTATGTTACGTTGCTTTGGGGGAGGCGTTGGCTCCCTCAACCGAGAGCGCTATTTGGTTTTTATAACATAGCCACGCCTAAACCCAGGGGAATGTCAGCTTTTATCACCAGAGTGCTTTTACTGGGGAAGAAAACTATCCTTATTAACTGGCTTTCGCCGGATCCTCCGACCTATGCACAATGGAGATCCCTGATGATAATTCATGCCACGCTGGAGCGGAGACTGGTGGGTGACTTGGAACATGGCCCGGGTCGTAGATTTTGTCAGACTTGGGAATGCTTTTGGCAGGACCTTACACCCCGAGCTCGCAGTAGACTTTTGAACATTTAAGGTTATCTCTCAACTTTTGGCATGGCTTTGGACTCCCGGGATGGGGAGGGGTGGGGGGAAATGTTTGTACTGTTACTTCTGATTGATGCTCTTTCTTGTTCTTGCCTATTATATTTGAAATAATAAAAAAAGCATTTGAATATAAGACCCATATATTGGCTAGGTGCTGAATTCCACATTCAAATAGTTCTGTAATATTACTTAAAACAGATTAGAAAGCATAATCCTATCTTTAAATGACAAAAAAAAGTATAAAACTCAATTCACCTTACCTTAATAAGAGCTGTAGAAAACTTAACCTTGTGCTATGGGTCTGGATGTTCTTCCTCAGAAATCCCGGTGACCGCAGGACAATCGCGCACCGAACATTTGCGCGCCAATGCACACTGAGACAATTCTTTTATTTTTGACAGTTATGAAGTAACCCTGATTTTTGAGGGAGGGCACTACACTTAAAACATTCAGTTGCTATTTGTTCTTTCTCCCCCCTCAAAAAACAGGGTTACTTATAATCCTCAATAATAAAAAATTATCGGGTCTCAGTTCGTGCTATCGCGCAAATGTCCGCTGTTATCACTGGATTCCTCACTATCGCTATTAACTAAAAAAAAACACTCTAACCTCTTGGATATGGGCCCCCGCATTGCAGATTGATTTGTGTGCTTTCGGCGGCTCATCAGCCCGGGGAATCACCATCCTCCAGTCAGGCGGGTAAGATTGGCAATGCGGCCCCTCCTCTATCCCCCCTGTAGGGGTGTTTCCGTATTTGCACCTGAAGGTTAGGCCTCTCTGACATCATCAAGCCTGAACCATTGTCTGCAAGAAATCTTTCCAGCATGAACTTTGCAAGAAGAGAAAAAGAAGAACACATCTTTGCTGTTTCTGCCTGATGCATTTTGGGTATGTACCAGAATGGTATTCTACTCAAGGACATCCATCTGTGTCTTCATAATTAGACTGTGTGATTCTTGGGGGGGAGTTATTCTCCTATCCTGTTCTTATCTGTCTAACGGCGCCTGGGTCTACCAGCCTGTATGAGACCTTACACAGAAAGGCTATTCATCTAAGTTCTGTTTCTGTATTGGTCCTAAGAAGTCATCTGACGAGATCCAAGTGAAAAGGTGCTAATTAATTTTAGTCTGTGTCGGGATGCGAGGAAGTTCACATCTTACCACAGGTGTCCTGCACGCAACCTTTTCTTAAATAAGTAAGACCTGAACAGTTACCTCGTGTGACTCTCTGCCTAAGAGAGAGTGAATCGGACTCTAAACAGCTCTGAATTCCAGCACTACAAGGAAACTTGTCTGCCAATGAATTATAGCCTTACCCGGGGCTGACGAACACGTGTGCCTGTAACAAGGGATTTCTTACGTCTCCTGAAGCTAACAAGAAAGTTTTCCATTTCACCTAATTTTCGCCAGAGGCCTAATCAGAGGGTGAGTATACGGAACTTACTATCTTATCAGCTGGGGTTAGATAAATATATCCGATTGTGATATAGGACAAGGTTTGTGAAGCTACCTTGATGATAACTGTAATCATTTGCTCCTAATCAGGGATTATTATTATTATAAGGAATTGTTTAGTGTGTGTAACAATTAGTTTTACTTAGTTATCTAACAAGTGTATTGTGATAATTGTGTAATGAGTTTCATTTATGTAATCAGATATTTTGTGAACAATGTTTAGATATTGCAGTTGGCTTGTGAATTATATTTTTCTATTTTCATAATAAAAGTATTTCTCATTAGCCTGGGTCTTGTGTCGTGTAAACAGGCAATAAAGCTGAACCTAGATCAGCGTTTATGGTTTTCCCTAGACAAAACTAACAGAGACGTAACTTGTTTATGTAACTGATTAGTATACCATAAAGCACAGTTACTTACCGTAACAGGTGTTATCCAGGGACAGCAGGCATATATTCTCACATGTGGGTGACGTCATCTACGGAGCCCCGATGCGGACAGCTTTTTCAAGCAAACTTGATTGAAGATTTTAAGTTTGCTCTGCTGCTCCACGCATGCGTGCCTTCCTGCTCCACTAGAGGGCGCATCTCCTCCTCGTGGTCTCCAGTTCACTTAACCAGCAAAGAAGCCAACCTCGGGGAGGCGGGCGGGTTGTGAGAATATATGCCTGCTGCCCCTGGATAACACTTGTTACGGTAAGCAACTGCGCTTTATCCCAGGACAAGCAGGCATGATATTCTCACATGTGGGTGACCTCCAAGCTAATTGAAAAGGGATGGAGGGAAGTTGGCAATTTAGGCGAATAGATTACGCAATACCGATTGGCCAAAACGGCCATCGCTCCTGGACAATGTATCCAGGCAGTAGTGGGAGTTGAAAGTATGAACCGAAGACCACGTGGCAGCCTTGCAGATTTCCTCAATGGGTGTGGATCGGAGGAAAGCTACGGAGGCTGCCATCGCTCGGACTTTATGTCCCGTTACTCGACCATGCAGCGCGAGACCAGCCTGAGCGTAGCAAAAAGAAATACAATCAGCCAACCAGTTGGACAAGGTGCGCTTGGAAACTGGGTGACCCAGCCGGTTAGGGTCGAAGGACAAGAACAATTGTGGGGCTGTCCGATGAGACTGAGTGCGTTGGAGGTAAAAGGCCAACGCTCTCTTACAGTCAAGCGTGTGTAGCGCCGTCTCTCCGGGGTGAGAGTGGGGCTTGGGGAAAAATACTGGCAAGACGATGGACTGGTTGAGATGAAAATCAGATACCACTTTAGGCAAGAACTTAGGGTTAGTGCGGAGGACCACCTTGTCATGATGGAATACAGTGAAAGGTGGGTCCGCCACCAGCGCCTGTAGCTCGCTATCCCGCTGAGCGGAAGTGAGTGCGAGCAGGAAGATCACCTTCCAAGTGAGGAATTTCAGATGGCATTTGTCTAATGGCTCAAAAGGGGGTTTCATGAGTTGAGCCAGGACCACATTAAGATCCCAAACCACCGGGGGAGGTTTGAGAGGAGGGTGGACATTCAAAAGACCTTTCATGAAACGAGAAACTAAGGGATGGAGTGAAAGGGTTTTTCCTTCCAGGGGTTGATGGAAGGCAGCAATTGCACTAAGATGTACCCGAATGGAGTTGGTCTTCAGGCCGGAGTGAGAAAGATGGAGCAAATACTCCAGGACCAAGGGGACCGGGACCGACACCGGGTCCTGGTCGTGCGAGGAGCACCAGGACGAGAATCTGGTCCACTTTTGGGAATAGCAGGTTCTAGTCGAGGCCTTCCTCGAGGCTTCCAGTATTTCCTTGACTGATTGCGACACAGGGAGAGAAGTCAGGGGGAGAGAAGCCAAGCATTCAGATGAAGAGACTGAAGATTTGGATGCAACAGCGAACCCTGGCTCTGCGATAGCAGAGAGGGAAACAGAGGCAGAGGCAGTGGATCTCTGGTACTGAGCTGAAGTAGAAGGGAAAACCAAGGCTGGCATGGCCACTGAGGAGCAATCAAGA
This sequence comes from Geotrypetes seraphini, assembly GCF_902459505.1. Taxonomy (NCBI): domain Eukaryota; kingdom Metazoa; phylum Chordata; class Amphibia; order Gymnophiona; family Dermophiidae; genus Geotrypetes; species Geotrypetes seraphini. The sequence goes on from NC_047086.1 coordinate 273,510,262, forward strand.
TCATAGTGGCTCGCACTGGTTTGAGATGGACCAGCGTCCGCAGAATCAGAGGAAAAGGCGGAAACTCGTATAGAAACCTTCCCTCCCAATCTAGGAGGAAGGCGTCCGCCTCGAGGCGGTCCGGGGAGTACATCCGGGAGCAGAATTGAGGGAGTTTGTGGTTGAGGGGGGAGGTGAACAGATCTATCTGGGGAGTCCCCCACTTCTCGAACACCTGTCGTAAGGTTTGAGCGTGCAGCGACCACTCGTGTGGCTGGAGGAGGCGGCTGAGTCTGTCTGCCAGGCAGTTCCGCTCTCCTTGTATGTACACCGCTCGAAGGAAGATGTTGTTGGAGATTGCCCACTTCCAGAGACGCAAGGCTTCCTGACAGAGGGCCCGAGACCCCGTCCCCCCTTGCTTGTTTACGTAGTACATTGCTACCTGGTTGTCGGTTCGGACGAGAACCACCCGGTCGTGGAGCAGATGTTGAAAAGCCACAGCGGCGAGATAGATGGCCCGAAGCTCCAGCACGTTGATGTGGCAGCGGCGGTCCTCTGTTGACCACATCCCCTGAGTGCATAGGCCATCCAGGTGCGCTCCCCAAGCGTACTCCGACGAATCCGTGGTGAGTACCTTGCTGTGTGGAGGGGCGAGAAAAAGTAAACCTTTGGATAGATTTGAAGAGTCGGCCCACCAGAGGAGCGATCGTTGCAAGGAAGGAGTCACTGTCACGGGACGGTCGATTGGGTCTCGGTCCTGACGCCATTGGGAGGCCAGGGTCCATTGAGGAATCCTCAGGTGGAGGCGAGCGAAGGGACGGTACGTGGACGGTAGAGGCCATGTGGCCCAGAAGAGTCATCATCTGCCGAGCTGATACCGAGGTCAGCAGCGAAATCCTTCGACTCAGACTTACTAACGCCTCTTGACGTGGAGGGGGAAGGAAGGAGCGGAGTCGAACCGTATCCAGCACGGCCCCGATGAACTGTAAGGACTGAGAGGGGCGCAGCTGGGATTTTAGGAAGTTTACTTCGAACCCCAGACCTTGAAGGTAAATAATAGTCTGTTGGGTCGCTGAGATAACCCCCTCCCTGGACGGGGCTTTGATCAGCCAGTCGTCCAGGTAGGGGAATACCTGGAGGCCCTGCGCGCGTAAGGCAGCTGCGACCACCATGAGGCACTTCGTGAAGACTCGGGGTGACGACGCCAGGCCAAAGGGGAGGACTCGGTATTGTAGGTGCAGGTCCCCCACCTGAAAGCGCAGGTACTTGCGGTGAGCGGGGTGCACTGGAACATGTGTGTAGGCTTCCTTCAGATCGAGGGAGCAGAGCCAATCGCCCTCGTCGATGAGAGGGTAGAGAATCGGTAGGGAAAGCATCCAGAATTTTTCCCGCACCAGAAATTTGTTGAGTCGCCTCAAGTCTAGAATTGGGCGCAGGTCTCCTGTCTTCCTTGGTACCAGGAAGTAACAGGAGTAGAACCCTTTCCCTCGTTGGTCGGGGGAACCGCCTCCACTGCCCATAGGCGAAGCAGTTCTCGAGCTTCTGAGAGAAGGAGGGGTAACTGAGTTCGGTTGGGAGGGCATGCCCTTGGAGGATTGTCTGGAGGGTTTTCCCGAAAGTTGAGAGAGTATCCTGATGAGATCACGCCAAGGACCCATGCGTCCGACGTGACTTGTTCCCAGCGCGGGTAGAAGGCTCTGAGGCGTCCCCCAATGGGAAGGAGGCCTGGGGCTTTGGCGGAGGGGGCCAGCCCCCATCCACTTATCCCATCAAAAGGACAGGGATGGTTTGGCGGTCGCAGGCAGCTGGGACTTGGGCGGGACCTGATGGTGAGCTTGCGGGCGTCTGGGTGGAGGCCGTGAGAAGGCAGGGGTAGACTTTTGGGGGTAGCGGCGAGGAGGGGCCCTGAACGGCCTGGACGCTGGCGGTTTTGGTTTTTGTCGAACGAGGGAGGCAAACGAGCGTTCGTGCTCCGAAAGGCGTTTCGTAGCTGCCTCGATAGTGTCATCAAAAAGTTCTTTGCCCACACAGGGGAGGTTAGCTAACCGGTCCTGTAAGTTGGGGTCCATGTCGACGAGGCGTAACCAGGCTAGGCGGCGCATGGCGATAGCGAAGGCTGCCACTCTGGAGGAAAGTTCGAAGCCATCATAGGCCGCATGAAATAAATGGAGGCGTAGGTTGGAGAAGACCTCCAGGAGCAGGTTAAAGGCAACTTGGCGTGAGGCCGGCAGGTCGGTCGCAAAGGCTCCCAACAGTCCAATGAGATGTTTCAAGTAGGACGTGAAGGTGAAAGTGTAACTTTGTACCCTAGAGGCCATCATAGAGTTCTGGTACAGTCTTCTGCCAAACTTGTCCAAGGTCCGACCCTCTCGACCTGGGGGGACCGCCGCTGAGACCCGGGAGGGGTGAGCCTTTTTCAGGGAAGATTCTACCAACAGCGACTGGTGGGAGAGCTGTGGTTGCTCAAAACCTGGGTATGGTACTGTACGGTACTTGGACTCCATTTTGGAGGGGACAGCTGTTACCATATAGGGGGTCTCCAGATTCCTGAAGAAAGCCTGTTGGAGTACCGGATTGGGCGGTAAGCGAAGGGACTCTCTGGGCGGTGACGGTAAATCTAGTTCCGCCAGGTGTTCTTTAGAGTATCTTGAGTCGGACTGGAGGTCTAAGTCCAGAGCGTGGCCCATGTCCTGGACAAAGCAAGTGATGGAGGGGCAAGACGTTCCCGGGGCCCCTTGTGGGGACGGATGAACGAGACCTCCGTCGGGCGGAGAAGGACGGGGAGGCTTCCCTCGAGTATCGAGGTTCATGCTCTGACCCGCACTCCGAGACCGGGGAAACACTATGGCAGTGGTCGAGGACCTACGTCGTCTCGAGGAGCCCCTCTGAGACGATGCCGGGGTACGGGGTACCGATCGATGTCGAATCGGTGACCTCGACCCGGACTCCCTCGGCGAAAGCCTGGGACCTCGGCTCGGTGCCCCGGTCCGAGGGGGAGTTAGGAGGATGTGAGGGTTGGAGAGTGATAACTCAGTCACCTTCAGCGGTCCTGTACGGGGTGTCGGTGAACGGCCTCGTAGTGTGGGAGAACCCAGAGCCTTCTTAGAGATACGGCGGTTTGAGGTTTCGGTCGTTTTAGTGCGACACTTTGCCCCACGGCGGTCCGAGGAGGGAGAGCGTCTCGGGCGCCTCGGGGAGGAATCCGAGGAGGATGGAATGCGGTGAAGCTGGCGCACTTTGGGTGCTGGGTAGAACTTAGGCATCAATTTGAGGAAGTGATTAAAATAAGCAGTGAAAATGTAGTAGTAATTGAGAATTCTGTTATCCATCATGGAATTCTGATAGCCTACAGCCAAATTTGTCCTTAGAAACATAGAAACATAGAAAGATGACGGCAGAAAAGGGCTATAGCCCATCAAGTCTGCCCACTCTACTGACCCACCCCATTAAGTCTGAGTACTAATGACCTAGTTCCTTAACTTGACCCTCGTAAGGATCCTACTAGGGCATCCCATTTATTCTTAAAGTCAATAACGCTGGTGGCCTTGATCACCTGCTCTGGAAGTTTGTTCCAGTGATCTACCACCCTTTCTGTGAAGAAATACTTCCTTATGTCACTATCGAATTTCCCTCCTCTGAGTTTGAATGGATGCCCCCTTGTGACCGAGGGTCCCCTGAGAAAGAAGATGTCTTCTTCCACCTCGACACGTCCCGTGATGTATTTAAATGTCTCAATCATGTCCCCCCTCTCCCTGTGCTCCTCTAGAGTGTAGAGCTGCAATTTGTTCAGTCTTTCTTCGTACGAGAGACCCTTGAGCCCCGAGATCATCCTGGTGGCCATCCGCTGAACCGACTCAATTCTAAGCACGTCTTTACGGTAATGTGGCCTCCAGAATTGCACACAGTACTCCAGATGAGGTCTCACCATGGTTCTGTACAGTGGCATTATGACTTCAGATTTGCGGCTAACGAAGCTTCTATTGATACATCCCATAAGTTGCCTTGCTTTGGATGAGGCCTTCTCCACTTGTTTGGCGGCCTTCATGTCTGCACTGATGATTATTCCCAAGTCTCTTTCTTCTGAAGTCCTAGCTAGTGTTTCTCCATTTAAGGTGTAAGGTTTGCATGGATTTCTGCTACCGAGATGCATAACCTTACATTTCTTAGCGTTGAAGCCCAGCTGCCATGTCGAGGACCAGTTTTCCAACGTAAGCAGATCCTGCGTCATACTATCCTGCAGATTGCTTTCACTTACTATATTACATAGTTTGGCATCATCAGCGAACAGAGTTACTTTACCCTGAAGCCCTTGGGTCAAGTCTCTTATGAATATGTTAAAAAGGAGTGGACCCAGGACCGAGCCCTGTGGCACTCCGCTGGTCACCTCCGATGTCTCAGAGAGGGTGCCGTTGACCACCACCCTCTGATGTCTTCCACTCAGCCAATCCTTGACCCATGCAATTAGTATCTCACCTAACCCCATTGATTTCATCTTGTTTAATAGTCTACGGTGTGGGACGCTGTCGAAAGCTTTACTGAAGTCCAAGTACACTATGTCCAGAGACTCTCCCGAGTCCAGCTTTCCTGTTACCCAATCAAAGAAGCTGATAAGATTGGATTGGCATGACCTACCCCTAGTGAATCCATGTTGACTAGGATCCCTTAGATTCCCCTCATCCAAAATCGTGTCTAATTTACATTTAAGTAGTGTTTCCATGAGTTTACACACTATTGATGTGAGACTTACTGGTCTGTAATTTGCAGCCTCTGCTCTGCAACCCTTTTTGTGCAGTGGAACGACGTTAGCTGTTTTCCAGTCCAGGGGGACTCTCCCTGTACTTAGGGAGAGATTGAAGAGCATGGTTAATGGTTCCGCCAGGACATCGCACAGCTCCCTGAGTACTCGTGGGTGCAATTTGTCTGGTCCCATGGCTTTGTTTACCTTGAGTCTTGACAGTTCGCTGTAAACATCAGCTGGTGAGAATCCAAAATTCTGAAATGGATCTTCCTTGCTTGGCTTTGCTTCCAGCTGTGGCCCGTGTCCAGGTGCCTCGCAGGTAAAGACTGAGCAGAAGTAATCGTTCAGTAGTTTGGCTTTTTCGGAATCTGTTTCCACATAAATCCCATCTGCTGTTCTAAGACGTACTATCCCGTTTGTGTTCTTCTGCCTGTCACTAATATACCTGAAGAAGGATTTGTCCCCTTTCTTAATGTTCTTTGCTAGAGTTTCTTCCACTCGAAGTTTGGCCTCCCTGACTGCTGTTTTGACCACTGCAGACCATGTCTTGTATTCAATTTTAGCTTCTTTCTCCCCGGTGCGTTTGTATGAAAGAAATGCTCTTTTCTTGTCCTTGACTAGGTGTGAGATCTCATCAGTGAACCAACGGGGTTTCTTCTTTCTTTGTTGTTTATTTACCGATTTTATGTAGCGGATAGTTGCTTCGTGTAGTGTCCTTTTCAGTGTTGACCACATAGCTTCCACATCATCCGTTGTTTCTTGAGCCTGTAGCGTCTGATGGACGAAATCACCCATGCTTGCGAAGTCAGTGCCCCGGAAATTGAGTACCTTCGTTTTTGTTTGTGATCTAGGGAAGCCCTTTCTAAGGTTGAACCATACCATGTTATGGTCACTGGTTGCCAGCGTTTCTCCCACCAAGACTTCCGTGACGCTTTCCCCGTTCGTAAGTATCAGGTCCAGGATGGCCTGGGCCCTAGTGGGCTCCAGTACCATTTGTTTGAGCTGTACTCCCTTCATGGATGTTAATATCCTCTTGCTACTACAAGTTGTTGCTGAGAATGTGTTCCAGTCTACATCAGGCATGTTGAAGTCCCCCAACAGGACAACGTCCCCCCGTAAGGTGATATTCTCAATGTCTTCAATTAATTCTTTGTCTTTGTCCTCCGATTGTCTTGGAGGTCTGTATACCACACCGAGGTATAGGCATTTCTCTCCGCCTCTGGCCAGATTTACCCAGATGGATTCCCCAGTGTACTTGACATCTGTGATCCTAGTTGTCTTGATGTTCTCTTTGATGTAAAGTGCTACCCCACCTCCCAACTTACCCTCCCTATCTTGGCGAAGCAGGTTATATCCTGGTATAGTTATATCCCACCCATGAGAGTCAGTGAACCATGTTTCGGATATTGCCACCACGTCCAGGTCTGCATTTACTATTTCTGTTTCTAGTTCTAGAAATTTATTCCCTAGGCTGTGTGCATTTACATACATAGCTCTCCACTCTTTGTGTCTAAACTCTTTTAGAGAGTTACCCATCTGAATTAGAGTGTCCATGGTACGGCCCTCTCTGCCTGGAGGGACCACAGCGTAGAGCTTAGATGGGTGAGCTTTCTTTAAAGAAGATTACACAACCGAGGACTGGTGAGACAATTGAGATTTCTCAAAGCCTTTGCAAGGTACAGTGCGATACCTGAATTCCAGCTTGGATGGAATACCAGTAAAGCAATGTTACTTACCGCAACACTTGTTATCCAGGGACAGCAGGCAGCTATTCTCACTAGTGGGTGACGTCATCCAACGGAGCCCCGATGCGGACATCTTACAAGCATACTTGCTTGTAGAAACTTTTAGAAGTTTCGAGTTGCCCGCACCGCGCATGCGCGAGTGCCTTCCCGTCCGATGCACCGGGCGCGTCTCCTCAGTTCAGATAGCTAGCAGAGAAGCCAACCCAGGGGAGGTGGGTGGGACATGAGAATAGCTGCCTGCTGTCCCTGGATAACAACTGTTACGGTAAGTAACATTGCTTTATCCCAGGACAAGCAGGCAGGTATTCTCACTAGTGGGTGACCTCCAAGCTAACCACACTGGGATGGAGGGAGAGTTGGCAACTTAGGAGAATAAATTTTGTAATACTGATTGGCCAAACTGTCCATCCCGTCTGGAGAAAGTATCCAGACAATAATGAGAAGTGAAGGTGTGAACCAAGGACCAAGTGGCAGCCTAACAAATCTCCTCAATCGGTGTCGATCTGAGGAAAGCTACAGAGGCTGCTATTGCTCTGACCTTATGGGCTGTGACTTTACTGTGAAGGGGTAATCCAGCCTGGGCATATCAGAAAGAGATAGAAGCCGCCATCCAGTTGGAGATGGTGAGCTTAGAGATAGGGCGTCCCAACTTGTTCGGATCGGAGATGAAAAGTTGAGGAGCAGTTCTGTGAGGCTTGGTGCGTTCCAGGTAAAAAGCCAAAGCACGTTTACAGTACAGAGTGTGAAGAGCTGATTCTCCAGGATGAGAATGAGGCTTTGGAAAAAACACAGGAAGACCAATGGATTGATTCAGATGAAATTCCGAGACCACCTTGGGGAGGAATTTGGGATGAGTGCGAAGGACCACCTTGTCATGATGAAACACTGTAAAGGGCGGATCCGCAACCAATGCTTAAAGCTCACTCACTCAACGAGCAGAAGTGAGGCCAATGAGAAACACCACTTTCCAAGTGAGATATTTCGGAGGAGCCTTGTTAAGAGGTTCAAATGGAGGCTTCATAAGCTGGGAAAGAACAATATTGAAGTCCCAAACCACTGGAGGCAGTTTGAGGGGAGGATTGACATGGAAAAGTCCTTTCATGAATCTGGAAACCACAGGATGTGCAGAAAGAGGTTTCCCCTGAAGAGACTGATGGAAAGCAGCAATTGCACTAAGATGGACTCTGATCGATGTAGACTTGAGGCCAGATTGAGACAGGTGCAAAAGGTAGTCCAAAACAGAGGACAAGGAGGCATATTGAGGCTCCTTGTGATGAGAAAAACACCAAGTAGAGAATCCAGTCCATTTCTGGGAATAGCATTGTCTAGTAGCAGAACTTCCTGGAATCTTCCAAAACATCCCGCACAGCTGGTGAAAACTGAAGGGGAGTTACGCTGAGAGGAACCAAGCCGTCAAGTGTAGCGACTGCAGGTGGGGATGAAGCAGCGATCCCTGATGCTGCGTAAGCAGAGATGGAAACACTGGCAGAAGGAAGGGCTCCCTGCTGCTGAGTTGCAGAAGAAGGAGTACCAAGGTTGCTTGGGCCACCGAGGAGCAATCAGAATCATGGTGGCCCAGTCGGACAAGCTTGACCAGAGTCTTTTGAATGAGAGGAAATGGAGGAAACACATACAGAAAGAGATTCCCCCAGTCCAGAAGAAAAGCATCTGCCTCGAGATGATGAGGAGTGTAGATCCTGGAGCAGAACTGAGGCAGTTTGAAGTTGTGGGGAGCTGCAAAGAGGTCTATCTGAGGTGTTCCCCACAGGGAGAAGATGTGATGAAGGGGCGTGGAATGGGGAGTCCATGCGTGAGGCTGGAGAAGACGACTCACGTTGTCCGCCAAGGCATTGTCCGCCCCCTGAATGTAGACAGCTTTGAGGAAGGTGTTGTGGCAAATCGCCCAATCCCAAACTTTCAGAGCTTCCTGACAGAGGGAGGCCGATCCCGTGCCTCCCTGCTTGTTGACATAATACATGGCGACCTGATTGTCCGTGCGAATGAGGACCACCATGTCGTGAAGCAGATGCTGAAAAGCAGTGAGAGCATTGAAAATCGCCCTGAGTTCCAGGAGATTGATATGGCACAGACGATCCGCACTCGTCCAATAGCCCTGGGTGCTGAGACCGTCCAGATGAGTCCCCCAAGCATAGTTCGAGGAGTCAGTCGTGAGGACCTTCTGATGGGGAGGCATGTGAAACAGCAAACCTCTGGAGAGATTGGAAGAGAGCATCCACCAGTGAAGCGACTGTAGCAGAGCAGGAGAGACCTGAATGTGTCGAGTCAGAGGGTCGGAGATCTGCGACCATTGAGACGCCAGGGTCCACTGAGGAATCCGCAGGTGAAGTCTGGCAAAAGGAGTCACGTGTACTGTAGAGGCCATGTGGCCCAGAAGCACCATCATGTGTCTCGCCGAGATGGACGGGCGAGAGGAGACCGAGTGACAAAGATGAAGAAGAGCCGCCAGGCGTTGAGGAGGAAGGAACGCTCTGAGTTGAATAGTATCCAGAACAGCTCCAATGAAGGGAAGAGTCTGTGAAGGTTGTAGATGGGATTTGGGAAAGTTAATCTCGAATCCCAGACTCTGCAGAAACCAGATCGTCCTCTGAGTGGCCTGGACGACACCCTGAGACGTGGAATCCTTTAGAGCCAGTCGTCCAGGTAGGGAAACACCTGAAGACCATGGTTCCTGAGCGCTGCGGCCACCACAACCAGATACTTGGTGAAGAATCTGGGTGACGATGCCAGGCCGAAAGGGAGCACTCGGTATTGAAGCTGAAGATGTCCCACCCGAAATCTGAGGTATTGACGGGAGGCCAGATGAATGGGAATGTGAGTGTAGGCCTCCTTGAGATCCAGAGAGCATAACCAGTCATTCTGCTCGAGGAGGGGATACAGAGATGCCAGGGTCAGCATGCGAAAATTTTCTTTGACCAGATATTTGTTGAGCACCCTGAGATCCGAAATAGGATACAGATCGCCTGTCTTCTTTGGAACAAGGAAGTACCGGGAGTAAAAACCCTTGTTCAGTTGGCCCACAGGGACCGGCTCGACGGCACGAAGCCGAAGCAAAGCCTGAGCTTCCTGAAGAAGAAGGGCAGTCTGGGTTAAGTTGGAAGGATACTCTCGGAGGATGTTCCGGAGGAACTTGATGGAACTGAAGAGAGTATCCCTCTCTTACGATGGAAAGGACCCAGAGGTCGGTGGTAATAGTCATCCATCGATAGTAAAAGTGATGGAGACGACCTCTGATGGGAAAAAAACGGGGAGGGCAGAACGATGGAAGTTATGCTCCCTATGAGACAGTCAAAAAGACTGGGGAGCCTTGGGGACAGCAGAAGGTTGAGGCTTTTGTTGGGGCTTCTGCTGATGCTGCCTCTTCACAGGCGGACGGATGGTGGGTGCTGCCAGCCTAGCTATCGCTATCATTCAGCATTTTCAGTTGGCATTACTTATGTCAGCGAAGACCTATGGGAAATTATATCAATCTGACTCTGGCATGGGAATGCAGATAGACCCTGAGGGCAGGGAAACTGTTTTAAGTAGCCCTGATTGAATCATGACTAGCTAAAAGGTGTTCATGTCTGTTTAAGAGGGTGCTTAGGACAATGGGTCCAGGTGCACAGATCAAGAAGATAGGTTGCCTGAATGGGACAAAGAAGCCAGAGACTAATCCCATCCAGCATGCCTGCAAGTATCACACCCTCCTTAGCAATTAAATTAACCACTGTTTCAAACAGTTTACAAATTCTAAACAGAAAGATACTGGGACATACAATAGTTTCTATACACAGAATAAGATTCCAAACTATAAAATCCTCCTCTCTACAACACACAAAAAGCTATCAATCTATCTATCTCTTGGCACGCTGGTCCTCTCTTGTTTCTCTTGAGCTCTCTCTTTCTCTATCTCTCTGACTATCCTTCTCTTTATCTATGGAACACGAAACATCACCCCATCCCCCTTTCTCTCTCTCTGCCTTTCCCTGGAACTTCACGCTTCCTTTTGGACTCTGTAAGGCAGGGAAACTGCTTTGCTCTCTCATTAATTGTAATGCTTAATTGTTGTAATGCTTCAGAATATTGCTTTCCTGTAAGATTATTTCTATAATATATTCTTTATGCAATCACCTCTGGCTGTGCCTCTTTGATTCTACTTCCTGGTGAGACTTCAGTGAGGGAACTGAACCTGGGACCGGGCTTATGTCAGGACGCCTCTCACTTAACCCCTACCACCTAATATTGTGGGGGCCACTAACAAACCTGACATTTTGGGGGCTTGACAGGTGCCTGCTTCAGTGGATAGCGCCTCTGATAGATTATAGGCGAGCGAGACGGACGAGCAATAGCAGGCTTGGGCTTCTGGCGGAGAATAGATTGAAAAGACTTTTCATATTTTGACAGCTTCTCTGTCGCCGCCTCGATGGAGTCGTCAAAAAGGTCTGCTCCCGCACAGGGAACGTTCGCCAGCCTGTCCTGGAGATTCAGGTCCATATCGATGGTCCGGAGCCACGCCAGGTGTCTCATGGCCACCGAAAAAGCAGCAGCTCTGGCCAAGAGTTCAAAGGCGTCGTAAGATGATTGCATCATCTGCAGGCGGAGTTGGGATAACAACGCCAGGACCTCCGAGTACTCAAAGCGAGCCTGAGAGTCCAGATATGGCAAAAACTTTTGAAGAATGGAGAGAAAAAACTCAAAGTAGGTCGCAAAATGAAACTGTAATTCAGAACTCGAGAAGCAATCATCGAGTTCTGGTAGATGCGCCTGCCAAATCTGTCCATGGTTTTGCCCTCCCGGCCAGGAGGAGTGAAGGCATAGACCTGGGAGGGATGAGACCGCTTCAAGGAGGATTCAACCAAGAGGGACTGGTGAGAGAGCTGCGCCCCGTCGAAACCCTTATGGTGCACCGTGCGGTACTTGGCATCTAACTTCCCTGGGACCTCGGGGATGGAGTACGGAGTCTCAAAACATCTCTTGAAAGTCTGGTTCAGAAGCTTATGGAGAGGCAGACGGAGAGACTCAGCAGGAGGTTGGGGAAGATGCATTGTCTCCAAATACTCCTTAGAAAACTTGGAACCCGAATCCAGGGTGATATCCAGATCCACCGCCATCTGCCTCAGGAAGGACGAGAAGGACAACTGGTCAGCCAGGGCCGGGCTTCGAGACGGGCTCGAAGAAGACGAGGCGGCCTGGTCCGCTGAGGCTGAGGACCGGCAGGGAGAGAACGAACCCACGAAGTCCTCGAGTTCCGGCATAGGAGGAGGAGGCGAGTAATCTGGTGAAAACTCCCAAAAAGGCTGCTTACTACGAGGCGAGGCATGCCTCGAAGAATGCTTCGATGAATGCCTCAAGCGACGACCAGAACTGAGTCAAAAAGCAGGTCTCGAGCGTCGAGGCGAGTGAAGCCCAGACGAGGCAGCCCATCGAGTAGATGGGGCTGGAGGCTGTGGATCGAAGCAGTGGAGGCTGAGACGAAGCCCCCCGAGGCACTCCCCAAGGCTCGAGGCTCGGCATCGAGGAGGAAGGTTCCATTCCAGGCAAGGTGGATGCGCCATGCAATGAGGGTATCGGTTCCAAAGGTGGCATGGGCAAAGACTCTGCTCCTTGCGAGGAATGCCCCGAAGCCAAACCAGACACTCGCCGAGACTCTGCTCCCAGAAACGAGAGTGTGCGTTGAGGAGGCACCGGAGGCGGCTCGACCTCAAGCATTGGCCCAATCTTAGTAAAGAGCTCGACAAATCACTTCTCCATCATGGCATGGAATGAAGCTGGCAAAGAGGGATTCGCATCCGCAATGGGACCTCCAGCACGGACATCGCTAACTTGGCCGCCCGGGGGCTTGGGCTTAGAAGCCTTGGGCACCTTGAGCACCACTGGAGGAATGGGAGGCTGCGTTACCTGACCTGAGGAGACAGCGGAAGGCACCGTAGCAGGCATTGGAGTCGAAGCTGGCACGAACGAGGCAGGCTTGAGCAGACTCGAGCCAAAGAAGCTGAAGCAGAAGTCGAAGGCGTGGCGCTCTGCGACGCGGGCAGCTCTGGCAACGCCTCCATGCTGAACAGCGACTCCCACAAAATGCAGCGACGCTTAAAAGCACGTGCTGTAAGTGTGGAGCAAGGCCGGCACGATTTCGGAAGATGTTGAGGCCCGAGACACTGAAGACAGCGTCGATGAGGGTCCGTCAACGAAATCGCGCGCTGGCACTTGACACACTTTATAAAACCGGTAACAGGCCGGGACATAGGCCGAAAAAGATCCACCGCGAGATCGAAGCCACGGGGCCGCGGCCACGCAGCCTGCCCGGTCGAACAATCGAAAGAAATTTTTTTTTTTTTTTGAAAACAAAAAAACGCAACGTGAGCCAACGATAATGAGCAAAGAAAACTCAAAACCGCGGGCACAGAAGGCACAAGTGAAGGGCCTTCGCGCAGAGAGTCGAAGACGGACTTCTCAGCTCCGCGGAAGAGACAGAACTGAGGAGACGCGCCCGGTGCATCGGGTGGGAAGGCACTCGTGCATGCGCGGTGTGGACAACTCGAAACTTCTAAAAGTTTCTACAAGCAAGTATGCTTGTGAGATGTCCGCATCGGGGCTCCGTTGGATGACGTCACCCACTAGTGAGAATACCTGCCTGCTTGTCCTGGGATAATGGAATAAGGAGTTTCCATATTCCTGAAGAAAGTTTGCTTTAATACTGGAGTCATAGGAAGCCTCAAGGTCTCCTTGGATGGATGACAATTCCATGTCTGCCAAGTACTCAGGAGTGTATTTGGAGTCAGAAAGGAGATCCAGATGCAGAGCTTTTCCCATGTCAAAGACAAACCTGGCAAAAGAGGCAAACTTCGAGGTCGAGGAACCCTTAGGAGAAGGAGTGCAAGACTTAGGAACCACTGAATAGGAAGGAGAAGCCTCTCTGGAATACTGAGAAGAAGGCTCAGAATCCAGGCACACAGTGATCAAAGAAGCTCCACTACCTGCAACAGGAGGAGTCAGAGAGTGTTTGCGCTTCAAAAGCCTCGATGGTGAAGTCCCCGGTGTTCGAGGAACAGAGTGGGTCGAGGCAGGAGGAGAAAGCTCCCTCGGAGGTGGTCTCGATGGAGGAGTCTTTCCGCTTTAGGAAAGACTCCTGACTGAGCTTGGAAGCAAGATGCCTCGAATGCCTCGAGCGATGCCTCAATCGAGGTTCAGGAGACTGTGTCCGAGGAGTAGGCGAAGAGTCACTGGACGATAAGCGGCGAGACTTCCGAGACTTGCCTCGAGATGCTTCAACAGGGGTCACAGACTGCCGCTCAGGCTGACTCATAGGAAGCAGGGTCGAGGTCGGGAGGAGCTGAGCCACGACCGAGGAAATCTGAGTGGTAAGAATGGCTTTCAACATGTCTTCGAACATAGGCACCGAGACAAAAGGATCAGGTCTTGAAGGTGCAGCAGTGTGCTCCAAGGATGGTGACCTCGAGGATGAGTATTCCCTATGCTTGGAGGCACGCTTAGCTGGAGGTCTGGAAGAGGCTGGCAGGACCGTACACAAGGCCTGGGATGCCTGAGACTCTGGAGGCTTCTTAGGAATGGTACCTGAAGGAGAGACAGGAGACTTACCCACCGAGGAAGCCTTTGGAGGAAGTGCAGGCGAGGCCTTTGAGATCGAACAAGTGTCGGGGCAATGTTCAGGACCCAGGCAAGCAATACACTAACGATGAGGATCGGTGATTGAAATAGCCTTGCCGCACTGGCTACACTTTTTGAACCCGGTAAGAGGCCAGGACATAGAAAAAATCAAGGCCGACAAACGAACGAGGTTGAGCAGCCAGGCCTAGGCCAAAAGGCCGCCGGCTGGAAGAAAGAAAAAATAAAAGTTTTTTTTTAAAATGCAAAAGAAAAGTAAGGAAAACGCGAACACAGCGACTAACAAAATTAAGAAAGCTGCGGTGAGAGAAGGCAACGAAGGGCTGCAGAGCTGAAGTGAATAGGACTTCTCGGCTCTGCAGAAAACGTTGAACTGAGGTACCTCATAGGAGATGCGCGCCCTGACTCGGGCGGGAAGGCACTCGTGCATGCACAGTGCAGCACTCGTAAGCTCTTACTAAGATCTTCAAGCAAGTCTGCTTGCGAGGCAGTCCGCTGCGGGGCTCCATCAGTGACGTCACCCACCTGTTGAGAATATGCTGCCTGCTTGTCCTGGGATAACTATATTATCACATTTTAGCAGTGGTATCCATTCCTTTACAAGCTGTTCTACATCAAAAGAAGGACAAACACACTTTGTATACACAGTCCTTCTCTTTCAGTACTGGTTTTAAATGGAAAGTTAGAAGTGATGGTCTGACCTTACTACTTCCTCCACAATAATATATCCATGCACTGACTCCATCAAACAAGGTGATAAAAAAGATCAAATCTAACATATGTCATGCTCTATGTGTCTTGTCTCTCACCAACATCAGTGTTGACATAATGTTAAACAATACACCATGCAAATCACTCTCATTACCTGGATCCAAAGGCACACTGAAATCACCTATTGTACTTAGGTAACCTGTGGAAAAAGTTATCTACAGGAATGCCACTTACCATAGTCATGAAGGCTTACTAAGAGCACACTTGTTCTACTTGTTTAAAACCCAAAACAATCCTTTTATCTAAAACAGTGGTCTTTGTTAATTTTTAACAAAGGGTCATTTTTGGTCCAAAAGAGCTGACGGAGAGCCAACAAATATCTTCCTAATTGGGGCCAGGATGCCAATAGTGCTTCTCAACATTCATTCCCACCAGAACACCTAGCTTTGGTCACACAGTGAACCCTATGCAAATACAGTATCACAAACTAAAAGTCTTAATATACACAACTGAAATCCATGATGCAAGACTCTGCATGTACACACACTACCAGAGAAATAGAGAGAAATGCATTTCTTCTTGAACAGTGCAAAATATAGACAGCAGATGTAAATTCTCAAAACTGACATATTTCAGTCACTGAATTGAAAATAAAATCATTTTTACTACCTTTGTTGCCTGGTAATTTTATTTTTCTAATCATCTTTTCCCAGGCTTTGGCTGCACTTCCTTCTGTCTGTACTCTTAATTGTTTCCAGGTCTTCCTTAGCCATTTACTGTTTTTTTTCTCTTCTCTACTTTCTTCCCTACATCCATCTTTGTCTTTTAACTTTTAACACTCAACTTTCTTCCATTTTTCTGATTCCTTCTCAATCTGTCAACTTTTTCATGTCTTTCCCCTCCTCTCCATCTATGTACACCATCTCCTTCCTCTCACTCTCCTTCCCCCTTCCCTCTGCTACAGCTTCCTACTGCAGGGACAGGAAGCTGTAGCAAAGGTCCAAAAAGTGCAGGAATCCAGTGCTTGGAAAAAAAAAAAAGGTGCCGGATCCCAAAAGGGGAATGACATTCTGCACAGCACCGCAGGCCACCACAGAGGCTCACAGGCTTGCAATGAAGACTACTGATTTAAAACATTGCAATAATTATCATTAGAACAGACTGCAAAGAGATCAAAAAGATGATTGAAAAGAAAGATTCATTTGTACTATAAATCCCGTTCCCTGACATGAACTACGTTGCCTTTTCCAAGAACAAGAAGGGAGCCTGCTAAACACTGTAATGATATCTGATGACCCACACAAAGATTTCAGCCATGAATAGGTATTCCTAACTCACTGTACTCTACAGCAGTTCTTAAGCATCACTCATAGCTAGCTAGTCAATTAAAAACCAGGGAAGAACACAAATTTAACCCTTTAAGGTAGTACATATTGTAGCCCTATGTACTGCCTAATACTTCAAAAGTACACACAAGCTGTAATGCGCACTTCTTCCACTAATTATGGATTTATCTCACACATTTTCAGTAGTAGTACAAGGTGAATTAGTCAGATAATACTGTATAACTATTTACTATCCCCAGAGGGCCTACATCTTAAGTCTGTATCTGAGGCAATGGAGGATTAATTGATTTTCCCAAGGTCAGTGAGTTTTGAACTTTGGCTTCTCTGGTTCTCAGACCACTGCGCTAGCTGCCACTATTAAAAATCTAGGATTTTAAATTATTTGAGCAACTTCCCTGAATTCCTGGGATCAGCCATATTTTGAATACTCACAAAAACACATGCAGGGGCTGGAATATGTTCAATGCCAACTACAGTATTATGAAGAACATCACGTTTAATGTGGATCAATCACACACAGCAACAGCAAAATCAAAATAAAATGTGATGCTTTTTCTAGTGGAAACAAATATGGTAACTGCACTGGCACAAACTCAAATTCCAGAATCAAGTAATATTTCAGAGAGAAGCCACCCAGAGAGAAAGATTCTTCAGACATCATCTTCCTACTCCACACTGCTTTCCTGGAGCGCTCATCACTTGGTACAAGTCAAAATACCAAGGCAGGTCTAAAAAAAGGGTGCGCTCATAGGATCCATTCTCTACTAGTACCTACCAATTAAACCCAATGGCCATAATAAAAAAAGCCTTAGGATGTGTGTGTTTCTCTTTCCTAGATTACATTTTCCTTTTATGTAGTACTGTAAACCACCTTGCTAAACTATTAGGAAAAATAATATAGCTAACAGAATAAACCATAAATCTTGTGCTGATTCTTTTTTTACTTGAAAAATAAAGAGATCACTAAAGTAGTTTTGGGCCTGTTTCAGCAGCTCTGGAACAAAGACCATCAAGCACTTTTCTGTTTGGACATTCCTGCATCATCAAGGTAGTTCAGGTAGAATGTATACATATGAGCAACCAAGTTCAAGAAAAAATATGGGATAAACTAGCATTTACCTATATAAGTTTACACATGCCTGCAAAAATGCCAGCAGAGCATCAAAGTGCTATTCTGCAAAACCCACATAACTTATATGCTGCATATTTGCATGGGAGTGCATACACAGGAGCATAATGGTGGGGCTCCCAGCTATGCACATAACTTAATATTAAGTTACACACATTCCTGCTACATTTAGGCACCCATGCTTAGGCCAGATCTATAACTCATATAACTGCAGGTGCCTAAACATTAGAGTAATATTTTATAACAGAACCTGTCCTTGGGGTGCCTAAATGGAGGCACTCAGTTGCACAAATGACAATTTTGCATGAGGTAAAACTCTTTATAGTTTATAAAATCTTTCCTTTTGGCTAAGTCTTAAAAATAATATTGTAATTTATAGTTAAAGAGACATATGATCAAGAAACTGTTTTATTTTACTTTTGTGATTATGATAAACATAACATAGGCCTCAAAATAGTACCTGGCGGACCGCATGTGGCCCAAGGCCGCGAGTTTGAGACCACTGATCTACAACTAATGTTGGTCCTTAAATGGCATTTCTTTAATAAGACATTAACTATTTTTTCTGAGGCCCTCCATGTACCTACAAATCCAAAATGTAGCCCTGCAAAGGGTTTGAGTTTGAGACCACTATTGTAGATGCTGCAGCAGGCCTAGATCACAGCACCTGAGATCAGCTGCATGCATCTTTTCTGAACATATGTGAAAATTTTCCTCAACTCAGTAACTCTTACATTTATTTAAACTGCAGTTTGCCAAGATATTTTTTGTCTTTATGTTTCACCCTTGTTTGTTCCCTTTGCTATTAAGATGTTTTTTTTAACATATATTGTGTTAACATTGTAAGTAGAATACTGTGCTATATATACTGTTGGTTGAATATTTTTACTGCTGTAGTTACAGATGAACTGGGCTGTAAAACGATGCGTTTAGGAATAACATTGCACGAACTTTGCTTAATTATTTCTATGATTTTGCTTTACTGCACTATACGGGCTGTACTTCATTCCATCCCATGTGAGAAGTTTTCTAAGAACACTCATGGCTCCATCTACGTTCATTTAGATCAGGAGCTAAGAAGATGTTGGGAGTTCGGGTTAAACCAGGAACCCTATACGCCCAGCACAGAAATGATGCGTAAGAAGAATGAATTCTTCACCCCCTTTAAGCGGTAACAAGCGATTCACATACCCTCCTCCAGCCCCATTACCTTATTGCCAGTACCACGCTTCTCGCACAGCTCTTAACTACAGTATCCCATCACAACGTGGTATTGGCGCACGCGCACCTGCCTAAGCATAGAATTGCGGGCGGAAGAGAGGCTGTAGCGAACGGAAAGGTTAGAAGCCAATAAGCAGCGTCCTCCTGTGTCGTGGAGGACGCACTGCAGGCTGCAGACGACCCTCAGACTGAATAAGCCGTCTTAAGCCTTTGTTGTGATAAAGAGACTTGGATGCACAGTGCACTCCCTAGGATTTTTTATCCCAGGACAAGCAGGCAGCATATTCTCTACATGTGGGTGACGTCATCCATGGAGCCCCATTGCTGACAGCTTTTCAAGCAAACTTGATTGAAGATCTTAAAGTTTGCTAGTGCAGCCCACGCATGCGTGTACCTTCCTGCTCCACTGGAGGGCGCATCCCCTCCTCCAATCTTCAGTTCTTAGTTTTCCGCGGAGCCAGAAAGCCCTGTCTCTCTTCTCTGCGTTCTTCTAAGTGCCTTTCTAGCACCGCGGCTTCTTTATTTTATTCAGGAGTCGCTGTGCGGTTCGTTTTACTCCTTGATCGTGTGTTTTTATTTTTTCGACTCAGTGACCGGGGGCTCCCAGTTGGCCATGGCCATCTATCCCTTATGTCCTGGCCTCTTACCGGGTTTAAGAAGTGCTCCCAGTGAGGTTGGGTTATTTCAATCACAGACCCACACTGCTGGTGTATTCTGTGCCTGGGTGCTGATCACCTGACGGACTCCTGTCCTCGTTGTGCCACTCTCCAGCCTCGGGCTCCGGCGTCGTAGGGCCAGGATTGTGGAGCTCTTTGCCATGGAGGCTGCTCCTGCTTCAATCCCGGTCTCGGCCTCGGCCTCGACGTCAGCCTCGAAGACCTTGGCCCCGGGCAAGTCTCCCTCGACCTCGAAGACCTCGACTCCGGGTAAGTCTCCTCTTCCTCCTTCAGGTTCAGTTCAGCTGCCGAAGAAGCCTTCCTCGGAGTCTCTGGCCATCCAGGCGGTGAGTGTAATCCCGCCGGCCTCGACGAGACCACCCTCCAAGCGTGCTTCCACCATACGGAAATACTCTTTCTCGAGGTCGCCCTCGGTAGAACGCACTGCTGCACCTACCCGGCCTACTTTGGTCACGGTGCCGATGTTCGAGGAGGTGCTGAAGGTGATCATCTCCTCGGAACTCTCCTCGGCTTTGGCTCAGCTTGCTCCTGCCTCGACCTCGCATGTTGTGGACCAGCCTAAGCATCGCGTCGAGGTTTCTCGGGGCAAGGTACGTCGGTCTCGGCATCTGTCCTCGTCTGACTCCTCGCCCCTTCCATGGAGGCACGCTTCTCCCTCGAGCTGGCCTCGGTCGAGGCACCAGTCGAGACGGGGTAGGTCCCTGGGACCTCGCACTATCAGGTCCATTAAGACCTCGGACCTCACCTTGTCCAGCCCGAGTCTGCTAAGGTCGCCTGTCCGGTCGGGGACCCCGCTCTGCGAGGCGCTGGTCTCGGGGGACCCTGCCTCCTTTTCCCAAGGCTTGTCTTCGGGCCGTGGTTCTCCGGGGAGGCGTCGTCGGACCTTGGTGGCCCGGACCCCGGGGTTCTCCCCTCCAAGGACTTCTAAGCGCCAGCTTTTGTCGACTCCCCCCCGTTCTTTTAGCGGGGCTTCCTTGGCGTCCATGCAGGTGGATACGGATGTGCCGGCACAGTATTCCAGGGAGGCTTCCCCCTCCTTTTCCGCTGCCTTGCGGACTCGTTCGACCACCCCCCTTGAGGGGCATTCTGAGAGCAGGTCCTCTTCCTTTACTAGATTTGTTCAAAACATGGAAAAGGCGTTAAACTTGGACCTCCAGTCGGATTCCAAGTATACCAAGGAGTATTTGGAGGAGATGGAGCTTCCCTACCCTCCTAGGGAGTCCTTGAGGCTCCCCTTGAATCCGGTATTGCAACAGACTTTCTTTCGCAATTTGGGGACCCCTTATGCTATCCCGGCCATTCCATCCAAAATGGAGTCTCGGTACCGGACGGTGCCCTGCAAGGGGTTTGAGAAGGCTCAGTTTTCCCACCAGTCTTTGGTGGTAGAGTCTACCCTCAAGAAGTCTCACCCATCAAAGGTGTATGCAGCTGTCCCACCGGACCGGGAGGGCCGGACTATGGATAAGTTTGGGAGACGCCTATATCAGATTCATGATGGCAAACAGAGTCCTGAATTACAACTTTACCTTTACATCCTATCTCAAGTGGTGTATTTTTTTTTTTAAGTCAAATCATTTTATTGAAGAAAGAAGGAACAACAGAAAAATACACAAAAATAAATAATCAAAGGCAGTAGCAGAGCAAAGAATTCAAAGGATGGTACAAAGCTGAACCGCATCAGGAAGTGCAATACAATGATATACAGGCAGTTCAAGTAATGGAATCACAGTATTTCTGCAATGGAGACCAGATACCATGAAAAGTCCTTTGGGAGCCTCTACACTCAGCCAATCGTAATTCGTATTTATAACACATAAGTACCATATTCCACCATTGATTCGTAGGTATTGAGGTGTTGCATTTCCAATGAAGGAGTACAGTCTTTATGGCCAACCCCAGGAGAATGTCATAAAGAGCAGAATATGATCGAGAGAGTGGAGGCTCCAGTATGGTGGATCTTAGTATTACCTGGCTATAAGTTATAGTCGGAGACAAAGAGAAAATCTGACCTACTATAGCTC
Source organism: Geotrypetes seraphini (assembly GCF_902459505.1). Classification (NCBI taxonomy): domain Eukaryota; kingdom Metazoa; phylum Chordata; class Amphibia; order Gymnophiona; family Dermophiidae; genus Geotrypetes; species Geotrypetes seraphini. The sequence continues at coordinate 273,531,452 of NC_047086.1, forward strand.
CCACTTCAGTCCAGAATGTTGAGGCAATAGGGCAATCGAAAAGCATATGCTGAAAAGTTCCCAAATGGGTCTTGCAACGCCAACAGTTATTGGATGAAGTTGGGGAAGCTCGTTGATGTTTGATAGGAGTCCAGAGCGATTCATGAAGAACAAAAAATAGTGATTGTCTGAGAGACGCCGAATGCAGTGGTCTGTTACAATTGCTCCATAGCTGCGACCAGTGTTGTTCGGAAACAGAACATTGAAGATCATGGGACCATTGTCGCTGAACTGGTAAAGGATCATCTGGATCAGCACCTTGTATTACATCATAAATCTTAGACATCAAATGAGGTTTATTACTCCATAAGGATAACAAATTGGTCGTAGGAAAAGAGCCCCTTTGCAGACGCTCTAAAGCAGATCCAAAAGCCGCATATATACTGTCTCAATTGAAGATATCTGTAAGCCTGATGAGAAGGTAAGTTATACTTGAGTTGTAACTGGGCGAAAGACATTAAAGCATGGTTAATCAGAATGTCTCGTAAATACCATATACCAACATTGATCCAAGACGGCCAATGCACCATATTTGAGCTAATAGTGATGTTAGGGTTACCCCATAAAGAAGAAGAAACAGTGGTAAATATCGGATGTTTTAGGGTTCGACCCAAATCCAAAATTGCCTTTTGGGTGGTATGTAATATCTCCCAATTGGCAAAGCATGGAATCATTTTGGAGTAACTGGCTTCAGGTAAGGTATATGGTAGTACTAGGTCTCTTTCCAGCGTGTACCAATAAGGTACAGTAACACAGGTAAGAGGTATAGACCATATGCTAGCACCTCTCAGGATTGCTGCAGTAGTATACCGTTTATACTGAGGGAAGTTAACTCTTCCCTGAGAACATGGTTTCTTGAGGGTGGACAACGCTATACGGGATGGCTTTCCAGACCATAGAAATTTGGTCAAGATACGGTCGATCTGTTTGAATAAGGTGGAAGGTAAAGGCAATGGCAGCATTTGAAGCACATATAGTATTTGGGGGGTCACCATCATTCGTATGGACTCCAACCTACCCCACCAGGTCAAGTACAATGGGGACCACTGATGACATAGTGTTTGGATTTTGGAGAGCAGGAGTTTAACGTTATGATCAACCATATCTTGCCAGGTATTACAAAAATGAATTCCTAAGTATTTAATAGTCGTGGAACACCATGTGAGTCCATACGGTGCAATCATATCCTGCGTACAGTAAACGTTTAAAGGCAGCACTTCAGTCTTATCCCAGTTAATGGTATAACCTGAGAGGCGACCAAAACTGGATAGAAGACCAAGTATCGCCGGTAGAGAATCAACTGGATTGGATACATATAGGAGCATGTCGTCTGCGAAAGCAGACAGACGTACCTCATTGGGCCCCACCATTATACCTTTAAAGGCAGGGTCAGAATCTAGTCTGCGCAACAAAGGTTCTAGGGCCAGATTGAATAGGAGGGGTGACAATGGGCATCCTTGCCTAGTCCCCCTAAATAGGGAGAAATAGGAAGAGAAATAACCATCCACATTCAATCTGGCCCTAGGATTTGCATAAAGTATATGGATCATATCTATGAAATCTTGTCCCAGTTGGAACCACCTTAAAGTGTAGAATAAGTATTTCCACTCCACATAATCGAAAGCTTTTTCTGCGTCCAAAGACATCACGCATGTCGGAATGGAAACATTGCGGGCTGCCTGCAATATATGACAGAAAACTCTAGAATTATCCGCTGTCAGTCGTCCTTTTACAAAACCACATTGAGTAGGATGAATAAGTAAAGGAAGAACAGTGGCAAGTCTGTCTGCAAGAAGTTTCGCGTATATTTTACAATCATAATTGAGTAATGATATGGGTCTATAGTTTTTCAGAAGCATGGGGTCACGCCCAGGCTTGGGGAATACTATTATATCTGCTTCAACAAAAGTGCCCCCACCAGATGCATTAGCCAAGAAGTTGGAATATAATGCTGATAATTTGGGGATAATAATCTTCCGAAAGACTTTATAAAATCCCAGTGAGAGTCCATCCCCTCCCGGTGCCTTGCCAGATTTCAAACCGTCAATTGCCTCTCCTATCTCCAGTTCAGTTATTGGATTATTGAGGTTGTCCAACAACATAGATGGCAAGCTAGGAGGGGTCATACCCTTGAAAAAATCGTCAAAGTCAGCTTCAGAGGGATCCACCCCCGAATTATATAAGTGCTCATAAAAAGATCTGAAAGAATTAGTTATTTCATTAGGATCTGTGATAATAGATCCAGCCGGTTTAAGAGCTTTAATACGTCCAGCTCTCTTTTTCTGTTTGAGGTAGTTAGCCAACAACGTCCCCGCTTTATTACGGTGTTCATAATAAAGGGCCCCTTCTTTCACCAGTGATACACCAGCTCGTTCTGAGAGGATGGAGTTATACTGAAATTTAAGCTTACGCAGCCGAATCAAGTGGTGTATTAAGTCCCTTCCATCTTTCGAGGACGATTTGCCTACCAAGCGCCGTGCGGAGTTTCGCAGGCTTGTGGATACTCTGTCGCAGCTTCGGCTGTACATGTTTCAGGCCTCCTATGATGCGTTTGAGTTGTCGTCCAGGGTCTCGGCCTTCGCGGTGGCCATGTGTCGCCTGGCGTGGCTCCGCATTGTCGATATGGACCCCAACCTGCAGGACCGGTTGGCCAATCTTCCGTGCTTGGGGAATAAGCTGTTCGATGATTCCATTGAGGATGCCACGAAACACCTCTCCGAACACGAACGTTCCTTTGCTTCCTTGGTCCGGGCTAAGGCGAACCCCGCTCCGCCCAAGTCCTACAGGCTGCCTCCCCGGCGATATCCGTAGAAGTCCCCGCCGGCGTTTTCTCATCCTCCTCCTCGGCGTCCGCAGCAGCAGAGGGCTCCTCCTAAGCCTCAAACCCCTGCAGCGTCTAAGCCGCCGCCGTCTTTTTGACTGGCCCAGCGGGAGGGGGCTGGCCTGCTCTGCCCTGGGGGTTTCCCCTCTTCCTATCGGGGGGGGCGTCTCCGCGCTTTTTCCCAGCGTTGGGTGGAGATTACTGCGGACTCTTGGGTCCTCTCCGTCATCCGAGAGGGGTACTCCCTCAACTTCCGGGCGTTACCGCCGGACAGGCCTCCAGGAGAGTCTTTTTCCGACAGGGCACAGCTTCCCCTACTTCTTCGGGAAGCACGGGCCCTCCTTCGCCTGCGGGCTGTGGAGGAGGTTCCCCCTTGTCAACGGGGCTCCGGAATTTATTTCCGGTACTTCCTGGTTCCCAAAAAGACCGGGGACCTCCATCCTATCCTGGATCTACGGAAGTTGAACAAGTTCCTAGTTCGGGAAAAGTTCCGCATGCTTTCGCTTCCCATTTTGTATCCCTCGATGGATGCAGGGGACTTGTTGTGTTTCCTGGACCTGTAGAAAGCCTACACTCACATTTCGATCCACCCGGCTTCTCGACGGTTTCTCCGCTTTCAGGTGGGGGACCTTCATTTGCAGTATCGGGTCCTCCCATTCGGGCTCGCTTCGTCCCCACGAGTCTTCACGAAGTGCCTCGTGGTGGTCGCTGCGGCCTTGCAGTCACAGGGCCTTCAGGTTTTACCGTACCTCATCGATTGGCTTATCAAAGCTCCGTCGAGGGAGGGGGTTATTTCAGCGTCCCGTCAGACTATTATCTTCCTTCAGCATCTGGGGTTCAAGATAAACTTCCTCAAGTCTAAGTTGTGCCCCTCTCAGTCCCTGCAGTTTATCGGTGCTGTGCTGGACACGGTCCGCCTAAGGTCGAGTCTACCTCTGCCTCGGCAGGCCGCCCTCCTACGGCTGAGCCAGCTAGTGTCTCAGAGGTCTTCGGTCTCGGCCAAGCAAATGATGATCCTCCTGGGGCACATGGCCTCCACCGTTCACATCACACCATTTGCCCGGTTCCTCAGTGGACTCAGGCGTCTCAGTGGCGGCAGGATCGGGATCCCGCTTCTCAGCTCATTGCGGTGAATCCCTCCTTGAAACGCTCGCTTCGTTGGTGGGCCAGCTCTTCCAATCTGTCCAGAGGTTTGCTCTTTCTCGTACCCCCGCATCAGAAGGCTCTGACGACAAACTCCTCGGCGTACGCTTGGGGAGCGCACCTCGACGGCCTTCGGACTCAGGGTCTTTGGTCGAGTGCAGACCATCGCTGCCACATCAACCTTCTGGAGCTCCGAGCCATTTACAATGCAGTGGTGGCTTTTCGACATTTGCTGCATAACTGCGTGGTCCTGGTGCGTATGGACAACCAGGTGGCGATGTATTATGTGAACAAGCAAGGGGGTGCGGGTTCCCTATCGCTCTGCAGGGAAGCCCTTTGTCTTTAGCAGTGGGTGTTACACCACAACATCTTTCTTCGGGCGGTGTATATCCAGGGCGAGCAGAATTGTCTGGTGGACAAGTTGAGTCGCCTTCTTCACCACACGAATGGTCGCTCCATTCTCACACTCTGCGGCAGGTGTTTGTTCAGTGAGGAACTCCACAGGTAGATCTGTTCGCTTCGCCCCTCAATCACAAGATGCCTCGATTCTGCTCGAGGATGTACTCCCCAGATCGTCTTGAGGCGGATGCTTTCCTTCTCGATTGGACGGGCAGGTTCCTCTATGCATTCTCTCCCTTTCCTCTGATTCTCAGGACACTGGTGCACCTCAAGTCGGTCTGCGCCACCATGATCTTGGAGCTATCCTTGGTGGCCCCGGCAGCCGTGGTTCTCCCTGCTCCTCCAGCTCAGTGTCAGGGAACCTCTGCTTCTACCTGTTTTTCCTTCTCTGCTGTCTCAGAGTCAAGGTTCGCTGTTGCATCCCAATCTGCAGTCTCTACACTTAACATCTTGGTTCCTCTCCACGTGCCTCCCTCCTTCGGTTTCTCTCAGTCGGTGAGGGATGTTATCGAGGCCTCTAGGAAGAGCTCCACTCGACAATGCTTTTCCCAGAAATGGACCAGAATTGCTGCGTGGTGTGCTGAACACCGCATGGAACCACTCTCTGCCTCATTGTCTTCTGTGCTGGATTATCTGTTCCACTTGTCTCGGTCTGGCCTCAAATCGACATCTATTCGAGTCCACCTCAGTGCGATTGCTGCCTTTCATCAGCCGCTTGATGGGAAACCGCTCTCTGTCCATCCGGTGGTTTCCCGCTTTATGAAGGGCCTCTTCAATGTTTATCCTCCCCTCAAGCCCCCCCCCCCCCCCCCGGTGGTTTGGGATCTTAATGTGGTTCTGGCTCAATTGATGAAACCTCCATTTGAACCCATTGATAAGGCTCACCTGAAGTATCTCACTTGGAAGGTGGTGTTCCTGGTTGCTCTCACGTCTGCCCGCAGAGTCAGTGAGCTGCAAGCTCTGGTTGCGGACCCGCCTTTTACTGTATTTCATCATGACAAGGTGGTCCTTCATACTCATCCTAAGTTCTTGCCTAAGATGATTTCGGATTTCCATCTCAACCAGTCCATTGTTCTTCCGGTGTTTTTTTCCGAAGCCCCACTCTCATCCTGGTGAGGTGGCGCTTCACACTCTTGACTGTAAGAAGGCGTTGGCCTTTTACCTGCAACGCACCGAGTCTCATTGGACGGCTCCTCAACTTTTCATCTCTTTTGATCCTAATCGGTTGGGCTGTCCTATTTCCAAGCGCACCTTATCCAACTGGTTGGCTGCTTGTATTTCCTTTTGCTACCCTCAGGCTGGTCTCTCGCTGCAAGGTCGGGTCACAGGGCATAGAGTCCGAGCAATGGCGGTGTCTGTTGCTTTTCTCAGGTCCACATCTATTAAGGTGCAAGGCTGCCATTTGGTCTTCGGTTCATACCTTCACCTCTCACTACTATCTGGATGCCTTTTCCAGGCGCGACAGCCAGTTTGGCCAGTCGGTTTTGTATAATCTGTTTTCATAAATTGCCAACTTTCCCTCCATCCCTTTTTTTGGTTAGCTTGGAGGTCACCCACATGTAGAGAATATGCTGCCTGCTTGTCCTGGGATAAAGCACAGTTACTTACCGTAACAGGTGTTATCCAGGGACAGCAGGCAGATATTCTCGCAACCCTCCCACCTCCCCGAGGTTGGCTTCTTTGCTAGCTATCTAAACTGAAGACTACGAGGAGGGGATGCGCCTTCTAGTGGAGCAGGAAGGCACACGCATGAATGGGCAGCACTAGCAAACTTTGAGATCTTCAATCAAGTTTGCTTGAAAAGCTGTCTGCGACGGGGCTCCATGGATGATGTCACCCACATGTAGAGAATATCTGCCTGCTGTCCCTGCTATGCTTTTCGCGCAGAACCAAACTCAGGGGGGTTATTTAAAACCATGAAGGAAGAAACGTAAGTTGATGGACATTTTCTTTTATTTTACTATAAAAGAATATAGAGTGACTTTTCTTCATAATTTTTTCTTTTAAAATCTGGCTTACATGCTCTACGCTGAACTTTCAGGCTGCCTGCTATCCTTGTGAAATTTTGGTCATTAAATATTATTATTAAAGTTCTCTCATATAGTGAGATAATTAAATATTAAGAACATAAGAATTGCCATATTGGGACAGACCGGAGGTCCATCAAAGCCCAGTATTCTGTTTCCAACAGTGGCCAACTCAGGTCCCAAGTATCTAGCGAAATCCCAAGTAGTAAAATAGATTTTATACGGCTCATCCTAGGAAAAAAGTGAATTTTCCCAAGCCATCTCAATAATGGCCTATGCAGTGGTGTAGTAAGAGTGAGCAGTGCCCCCTACTCCACCCTCTTCTCCACCATTCATGCACCTCTTTCCCTTTCCTTTCCCTGTACCTTTTTTACTTCTCCAGCGTGAGCAGCATGCCCACGTTGGTGTCAGCTCGCCCTTTGACGTCACTTCCTAGATGCGGGTCCTGGAAGTGATGTCAGAGCAAGTGCCGATGCCAACACAGGCAACAACCTCATGCCACAGAATTAAAATAGGTATGGGGAAGGAAAGGGGCACATGGCAAGAAAAGGGACAGGGGATGGAGAGGAGGAAGACCGTGCCAAGAGCGAACAGCTCCACCCTCCCCCCCCCACACACACACCCCTTACTACACCACTGGGTCTATGAACTTTTAGGAAATTATCAAAACCTTTTTTAAACCCTGCTAAGCAACTGATTTCACCATATTGTGTAAAGAAGTATTTTCTCTGGTTTGTTTTAAATCTACTACTTAGTAGCTTAATCACATGCCCCCTAGTCCTAATATTTTTAGAAAGAGTAAACAAGCAATTCACATCTACCTTTTCCATTCCACTGAAGCCAGGATTCTCAAAAACCCATGTTAAAAAGCGACGGTCTGTTAATGCAGCTGTTTTGATAGTGAATTGAAAAAAGTGAGACATTCTCAAAAAACTGAGCATGAAAATGATATAAGAACATAAGAAGTTGCCTCCGCTGAGGCAGACCATAGGTCCATCTTGCTCAGCGGTCCGCTCCCGCGGCGGCCCATCAAGCCCATTGCCTGAGTAGTGGTCTATATCTATCTATACCCCTCAATCCCTTTTTCTTCTAGGAATCTATCCAAACCCTCTTTGAAACCATTTAATGTGCTCCTGTCTACCACAGCTTCTGGAAGCGCGTTCCATGTATCCACCACCCTCTGAGTGAAAAAGAACTTCCTAGCGTTTGTTCTAAACCTGTCCCCTTTCAATTTTTCCAAGTGCCCCTTTGTACTTGTGTTGCCCCATAATTTGAAAAATCTGTCCCTGTCAACTTTTTCTATGCCCTTCAGGATCTTGAAGGTCTCTATCATGTCTCCTCTAAGTCTCCGCTTTTCCAGGGAGAAAAGTCCTAGCTGCTTTAATCTGTCGGTATATGGGAGATTTTCCATTCCCTTTATCAGTTTAGTTGCTCTTCTCTGTACTCCCTCAAGTACCGCCATGTCCTTCTTGAGGTACGGCGACCAGTACTGGACACAGTACTCCAGATGCGGCCGCACCATTGCACGATACAGCGGCATGATGACTTCCCTCGTCCTGGCCGTGATACCCTTCTTAATGATACCCAACATTCTGTTTGCTTTCCTTGAGGCCGTGGCACACTGCGCCGATGCCTTCAGTGTTGCGTCTACCATCACTCCCAGGTCTCTCTCCATGTTACTGACCCCTAGTGGTGTTCCCCCCATTTTGTAAGTGAACATCGGGTTCTTTTTCCCCACGTGCATGACCTTGCATTTCCCTATGTTGAAGCTCATTTGCCATTTTTCGGCCCACTTTTCCAGCTGCGTTAGATCCTTTTGGAGATCTTCACAGTCTTCCCTCGTTTGAGCCCTGCTGTATAGTTTGGTGTCATCTGCAAATTTAATGACCTCACACTTGGTTCCCGCTTCCAGATCGTTTATGTAGATATTGAACAGGAGTGGTCCCAGCACCGACCCCTGCGGAACTCCGCTCATGACCCCCTTCCAGTCCGAGTAATGGCCCTTTACGCCAACCCTCTGTTTCCTGTTTGCCAGCCAGTTTTTGATCCATCGATGGACCTCCCCTTGCACCCCGTGGTTCCATATCTTTTTGAGCAGTCTCTCATGTGGTACCTTGTCGAAGGCTTTTTGGAAGTCGAGGTAAATGATATCTATAGATTCCCCTTTATCCACCTGGCTGTTCACTCCCTCAAAGAAGTACAATAAGTTTGTGAGGCATGACCTACCCTTGCAGAAGCCATGCTGACTCGGTTTTAGCTGCCCATTGTTTTCGATGTGTTCACAGATGCTGTCCTTAATCAGTGCCTTCATCATCTTTCACGGGACCGAGGTCAGGCTCACCGGCCTGTAGTTTCCTGGGTCGCCCCTTGAGCCCTTCTTGAAGATGGGCGTGACATTTGCTATTTTCCAATCCTCCGGGATCTCTCCGGTTTTTAGGGATAGGTTGCATATTTGTCGAAGTGGCTCAGCTATTTCATTTTTTAGTTCCTTGAGTACTCTTGGGTGAATGCCGTCCAGACCTGGCGATTTGTCGCTCTTTAGTCTGTCTATCTGCTTGAGTACATCCTCTTGGCTTACCTCTAAATTGACCAGCTAGTTGTGAAAATGATGATTTTGCCTCGTCTTTTGTTTCTATTTCAAGTACTACCGCTCTGGGTGGGTAGGAACACGTTGGAGGGAGTTCAACGGCATATCTCTCACTTTATTTGGGCTGGAAGGAGACCTCGGGTGAGTAGGACGGTCTTATGTATGGGTAGAGGTGACGGCGGGTTGGGGGTTCCCAATGTGGTAAAATACTATCAGGCTGCTCAGCTGCGCGCCCTTTTAGAGTGGCAGACGCAGAAGCCGAAACTGTGGGTGGAAGATAGAGCAAAGTTTAAGTGGTGGGGTGCCTTTGATACATCGGCCTTGGTTACCGGGCAGGGTGCGGCTGGAGGGTAGCTTGTCCTCAGTGGGTACTTCTTTGCGGGTTTGGAATCAGACCCGGGGTAGTTTATTGCTGGGTAGGCGCCATTCCTGGTATACCCCGTTAAGATATAATCCAGATTTTCCACCGGGGCGGGGTGGTGGAGTATTTGCTGATTGGGAAACTAGGGACTTAGTGTGTGTGGGTCAATGTGGGATCCGGTTTTGGGCCGTATTCGACCCTTTACAGAGCTCCGGGGCAGGTTTGGCTTTGGGGTCAGAGATTTGTTTCCTTACCTGCAAGTGGTTCATTATATCAGGGCCTCGGGTCTTTTGAGGGATCTGAGGGGGGGTAAGACTCCCTTTGAGCTGTTGTTGGGACCAATGCTCAGGAAGGGAGCTCTCTCTGCTATATATAGATGCCTCAATTGTCGGGGGACCCCACATTCCTACATGAGGGCATGGGAGGGTGATTGGGGCTCTGATATATCCTGGGACACCTGGGGGGATATCTGGTCAGAGATCTCTTCTTCGGGTATAGCGGCCTTGTTGATTGAAAATGGATACAAGGTTCTCTTTCGTTGGTACTATACCCCTCAGGTGGTGGCTCGTTGGCAGGGGGGTGCAAGTGCTCTTTGCTGGAGGGGCTGTGGGGAGGTGGGTACCTACTTCCATATGTGGTGGCAGTGTGGGCGGGTGTCTGGGTTCTGGATGGGGATTTTTTCGTGGGTGTCTCGGATCCTGGATGTCCCCATTCCAGTGGACTGGCGACATGCCTTGTTGTTCTGGCATCAATTGAATTTAGCTTGGGTGATTCTATGTTTTGTAAGTTGGCCTTCACTGCTGCTAGATTAGCTATTGCTTCCCTTTGGAACCAGGTGCTCCCTCCCACGTGGGCCATGGTGGAGCATCGCTTGCTTACTTGGCAACTTCTTTACCACTTAACAGCCCTACGCCATGTTAAACTCCATGGCTATGCTCATATTTGGCGCAGATTTCGGGCTTCTGTGGGGATCAGTGACAGGGGTGGATTGGGGCATTGAGTTGACCATGGGGCTGGACTGGGATGGCGGAGACTAGGGGGAACCTCTATTTATATCCCTATTCCATTTTTTGGGGGGTTTTCTTTTTCTGGTTTTGGATGCTTCTCGACCTAACTGGGTGTTGTGGGAATTGTGTTTTGTCCCTGGGGGGTGGGTGGGGGGGAATTTGACTGAGTTTTGGTGGGTTTTGTAGTTTGTTATTGTTAGATTGGGGGGATTACATCTGTATTTGTTCTTGACTACACTTTGGGTGTTGTTTGGAGTATGGTTGCTTGCACTCTATTTTCTTGCTGCTGTATTCTATATGTTTATGTTATGTTTGAGGTGTATCTCAATAAAAGCTGTTATTTAAAAAAAAATAAATTGACCAGCTTATCATTTTGGCCTCCTATTACGATTTCCTCGGGTTCCGGAATGTTGGTTGTATTCTCCCTCGTGAAGACTGACGTGAAGAACTCATTTAACTTGTCAGCTATCTCTTTCTCTTCTTTTACTACTCCCTTTCTATCTCCATCATCCAATGGTCCCACTTCTTCTCTTGCCGGTTGCTTCCCCTTGACGTATCTGAAGAAAGACTTGAAGTTTGTTGCTTCCTCTGCCAGTCTCTCTTCGTATTCCCTTTTTGCTTTTCTAACCACTCGGTGACACTCCTTCTGGTGTTCTTTGTGCACTTTTTGGTTCTCCTCTGTTTGGTCTTTTTTCCATTTTCTGAATTATGCTTTTTTGTCACTTATCGCCTTCTTCACTGCATTTGTTATCCACACTGGGTTTTTTGTTCTATTTTTTTTGCACCCTTTCCTGAACTTGGGGATGTACAGGTTTTGCGCTTCGTACACAGTCCCCTTGAGTAAGGTCCAGGCTTTTTCTACGGATTCCATCTTCCCTATGTTGCCTTGGAGTTTCTTTCCCACCATTTCCCTCATGGCATCATAATTTCCTTTTTTGAAGTTGAGTGCCGTCGTTGTGGTTCTTTTCCCCTTTGATGATCCAATTTCTAGCCTGCACTGGATCGTGTTGTGATCGCTGTTACCTAGCGGGGCTAATACCGCCACCTCTTTTGCTGGCCCCCCTAGTCCGTTGAGGATTAGGTCAAGAGTGGCATCGCCCCGTGTTGGTTCCGTGACCAGTTGCTCCAAGAAACAGTCCCTCGTGACCTCTAGGAATTTGGTCTCCTTTGCGCAGTTTGAGTGTCCGATACTCCAGTCTATCCCAGGATAGTTGAAGTCTCTCATCACCACCACATTTCTGCTTCTGCATACCTGCCTCAGTTCAGCCTCCATGTCCTGGTCGATTTCTTCCGGTTGTCCAGGTGGGCTGTAGTACAGACCCAATTTAATGTCTGCCCCAGTTCCTCCCTGTAGCTTAACCCATAGTGATTCCAAGCCATCCGCCCGTACTGTTGTTTCCATCCTGGCTGAGGGTATGGAGTCTTTTATGTACAGTGCTATTCCTCCACCCTTTTTATGTGTCCTATCTCTCCTGTAAAGTTTGTGCCCTGGTATGGCCACATCCCATTGATTGTCCTCAGTCCACCACGTTTCTGTGACTCCAATTATGTCCAGGTCCTTTTTGCTGGCAATGATTTCTAGTTCACCCATTTTGGCCCTTAGGCTCCTAGCATTTGTGTATAGGCAGTTTAAGACCCCATTTTTTGCCCTCTCTTTTGGTTTTCCTCGTGTTTTGGGTCTCCTGCAGTCTTCCTCGTGGTTCGCCAGCCCCCGAGCTTCATCTCGGTCATCCTCCTCCTGTTGTGTGTCTGTGACGTCCTCAGCCTGTTTCCCCTGCACCTCTTGCTCCCGTAATTCCCACTCAGTTCCAGGCTCTTTTTCACAATGTCTTTGTCCCTCTGGCTCCTGTTGTTCTTTGTTGGTGCCGCTTACCAGTTCCATTTGTGCCCTTAGTCCCTGCAATGCGTCCTTAGGTCCTTTTTCAAAACATACACACTCAGTCCCGAGTCCTCCTTTACAATGTCCCAGTTCAGTATCCTTGTCTGGTACTGATGTCCGATGTGTCGAGGTCAGATCGACTGTCGGCTTTCTCCTTTTCCTCAGTTTAAAGCCAAGTCTATGACGTTCTGGACGTTGCGTGCCAGCATCCTCATCCCAGCTGTGCTAAGGTGCAGTCCATCTCTTCTGTAGAGCTTGTTCTTCCCAAAAAAAGTAGTCCAGTTCCTAATAAAGTGGAAGCCCTTCTCTTCGCACCATCTTCTCAGCCAAACGTTAATTGCCTGTAGTTCGCTCTGTCTCCTTGTGTCCGCTCTCGGTACTGGCAGGATCTCTGAGAAGGCTATCTTCCTTGCCCTCAGTCTCAATTTCCTCCCCAGGATCCTGAACTGGTCATTTAGTGTGGTCCTGTTGAAGTTCCTCCTGCTGATGTCGTTGGTTCCAATGTGGATCACTACTGCTGTCTCCTCAGTCTCGGCTCCCTCCAGTATCCTCTCAATATTGTTGATGACGTCCTTTGTTCTTGCCCCCGGGAGACATGTTACCAGTCGGTCCTCTCTCCCTCCGGCTATGTGACTGTCTACTCCTCTCAGGATTGAGTCTCCAACCATGATAGCCGATCTCCCCTTCTTCAACTGTCTCTCTGGTCTCAGATCTGTGTCACATGTGCAGTCCATTTGTCCGTCCTCTGGGTTCTGCTGTGTCTCCGCCATTGGTCTCAAGTCTGTGTCATCTGCGCAGTCTGCTAGTCCTTTCTCCTGGCTCTGATGGGTCTCCTCCTCCTCTGCCTGCCCAGGTCAGTAGACAGCAGCGAAGTCACTAAATGTGCATGTGCCCATCGCTGGCAATAGCGATGGGCACATGCGCAGAAAAAACAAAGAAAAAAAAAGACAAAAAACCAACAGTGGGAGAAATGTTCAATCTCTCCTGCTGTCAACCAATAAATCCCCCTGCAGCAGGAGAGATGCTCACACTCTCCCACTGCCAAGAAATCCTGGCTGTACCCCCAGCCACTGCAGCGGGAGATATGCCTACTCTCCCCTGCTAGCAAGTGACCCCCCTGCCATAGAAAACCTCCCCCGACTCCCGACGCCCCCTTCCCCTTACCTCCAAATAGATGCACAGAGGGATACGGTCTCCCTCCTCCCAGCTGGCCTGTGTCATCGAAAATGGGCCTTTCCCTCCCCGGTGCATCTTGGGATGCACCGGGGAAGGGCCTGAAGCTCTGATTGGCCCAAGTTGCTAGAGAGTGTTTTGAGGCTCAGACACATAAGACCCCTCCCATGAGAGGAGCCTTCAGCCTGGGCCAATCATGGCCTCAGGCTCCCTCATGGATACACCGGCAAGGGGCCTAAGGCTCTGATTGGCCCCGGAGCCCCATAGGAGGAGCCTTAGGCGTCCGGGCCAATAAGAGCCTCAGGCCCCTCCCCGGTGCATCTTGGAAGGGGAAGGCCCATTTTGGGATGCACCAGGGAGGAGAAAGCCCATTTTCGATGACGCAGGCCAGCTGGGAGAAGGGAGTCCACATTCCTTCGTGCATCTATTTGGAGGTGTGAAGGAGGAGGCGTCGGAGGCAGGCGTGAGGTGTTCTATGGCAGGGGGGGGCCTTAACTTGGGACAATCAGAACATCAGGCCTCTCCCCGATGCATCCCAAAAGGGAAGGCCCATTTTTGACAATGCAGGCTAGCTGAGAAGGGAGAGTCCGCGTCCCTCTGTGCATCTATTTGGAGGTAAGGGGGAGGGGTGTCAGAGGTGGGGGGGAAGTGTTCTGTAGCAGGGGGGTCACTTGTCAGTGGGGGGAGAGTGGGCATCTCTCCCACTGTGGGGAGGAGTGTTGGTTGGCAGCAGGAGAGAATCAGCATCTCTCCCGCTGCAGAGGGGGTATTGCCGCCGTTCTGGGGGGGAGGGGTCACCACTGCTGCAGGGGAGGGGTGTTGTGATGCAGTGGGAGAGAATGGGTATCTCTCCAGCTGCATCACAACACAGGCTTTCTAGCAGTCTCTGACACTGACTGGCACCCCTGGACCACTCACTTATTTTTGTAGCCAAAAAGCTAATGCCGCTTTTAGAAAATGGCTCAGCATTTTTTTACAAATCCACCGGAGGGCTCATTTCAATGTTGAAGAGCCCATTTGCATGTCATTGTCAGAGACTGCTAGGAAGCTCGCTATTGACAGAGATAATCCGTTTTGATAATCCACCACTAAAATGCGTACATGCTAAACCATCGGTAAACAGTTTAGTGACGGTGTTAAAGTTTTTAGAATCTTGACCTCTATACCCCTAGAATAAACTGGAATGTGATGTGCATGTACATAATGAGAGTAATTTTCAGATTAAGTATCCTATGTAGACCTATAGACCGATCGCCAGTATCCCCTTATTCACCAAAATTGCGGAGGGGCTGGTAAAGGCGGAACTCTCTGCATACCTAGATAAATTTAACATACTCAGCGACTTTCAATCAGGCTTTCGCACAGAACACAGCACGGAAACCATCTTAGCTTCCCTTCTCGACCACCTCCACACGCTCTTCAGTCAGGGCTCAAGTGCCTTAATCATACAACTTGACCTGAGCAGCGCTTTTGACCTGGTAGACCACACCATTCTCCTTGAATGCCTGGCTCACATCGGCATCTCAGACCAGGTCCTTAACTGGTTTCAGGGGTTCCTAAGAAATAGATCCTACAAAGTATGCAAGAACAACTCTTTCTCTTACAGCTGGGACAACACCTGCGGGGTCCCGCAGGGCTCCCCCTTATCCCCCACCCTATTCAACATCTACCTGGCCTCCCTAGGCAACCTTCTTCATAACCTCAAGCTCAAATTCTTCATTTATGCAGACGACATCACAATATCCATCCCACTCACCAACTTTTCACATGAAATACTCGACCACACTACAAACATTCTCAACCAGATCGAACTCTGGATGCTAGCATTCAGACTGAAACTAAACCCCGATAAATCTAAATTCTTCCTAGCCACCCCCAATGACAAAATCAAAGAAACTACAATTCAACTGAAAGGAATGACCTTCCCCCTCGAACCAACCTTAAAAATCCTGGGAGTCACGCTGGACAAAAATCTTTCCTTAGAAAATCACACCGACCTCGTCATCAGGAAAAGCTTCTCTGCACTTTGGAAACTTCGCACTATAAAAAAATACTTCAATGACACTTCCTTCCGCCTTCTTGTACAATCCTCCATCCTCAGCATTCTAGATTATTGCAACATCATATACCTTAACGCCACGAAGAAAACAACCAGGAGACTAAAAATAATCCAGAATACCGCCGTGCGCCTCATCTTTGGCCTAAAGAAATGGGAACATGTCACCCCATTCTACCACCAACTCCACTGGCTGCCTTTCGAGTCTAGAGTCCTTTACAAATTCGCATGCTTCTGTTACAGGGCGGTAAATGGTTCCTCACCAAGTTACATCAACCCTCACTTCAACCTCTACCGCACCAACAAGAAATCCCGTCGTATTCAGCTGTTCGCCTTCCCCTCACCCAAACTTTGTCACTTCAAAAGATTCCTTGACAGAACTTTCGCCTTCCAAGCAGCCAAGCTGAACCCATGGCTAGCACAAATGATACTAGAGGCCCCCACTTACCTCGGGTTCAGAAAATCACTTAAAACTTACCTATTCCGCAAACAAGACCCGAATTGTTCCCCCCCTGACAATATCTCCCCCCTCCCCAATCTGGCCCCCTTATGAGGCCTTCCCCCTTTTTTCCCCTCTTTCCTCATCCTCTGTCTAGTTCAAATAAAGCTGATAAATAATTGAAACTCTGTTACTCTGTAATTCTAATAACAAATCTGTAATTCTGACAAATAATTGTAAATCTGCCTGTCTATGCAGACCCTAATGTAACTCAATGTAAACCGCCTTGAACTCGCATGGGTATGGCGGTATATAAAAATAAACTATTATTATTATTATTATTATTATGTAGAAATTGTCCATCATTCCGTCTGGGTAAAAGCACATATTTATTTATTTATTTATTTATTAAAAAAAAAATTTATATGGCCAGAAACTCAGTGGTTTACAAAATTGACATACATAAAATATAAAACACAAATACAGTGAACAAAAACTCAATATCAACATACATATAACTATAACATCAAATGTCACCCATGGCAATACTATCAGTGAAACTCTATGGCAATAGTCAATAAAGCAGTTTCAGATTAATAACTATTAAACCATGTCAGAAATAGGCGTCAACAAATAACTTAGTCTTAAGTAATTTGTTAAAAGTCAAATGCTCAACTCATAACCTTATTTGTCCAGATTGCTTATTCTACAGGGACATCCCTGCAATCATAAACACACTGTCGTATATTGCTTTCGATGTAAGAAAAGGGATATGTCAAATCCATGACCCTTTACCTTTAAAAGTCAGATCCTTGGTTCTCTATCTTAAATCTGTGTATCAGCAGACCCAGAGAATAAGATGCACCAAATACTCCCAGTGGAGATGCACCAAATACTCCCAAGCTGCTCATTGTGATCCTGGCTAAATCACTTAATCCCCCATTGCCCCAAGTACATTAGAGTGTGAGCCTGCCAGGACAGATAGGGAAAAATGCTTGAGTACCTGAATGTACACCACTTAGGTTATAAGTGGTATATAAATACTAAAAATAAATAAAAGTATAAGATCCTGTGGCATAGACATTTGTGTTGTATTTTTTATGCATTTTTTTGTGATATTGGACATTTTACTGTGTATGCATCAGCACCATTGATGAATAAAACATAACTCTAACTCTAGAAGTCTAGATCATTGGTTCCACAGCTTTTTGCCTTTTGCCTTGCATATGTTCTGTGTGGAACTTTCCTGGTGGACCTTTTTTTGAAGAGAAGCTATTGCAGCCTTTCTGCATCATGTGGCTCAGAGCATGAGACATGTGATTAAAGTCCTATGTTCTCATCAGACTAAGAATAGCACTGGATTTCTGGCACTTACAAAAACATGAAGTGCAAGAAAGAAAGGGGTGTTTACAGCATCAGGAAGTAAGTAGAAAAGGGGAAGCTTGCCCTTAGTGCCTTGATAGAGGGATTCCCTAAATTTCTATCTGATCTTGTGATACCTTACAAATCTACTCAGCAAGGACAGTGTTAGACTAGGACCCAGGGCTACATTAAGTGGGCTTGGAGACGTAGCCTAATAGTGTGATAGTATGAAAACTTGGGGAACTGGGTTAAATTCCCACCACAGATCATTGTTACCCCAAGTAAGCAACCCCATTGTCCCAGGTACAAAATAAGCACCTATATATACAAGGGGCTACTGAAAAGATCTCAGCTCATCCAACAAAGATGGGGCAGTCTCCATCAAGGGCTATACACTTAGTCCAGCAAATTTCCACTTTTTTCATTCCATATTTTTCCGACAACAAAAAAGTGGAAAATCACTGGACTAAATGTATAGCCCTCGATGGAGATTGCACTAACTTTGTTGGTTGGGCTGAGAACTTTTCAGCAGACCTCATAATATGCAAACCACCTTGATTCTAACCACAGAAAGGCAACACATGTAAGGCAAGATTGTCAAAAGTTTAACACCATTGCTAAACTTTTCCAGTGGTTTAGCCTGTATGCAGTTTAGCGGCGGATTATCAAAACGGATTATCTCCATCTTTAGTGATGTTTCTAGCAGTCTACGACACTGTTCTTCAACCGCCGGTCCATGGACTGGTGCCGGTCCGCAGGGCCAACACGTCCATTGGGCTGGCTCCCTGAGTGCTACAGTGCAGTGCGAAAAGGCTCCTATGCGTGGCCTGCGCCTGACCTGGAAGCCTTCTCTCTGATGTTGCCGGTCCACAAAATAATTATTTTATTTCCACCGGTCCATAGGTGTCAAAAGGTTGAAGAACACTGGTCTACGACACTGACATGCAAATGGGCTCTTCAATATTGAAATGAACCCTCCAGTGGATTCTTAAAAAATGCCGAGCCATTTTCAAAAAGCAGCATTGACTTATGATGACCAAAAAAGCGACTGATCCAGGGGTGCCAGTCAGTGTCAGAGACTACTAGAAAACTATGTGTTGCAATGCAGTGGGAGAGATGCCCATTCTCTCCGCTGCATTACACCTTCCCTAACATCTAGCTGCGACTCCCCACCCCACCCCCCAAAGCAGGAAAAATGCCCACTCTCTCCTGCTGCATTAAATTTTAAAAAATTATGTCCGACCTGACATGATTGTGCCCCCACCCCTCCCTCAGCAGCAGAAGAGATGCCCACTCTCTCCTGCTGCACTAAATTAAAAAAAAATCCTGCCCAACCTGACCTGAACACCCCTCCCCCCCCAGCAGCAGGAGAGATGCACACTCTCTTCTGCTGCACTAAACTACCCGCCGTGACTTAGTAGTGACCCCCCTCCCCTGTCTCTGCTGCACCCCTCCCCCTTACTTGAACAGATGAGCCAGACAGCTACTGCTGCATCATCTAAACTGGGTAAAACTGGGTATTCCCTCCCCGGTGCATGTTGGGATGCATTGGGAAGGGTCCTAAGGTTCTGATTGGCCCAGATGTCTAAGGCCCTGCCTATGGGGTTTCCGGGCCAATCAGAGCCCTAGGACCCTTCTCGATGCATCCAGGGAGGGGCCTGAGGCTCTGAGGCCCCTCTAATCTCTCAGGTTTTTAGAATTGGTATTAAATGGCTGCGTTAGCAGACTGTCGCTTTTTAACGCGGGTTTTTGAAAATCCTTGCTTAAGTCCCTTTACCCCCTGCTATGGTCACCCAGGGTAAGTGCCTTGCCTGTACACCCCCTTCCCCCCAACACCAGCCTTCCAATCCCTTGATGATAATCTTTTGTAATCCCAGCTCCCTCACAACCTTTTTATGAAGACACTCCACAATCTGCATTTTTCTTGTTTAGCACCAGCATTATAGAAAGCACTACTCCAGTATCAGACAGCACCACAGAGAAATTTAAGAATGAATTAAGAACATAAGAGCATAAGAATTGCCGCTGCTGGGTCAGACCAATGGTCCATCTTGCCCAGCAATCCGCTCATGCGGCGGCCCCCAGGTCAAAGACCAATGCTCTAAATGAGTCCAGCATCACCTACGTACGTTCCAGTTTAGCGGAACTTGTCCAACTTTGTCTTGAATCCCTGGAGGGTGTTTTACCCTATAACAGACTCCGGAAGAGCATTCCAGTTTTCTACCACTCTCTGGGTGAAGAACTTCCTTACGTTTTGTGACCAGTCAGACACAAGGCCTGCCAGGGTCCCAGGTAAACTAGAAAAGAAAGTAAAAGGAAAATCCCAGAAGGAAAATTCCAGGATCTCCCAGGATGATAGTGAGGAAAATAATGTAGGCCACCACCGGGGGAGCTCAAGAGGCCCCTGGAATTCAGCTGACACACTCAGAACAGGGCCCGCCCCTAGGGTAGATAAGCCAGTAGTGGCATTCAAACCAGGAAGCCGGTTAGGGAGGAAGTTTAAGCCTTGCCTCCCTAGGGATCCAGCCGGGCCAAACAGGGACAACAGGCCACAACCCATGGAGCTGACTGAGGCTGAACAGACTGAAGATGTGCCCCACATGAATGAAGAGCCTATGGACTTCCAAGAGGCTTGGGCTGGCTGTGAATGCAATTTTCCTGAACCAATGCAGGTGGACTTGGCTTTAAGCCACAAACAGTGAGTGAGGTTCTTTTGGAACTGTTTGTGTGCTGTTTTTTTTTTTCCTTTCTCTTGAATGTTGGTTTTGAGAGAAGGCTTGGAGAGTGTGGGGAGAGGTTTTGCTTCCACCTTGGGAGGGAATTTGTGAAAGCCTATCTTAAGGCCTTTATTTTGGCAAAACCTGTTGCACTCTCCTGTTCCTGGCAGAGGCTTTCCTTTATTTTCTTTAATGGCTGGGAATTAAAGGAAACAAAAATGCTGAACTTTATTTTGATTTAATGAAATACCTGCTTTGGAGCAGGCAGAGCTGGTTCTGTAGCGAGCTGAAGTCACAAGAGTAATTGAGACTTAATAAGCAGTGGAAGAAAGTTTGGACTTTATTTTTGGACTGCTTTATTTTCTTGCCCCTTTTGGCAGTTTTTTTTTTTTTTTTTATGCTGTAAGGAATCCTGACGAATGTAACAACGTTTGAAGAAATACTTACCAGCCTTAAGATTTAAGTAAAAAGAACTGTGTGCTGACCAACCTTAATTGTGAGGACCTTATTTGTGTTTGATTTAAGCTTCATTGCTTTTAAAAATCCGGTCCTGCAGGGTGACTCCATGCCGGGTCACACGCCAGTGCATTGTTTGTTGTAGCCACCAGGATTTCTACGGAGCCCTGTTCTGGGCTATAGTGGTGGCCACAGTTTGTACGGAATCTATCCCCTTTCAACTTTAGAGTGCCCTCTCATTCTCCCTACCTTGGAGAGGGTGAACAATCTGTCTTTATCTACTAAGTCCCTTCAGTATCTTGAATGTTTCAATCATGTCCCCTCTCAGTCTCTTCTTTTTAAGGGAGAATAGGCCCAGTTTCTCCAATCTCTCACTGTACGGCAACTCCTCCAGCCCCTTTACCATTTTAATCGCTCTTCTCTGACCTTTTCGAGTAGTACCGTGTCCTTCTTCATGTATGGCAACCCGTGCTGGACGCAGTACTCCAGGTGAGGGCGCACCATGGCCTGGTACAGCAGCATGATAACCTTCTCTGATTTGTTCGTGATCCCTTTCTTTATCATTCCTAGCATTCTGTACACCCTTTTCGCTGCCGCCACACATTGCACGGTCGGCTTCATCAACTTGTTGATCAGAACTCCAAAGTCTTTTTCCTGGGAGGTCTCTCCAAGTACCGCCCTGGACATCCTGTACTGCCCCGGACATCCTGTATTCGTGCTTGAGATTTTTGTTATCAATATGCATCACTTTACACTTATCCACGTTGAACCTCATTTGCCATGTCAATGCCCATTTGTCGAGCTTGATTATGTCACATTGCAGATCTTCGCAATCCCCCTGTGTCTTCACTACTTTGAATAACTTCGTATCATCTGCAAATTTAATCACCTCACTCGTCGTACCAATGTCCTTATATCCCAAAGGTCGTAGTGCGATCTTAAGATGGGTGTCCTAATTTGAGCTCTCATTTAGATAAAATTGGTGTGAGGTGGGGTAGAGAGTACCATAGGGAGGGGGGTTTGGGGAGGGGAGGTTGGGGGTATTGCAAGGTTTGAAAACATTGTCATGTACAGAATAAGTAGGATTTGATGGAGAGGGTTGAATGCATTCTTTAGACAGGACAGGAGTGCCTGAATTAGTTTGTTGTTATGTTTTATTTAAGTTTATTAAGTATCTTGATGAATCGCTTAATCAAACTTCAAAGCGATGTACACATTAAAATTTACATTTGTTAGGTAACAGTACAATACATACGAATATTTAAAAATAAATAAATAAATAAATAAATTACACTGTTTAACATACTCTTAACATTAGGTAAAGAGGTGTGAAATACAATTCATTAAAGTAAAGAAGAGACATTCAGGGAAAAAACACAAGGGTAATAGTTAAAAAAAAATATAATAAAGTACAATGGAGTAGTAACATAAAAAAATCAGTTTAAACATGCTTCTTATTTTATTTTATTCATTATTTATCCCAGGACAAACAAGCAGCCTAGTCTCACATGTGGGTGACGTCATCGATGGAGCCCGGATGCGGACGCCTCACAAGCAGACTTGCTTGAAGAAACTCGAAGTTTCGAGTCGCCCGCACCGCGTATGCGCGAGTGCCTTCCCGCCCAGCACAGGGTGCGTCTCCTCAGTTCTCAGTTTTCCGGTGAGCCAAGAAGTCCGTCTTTGACTCTCTGCGTTTAACTAACTAACTTCGTGCCTTCTCTCACCGCGGTTTTGTATTATTTTCTTCACGAATCGCTGTGTTTCTTTTATTTCTTTTATTTCTTGTTTAAAGAAAAAAATATTTTTTTCCTTTTTCCATCCGGCCGGGGCAGACCGCTCGGCCGCAGCCCACGGGCTACGACCTTACAGCGGCTGTTTTTTCCTTCTATGTCCTGGCCAGCTACCGGCTTCATGAACCATACCAGGTGCCTTAAGTGCCTTGGGCCTCACAACAGAAGTCGTGCGACCGCTGTGCTACTCTTCAGCCTCGTACTTACACGTCATCTACTTTCAATAGAGAGGCTCTTCCAGATGGAATCCACTTCTTCCTCGACTCCGACGTTGACCACGGCCTCGACTTTGATCGAGGGTCCACCAGCCTCCACTGCTTCGACCTTGAGCCTTCCTCGTTTGCAACAGCTCTTTCCTCGACGACGACTGCTGTATCTTCCCCTGTATCCTCAGGTGAGCTAGCGCAGCAGACAGTTACACCGGTGGTGTTTCAGGTGCCTAAGATTTCCAAATCGAAGCACATTTCCACTGCCTTGGTGGAACCTACAGCCAAGGCAGATAGTCCGGTTTCAGACACGGATCCATCCTTGCCGGCTTCTTTCCAGACCATGTTTGGGCAGCCATTTGTTCAGTTATTGAGCAAATATAGTTCTGCCTCGACAAAGCCTCTTCTACTTCAGCTGGGAAATCAGCAGTCTCCCGCGAGGTCGAGGCTTTGCTTCTGTCCCGAGCTCCAGATTCGCACTCTGGTCTGGCATATATACACTCATTGCAAGGAGCAGAGTCTTTGCGAGTGTCTGGTCTGGCATATATATACTCATTTCAAGGAGCAGGGTCTTTGCGAGTGTCTGGTCTGGCATATACACACTCGATGCAAGGAGTAGAGTCTTTGCGAGTGTATAGCCTGGCATATGCACACTCGATGCAAGGAGCAGAGTCTTTGAGTGTCTGGTCTGGCATATGCACACTCAATGCAAGAAGCACAGTCTTTGCGAGTGTCTGGTCTGGCATCTCAGCACGTGAAGCAAGGAGCAGAGTCTTTGCACGTGCCTCAACAGGACTCCTCACCCTCCATGCAATAAGCAGAGTTTTTGGGAGTGCATCGAGATTCCTCCATCCAGCCTCTGGAGCTTCGATCCACAGCTCTAAGCCCCATCTATTCCCTGGTGGCATCACCTGCCTCCATCGCCGGGGCGAAGGCTCCTTGACCTTTGAGATCTGCTTCCAAGCACAGTTCTCATCGATGTTCAAGGCATCGCTCTTCCTCTAAGGAGCGCCTGTCTTCCACTAAGCCACCTGCATTTCCTAGACCGTCGAATCCTCGATCGAGGTATCCACTTCCACACCTCGACGACTCAGCGGTCTCGATTACCTCGTCCATGTCTCTCTATTTGATGCCCTTTTTCCACCCGAAGTTTCATCTTCGACCCAGGCTGTCTCGACGTCTTTGAGTCTTTCTCCAGGCAGCGCATTACCGGATCTCCTCATACCATTCCAGCTGTTCCAGGCACATTGCACTCCTGGAAGGGATGGGAAGACTATGGACGAATTTCGACGTTGCATCTCTCAAAATGCTATGATGTCCTCTAAAGTCCTTAATTATAATTTTACCTAATTTTTTGAGTTATTTGCATACTCAAAAGCACTTTGAATTTCAAGAAGTTCTTGCTTCTTTATCTCAACTTTGATTACATCTCCTCCAGTCATCCTATGATGCTTTCGAGTTGGCTGCCCAGGTAGCTGCTTGCTCGGTAGCTATGCGTCGCCTTGCCTGGCTTCGTACCATCGACATGGATCCTAATCTGTAGGACCTCTTAGCTAATATTTCTTGTGAGGGCAATGACCTCTTGATGAATCTATCGATGCAGCCACCAAGAAATTGTCTGACCATGGCAAATCCTTTGCTTCTATTGTCAGACCTAAGCCAAAGCCAGCTCCTGCCAAATCTACATGCCCTGCTCCTATCTATCAGTGGCGTTTTGATCCGGGGACGACTCCTTATAATCGCCCTCCTCTCAAGAAACAGCAGCCTCCAAGGCAACAAAAACCTCAACCTTCTGCTGCACCTAAGGCTACTCAGCCTTTTTGACTGTTTTAAACAAAGCATAACCTCCACCGTTCTGACTGTCTTTTTTTTCCCCCCTATAGGAGGTCGTCTCCATCTTTTTTTTATCACCGATGGATGACTATTCCATCCAACCTCTGGGTGCTGACCATCATCAGGGAAGGATACTCTCTTCATTCACTCAGGTTCCACCAGAGCTTCCTTCAAGAGAGTATCCTTCCACTCCTTCCCAGACTGCCCTTCTTCTTCAGGAAGCTCAAGCTCTGCTTTGCCTCCGTGCCATCGAACCAGTTCCCTTGGAACAGCAGAACAGGGGATTTTATTCCCGTTACTTCCTTCTTCTGAAGAAGACGAGCAATCTGTGGCCCATTCTAGATCTCAGGGCTCTCAACAAATTCCTAGTCAAAGAAAAGTTTTGATTGTTGTCCCTGGCATCCCTTTATCCCCTTCTCGAGCAGAACAACTGGTTATGCTCTCTGGATCTCAAGGAGGCCTACATTCATATCCCCATTCATCTGGTCTCCCGTCAATATTTCAGATTTGGGGGGGGGGGGAATCTGCATTATCAATACAGAGTACTACCCTTTGGCCTGGCCTCATCTCCCAGAGTGTTCATCAAGTGCCTGGTAGTGGTAGTCTCAAGGGGTTATTGTAACGACCCAGCGGACTACACAGTTTGGGATTCGAAATCAACTTTCCCAAATCTCAACCTCAGCCCTCACAGAATCTACAATTCATTGGAGCTGTTCTG
Source organism: Geotrypetes seraphini (assembly GCF_902459505.1). Taxonomy (NCBI): domain Eukaryota; kingdom Metazoa; phylum Chordata; class Amphibia; order Gymnophiona; family Dermophiidae; genus Geotrypetes; species Geotrypetes seraphini. The sequence continues at coordinate 273,556,465 of NC_047086.1, forward strand.
GACACTATTCATTGGAGCTGTTCTGGACAATGTCCAACTCAGAGCATTCCTCCCACAACAACGACTGGAAGCTCTTCTTCAACTCTGTCATACCGTATCTTCCCGCTCTACCATCTCAGCGAGACACATGATGGTACTCCTAGGTCACATGGCCTCCACAGTACACGCAACTTCTTTTGCCAGACTTCACCTCAAAATTCCTCAGTGGACCCTGGCATCTCTCTGGATGCAGGTTTGCGATCCACTTTCTCAACACATGACAAATCACTCCTTCATTGAAGCAGTCTCTCCATTGGTGGATGCTCTTTTCCAATCTTTCCAGAGGCTTGTTTTTTCAAACGCCTCTCCATCCGAAGGTCCTCACGACAGATTCTTCGACCTACGCTTGGGGTGCTCATCTCGATGGTCTCCGTACTCAAGGCCTCTGGGCCAGAACGGATCATCAGTGTCGTATCACTCTGTTGGAACTCAGAGCGATTCTCAAAGCTCTCAACTCTTTTCAACATCTTCTTCACGACCAAGCAGTCCTCTATCGGATGGACAACCAAGTTGCCATGTGTTCTGTCAACAAACAGGGAGGGATGGGATCTGCCTCCCTTTGTCAACAAGTTCTGAAGATTTGGGACTGGGCAATCTGCCACAACACCTTCTTCAAAGCTATCTATATCCAAGGGGCGAACAATTGCTTGGCGGACAACTTGAGTCGCCTTCAGCAACCTCATGAATGGCAACTCCATTCCTAGCCTCTTCATCACATTTTCTCACAGTGGGGAACGCCTCTTTGCAGCTCCCCACAACTACAAACTGCCTCAATTCTGCTCCAGGATATACTCTCCTCATCGTCTCGAGGCAAATGCTTTTCTTCTGGAATGGACAAATCTCTTCCTATATGCATTCCCTCCATTTCCTCTCATTCTCAAGACTCTGGTCAAATTGAAGAACGATCATGCCACCATGATTCTGATTGCTCCTCAGTGGCCGAGACAACCTTGGTACTCCCTTCTACTTCAACTCAACCATACCTTCTACCAGTTTTTCCTTCTCTGCTTACACAGAGTCAGGGATCTCTGCTTCATCCCAACCTGCTGTCTCTACACCTGACAGCTTGGTACCTCTCAACATAACTCCTCTTCAGTTTTCTCAATCTGTAAGAGACGTTTTTAAAGCTTCTAGGAAGCCTACTACTATACAATGCTATCACCAAATTGCACTAGATTTTCTACGTGGTGTTTTTCTCATCATAAGGAGCCTCAGCATTCCTCCTTATCTTCTGTTTTGGACTATCTTTTGCACTTATCTAATTCTGGCCTCAAGTCTACATCTATCCGAGTCCATCTCAGTGTAATTGCGGCTTTCCATCAGCCCATTGAAGGGAAACCCCTCTCTGCTCATCCAGTGGTTCCCAGATTCATGAAAGGACTTTTCAATGTCAAACCTCCTCTCAAACCACCTCCTGTGGTTTGGGACCTCAATGTTGTCCTTGCTCAACTAATGAAGCCTCCATTTGAACCAATTGATACGGCTCATCTGAAGTATCTCACTTGGAAAGTGGTGTTTCTCATGGCCCTTGCTTCTGCTCGAGTCAGTGAGCTGCAAGCTTTAGTTGCTGATCCACCTTTCACGGTGTTCCATCATGACAAGGTGGTTCTTCGTACTCATCCTAAATTCCTACCTATAGTGGTCTCGGAATTTCATCTCAACCAATCCATTGTTCTTCCAGTGTTTTTTCCAAAGCCTCATTCTCATCCTGGAAGAAGTAGCTCTTCATACTCTGGACTGTAAATGTGCTTTGGCCTTCCATTTGGAATGCACCAAACCACACAGAACTGCTCCTGAACTTTCTGTCTCCTTCGATCCAAATATATTGAGACATCCTATTTCTAAGCATACCTTCTCCAACTGGATGCCTGCTTGTATCTCATTCTGCTATGCCCAGGCTGGGATACCCCTACACAGTGGAATCACAGCCCATAAAGTCAGAGCAATGGCAGCTTCAGTGGCTTTCCTCAGATCTACACCTATTGAAGAACTTTGTAAGGCTGCTCCTTGGTCCTCGGTTCATACATTCACTTCTCACTATTGTCTGGATATTTTCTCCAGACGGGATGGACAGTTTGGCCAAACAGTATTGCAAAATTTATTCTTCTAAATTGCCAACACTCCCACCATCCCATTCTGGTTAGCTTGGAGGTCACCCACATGTGAGAATAGGCTGCCTGCTTGTCCTGGGATAAAGCACAGTTACTTACTGTTACGGTGTTATCCAGGGACAGCAGGCAGCAATTCTCACAACCCACCCACCTCCCCTGGTTGGCTTCTCTGCTAGCTATCTGAACTGAGGAGACGCGCCCTGTGCTGGGCGGGAAGGCACTCGCGCATGCGCGGTGCAGGCGACTCGCAACTTCGAGTTTCTTCAAGCAAGTCTGCTTGTGAGGCATCCGCATCTGGGCTCCGTCGATGACGTCACCCACATGTGAGAATAGCTGCCTGCTGTCCCTGGATAACACCTGTTACGGTAAGTAACTGTGCTTATTGTACAATGCACCTGAGGTGTCCTTATGTTGTATTTGATGTTGTTTGCATCAATAAAAATTGTTTGAACTTAAGATGTTAAAGAGCACAGGTCCAAGCACCGAGCCCTGCGGCACCCCACTGGTGATGCTCTTCCAGTCCGAGTATTGTCCATTTACCCCTACTCTCTGTTTCCTATGCTCCATCAAGTTTTTAATCTATGTGAGTATTTCACCCTCGATTCCATGGCTCGCAATTTTCTGAAGTAGACCTTCATGTGGAACCTTGTCGAATTTCTTCTGAAAATCCAGATATACAATGTCGACTGGGTCACCCTTGTCTATCTGCCTGTATACTCCCTCGAAGAAGTGCAGCAGGTTCGTCAAACAAGATCTGTCTTTGCTGAAACCGTGCTGGCTGGTCCTCATCAGACCATGATGATCAATGATGCGGTCAAGATGATCAATGATGCGGTCCTTTATCAGTGCCTCTACCATCTTTCCTGGTACCGAGGTCAGACTCACAGTTCTGTAGTTTCCTGGATCTTTCCTCGAACCTTTTTTGAAGATCAGCGTAACATTTGCCACCTTCCAGTCTTCCGGAATCTTTTCCGATTTGATCGACAGATTGGCTATTAGTTGAAGCAGTTCAGCTATAGTCCCTTTCAGTTCTTTGATGACCCTCCGCTGTTTCCAGATCTCGCTGCTGTCACCCATTTCTTCCTGGTGGTTGTCCGTTGGGTGGTCCACACTCTCTGTTTGTGTATCTCGGCAGTTCCACTGTTGCTGGTGATTTTCCACGGCCTCCCTGTATGCCTCCTCTAGAGGTCATAGTGGCCATTTTCACTCACAAGCTGCAAGGGATAGGAATGAGTGGGTTTTAATACCTGCCCCATTGACCATTAGAGTCTCTAGACCATCAGGCCAGTTAATGCCTGCTGTGATTTGGGATGGGGGGGAATTGTTAAGGTTATGCAAAGTCCAGACTGAATATCAGCAGAACCCACATGTCTGTAGAGAGGCAAATATTCAATGCCAGTGCTCAGACACAACACAGTCCTGACACTGAATATCTGGGGCTAATTTAACCAGCCATAGTCGGCACTTAAAATAACACTGACTACTGCTGGCTGACTAATGATTGATATCTTTAAAACAATCCAGAAGCATAAGAGCTTTGAATTTAAAATTATTGGTTTTAAATTATTTTAATTGTAAACCACTTTGATTTTGCTTGAAAGGTGGTATATCAAATTGTAAATAAACATAAACATTAAGGGCTCCTTTTACAAAGCCGTGTTAGGCTTTTTATCACTGTTCACAACAGTATTAGCTCTGATGTTCATAGAATTTCTATGAGTATTGGAGCTAATGCTGCCCCAGCTGATGATAAAAAAAAGCCTAATGCAGCTTTGTAAAAGGGAGGTAAATATTTTGACAGACACCAGAAAGGACTTAAGAAAGATCTGGGTTTGATACCACCTTATAAACCCTATGATTATACTGCTCTGTCACCTTCTGATTACCTATGTGCCTCTCTCTGTTTCTCCCTGTCACTTCTTCTCTCTTCCCCATCCCCCACCCCACCTCTGCCATGCCTGTCTTTCCATGGAGACTGTCATTGGAATTATTATCATGTATTTTGATTTTGTTATCCTTTGCTCATAAATTACATGAAGAAGGCTGTGCCTTTGAAAATTAGTAGAAAATGTGTTAGTCCAAAAATAAGTATCATATCATCTTTCTTTTTGTTTTGTTTTATTACTATTTGATATCATACTTAGAAATATTAAACAGGTAAAAATATGGGTTGATGATTTTCTGAGTTTGTGCAGCTGTCTGGCCTTATCTAATCTAATCTACAATTTATTAATCGCACTATACTAAAAAGGTTCAAGGCGATTTACATTCAAAGAGGCCGTAAAATCTACAGAAAAATATAAAAGCAATCATTAAAATATCATCATAACATGAATATTACAACAAGTCATATAAAAAAGTTTTCAAATTTTTACGAAATCTTAAGTAATTGATATTATCCTAATGTAAACAGGTAGATTATTCCATGTAAAGATGTTCAGATGTTTTATGATTTTTATGTGCATTGCCATTGTACTTTGTTAATTGCTGTTTGTGTATGTTTACATGATCCCCGCCTAGACTTGTAGAAAGGTGGCCTACAAATAATTTTAAATAAAAAATTGCAATGGGAGCATAAGCAAAAGAAGAGTTGAGCTGTCGTTTATACCGTACTTTTCTACTCTGTGGAAAATGTAGTAATAAAGTACCATATAATCTAGTGGGAGAATAATACAAATGAGAAAAAAAGCAAAATCAGATTATCTGAAGAGTCAGTCTGAGATATACAATGAACTATGCAAGCTGATTTAAACTTAATTTACCTCTCAACTGATAACCAGTAAAGATTCTTATACACTAATACAATACTTTCATATCTTTTTAGACCAAAAATTAATCTAACCACAGTATTCTGGAGCAACTGCAAATATTTTTTATCAGTTTTGATGTTAACTATATATAAAGAATTACAGTAATCAAGTTGAGGTAGCACTAACATCTGAACCAACAGTGCAAAATGATGTTCAAAAAAACATGACTTCACTAGCCTAAGTTTCCTCATAATATATAAAATCTTCTTTCATAAATTATCAATTTTATCTTCAAATGTAAGAAAAGAGTCTAAAAGAATGCCCATAATTTTAGATATTTTATCTACCTGCAGCCTGACTGTAGAGTAAGAAATTAAAGAACAGAAGATAGTGAATTATGAAACCACAGAACCTTTGGGCTCCTTTTACTAAGATGCGCTAGTGTTTTTAGCGTGCACTGCAGATAACGCGTGCTAACCCCACGCTACATGCCAAAAACTAATGCCAGCTCAATGGTGGCATTAGCGTCTAGCGCCCGCGGCAATGCAGCGTGCGCTAAGCATGCGCTAAAACCGCTAGCGCAGCTTAGTAAAAGGAGCCCTTTGTCTTACTTGCATTCAATTTCAACTTATCAGTAGAAGTCCAATCTCCAATTCTATTCTTGCAATCAGTGATCTTAGCTGAAATGTCCTCCTTGTTTGAACTTAACGGAATTAATAAAAAAAAAAAGATAATCAGCATAAGATAACTTATAAACTTCGGCAGACAAACATATTTTTGCAGAGTACTCATAAAGATTAAAAAATGTAGGAAAAATAGAAGAGCCCTGTGGCACTCCACAAAAAGAATCCCAGCTCCTAGAAAAGGTTCCATCCTTCAGCATGCTATAATTCCTGTTTATTAAAAAATTGTTAAACCAATTAAGTACAGGTCCACCTATACCCAACTCACTCAATTTGTTGCTCAGCAAAATATGATCGACTGAGTCAAAAGCTGCACTGATATCAAATTGTAACAAAATAGATTGATAATCTTGACTCAACTATTGCTTAACTTTAGTTGTTAATGTTAGCAATTGCAGCTCTATACTGTGTTTGGGCCAAAAACCCAAACTAACCCTCTCTTCTATGAAACTGCGCTAGCAGGAACTCAATGAGCGTCAGGAGCAGCGCAGGCCATTCAGCATGGCTCTCTATGCTCTCTCTGTGCTAAAAATCGCTAGCACGGTTTCGTAGAAGAGGGGTTAAGTATCATGTAGACAGGAAAAATGATCAATGAACCTTTATTTCACTTTTACTACAGCTGCTGTTTGCTGTCCACCCCCCAAAGAAGGCACCGCCCTAGGCAACTACCTTGTTTGCATAATGGTTAAACTGTCTAGGACTTATTTTTTAAGTACTAGTGCTCTCATTCCCCCTCCTGTGATTGTCCTCAGGAAGAATCCTCTCTCTTATATTGCTACTGACAGAAGTTTGGATTTTGTAAAGAGAGTATGCCTGTACACAAAGCTATGGTTGGGGGAGAAGAGGAGAGATTCACACCAGTAATATGATCTAAGCTTCAGAAAACTGTAGCACCAAGAATAAGCTATTAAGAATGTCAAAGGAGCAGGCAAGGGCATGTAGGAAATCCCTGGCTCTGTGTGGTCTGCTTTTAACTATAAATTCAGTGACTTGGGGCCAAATATACTACTCCCCCTCCTCTTTTACGAAGCAGCATTGGAGCTAATACCGCCATGGCCGGTGATTTAAAAAAAAAAAAAAGGCTAACCTGACTTTGTAAAAGGGAGGGAGGTAAGTATTTTCCCACAACTACAAAATGGGGAATTCCTTTAGTGCCGGATCATCCCCCTGAGGGGATGCCCACTCCCTCCAGCCATGCCAATCTCCCCCTGCATGAGAAAAAATCAGCAGGAGAGATGCCCATTCCTTCGTGCCAATGGAGGGCCCTCCCATGCCAGGCACCATTCCCCGAACCATCTCCTACCCTTCCTCTCCCCCCCCCCAAAAAAAAAATATAGATGGTATGCTCATTCCTTCCTGCCCCTGGATGCTCCTCCGAACTGCCCCCAACCGTCCTCTTAGTTGCAACTAATATCCTGGTTCTTCACTACTCCAATCCTTAATGGATCATTAAGGATTGGAGTGGTGGAGAACCATGACATCAGTTGCTGGCTGCTAAGATCATTGGAAATTTTATCATTGAAGCAACATACAGCATATAATATTGAGACATTAGGGAACTGGTAGTGGTAAAGTGAAACCCGCAGTGGTTGAAAGAACTTAAATCCACTCCGGATTTTCTATCTCATTGGGGATATTTTTTCTTAAATTTCTTCTTTGAGTTTTATAAGGAATATGTGAATTTATTTATGTGCACAGTGCGGTTATATAAATGTATTCATATAGTCAAAATGTTGTGTGATCGTGGCACTGAGGTACCCACCTCTTCAAACCCAACATGCACCCAAAAAGAGGGAGAAAAAGCCAAAGACTAGCAGTATACTAGAACCAAACTGATTGATAATAAATTTATTGTAAACATAAGCAGAAGCCAGCTTAGCACTATTTAGTTGACTAGGAATCATTCCTGAACAGTTAAATATCATGTGGGTAATCCTTAACTAAAACCAATAGCACATGGCTTAGTGCTTTTTCAGTGAGAAATCAAACAGTACAAATGGACAAAAGAATATCAATGTCCACTATAACTGAGTTTGGCATTTAATTTTAAAAATACTCTCATTTTCAATGTACTTTCAAGTCTGTTTCTATGTCCAGCACAGTGGTGTAGTAATGGGGGTGGGGGGCAGTCCATCCCAGGCACCATCTTGGTGGAGGCTCTGAGTGTTGTCTTGGTGGGGGTACCTGTACTCCTCCTGCTCTCTGCTCCTTCCCATTCCGTCCCCCCATTACACATGCACCTTCACTTTCCTCCCACCATACCTCTAGCTCTTCGTCGGCATGAGCAGCATTTCTAACTTGCTGCTTGCGCCAGCTTTGGCTCTTCATCTGACATCACTTCCTGGTTTTGTACCTAGGATATGACATCAGAGGTAGAGCCGGCACAGGCAGCAGGTTTGAGTTGTTGGTCACGCCGGTGAACAGCTATAGGTACATTGGGGGGTGGGGAGTGGAATGGGCATGCACGTGGCATAGGCAAGGAGTGGGGGGCAGGGGAGGAGCGCCACTACCCCAGGCACCTCTCACCATTGCTATGCCACTGTTCCAGCACTCATCATCCCACACAGAGAAAAGATCCTTTCTACATAGGTTTTTGATGCTGGTGCTAACAGAAGATCTAGAGTCATAGGAAGTAACGTGTCATAGACCACACTTCTCTCTTGCAAAAATCGAAAAGCATTCTGTGGTATTATTTGTAGAAGTCTAACTTCTGTAATGTACTTGCTTATTTCACTAGAGGTATTTCATTTGCTTATTTCACTAGATGATTCACTAGATGTAGGTCTTCTCAGACAAATCTGATCAATTTCTTTGACTGGGTGACCAGAAAATTGGATAGAGGATTTGCGCTAGATGTGGCATATTTAGATATTAGTAAAGCCTTTGACAGTGTTCAACACAGACGTCTAATAAATAAACTGAGTGCCCTCAGAATGGGTCCCAAAGTGATGAGCTGGATCAAGAACTGGTTGAGTAGAAGGCGACAGAGGGTAGTGATCAATGGAGATCGCTCTGAGGAAAGGGATGTTACCAGTGGTGTGCTCAAGGTTCTGTTCTTGGGCTTATTATTTTAAACATTTTTTTTCCATGAAAATTTATTGATTTAATAAAAAACCAGCATAAAAGAGGCACAAGGCAGTACAAAAAGAAGCAAAATTATAAAAGAGCACAAATCAGATAGTCGTATATCAGAGGTTTGCAAATAGGTCAGTAGAGGGGACCAACAGGAGTTGGCAGATCAGAGCTGACCCTTACATTCAGAGAATGCTATTTCAAATTTATGATGTTGTAAAACTAAATTCCACCAATGTTGGACATGAAGTAAGTTCGTAGATTTCCAATGAGAGAGAATCAATTTCTGAGCAAGTATGAGTAATATATCAAACAATTTTCTTTGAGAGTCCAATAGTTCAACATGTATGGAATGTGACTTAAACATTACAATAGAGAAAGATGGGGGGTCACGTGATGCAGCCTGTCTAAGCAGATGCGTGGACGGAGAGCTCCTGCCCCACGGACACTTAATCAGCGTTAAAATCGGCTTTTCTGCATCCTTACTGGAGCTGCGAGGTCATTGGACTTGGAATTATTATCCGCTCTCTAGTAATCCTCCAGAGCGTTCACAACGGAGCAGGGTATGCCCGTTAAATCGGCGAAAGGTACCCGGGACAAGCCCTCTCTCACTCCCTCCAAAATGGCAGCGGAGCCGGCCACTTTTACCATACCCGCCGGAGACTGGATTACCAATATCACGCGATCGGTCTCGGCGGTGCTGGCAGACAGACTTAATAAGATCCAGTCGGCTGTGGATGAGATGAATGAGAAGTTTGATTCCCACAGCCGATGCTTGACGGATGTTGAGCAGCGGGTGTCCGATCAGGAGGACACGTGCGCGGGCCTGACTACCCAGGTGGAAGAACTGCAGAAATCGTCCCGGGAGTTACTGGCCGCCCTGGAGGAGCAGGAGAACAGAAGCCGCCAAAACAACCTACGGCTGGTCGGGCTCCCGGAGACGGTAAGCAAGCAGGATCTCTACACTGTCTTTAGCACGTGGCTGCCTGAACAATTGAGCGCCGGCGGCGCTGAGGGCTTTGCCTGTGAACGAGCGCACCGCATCGGAGCCCGGCCTGCGGAGGGGGGGAGAGCGAGGACTGCTATAGCCCGTTACACTAACTGGCGGGAAAAGGAAATGCTTCTTCGGGCCTAACGCAGGGCGGGGGCCCTGGATTATAAAGGCTCACGGGTACTTCTGTTTAATGATTACTCTGTGCGGGTGGCGGCCCAATGCAAGACCATGGCGCCCTCCTGCACGGACCTCCACAACAGAGGAATCAAGTTCGCGCTGGTTTACCCAGCGAAGCTTAGGGTCTGGCATGATGGTAAGACCCTTACTTTCAACACTGGCGATGAAGCTAAGGCGTTCCTGGCAAAACTGCCTGCCTGATGATAACTACCTGCCTGATGTAACTGAACTGAGCTCATTTGTCATCTATTTCTTGCCTTTTACAACGTGTTGAGCTGGGGTCCCTATAAGCTCAGATTGTAGAGCTGACATCTGCCTGACTATTTTAACATGCACCTTGAGGATGCGGGATCCCGGCTACTGTGGAGGGGTCCTTTATTCCAGTTTAGAGCTAGCTTCTGAGCCTGCTTCGGAGGATTTGTTCGGGTGACCTGTGTAGAGCTGAGCGGGGCTTTTGTCCCTAGGCGCTTGCAAGGATCCCTGTCTACTTCCCGGCCACATTCCGTTCTGAGGGACCTTATGGGATCTATTCGGCGATGGTCATCTTGGCCAGCTCAGAACTCCTTTGGGCAGAATGCGGACCCTATGGAGAGTTTGTCCTGGACTTGTTGGAGACATCTTATGACTTATGTATTATGTCTACGTTTCTACTTTATTTCTGGGCTGTGTGGTCTTTTGGAATGCAGAAGGGGAGTTTCCTGTGGGTGGGGGGGAGGTCTCTGGACAGGCTGGGGGGTACATATGGGTATGTATGCTGGCAGGGAGGGCTCAGCATGGGGGGATGGGGAGGGGAGAGGTGTGTTGTTGGGGGGATATGGGGTGGGGTGTGAGTGGGGGGGTGTTTGAGTCGGGGATGTGTGTGAGGGGGGGGGTTGTATGGGGGCATTGTTTGCTGGGATATGGGGCACCTGGATAACGAGGGCGGCGAAGCTTAGCTGGGAGGCTTCGTCTGTGCCTACCTGTTCCTCCTGCACAGGTTCAGTTTATGTCTGGCTGGTGGAGAATGGATGAATCTTTACGTTCTTGGAGGGATGTTTCCCTCTGGGTTTTTGCGCAGTATAATGCTTTCCTCTCTTTGCTATGGCTGATCTAAGGGTTGTTACCTTTAATGTTGATGGCATCAGGTCCCCAGTAAAAAGATCTCGCATACTTACCAGCTTGCGTAATTTGAAAGCGGATGTGGCCTTTCTGCAGGAGACCCACCTAACTCAGATTGAACACTCTAAATTGCGGAGAAATTGGGTCGGGGATGTCTACTCCTCTACCTCCGGGGGCCGACAGCGGGGGGTAGCAATTCTGCTCCATAAGCGGTTGCCCTTTGTCCTGCATAAACAATTGACAGACCGGGAGGGGAGATATGTTATTGTACTGGGGGAGGTTTGGGGTCTAAAGCTGTTGCTCTGTAACTTATATGCCCCAAATTCTTACTGTCATAAATTTTTCTCCACAGTCCTTTCTCTGGTATCGGCTTACCCAGATTACCAGGTGATCCTGGGGGAGATATGAATATCACTGCAGACCCAGGGGTGGATTGCAAACCTCCTAGGGGCAGCTTGAGGGATCATGACAACAAGGGGGTGGGATTCCTGGCACAGCACTTAGGCATGGTGGACGTCTGGCGGGCATTACACCCGTATGATTCGGACTTTACCTTTTACTCTCATGTCCACAAAGTGTACGCCCGACTGGATTACATATTACTTGACCAAAGGCTGTTCTCCAGGGCTACTAGGACGGAAATTGTGAAATCCACGGTTTCGGACCATGCTACCGTGGATCTTACTTTGACTCTTGCAGCTGGCAGCAAGGCTTCTTCTTGGAAAATGGCGTTGTACTTGTACCATGATCAGGAATTTCGGACATACCTACGGGCGCGATGGGTAGACTATCAGGCCACTAACGATACTCCTGAAATAGGACCGGTATCTTTTTGGTACGCCTCCAAGGCAGTCCTGAGGGGGCACGTGATTGCATATACGGCTGCTAAAAGCCGGACTCGGGGAGCAGAGCTTTTATCGCTTACGCGTCAGCTACACCAATTCCGCAGGGCCCCTATCTCCTTTCTGTCAGACTCGACAGGACTATAAGAAAACACGAGAACGTATTGAGACTTTACTTCATCAGCGAGCGGAACAGACACTTGTGTTTCAACGGTATAACATGCATAGGTGGGGGGGCAAGACGGGGAAACTTATGGCAAACCTAGTGCGACCGTATAAAAAACACCAACTCATCACTGCAATCCGCGACGCTAGGGGAACTCGGCATGAGGGGGAGAGCCAAATTGCAGACCAGTTTGTCAGGTACTATGAGACCCTATATGGTAGGTGCCCGTTGGATGAGACTGCCCTCGTGGAATTTTTCCGGGGTCTATCTCCTCCACATCTGGAGGAGGATCAGGCTGCATCACTGAGCCTACCTATAACCGAGGCTGAACTCCATGTCTCCATTCGGTCTCTCAAACTGGCGAAAGCGCCCGGCCCGGATGGGTTCGGACCGGAATATTATCGGATTCTCGAGGACCGGGTGGCGCAGCCCCTGAGTGCAATGTATAACGCGGTGGCGGAGACGGGAGGCTCCTTTCCGGATAATATGGCCCACATAGTTCTGCTCCCTAAGCCGGGTAAGGACCCGGATCTGGTGGGGTCGTTTCGTCCGATTTCCCTTCTAGATCAGGATATTAAATTTCTGGCCGCGACTCTGGCGCGGCGTTTGAATCGTTTTCTCCCTGACCTTATTCACCCAGACCAGGTTGGGTTTGTACCCGGCCGCTACGCCTCTATGAATTTGCTGAAGGTCTTGGGTGCGATTCACGACAGGGTAGGATGAGGTGGCCAAGAGGCGGTGGCAGGACTGGATATGGATATGGAAAAGGCGTTCGACAGCATCTCTTGGGATTACTTTTTTTGGGTCTTGCGTAGGGGTGGTTTTCAGGGTGAGTTTCTGGCCTGGGTGACGGCTTTATATCATAACCCCAGGGCGCGCTTACTGATTAACTGGGGTCTCACTGAAGATTTTGGTCTGCAGAGAGGTACGAGACAGAGCTGCCCTCTTTCCCCACTCCTTTTTCTTTTGGCTATCGAACCCCTCGCAGCTAAAATCTGGCAGGATGAGACTATTCAGGGCATTGTGGTGAGGGGGCAGGAATGTAAAATCAGTTTGTTTGCTGACTCTATATGGATCAGGTTCCCCTGCACCTGCCCAGAGCTTTGGCGGTGATTCGAGCCTTTGGTGCATTGTCTGGTTTACAAGTTAACTGTAGCAAGTCGGAACTCTTATTGCTGTCCGGGGGTCCGGCGGAGCCTTGGCATGCGGTGTTGCCTATTGCACCCACGAACAAACCAATGCGCTATTTGGGAATATACCTCAGCACTGATCTGCCTACACTTTACAATGCCAATATTCGCCGACCACTTGAGGCTATCGGAAAGCTGTGCCAGGCCTGGCAGGAGCTACCGTTGGGAGTCTTGGGACGGGTAGCTTTGGTGAAGATGGTTTTGGTACCGAAACTCTTGTATCCCTTGCAGACTATGCCGCTATGGCTTAGCAGGCGGGACAAACTTGTTTTTAAATCCACTATCTCTCGTTTCATTTGGAGGTCCCGAGCTCCTCGGATAGCGATGTCCAAACTTACATTGGACAAATCTCTGGGGGGACTTAATATCCCGGATATTTCGGCTTTATAACGTAGCGTCTCTCCTTCGCTGGATCCATGAGGGTTACACAGGGTGCTCTCGCTATTCTCCCCGGGGATGGTTAGCGGGCTGGAGTTCCCCTTTTCATTTTATGAATACATTACATCAACAAGACGATCCTGGGAGGCGATATCTAGTTTGTTTTCGTTTTTTACGCCCGTTCACACTGGCATGGCGCTGGTGGCGGCGCAGACAGCAACTGTCAACGGAGGTGTCTCCTTTTGTACGTCTGGAGAGTAATTCCAGGTTTCAGCCGGGCTGGGGTAAATCCGTATTTCAGCAATGGGCAGTTCAGGGCTGTGTGATGATGGAGGACTTACTTGATCTATCCTCCGCCGGATTCCCATCCTTCCAGCAAATACGGACGCGTGGGGCCTTCCCTCTTGTTATCTGTTTTCTTACTTTCAAGTCCACCACTATTGGGATGTTGAACGTAGAGGAGGTGTTGGGGTTTGGGACAAGGGTCCTCTGGATACCCTCTTCTCGGCCACCCCGCCCGTAGCCAACTCCCTTGCGCACTGGTATCGAGTCCTCAAATCGTCTCTCTCTCTATTGGTGCTTACCCCTGTGTGCTCTTCCTGGGCACGGGATTTGGGACAGGATATTTCTGAACCTCAATTTTTGGCCTGTTTTACCACTTTATACTCATACACTAAGTCTGCTGACTTCCAAGAACTCCAGTACAAGATTCTCCACCGTGCCTATTTCACTGCACAGCGGGGGGCGCGCCTGGGACTTTGGGATAGTGATTTCTGTGTTAAATGCAAGAACCGAGTAGGCACGTATCTCCACTCTTTTCTGGAATGCCCCCAACTGAGTATTTGGCAGGAGGCTCTTCCCCTACTGGAACGAGCCGTACAGCGTACTGTTGAATGGGACTATGGGTTTCTTCTTTTGGGTCTGCAGACCTCCCTCCAGGATCAAGGTTTCACCACACCCCAATGTAGATTATTTTATAATGTTATCCTCGTAGTGAAGAAATTGATTTTGACTTATTGGATGTCAGTGGAATCACCTCCGATACCCCACTGGAGGAGTAGACTTCGGGAAGTGGCTCAGTTTGAAATTTGGTCTTATGCTAGATCACCGAGCGTGCTAAAGCAACTTTACGTTGGCCTATGGGAAAGACTGAGGGACTTGGTGCCATCGCAAGAACAGGACGGGGGACTGGCGCCTGCTTAGTTTCTCTTCTATGCTTCTCCGGCTAGGCCCCTGATATGCTCCATAAATTCTTCTCTCTATCATACTCTGGTGCCCTGGGGATGGGGGGGTGGGAGGTGCTTGGGGATATGTGTGTTTGGCTTGAGTGGCGTGGATGGTGTAGTGTGTGAGTGGTGTTGCGAGTCCTGTGTGGTTTTTGCGGGTTATTCGTATAGTACATAAAATGGTGGGAGATCACTGTCCCTGATGGGCGGATTATCTATTTCTGTTGTCCTTCACCGCTTTTGTTTCCGTTACCCTCATTGTCTTCTTTTACTTATTACATATTGTATCTGTGAGGGGGGATACTTTGGGGAGGCTTCACCTCTGCTAATGTATTTAGCTTGTACTGGACAACCTTTGCCTTACTGATGTTTGTTGTTGTGCCCTGTTGGGCGGTGTATTTTTCACTGTTAATAAACATACGTTTAAAAAAAAAAACAATAGAGAAAGATAATTGACAATCTAAATGAAACATTGATTTCATTATAGACCAGACATCTTGTCAGAAGGAAAATACAAACGAACATTCAAAAATCATATGAATCAATGAACCTTGACCAGACTTGCAATTCCAACAAACATTAGAGGATAGGAGACCTGCAATACATAATTTATGGGGGGTCCATAGCGCCTTATGATATAGAAAGTACATAGACTGCAAAGTACTAGCTGATGAAAGGGACCTCAGAGATTTAGACCATAAAAGTGCCCATGCTTTATTTCCTAATTGATGTTCACAATCTTTCTCCCAGATACTCTTAAGTGTGTTATTAGATGGAGTATCCCGGACAAGAGCAAGCTTATATATTTTAGAAGCAGTATGTCCTGTTGTCAATAGAGCTATAGCAAGGTTAGAGATGGTCGGTTGATGAGCAGTAATAGTATGAAGAGAAGAAGTGTTTGAAATACAGTGGTGAAGCTGCACCCATTTAAAGTAAGCTGAGGATGGAAGAGCATATGTGGTTCATAGGGTGTGAAAAGGAAGTAGTTTAATATTAGTATCTACAATATCTTTCAGTAAGAAGATTCCTTTGTCTATCCATTCTTTCCATAAGAAAGGCTTTTTGTCAATGAGAATATTCGGATTGAACCATATAGAAGTATATAAAGAGTTAGTATAAGAAAATTCCAGATGTGAATCAAAGTCTAATAGACATTTAATTGTTGATTGTAATAGGGGAGATATAGATGGGCTACGTGTTGCAGTTAGATAGGCAGAAAGAGGAAGAGGTAGCATCAGTTGTTTTTCAATCTCAAACCAAACTGGTGAGTAAAGTTCTTGAGCGGAAAACCAGTATAAGCCTTGATGAGTAATAAAATTTTTTTGGTAGGTATAAAAATTGGGGAAAAGAACTCCACCATCTTCCTTTTTTAATTTGAGTTTTTTAAGTGCTATTCTGGGCTGTTTATTTTTCCAAAGGAATGAGGACAAGAGGGAATCAATCTTTTTGTAAAAAGCAGAAGGAAAAAGACAAGGGATCATGAGTAAAATATAATTTATTTTGGGCATGAACATCATTTTTATTGTTTCCAGACGTCCCCACCATGAAAGGGATAGAGGATGCCAAGATTGAATTAAGGTTCTTACAAGCTGAAATATTTTCTGTGTGTTAACCTCAATAGTTTCCGAAATGGACTGAGTGAGTTCGATACCTAGATATTTTAATTTGTTTGAGGCCCATATCAAGTTATATAGCATAATGGTTCAAAGGGAGAGATTCCGTTTTATCCTGATTAAGTTTGTATCCTGAGAAAGAGGAGTAATTAGCTATAGTATTGAGAAGTTTTCGAATAGAGGTTTCCGGACTAGATAGATAGAGGAGAACATCATCTGCATAAGCAGAGAGTTTAACTTTAAGACAGTTGCATAATACGCCAGATATATTTGGATTCCGTCTAATTTGGATGAGTAAAGGTTCTAGGGCAAGGTTGAACAAATATGGGGAAAGAGGACAGCCCTGTCTGATTCCTCTGTGAAGCTGAAAAGTGGAGGAGAGAGAATTATTTGCTGTTATACGAGCCAATGGAGAAGTGTAGAGCACTCTAATCATTTGAAGAAAGGGGGATTGAGCTCCAAACCATTCTAAAATATGAAACAAATAATTCAATTCAATTCTATCAAATGCTTCTCGGCATCAAGAGATAAGGCTATAACAGGGTTTGAAAAGTTTCTAGCTACATGTGAGAGATGGAAGAAGAGTCTGGAATTATCTGCAATGAGTCTATTAGGCATGAAACCAATTTGATTAGGATGAATAACTTTATGAATAACCTTTTTAATTCTGTTTGCCAAAATTTTAGCATATATCTTATAATCTACGTTCAGTAACGATATAGGTCTATAATTCTGTACTTTCAAATGATCTTTGTTGGGCTTTGGAATAACAGTAATAATTGCCTCACTAAACCGGCTTCGTTGGACTAGATCTGGGGAGATATACCGAAACATCTCTAAAAGATGATGCAAGAGTTCGTTTTTAAAAATTTTATAGAACTCTACAGGAAGACCATCAGCGCCTGGTGATTTATTTCAATTTAGCTGCTTCAATGCAGTAAGAATTTCCTCTGCAGTAATTGTTTGATTCAAAGCGACATTATCCGAAGCAGACCAAACTGGTCGATCTAAGTTTGATAAAAAGGAATTCAAAGAGGTCAAATCAGATGAAGACTCAGATCGGTATAAGCGCTGATAGTACTCCTGAAAGACCTCCAAAATTCCAGTATATGAAGTGATAGGAATATCATTATTATTATGGATCACAGGGATCTGAATTTTGCTTTGCTTTCTCTTCAAATATGAAGCTAGCATTTTGCCACTTATTTCCTTCCACATAATATTTGGCTTCACTTATAAATATTTGCATCCCCGCTTGTTTAGATATTTAAGTTGACATAAAGTATTATATTGCTGTGGGTCTTTCGTAGTGATATATGTACGTTCCTGATTTAAAATTTGAGTTTTGCTATAGAGGCTTTATCAGCTTTGGATTTATGAGAAGCTATAGAAATGAATTCGCCTCTCAGCGAGGCCTTAAAGGCTTCCCAGGTGTTCAGGGGATCGGTATCAGAGAGATGGCATTAATGACAAAAAAATCTTGAATAAATTTCTTAATACGATCCACAATTGCATCATCCTCAAGGAGGAGGAGTTGCAATCTCCATGAAGGGGACCTAGGGGCCGGAGTTGTAGTCTACAAGAAGGTACTAGACACTAGCGAATGGTCTGAAATTAGAATTGGGGAGATGTAAGTGTTAACGATTGAGTTGAGAAAGGGAGGAGATACAAAAATATAATCTAAATGTGAGAAACTATTGTGTGGAATTGAATGGTATATATATTCTCTATCTGAAGGATGCTGGAGCCTCCATACATCTAATAATTGTAGATGCGTAATGAGAGAATGAAAGGAAACATGAGATTTTTGTGGAGAAAGTTTGGAATTCGATTGTTTGTCTAGATAAAGATCTAGAGGAAGATTGAAATCCCCTGCCATAATAATTGGTAAAGATTCAAACGTTTGGATACTAGTTAATAAATCAAGAAAAAATTCTGGAGAATCACTATTGGGTGCATAAACATTTATCAGAAGAAATGGTACATTGTGAATAGTTATCTGCAATATTATCCATCTACCATTAGTATCGATAGCTTGACTAATGATCCTAGGTTGTGTAGATTTGGAAAATAATATAGAGACCCTTCCTCTTCTACCCAATGAAGGGGAATCAACCCCAGAGGAGATCCAGTTACAGGACTTTATTAGAGAGGAAGTAGAGGAAATATGTGTTTCTTGTAACATTATAATATCAGGTGATTTTTGTTTTAAGTGGATTAGGACCTTTTTCCTTTTTATAGGATTATTGAGCCCATTAACATTCCAAGAGACAACAGTGACAGGTAATTTCTTATCCGAAAGCATGGACGCACATTATAAGTATTAAGACTGAGTTTTGGAATAGAAAACTACAGGTTATGGTCTGAGTAACATATGAGTACTGCCTAGTGCCAAAAAGGAAAGGAACAGAGAAAAACAAGAGCCCAACTGCAAAATGCAATTAAAAAAAGGCATGAAGGACCAAAATGGTCCAGCCAACAGTAAGAAGAAAGAAGATTGGTGCCATTAATCCAGGAGTAACAAGGGTGCACAAATCTCCTCTTTCAATAGAGAAAAACAGTATGGAAAAGGAGCAAGAGAATACAGAATAACACGAAATTGTGCATAATAGTGAACCATAAACATATCAATCAATCATTTATACTAAAAAAAAGAAATAAAGTTCCCTGTGATGAAGTATAGGAAAAGAAATATAACAATGGTAACCAGTATTTAAAATATACCAAATGAATCATCACATGTGAGTAAGCAAGCCATAGGTAAGCTGAGATTACAAAGGTATATAGGCTAAATATCCATGAAAAACTGGTATTATCCAATGCAATCATAAATAAAACATTATGAATTATATGAGAACAAAGTATCAAAACAAATTAGCTATTGTATCTCCATAAAGATCCTAGCATTATTTAGAAGTATATTCATAACTACTCTTACTAGTTCTCTAAGGGGAAGTTGTTTTTAGTTTTCTTATTTTATATTGTTTTATTTTTTTATTTTTTATATTTTTTATATTATTTAATTTGTGTTTTTAGTAATTTCTTAAGTTTGTTTTTTTTTTTATTATTATTAATCTATAAAACCCCTATGGATCATTCCCCTATGTTGTAATCTTATTCTTTTTTTTTTTTGTAATTTTTGTTTATCTTTATAATCTTTTTTTTTTTTTATTATTTTTTGTATTTTATCTGTAGTTATATATATGTGTGTAAACCCCTATATGTAGTCCCTTATACCCTTATTTCCCACCCCTTACATTCTCCCTTTGTCCCGTACTGAAAACATTGTCCCTAAATCATGGGACAATGTCCCTAAAACAGGGATGTCTAAAATCAAGATGGGGGAAAGAGACAGAATCCACCCATAATATCATCCTAGAGAACAGATAGCTAGAGTTTATTCCCCCTCTTTTTTTTTTTATTTTGTATTATTATTTTTTTTTTATTTTGTTTTTATTTATATTTATAATCAAACTCATATGTGCAAAACCCCTATACTTATTCTCTCATTTCCTCATTTCCCTCCCCTCTTATTCCCTCTTCTTTACATATTGGAAACATAATCCCCATATAATGTGTTCAAAGAGAAGATATAATTAACAATAACAGAAATGTTTAAAGTAAGATGGGGGAGAAGAACATATTTCCTTAATAGTAACATCATCCGAGAGAACATACATCTTGCTATAGACAGTGATATTGAAAATAACGTGGGGAAAGAAAAGAAAAAAACTGTAAATCTGAAGGTAAACAAGGGATATATTAAACCGTAGTCAAACAAATCACAATTGTGGAGATAAAAACAAGAAAAGCAGAGAGTTCAATTAGCAATAATAAGTCAAATGAACCAAATAAATAAGACATCAGAGAATGAGAGGTCAGAACAAGCAGAAAACCTGTTCAAGATCATAAATTGTCATTCACTCTTCAAAAGAAAGAGCAGGCATGTAGCTTGAGGAAAGCTGGAAATCTTCAAGATGAAGACATGCCCTGTGATTGCAGACCATCCAAAAAGGACTGAAGTTGCTCAGGAGATTCAAAATGCTGAGTTGAGTTATTCATTGTCACAATCATCCGGGCAGGGTATTGCAGCCCAGCGATTTGAGCCTTGCTCTCATGTCTAGAAAGGACTTTCTCTTTCGGGCAGTTGTTTTTGCCAAATCCGGTACGATCAGGAACTTCTTATAACATATAGTAACATAGTAGATGACGGCATCTTCAAATTTCAGATCCGATATGGACTTTGCAGCAGTTAAAATTTGTAGAGCCTGAATATAGCGCAATAATTTTGCTACAATGGGCCTCGGTCGTGTAAACCCTTGCTTCAAGGAAGATGGCGTCCTGTGGGCACGCTCGAACTGCAGAGGCAAGTCAGATGTTAAGTGTAGAAGTTTCAGCAATTGGTCTGTGAGAAATTTGATGAGATCAGACCCTTCAGCACATTCTGCTAGGCCAATAATTCTGATGTTATTTCGACGATTGCAGTTACATAGGTCTTCCAACTCCTGATCAAGTTTTTTAAATCGCTGTTGCACCCGCTCTTCAAATTGTGCAGAGGAAAGCGCCACCATGTCTGCTCTGCTTTCCAATGCTTCAACACGCATTTTGCAAGCCGCAAAGGAGACAGAAAGTGAATTAATTTCACCTCTCATTTCACAGGTTATGTCATATTGCTTTGTTATCAGGTCTTTTAGTGCCCGAATCTCGTCCAACACGATATCGGAGGAATCCAGGGGATGTTTACTCACTGACTGCTTCTCCGGAGTTGGGGGATCATGTTTGGATCTTTTTGATCCTGATGGTTGCGCTGATTGCGGATCTGCTTTGGTAGATTTGTTCGCCGACATCTCAGCGTGAGAAAGAGATATTTATAGTCTCAGGCAATGAAGTTTAAAACTTGCTCCGTGTCGATGTTTTAGAAATCAGTGGAGAAGAGATTATGCAGCCACCTTGCTCTCTGGCTCAATAGCACCCCCCTATTTTAAACATTTTTATACATGATATTGCTGCAGGGCTGTCGGGTAAGATTTGCCTCTTTATGAATGATACCAAAATCTGCAATAGAGAAGACACCCAGAATGATGTGAATAACATGAAGAAAAACCTGGTGAAGCAAGAAGAATTTGGCAGCTAAAATATAATGCTAAGAAATGCAAGGTCATGCATTTGGGCTGCAAAACCATCAGGAAATGGTACAGTTTAGGGGGTGAAGAACTTATGTGCATGACTGAAGAGCAGGACTTGGGTGTGATTGTATGTGATGATCTTAAGGTGGCCAAACAGGTTGAAAAGGTGACAGCGAAAGCTAGACGGATGCTAGGTTGCATAGGGAGAGGTATGGCCAGTAGGAAAAAGGAGGTATTGATGCCCCTGTATAAGACTTTGGTGAGACCTCATTTAGAATATTGTGTACCTTCAAAAAGATATAAAAAGGATGGAGTCGGTCCAGAGGAAGGCTACTAAAAAGGTGTGTGATCTTCATCATAAGGTTTATGGGGAAAGACTTACAGATCTGAGGTAAGGCGGGAGAGGGGAGATATGATAGAGATGTTTAAATACCTACGTAATGTAAATGCGCATGAGTCGAGTCTCTTTCATTTGAAAGGAAGCTCTGGAATGAGAGGGCAATAGGCTCCGGAGTAATCTAAAGAAATACTTTTTTACAGAAAGGGTGGTAGATACATGGAACAGTCTCCAGAAGAGGTGGTGAAGACAGAGACTGTGTCTGAATTTAAAAGGGCCTGGGATAGGCACGTGGTATCTCTCGGAGAGAGAAAGAGATAATGATTACTGCAGATGGTCAGACTAGATGGGCCATTTGGCCTTTATCTGCCGTCATGTTTCTATATGAACTGCAACAGAACTTCTTACTTCTGTCACTTTCAGCTTCTCGGTAATAAGTATATTTTTCCAAGCCTAACAGAATGCTGCTGGGGGTTGATATTTGAACTCTGTCCTACAACAGGTGGCTCACTTTCTGTGAAGGCTTTATTGCAGATTTTTTCACGTGCTGCCCAATCAATTATAAATTGTTTGGCAACTGCAAGTAAGGAGTAATTTCTGGAAGTAGCAAAACAGCGACAGCTGAAGGATCAAGAAAGCATGCAGCAACTGGAAGATGATTGAAAGTATTGCTATTGTCAGTGAAGGCACTTCAGGGTGTCAGAATTGAAGATAATTAATTGTTGAATTCTTGTAAAAATTTCTCCTTCATGCTCCAGGCATATATGACACTTCTATGTGATAGTACAAATTGAGTAGAGAAAGAATATTATACAACAGGGAGCATGAATCGCTTTTCAATGTCTGCAGTTTGTTGCAACCATTTGCTGAACAGATAAAGTTTCTCCAGCTTTGTCCATTCAGACTGTAGCATGGAATCAATATTCAATCCAGAAAGAACCTCATTAGTATCTCCTGTCAGTTTAAGATGTCTTGATATGTCATAGGTGCTGTTCTACTGTGTATGACAATCATTTACAATTCCTTTACCACACTTATTATGGAGTCTCACTGTAGCCAAGAACTTTTTCTGAAGTTATTAATGATCTTCTGTGCCTTTATCAAGACAGCATCATAGCTGTTTCAATATGGATTTTAATAGTCAACTGAATCAAATGTGCTATGCAAGGCATCCATTAACACATGTGGAGGGGTATAATAAAAAAATGTCTAAGTCCGTTTTGGGTCCAAGTCACTAGTCACCCAAAGTCCGACATGTCCAAATGTCTTGAAAAATATGTCCCAAATTTTTTTTGAGAACCGTCTACTTGTACGTCCAGCTGTTTGATCGTCCAGACCACTAAGTCATCTATCTTCATACCCCATTCTCGTCCAAAAATTTGACCATGTCAAAAACGCTTAGAACAAGACCTTTTAGACATAAGAGGGGCCAGCAAAGTGATGGACTGTACCCCCAGACATTGCAACAGAGTAGTGGGGCACCTTACAGGGCACTGCTGTGAACTTCACAAAAAGTGTGCCACATAAACATCTTGCCACAATTCCCTTAAAGGTCATAATAAGCCCCCCCAAACCTACTAGACCCACCTGTCTACCACCCCAATAGCCTAGCCCTTATGGCTGCAGGTGTCACCTATATGACAGTACAATAGGGATTTTTTTTTGGGGGGGGGTTGGTAGATGCAAATGTTTCACCATGAATGCAGTGGTTAAAGTGGCTTATGGGCCTGGGTTTTCTTCTCTATGGTTCACTAGCCCAGCCCCTGGACTACATAAGCCACCTCTGTGCAGCTCTACTAGGCTTTCCTATGCTAGGTGCTGATGTTCTGGAGGCAGGAATGTTGTTTTATTCTGATTTTTATGGCAATATGGGGGGAGGGTCAGTGATCACTGGGGGAGTGTGTGGGGGTCTGTACTTTGTGTCTGCAGTGGTTATCTGGTCACTTTAGATACCTTCTGGGCATTTAGACCTAAGTCACTACATATAAGTTCCATCTAGGCAGTCTCATTAAACTATCAGTTATATTTGCAATACGTCCCGCCCAAATCCCGCCCTCATCACTCCTCCTAAAGCACCCCTTTCAGCTCTGGGCATACAGCGGTACTGAGAAGGCCAAAGCTGTTTTTAGATATGTCTAAATCCCGTTTCGATTATCGGCACTTGGATGACCTGTCTTTAAGGTCATCCAAGTGCCGATTTGTGTGGGATTTTAGACGTATTTCTGTTTCAATTATGAGCCCCTTAGGTTAATAATTAAAACAAAGAACTTAGATGTTTTGTGGGATGTTCACCCTTCAAAACATCCAAGAAAGGTGTGTTTTGGGTGGGATATGGACAGGCTGTGGGCCGGGTTAGACTTGGACATTTTGCAGCGATAATCAAACCTTTTGCAGGATGTCCTAGACAGAATTTAGACGTTCCAAGCTGGACCTATTTTAGATGCATCTAAGTGCCAAAAAGGTACCTAAACTGATCAGATGGCTACTGGAGGGATTTAAGTAATGACCCCCTCACACTCTCCCAGTGGTCAATAACCCGTTCCCACCCATAAAAATATGAATAAAACAATACATATCTCTCTGTAGAACAGCAGCATCTGGAATGGGAAAGGTTAGAGCATCACACAGGTGTCTTAAGTAGCCTGATGGATGGGCTAATAATGAGTAATAGAGAGGAGAACCAAGGCCTATAAGACAGAAATATCCAAGTTCAAAATATCCACATCTAGACCATTTGATCGTGGGAGGGGTCAGCATTATAACAGACTGGTCACATAGACATCCCAGTAGAGCAGTGGGGCACCTTAGAGTGTTCTGCTGTGAACATCACATAAACAGTACCAGATATACATCTCACCATAACCCCCTTATAATTTATGGTAATCCCTCCAAAATTCTCCCAAAACCTACTATATCCACTCCAATAACCCTTATGGCTGCAGGTGGCTATTATATGGCAGTACAGTAGGATTTTAGTAGACTCACACTTTCCACCACAAATGTAATGGACAGAGTGTCTTATGAGGGTCTTCCTCTCTATGGCTCATTTGCCCATCCACCAGGCTACTTAAGTCACCTGTGTAAGAAGGGTTTGGACAATTTCCTGGAGGAAAAGTCCATAGTCTGTTATTTTTTTGGGGGGTGAGTCCACAAGAATCCTACTATACTGCCATATAATTGCCACCTGCAGCCATAAGGGTTATTGGGGTGGTAGACAGGTGAGTATAGTAGGTTTGGGGAGAATTTTGGAGGAATCACCAAAAATTGAAAGGAGGTTATGGTGAAATGAATATCTGGTACTTTTTATGTGAAGTTCACAGCAGTGCCCTCTAAGGTGCCCCACTGCTCTATTGAAATGCCTGTGTGGCAGTCCATTAGAAGGTTGGCCCCTCCTATGTCCAAATGCAGACCATTTGGATGTTTCCAATTTAGATTTTTTTTGATCGAAAATCGGGTATAACTTTGGACGTTCTGGCAGTCCAGCGTCCAAGTAGGCAATTTAAAAAATATATATTTTTACATCTAGCACAGTGTATCTCAAATTGTGTGCCGCAGCACTCTAGTGTGCCTCCTGAGATTTCTGGTGTGCCATGCCATATTAGGGAGGGGAGAGGCGCTGGCTGACTGCCTACAGGACATGTCTCTTGCGGCAAGAGGCACGTCCTGTAAGCCAGAGGTTCTCAACATGCGGTTCTAGGGGGTATGCGGTGCCGGCACTGTATGTCTCCCAACTTCCTGCTGCCATTGTGTATCTTCCAGAACTCCTGCCTTCCTCGTGTTCTCTCCCCACCCCTGGACCAGCTGCTGCCTGTGTGCTTTTAACTTCCCCACACAGGAGAGAAAAACAGTCACATAGAAACATGATGGCAGATAAAGGCCAAATGGCCCATCCGCAGTAACCATTATCTCTTTCTCTCTCAGAGATCCCACGTGCCTATCCCAGGCCCTTTTGAATTCAGATACAGTCTCTGTCTCCACCACCTCTTCTGGGAGACTGTTCCATGTATCTACCACCCTTTCTGTAAAAAAGTATTTCCTTAGATTACTCCAGAGCCTATCACCTCTTAACTTCATCCAATGCCCTCTCATTCCAGAGTTTCCTTTTAAATGAAAGACTCGACTCGTGCGCATTTAAACATCTCTATCATATCTCCCCTCTCCTGCCTTACCTCCAAAGTATACAGATTGATATCTTTAAGTCTGTCCCTATAGACCTTATGATGAAGATCACACACCTTTTTAGTAGTCTTCCTCTTGGCCAACTCCATCCTTTTTATATCTTTATGAAGGTGCGGCCTCCAGAATTGTACACAATATTCTAAATGAGGTCTCACCAAAGTCTTTTACCAGGGCATCAATACCTCCTTTTTCCTACTGGCCTTACCTCTCCCTATGCAACCTAGCATCCGTCTAGCTTTCGCTGTCACCTTTTCAATCTGTTTGGCCACCTTAAGATCATCACATACAATCACACCCAAGTCCCGCTCTTCTGTCATACACATAAGTTCTTCACCCCCTAAACTGTACCATTCCCTGGTGGTTTTGCAGCCCAAATGCGTGACCTTGCATTTCTTAGCATTAAATATTAGCTGCCAAATTCTTCAAGCTTCACCAGGTCTTTCTTCATGTTATTCACACCATCCTGGGTGTCTACTCTATTGCAGATTTTGGTATCATTCACAAAGAGGCAAATCTTACCCAACAGCCCTGCAGTAATATCGTTTATAAAAATGTTTAAAATAATAGGCCCAAGAACAGAACCTTGAGGCACATCCCTTTCCTCTGAGCAATCTCCATTGATCACTACCCTCTGTCGCCTTCCACTCAGCCAGTTCTTGACCAAGCCCATCAATTTGGGACCCATCCTGAGGGCACTCAGTTTATTTATTAGATGTCTGTGTGGAACACTGTCAAAGGCTTTGCTAAAATCTAAATACACTACATGTAGCGCTCTCCCTCCAGTGTTCTCCCTAGGGCCTTTTAGCCGGACGGTCCGCCCGGGAAATTTAGATGATCGCCCGGCTAAATTCTGCTGCTGCTGCCGCTGCTCAACATTTAAAAAAAAAACAAACGGCTTGGAGATTTCAGCCTTAGCCCATAGAGAACTTATGTTCCTGATCTTGAACGTGTGCATGCCGGCTTCCCTTCTCTTCCCTCCTAAACCGGAAGTTATGTCCGGAGGGGGGAGGAGGGAAGAGAAGGGAAGCCGGCACGCATATGTTAGAGCCCTGAAGCATGCATTCGCTACGGGCTAAGGCGGGAGACAGGTCAGTGAAACTTACAATTTGCTCTTCTTGCTGCCAGGTCCTGCCTACTTTCTGTTTCCGCGAAGGCAGGACCCGGCAGCATTTCCCCAATAGGTCGATCGCGATCTTGGGCCGATCAGCCTTCCTCTCCCCGATGGCAGAATTGACATCGGGGAGAGGAATGCTGGTCAGCCCAAAGCAGGGAGAGCTTGGGGCGGCGGCGGTGGCTTTGGGGCCTGTTATCCGATGGCGGCGGCTTGGGGGCCTGTTCCCCAATGGCAGCAGCTGTGGCAGTGGCTTGGGGGAGGGCAGGGAGAAAGAAAGAAAGAGGGCAGGCAGGGAGACAAAAGGAAAGAAGAGAAACAGAAAAAAAGAAAGGGGGCATGAAAAGAGAAAGAAAGAAAGGTCATGGATAGAGGAAGAAAAAGTTGGGGGAGGGAATGAGGTCTGGAGGAGTGGATGCATTCAGGCTGAAAGAAGGGAAGAAAGATTGGATGCACAGTCAGAAGAAGAAAGTGCAACCAGAGACTCATGAAATCACCAGACAAGGTAGGAAAAATTATTTTATTTTAAATTTAGTGATCAAAATGTGTCTGAATTTATATCTGCTGTCTATATTTTACACTATGGTCCCCTTTTACTAAATCGCAATAGTGGTTTTTAGCGCAGGGAGCCTATGAGCGTCGAGAGCAGCGCTGGGCATTCAGCGCAGCTCCCTGTGCTAAAAACTGCTATCGTGGTTTAGTAAAAAGGGAGGGGGTATATTTGTCTATTTTTGTATGGTTGTTACTGAGGTGACAGTGCATAGAGTCATCTGCTTTGACCTCTTTGAAAAAAACCCGGAATAGGAATGATAATTAACATTTTCTATGGGTACAGTGTGCTTTGTGTTTTTTAAAAATTTTATTGTTCGTAGATCATTTTGACTTGGTCATTTTAAAAGTAGCTCGCAAGCCCAAAAAGTGTGGGCACCTCTGCTCTAGAACATCGCTCCTTAGTTTTATCAAGTGGTGCAGTGAGGGGCCAGCACTTTACATCTTATCACCTCATTCTTTCTTTTTTCTCCTCATGTACAGCACGGTTCTTTATTCTAAGCAGCTCTGGCACTAACACTACTACGGGTGCCTTATGCTACTTTCACTACCACTTCCAGTCAGGTTCGGCATTTTATCATGGTTTTGGTTTTTTATTTAGTTTTTCACCAGTATTTTCATTTATTTATTAAAGCAGCCTTTTGTAATAGCCCGATGCCCCTCCCCTATCAGTGTGCATCCAATCCACTGTCGACACTTTTTTGGTGCCTCTTTCAATGGATCAAATATCATAGCCCCCCACTGTTGCGTGTTCACATTTATTCTGCGTACGAGTTTTTCTCATCAGTGGCGAGACCTTTTCGGTAAGTCCATTTTACTCTCACTTTTTTACTTTCCCGAGTACTATGGTTTTTTTCTTTCCCAGGTTTCACTTTTCATCTACCCGGTCAGCTTGTCTATGAGCTACTATCGGCTTATGTTTTCAAGATACACTCTGTATTATCAGCTGTTCATTTCCCATACGATTACTTTTGCCCTGTTTAAGTCTATATAGTCCAGGCATACTGTTTGTAACCAGCCATCATTTTAAGTATGTATATGCCCTATTTTAGGGGGAGGGGGTTAAGTTCTTTTAGCATGTTATTTCATTAATTCTGAGTTCGGTGTTACAATATATTGTTCTTGGTTTTTAGTTTACACATTATTTATTCTTTTCTATGACATGTTCGCATCGCAATTTTACTAAAAAGTATAAATAGGTATCCATATTTCCATTCAAGTTTCATCATGGTGCTCTGGTTTTGGCTCCAGTATTTGTCACTGCCGTCCACCAGGTCTAGCTATCTGTTACCGTCTCATATTTTAAAGACTCACTCGTTATAATTAGCGATGATCCACACATCTCTTCATAATGGACATGTTCGATTTTAGCATTTGGATCTTAGTACTATGGTGTGGTCTTTTCTGGTTTCCTTTCTATAGTCTGCTTTTCGTCTGGAGTCTTGAGTTTAGAATTACATTTTATGACATTTTTGTGGTTATAATTGTATGACATGTCTAAATCAGTCAAGTTATCCATTCTTTTTATTATTTTTTGTCCCCTCATACAGTGGCAGACCGCCCCAGGTGCCAGCCCTAGGGGGGTACACAGCCGGCTGGATCCAGAACCTTCTGAGCTGCTCTAAATGGCACCTGCACCTCAGTGCGGCTGCCGTACTTAATCCGAAGCAGAGTCAGCAGCCGCACTGAAGTGCAGGAAGGTCCCGCAATGACTGCATTTGCCGCCTCTGCCTCTGGAAGACGTAAGTGACATCGGAAGGGCTGGACTGGCAGGTGCAGTCATTGCGGAACCTTGCCACAACTCCCTGCATCTGCCGGCCCACCCCCTCCAAGTCACTTACATCTTCCAGAGGCAGAGGCAACAGAAGCAGTCATCATGGGACCTTGCTGGTTTGGAGGGAGAGAGGAGCATAGAAGGGTGGTGGAGGGAGAAAAAGGGGGTCAGGGTGGTATGGAAGGGTGGTGGAGGGAGAGAAAAGGGGCAGATGTTGATGGAATTGGTGTGCAGGGAAAGGAGAGAGAGACATAAGGGGGAAGG
The DNA here is from genome assembly GCF_902459505.1 of Geotrypetes seraphini. NCBI lineage: Eukaryota > Metazoa > Chordata > Amphibia > Gymnophiona > Dermophiidae > Geotrypetes > Geotrypetes seraphini. Next base: position 273,586,144 of record NC_047086.1, read on the forward strand.
ATATTGGATGGAATTGGGTTGGAGGGAAAGAAAGGGGGCAGATGCTGATGGAAGTGGGGGGAAGGGAGAGGAGAGAGTGAAATGCCAGACTATGGGGGTGTAGGAAAGGGAAGGGATGCCAGAATAATAGGGGTGAAGGGAGAGATGGAAGGGGAATACAAGGAGAGAAGATGCCATATAGAAGGGGCAGAAAGAGGGTAGACAGTGGATGAAAGGAAGAGAGTAACAAGACTATGAGGAAAGCAGAAACCAGAGAAGACAATGTAGAAAAAAATTCTATTTATTTTTTTGCTTTAGGGTAGATTCATCGCTGTTTCTGTAGTGTTGCATTGTATGCAGAGTCCAGCTTCTTGGTGGTTCAATTTAACCTTTGTCTATGTTTTTCTATTTTATCCCCCCTTTTACAAAACTGTAGAGTGTTTTTTTAGCACCAGCCATGGTGGTAATTGCTCAGAATTCTATGAGAGTCTGAGCTGTTACCACCATAGCTAAAAACTACATTACAGTTTTGTAAAAGGGAGAGAGGTTAGTTTGTGATTACATATTCCATACTAGGCGAAGGTGGTTTTCTGTGTTCTGTGTGTTCAAAAAGACATGGTTTTCTGTTAGGATTGACTGTGTAGGATTGATCTGTACTAGTCTAGCTTGTTTAGTTTTACAATAGGTGTATTGATGTACTGCTCACTGCAGTATGTAAGATGCTGCCTTTTCCTAGGTACACTCTTGTGTGGTGTGTGGATTGTTACTAAATATCATGTTTTTCATACAGATGGGGGGGTGTCAAAAAATGATCGGCCTTGGGTGTCACATATGCTAGGTACACCACTGCCTTCATAGTGTATATCTAATCCTCAAGCCTGCTTTTAGGACCTTGACCTTGTCCTATGCCTTAAGTAGTCCTGAGGAGGGCCAGCTTGGTTTACCTGGACAGGTACGGGTGAGGTGATAAAAGTAAGCAAACATGAAATAAAAAAAATTCAGCTATTACACTTTCTCACATTGCACCAGGATTTACTAGTTAGAAAAACCTGTAGATAGATAGGGCCTAATCCAAGAGCAGGTGAGAATGTGGATTAGTAGCTATAAATGAATAAATGAAAATTGGATAAGCTGAAATATAATAATCAGAAATACAAAAGTTCAAGATAGAGATTCTAAGTTAACATATTGATTTGATACATGTCTCATGTGCTTGAGGATTCAGAAAGGCAGGCTGAGACATTCTATGATTGATAACTACCATACCAAATTTACCCCAGATGGAAAAGCTTAAGTTTTATAGGACTTCTTTGTTTTGAAGAGTGACCAGCCTGAACTAGGCCAATCCTCAGGGAAATGTAGGCAGACAGGAGTTGGCTTTTGACCTGGTATCCACATACCAGGGGGCCCTAAGTTTGCCATGACTTGAGTTTGCTGTGGGAAAGACAGATCGAAACCATATGTGTATCATGGTATGTATTTATCTAAATTTAAGTGTTAGTAAGTTAGTAAGTCAGTAAAATTACACAATAGAAATTTACTTATGTAGCTATAGGGGTAAGTTAACAAGTATAAGTTAACAAATATAGATTAGGAATATATTTTATTTTGATCTTCATATATCTGAAATCCTGAAGAGATCCTGATAAGGTTACAGCTGGTGTTTGACCTCTGACCTTAAGCAACTTTTTTCTGCTCGTAGAATTGATGGGAGGGGGAGGTAACTGCTCTTTCCATTTTTCTTTGTTCAGTCTTAGTGAGACAGAGATCTCAGTATAGAAAAGACACACTGATTTTTACAGGAAAGGATTTAAAAAAGCTGAATAGTTTTGTGAGTATATTACAATATCTGTCTATGTATTTCTTCTTTTTATAAAATATGTAAGCTCAATGTGAGAATGTAACTTTTTAGATATAAGAATGTAATTTTAGGACACGCCTATATGAAGCTAGCCTTATATGGAAACAAATAATTTGGACCTATTAGATTGCAGTTGGATTGTAACGAAGGAATGTCGTCATTTAGGATATATATGGATGTGTAACTGGTAAAACGTTGGAATTTATTATGAGCAAGGCCAGCTTTTGGCTTCTGTAATAATTCTCATGATGCAAATGATAATCAATTGATAATTAATTGATAATTCTTATGATCTAATATTGATAACCAATAAAAAATAATATTTTGGATTTTATATTTTGCATCATTGTCTATCAGAACTCTCAAGTCCCTTTCCTGGGAGGTCTCTCCAAGTACCGCCCCGGACATTCTGTACTCGTACTTGAGATTTTTGATTTTGACATGCATCACTTTACACTTATCCACATTGAACCTCATCTGCCATATTGATGCCCATTCCTCGAGCCTGATTATGTCACGTTGTAGATCTTCGCAATCCCCCTGCGTCTTCACTATTATGAATAACTTTGTGTCGCCCGCAAATTTAATCACCTCTCTCGTTGTACCTATGTCCAGATCATTTATAAAGATGTTGAAGAATACAGGTCCAAGCACCAAGCCCTGTGGCACCCCACTGGTGATGCTCTTCCAGTCCGAGTATTGCCCATTTACTCTCGTTCTCTGTTTCCTATGCTCCAGCCAGTTATTAATCCATCTGAGAATTTCTCTCTCGATTCCATGGCTCGCAATTTTCTGAAGTAGTCATTCATACAGAATCTTGTCGAATGCCTTCTGAAAGTCCAGATATACAGTGTTGACTGGGTCGCCCTTATCTGCTTGTTTACTCCCTCGAAGAAGTGCAGCAAATTTGTCAAACAAGATCTGCCTTTGCTGAAACCATGCTGGCTGGTCCTCATCAGACAAGATGATCAATGATGCGTTCCTTTATCAGCGCCTCTACCATCTTTCCTGGTACCAAGGTCAGACTCACCGGTCTAAAGTTTCCTGGGTCTTCCCTCGAACCTTTTTTGAAGATCGGTGTAACATTCGCCACCTTCCAGTCCTCTGGAATCTTTCCTGTTTTAATTGACAGATTGGCTATTAGTTGAAGCAGTTCAGCTATGGTCCCTTTCAGTTCCTTGATGGCCTTTAGATGGAACCCGGAGATTTATCACTCTTAAGCCTATCGATCTGCCTGTATACCTCTTCTAGACTGACTGAAGACCCTGTCATTTCTCGTTTTCGTTTCCAGCATATAGCCTGATGGGTTCCGGTATGCTGTGTATATCCTCTTTGGTAAATACAGACTAGCTCCGAGTCCCTTTTATTATGCTTCTATGCACATGACATCATATGTAACTCCCTTGTTTACACATCTAATGATTGGTGGATACAAAGGTACATTTATATTGATGAAAACACAGGTACATGTTTTTACATCGTGATCACCTGCCCTTTGCCCCGTGCTTTACCTCGTGATCACGCTCCAATTCAGCACTTAGGCAAGAGTCTGATTAACACGTGGACAGAACCTGAGTCTGTGCATGTCCTCAATGCCTGTCAGCTGATGTCCTTTCCAAATAAGGACTGCTTGATTAAGATAAGGGTTAATATGTGACAGGAGTCTTGTGACAAAAAGGGAGGGGGAAATGCCTCAGCATTCTGTCACCAGGTGCTAACATTTCCCTTGCTTTAGAATGGCCGGCTATATGGCAAGAGGGGAGAGGGAATGGGAAAGGATTCATACTTCTTTCACAAGGCCTCAGATCCTTACACAGGGCCTTAGATCAGTGTGCTGACCTGGCCTATGTGCTGACCTTGCCCTGATTCAGAACTGCATCCCTTCAAAAAGTCCATAGTCTGTTATTGAGAAAAACATGGGTGAAGCCACTGCTTGCCCTGTAATGGTAACATAGAATATTGCTACTCCTTGGGTTTTGGCCAGGTACTAGTGACCTAGATTGGCCACCGTGAGAATGGGCTACTGTGCTTGATGGACCATTGGTCTGACCCAGTAAGGCTATTTTTATGTTTTTATTGTGGAACCTGTGGTCCCTGTTTCTCAGGTTGCAAAGTTACTTTAACTGGTGTACTAGTAATAATAAGACCATAGAAGTCATCGGGTTTGGCCCAGACAGTATCTGGTAAGGATTGCAATTCTAAAGGTATTCTGAAGAAAAATTAATTCTCAACTCCATTTGGGTCATCAGATCTCTGCCCAAAAGGTTTACTAGACATTGTTGTGCATATAAACATGGCTATGTGACTTGTACACCAAGTAATTGAAAGGTTACAGAGTGAGTCATCTGAGTTTCCCTAGTAGTGCCATCAAACCCAGTAGTGAATGTTACTCCTGGAGGTAATTCACTCCTGCAGGTAATTCTTTTAATACTGTGCATATGCACCTGACATAGGCAATGTCTGTTTTAAAGCATTAAAATATAAAGGCATACCGATGGAGGGGGGGAGGAGAGGTTGGGGGGGTTTGGGAAGGGGGAGGGTTCCTATGATTCTTGCTCTTGTTACAGGTTTTTGTATTGGGGATGAGTGGGAGGAGGGAGGTGGAGTGGCAACTTCAGAGCCCATTAGAGTCCATGGTCCCAGAGGGCCATTCTGCCGACTCTGGCCTCGCTGGCCACGAGCCAATTTGAGGGGGGTTTGTTCCTGTACTTATCTCTAATGTTTCCTTGCATTGTGTTGTATATGATGCATCACTGTTTGTATTCTGAACCTTTTGTGTTCCATTGTTCTGTTTGCACTCTTGATAGCATCAATAAAAATATAAAGGCAACATAGTTGGCTCATCAAACTTCTCGGTCTGCTATTCTTCCTTCTCCTGAAACTTACTGCCTCTTTTACAAAGCTGCACTAGCAGCTGCCGTGCGGCAACAGCCCCGAAGCCCTTTAAATCTCTATGGGCTTCAGGGTCGTTAGCGCAGGGCAGCCGCTAGTGCGGCTTTGTAAAAGAGGCCCTTAGTAAGATAAGCAAAAATGTCTTCACCATCTTTAAATCTGATTGCCATAAGTCCATTCATATCGTTGGGTTGGGTACAGCCCATATGTGGGGTCTGTATCTATTAAAGGACATCCCATCATAATCAGAGGAGGTAGTGATTACCCTACCAATACCTGCATCACTAAATACTTGATTACAAGCCTGCATTCCAATACTTCTAGCCAAAAATGCTTTAATATCACCTAAACAAAGAGCCATTCCTGCTATGATTTTTTCAAGCAAAGTTATCCAACCTCCTGCTCCTCGGGACAGAGATGGTAACTGTCCTAACACTGTATCCATATCCATAAAGCTCCAGGGGACATATTTTGCATTTCTCTTAGTATTATGTATTAATGGAAAAGCTGTTACTATTGGTCTAGAAATATCATGCCCCTCATAGCTCTCCCACAATCCAGACCATTATTCATGTACTAAAAGTTCCATTGTGGATTAGCATATTTCTGCTTTATTAACAATCTGGCAATATTCAAATGTGCTGTATCTAAAGAATCTGTCAGGGGCAATGGATTTACATGGCCTTTAAGTTTGCCACTAAATTCTGCAAACAACCGACTCCATTCCTTTGTATAAATATGAAACCCTTCTTTAGTTGCTACATAATCATTAGCTGTTTTAATCTGACATGCATGACTCGTGAATTAGAAACATTAGATATTGGCCAACTATCCTCAGTTTCAGCATCACTGTTTCTTTCTCTTTATATAGCAGACTCATCTGGTAGAGCAGATGCGTGCTGCCAGTATTTCTCCTTAAAATATGCAACTGGGTCTACTTTTTTAGCTAACAATCAGTATTTTTGGTTGCCCTAACCAATGTCAGCAAAGGCCTATGGGAAATTATATCAATCTGAGATGTGGATAGACCCTAAGGGGTAAATTCTCTATACTACGTCTAAACTTAGGCGTGCTTTAGATGTCTAGCGTAAGTGAATAATTACGGAGTTAAGGGTCTTAATTAGTGTTAATTGAGAGTTAGACGTAGCTAGACGGCAGATAGACGTCCCCTAAAGATAGACGAGGGATAGACGTCTATAGAAAGCATAGTCGCGTCTTTATATGTGGATGTGGGCGTGACATGGGCTTGGCAATGGCAGGCGCTAGTTAGGCACTACTTGAGCAGCAGACTGCGTCTAAATATCGTGTATAATGTAGGCGTAAGAAACCCTGGTCTAACTTGGATTTCAATGCAGTTTCAACTTTCTTAATTGCAGCTCTTTGTTAGACGCGAGGTAGACGTCCGCTGTGTTTTTCCATCAATAATTCCAATAGTGAGTTTGAATAGGTAATTTTCATCTTTCTCTGTCCTAATAAATTTAATGACACCATATCAATAGAACACATTATATTGCATGGATAACAAACTACATTTCTGCCCAAACAATAATTTAATTTACACATGGCTTTCCTGTTTAAAAACAACCCCCTTTTTTTCTCAACAAACAGCACTGCAATCGGCTCTCTTTTGAAAGCAAAGAAAGAACAGCAAACACATATCATTATTGCACACATTACTTCATTTATCAGCACTTAAAAAGAGAATAAACAGATACACACCTTAACATTCAGCTTCCCTCATTGCAAAATGGAGGTCTTCAGCTGCACAAAACTGACCTAATTGTGACCTCATCAATCTGCACCTTCAAAGTAGTATGCCACAATTAAAAGATGTGCTGGGTGTAGAACTCACAACCTCTGGATGACTAGCATAGGCTCCTAACACATAGAGCTACAGCTGTTTCTACTTAGGTTCATCTCACCACCCTTTCATATCATACTTGACTGAGCTACCTATGTATCAGCTCATTAGCTATCATATCACACTCAACTCAAAGAAAGCATTTCTGTCTCAACAGGTTAATGCGCCTTGTCCAACCTCTCAAGGTCACCGGTTCAAATCCCACCATCAGCATACCTCTATATATATATATATATATATATATATATATATATATATATATATATATATATATTCCTTAATACATATTTGATATTTGTTTTCTTCCAGAAAACCTTCCAAATCTTTAGGCATTCCTTTGCTTAAACTTATTTGAGTTGATCCTTAAAATGATCTCCATGAATTCTCAGCAGCCTGTTCTCGGGTGGACTTTGCTGTTTTTCATGGTTAGGATTAGGATATTATGCTGCAGGAGTGTGTGTTGGGATGGGGGAGGGGGGTCTAGGATGACAGAGAACAGGCTGCTGAGAATTCATGGAGATCATTTTAAGGATCAACTCAAAATAAGTTTAAGCAAAGGAATGCCTAAAGATTTGGAAGGTTTTCTGGAAGAAAACAAATATCAAATATGTATTAAGGAATTGCAGCACAAATGACGCCGATCGTTAAGGGCAAAAAACACCACTTTTCTGGGTATGACGCCTAAACGGAACAGATTACTTACAGTCATACATCCATTAGTTCAGTGCTTAGAATGAAGATTAGCGTGTGAGCATGGTCTGGGTTGGACATTAGAAAAATGGAGCTTGCGTTCGATCAAAACAGCACTTTTGGACTTCACCTCACATGTATTCAACCATACTTGGGAATATGGGTTTGGGGCTCAGTGAAAGCAACGCTTTTAACCATTGTCACCTACCGGGGTCTTGGTACGGTTAAGAAGACCCCCGATAGGGGGTAGTACACTCTTGACGCGGCTCCCAAAGGGGGAGCCCTCACTGGTGTCTCACTATCCGGGCTTTGCCCCCAAAATAAAGCACCGTGAGTCAAGTTGAACCAAACATAATGTGTAAAGTTTAATTAGTCACTTAACACACCAACTAGAAATCACATAAGCAGTTATTACAGTTCAAGTTTCCTGGCTTCTCCAAAACGGGGCAAAGAAAGAAAAATAAAAACAAAAATAATTTTGAAATCCTTTTAACTTTCACCCGTCCGGTGAAAGCACAGCAAGCTTTCTGTCAAGTATAATTCCAGTCCAGGTCTTAGTGCTTTCTCTACTTTGCCCCACAGTCTCTTAAAAAAAAAACACAGCACAAGTAGTCTCTCTTAAGAAATTATCAAACCGTGAGCTTGAGTCCTGGGCTTACCCATCAACACAGTCCAGTTTCTTCACCAGGTATTTGCATTTGTGGTTATAAAGTAAACTTTAAGCAGGAACCAAAAACAAAACTCAAGCCTTACTGCAGGCTCCTAAAGTGTCAGCCCTAATTAGCTCACAGTCTTGTAGTTCCCCTTGAGCTTCTGCACAGCTGCAGGGTAGCAAAAAACAATCAAGCTGGTGCAGTACTGTTCTAAGCTTGTTTGTACCTCACAAACAATCAACATTTAGTTCTTCCAAACTCTTCTCCACTATTATTCCTGGGTAGCTTCGTACCTGCAGTGTTTAGCGGCAAATTGTCAAGCCCACATCCATGGCTTCTCCCATAACGGTCTCCGGCATACACCCTTCATCCAGGTCCATGCTTTCGGGGTAATCCAGCTGCTCTGCTGGTTCCAGGGGTATTGAAGCCTCACACTCCATTGGCTCTGGAGTGAGGTCTGGCCTTTTCCTGGCCCGGAGAACTCTCTCTGTCAGACTCTCTTGGGCAGCCTCCTCTAATGCTCTGGAGAGCTGCTTAAAAGGCCTAGGGCCACGCCCTACACTGGGTATCTGTGTGCCTAGCTTGTGTGTTCTTGGGCTCCCCCTCAGGCTACAGGGCAGAATATCACTGGGAGCTTGATTAAACCTCTTAGTATGGCTGGAGGTTTTCCTGGTCCGTGGAGTTATCCTATATTCTGGGCACTGCTCTAGGTTAGAAGGCTCAGGATAGGCAGCTGGGCTTTCAGGGTCTTCTTGCTGATCCTTTTCAGAGAGAGCCTGGTCTCGAGTAAGAGCTTGAGACCGGGGTTTTGCTCTGACATGACCATCTCGGGGAGCGGAAATGTCACACCATTGAGCTACCACTCTTTTGTCTCAACCTACTATGACATTATAGCTAAGCTCCTTTTCCCTTAGCAGTTCAGTAAGGTATGATATGACAAGGGAGCCAGAGACATTGGAGCGAAAGGTGCTGTAGCTCAGTGAGTAAAGGCGCTGTACCGATCTTCCGGGGTTTGAGGGTTCAACTCCCGGCCTGTATTTTATTTGTGGCATATCTACCTTCCAGGTGCACCTTGATGATGCTTTCCACTTCTTATAGGAGTTGATTATAACATTACTGTACAACTTTCTGTGTAGCAGAAAAATAAACTTTTCCCCCTTCCATGCTAAGAATTTTTGTTCAACTCATCTTATATTTCTCCTTTTAAACATGGCATACTTTGTTAGTTTTTATAATGGTAAAGTATACATTTCTGAAATCGTGAAGAAACAATATATACAACAGCAGTGTTTTGTGCTCCTAGCAGAATTAACTGCCTATAAGAAGCGGTATAAGCAAATCAAAACTGCTATTGTACGGTTTGTTATCTAGCACCTTCAAGATATTATGCCACAATTAAAAGATGTGCTGGGTGTAGAACTCACAACCTCTGTACGACTAGCACAGGAGTTTAACCCATACACCTACAGCAACTTCTGCTTAGACGGATCTCACTGCCCTTTCATATCATACGTGACTGTGCTTATTGTGACATGATAGTTAATGAGATACATAGGCAGCTCAAAGAAAGCATTTCTAGCTCAACAGGTTAATGCGCCTGTTCCGACCTCTCAAACTCCCTGGTTCAACTCCCACCTTTGCTCATTTTAATAAGGTCCTAGCAGCTTCCTATTAGCTCTTATAACAGGGTCTACATGGTGGACTTTGCCATTTGTAAGGTGCACATTTCCCTTTCCAGACAAATCTATTTTCAACTTACCATGGCTCAGACATCCTAAGCCACATGTGTCAAACACAAGGCCCGCGGGCCAAATCCGGCCCGCCAGGCCTTGCAATGTGGCCCGCACCGCGCTGTTATCATTGCACGCTGCTGCGTTCCATCACAATGACGCGCGGTGACATAGGAGGCTTGTGATCTCGCCGGCCGTACTTGCTATCTATCTCCCCCCATCGACCGCCCCCCCCAGCTGACCCGCGACCCCCCTGGCCGACCCCCACGACACCCCCACCCCCCTTCCCCGTACCTTTCTGTAGTTGGCCGGACAGACGGGAGCCAAACCCACCTGTCCGGCAGGCAGCCAACGACAGAATGAGGCCGGATTGGCCCATCCGTCTCAAAGCTCCGCCTACTGGTGGGGCCTAAGGCGCCTGGGCCAATCAGAATAGACCCGGGAGCCTTAGGTCCCACCAGTAGGCAGAGCTTTGAGACGGATGGGCCAATCTGGCCTCATTCCGTCGTTGGCTGCCTGCCGGACAGGCGGGTTTGGCTCCGGTCTGTCCGGCCAAGTACAGAAAGGTACGGGGGGTGGGGGTGTCGTGGGGGTCGGAGGTTCTTGGGGGGGGCGGTCGATGGGGGGAGGGGGGTTTGCGTCGAGGGCAGGAGGGCCTGGGATCCCTCCTGCCCGTAATGTAGTGTGGGGTGGGGGTAGGGGGTCGCCGTGGTCAGGAGGGTTTGGGCTCCCTCCTGGCCCGAACAACTAGCGGGGGGGGGGGTCGCCAGGGCCAGGAGGACTTGGGCTCCCTCCTGGCCCGATATTGTCGGTGAGTTGGGGAATCGGCGGGGCAAGAGGGCTTGGGCTCCTTTTTGCCCCGATCGTGTCGGGGAGTCGGGGGGGCAAGAGGGCTTGAGCTCCCTCTTGCCCCGATCGTGTTGGGAGTCGGGGAGTCGGCGGTCCTTCGGGGTGGGGGTGCAGGTGCGTGCGAGCGGTCCTGCTTGGGGTGAATCGGACGTCGGGGGGGGGGGGGGAACTATGTAAAAAAAAATACACAGCAGAAGCTGCCAGTTCCTGGCATAAAGTGTAGGCATAAAAATCGCAACAGAATCTGCTATCTGTACCCAGCCAGGCATTTATTGACTGACTTTTTCATTCTAACGCAGATTTCCAATAAACTACATCTTTTACTGCCAATATTGATCCCAAAATGTCCAGGAAAAGAAAAGTTGACGGTGAAGGCAGACAATTTAATGACAAATAGGAAAATGAATACATGTTTGTGCTTAGTGAGGGCAAACCAGTGTGTATATTGTGTTATGAGACAGTGTCGGTGATGAAAGAGTACAATATACGTCGTCATTTTGACACCAAACATAATGTTAAGTATGGCAAATATACTTTGGAAGAAAAGCATAAAATTGTTAAAGAACTAAAAGGCAAACTACAATCACAGCAGCAAATGTTTACAAAGGCTACAGCGAAAAATGATGCTGCAGTGAAAGCAAGCTTTATAGTGGCTGAAGAAATTGCCCGTACTTCAAGGTGTTTTTCAGAGGGTGCCTTTTTGAAGCAATGCATGCTAAAAGTGTGTGAGAAAGTATGCCCAGACCAGATACAGAGTTTTCAAATTGTCAGTTTGTCAAGAAACACCATTGCAGACAGAGTTCAAGAACTCTCAGGAAATCTATCATCACAGCTGGCCGAACAGGCATGCAGTTATCTCGCTTTTTCACTTGCTATCGATGAAAGCACAGACAACACTGATACAGCGCAGCTGTCCATCTTTATACGTGCTACGAAGACCGACCTCTCTGTCACTGAGGAACTTTTGGATGTAGCTGCCATGCATGGGACGACGACTGGTAGAGATATATTTGAGGCTGTGGAGAAATCTATAAATAATTTTAAATTACCCTGGGAAAAGTTGGTGGGGCTAACTACCGATGGCGCACCTTCAATGGAGAAAAGAAAGGCTTGGTTGGACTAATGAAGGAAAGAATGCAAAAAAGTCACTGCCACACACCCTTGATTACTTATCATTGCATTATCCACCAAGAGGCTATGTGTGGAAAAGTTCTGGACATGAATGACATAATGACCACAGTCATTAAAACTATTAACTTTATAAGGGCACGTGGCCTGAATCATCGCCAGTTCCAGCAGTTTTTACAGGAGGTGGGTGCAGAGCATGGAGACGTGCCATACCACACAGAAGTAAGATGGCTGAGCAAGAGCGCAGTCCTCAAAGATTTTTTGAGCTCAGAGAACAAATTGCTCTTTTCATGGAAAGTAAAGGAAAGCCCTTGCCTGAACTGTCAGATCCCGCCTGGCTATGTGATTTTGCTATGATGTGTGACATATGCGAGCATCTCGCCCAACTGAATCTGAAGCTGCAGAGACGCAAACAAGTCATCACGAAGATGTCTGACATGATCACAGCATTCCAGCGTAAACTTCAACTATGGAAGTCCCAACTGGAACAGGACAATCTTGCCCACTTTCCCGTTTGTTTGAGTATCTCAACCACTATTTTTGGTACTTTTCCTTGCAGTCGGCTGGCTACCAAAGTTAGCCGTTTACTAAGTGAATTTGAGCGGCGCTTCTCTGACTTTAGAACACAGCACTCAGGCTTTGACATCTTTGCCAATCCTTTTACAGTTTATGTCAACAATGTGCCCCATCACCTTCAGATGGAGATAATCGAGCTTCAGTCTGACAGTGGCCTGAAATCAAGGTTTCAGGATGTTGAAATTGAGGACTTCTACCCTCTACTGCCCCCTGACTCAATGCCAGAGCTCCGACTTCATGCTGCCCGTATTCTATCCATGTTCGGAAGCACCTATCTTTGTGAACAGATGTTTTCAATAATGAATCTGAACAAAAACAAGCACAGATCACCCATTACCGATGACAACCTCCATGCTGTTTTGCGGGTTGCTACAGCCCAAGAAATAAAACCGAACATTGACTCATTGATACGGGGAAAACGGTGTCAGACATCTAGCCAGAAAACAAAACAATGAGCATTTTAGGTACATTCCAATATTACTGTTTTGCTTGATACCAATATTACTGTTTTGCTTGATAGCATGTGAGTTGGTTAACAGCACTGTTAAGGAAAAGATTGTTCCACTCATTTTAAATTCACATTTCTGGTTAACATTGTCAGTTTATGACTGTTCAGTAAACCATTCGGCCCGCGATTTAGGCTGGATTTTAGATTTTGGCCCCTTCTCTGATTGAGTTCGACACCCCTGTCCTAAGCAGTGATGAGAGGAAACCTTTCCTCTGACAGCAAGATGACATTTGTGGATTGCCTGGTTAATGTGCTCTATTACGCCTTGTCCATCTTCTCAAGCACCCTGGTTCAAATCCTATCCTCACCTTCACTTTTGTTTCCTTGCATCCTAACAGTTCTCAGAAGTGGTGGAATTTGCTGTTTCTCATCAGCATTCTGCAGCCACAGGTGCATGAGATACTTTAATTTGCTCCCAACTACAAGCCATTCTAGTAGGAATGTGTTTCTTTTCATGCAATATAGGCATTGGCCAACAGCTATGAGTTAAATCAAACTTCAGAGGGCTTGGACAGGTGTTGAAGAATGATCCCTGATGAGCAAAGTTTGTCTTTGGTGGATGTGGTCACCCACCTCCACCAATTGACAGGTGACCTCATCAGTGGGGGCCTCCAGCTCATCACCCTGATGGAAATCCTCCTCCCCCAGGGCTCCGACCTCACCCACCTCTTCTTCCCCCTCCAACTCTTCCCCCTCCTCTACTGCCCTGTTGTCATCGTGGGGATGAAGGGGGGGCACCGGTGCAGGTTGCATATCACTGTTCTGAGGAGGAGGGGTGGTGCACGATGGGCCAGCCACTGCTTCCTCCTCCTCCTCCTTCTCCTCATCCCCTTCATCCCTATCAGCAGCAGAAGGAGAATGGGACGCCTCTGCAAAAAGACAAGAAAATACACATTGGTATTAGTTGAAAGCGGTAACATCTGAGAACATAATTTGAATTGCATCACAGGTCACAATACTGTACATCTGGTCATTTACAAGGTATTATGCAGGCTAACATATGGAACATTATCAACTTATTCCACATGTTAGGCTGCCAAGAGTATCAAAACAGGCAATGGCTTTTATTGTATTACTATGAATTGCATTGGTTGTATAGTACTGTTGTAGTTTAGAAAGATATAAAATATGAATTAAAACACCAACAAGTCAATGGCTTCTATGTAAAGTGATTTTACCTTGGTGCCCCAGGGAAGTATCAATGCCTCCCACAACAGGTGCTATTCCAGGACCCACTATGTCCATCACCTCACTCTCCAGGACAGTCAGTTGGAGATTGCCGCAAGGACCCTGTGCATCGATCTGTTCTTGCTTCCGCCGGACCTCTATCCGCAGGGCACGCCACCGTTTATTCAGAGCCTCTATATCATGGCCCTGATGGTGTACTGAATCTATGTCACTGCAGATTCTTCTCCAGATAGCATGCTGGCCTTCTGTCCCAATCCTATCAGCTTCCCTCCCAAAGAGGGAATCATAGTTGGCCCCGACTTGGGCCACAAGGATCTGCAACTCTCCATGCAAGAAATTCGATTTCCGTTTTGGAGCCATGTTGCAAGGTGCAGCCATCTTTTCAGGCTACTTGTAGAACACGTTCAAACACACCCCCATAGGACACCCAATGAGGTGTGATGGGCGTGGTTAGGAAGCGGGACAAGCAACCGCACCCGAACGGCGCCCAATAGGCATACGGAACGTTTTCCCGCCATACTGACATCAGACGCTACATAGGCGTGCATGGGTATAAGAAGGTCCAGGTGAGCAGTGTTTCCTTTCTATTCTGTCCTATTGCTTATGCAGACATTTGAGACTTTACTCTGTCTTAGTTTTTTACATTTTTTTTCCTATCTCTGCCTCCTATTTCTCTCTATTCCACAGAGCCATTAACAAGCTACATGTCATTCTAATATGTTGTTTTATCTTTTCTAGAAGCAGCTCAGATAGTAAGTCCAGGTGAGAATGATATTTTGTAAGCTACTTAGGTGTCCTTATGATAGAACCAAAGAAACCAACCAGCAAGAACTGACTTCTCTTTATGGGCTTTCATTGTGTGCTATTGTTTATAATAGTTATTTTATTTCTGATATCTCCTACTCTCCATTCCACAGGGCTGACAAAAATGACTGATAAAGACCATGCTGGTAGAAATTTTGCTAGCAGAAAAATGGATATGTAAGTAAAATGGATGTGTTCACACATCTGAGAGGGTTTACTCATAGAGCTAAAGTTAATTCTTTGTAGAATCAAATTACAGGCAAGTTAAAATCAGGTGAGGAATGGTTCTGTGTACTAACTCATTGATAAGAATAGGTCGGGTGTATTGGGGGGGGGGGGGAACACTGCCATTCAGTGGACATCCAATCAGTGTACATGGTTCAGGTGGAAAACTCCTAATGAGTGCCTAATGGGTTAGGCATTATCAAAAGGGGTCAGCTGTAGCTGCCATTTTTAATAAGGAGTCTAAAGGTATGTTAGCACTTCTGTTACTTCTAGGTGTGTGTTCTGCCACAACTTCAGTGTTTAATTTTGGAGACATAGGTCTTTGTTAACAGTTTCTCTCTATTCTTCATTTCAGGTTAACTATGCTCATCACCTCAGTGTGTTTGCCAGTGAGAGACCAGACGAGCAGCTCAGCACACCAGCTTGCACCTGGCCAAACAGTTGTAGGTGAGAATGATATATGGTAACCTTTATTTGCTTACTCTACTATTCTTCACTTGAGTCACTCTTCTGATGAGTGAAATAAATGTTCACAAAGCTAACATGTTTCACACTTCTATTGTTCTCTTCACACAGGTATCCTTGATGACTTTCAGGAACAATAGTAAATTGATAATGTTGGCCTCATAGAACACCATGGCACACATTCCTGCTGTTATATGCACACAAACTTTGTTTTCAGTTAGTCTATTCCCTCACATGAGTTCTAAACAGGTGCTGAAACATTTATCCCAACTTTATGTAATAGACCTGTAGCAGTGGAGGATTACAGGTGATATTAACCCACACATCAGCGAGTTAAGGCTATTGCTTTAACAACTATACCACGGTGACATCTAAGCAGCTCAACATAAATGAGGTTAACACATTGCTTCAGGGAAGGGAGGACAGATATGGACCTTGGGGGTTGAACCCCCTGTTTGTGAACCTTGTGTAAACCAGCTTCTCCTCTTTTCTGTTTTTAGGTGTCCTGGACAGGCAACTGTAGTTCTTCCTGCGGTATTGTCAGATGGAGTTTTGTATTACTGAGAGCAGTGCAGCTGTGAGCATCTTAGTGGTTTCCACATCTGCTTAACCAAAATAGTGCAGCTCAAGAACCAGGAGGATAGATTGAGGTATCTGGCCTTTACTTCCATCACCTTCAGTGAAAGGAAGAAAAACCCACATGTCTCATTTGGATTCTCCTGGTGTGGAGCCAACTCTTACTAGCAGTAACCCTATTCCTCAACAACAAATCTACCACAGTGACTTATATTCTCTTCCTTATGTAGCCATTTACTTTGGAACAGGGACTGGCTTACTTTGCACATCATAGCTGAGACGTCATCATCTACCTACAGTTGCATATACCCTTACACTCACTTGCTTCTTTCCTAGATTCTGCAATGATTTTACATCAGAGTGGCTAGCAGGTAATAGAATGAATGACAGACCTCAATAAAGATTGTCAAACTTTCTATATGTCACCTTGTTGTTATATTGAAAAGGGCCCATTCAGCAGTCCCTCCTGAACCCCTATCTACCTTGGACTCTGTCCACTAAACTGATGATGCTACAAGGCTAAAACCACACAGGAAAGTTTAAAGTAAGTAGAAACCAATTTTTTTATTAAAATATATAAAACTTTTAAAAACTTAAACTTTTGTAAAAATAACTATTTACATATAACACATAATGCAGGGAAAGAGGGTGGGTGCCCCCCAAGAGCAGCTTGAGCTACCTCAGGCGAGGGGGGTGGAAGAGGTGCAGTCATTGAGAGGGTTTATGGCTGCTGGAACCATGCCCTCTTTCGGCTACCAGCCGAAAGAGGGCATGTTCCATCCTCTCCACACACCCTCTCAATAACTGCACCTCCTCCAAGAGGGCAGAGAAGGGCTCCATCTCCCTGACCGCCCCCTCCTGAGGCTGGTCGGGCTGCTGCTGGGTGGGACAGCAAGGAAAGGGGGTGGGATGGGATCAGGAACAGGAAGGGCAGGAGAGTGAGGGGAAGGGCTATGGGTGGGGGAAGGGGAAGGTCCAACAGGGGATGGTGGTGGGGGTCTTGGAGGTAGTGGTGGGGCAGGCGGTAGGGATCCAGGGGGTAGTGGTGGGGCAGGCAGTCCAGGGGGCAATGGTGGGGCAGGCGGTGGAGGTCCAGGGGGCAGTGGTGGGGCAGGCGGTGTGGGTGGCTCAGCGAGCCGCCAAGGAGAATCTTCCTCTTCTTCCCCCTCCTCCTCCTCCTCCACTGATGACCAGGGCGGAGCCCCCTCCCTCACCTCCGGGGCCCAGGGTGGGGTCATTGGTGCCACCTCCTGAGGGGGTGCCTGCGCTGCTGCTTGACAAGAGGGAAACAGTATACAGTCATATGTCCACAACACTGTTGAACATGACATTCTTTACTACTTTATTTTCTTCAAATGCTAATAACAGGATGCAAAGCACCTACTCCACTGTAAACATCAAAATGTAGCGTAAGTAAGTGAGGCAAGTAGAACACCATAAAGCCATTGTGACATGATATCACAATAGCAGCTTTACTGCAGATTTTATGATTAAGAATGGTTTACAGCTACTCAAGCATTTTCATCTATTTATTCTGGTAGGCTGATCACAAAGAAACATTACATTACATTACATTACATTAGTGATTTCTATTCCGCTTGTGCCTTGCGGTTCTAAGCGGATTACAAGTTAGAAGACTGGACATTTCCAGTAGCATTGCAGTACATATAATCAAGAATGCGTTAAGTTACAATTGTTCTGGACTTTTCCAGGATAAATTGGTAGTAGATAGTAGATAGTGATAGGTTGTTTAGACGAATAGAGATAATATTGTCCGGATTCTGTTGTTTAGACGAGTAGAGATAATACTGTCCGGATTCGGGTGTTGCTGGTGGTGGTGTTTGGGTAGTCATGAGAGCATTTTCTAATACTTTTGTGAGGTTATGATGATGGGAAGTGTTTTTTGAAGAGATGAGTTTTGATTTCTTTTCGGAATGCTTTAATGTCTATTGATTTGGTCAGTAGATTGGTGATGGTAGTATCGATCTTTGCTGCCTGTGTCGCTAAAAGGCTGTCATATAGTTTCTTTCGTCGTGTTCCTTTGAGAGGGGGGTGAGTGAATAGGCTCTGGGTTCTCCTTAATCTGTGTGAGAGGTTACGGTGTAGTCTGTTGTTTAGGTAGCTGGGTGCTGTTCCATGTATTACTTTGTATAGTAGACAGTAGAATTTGAACTGGGATCTTGCTTTTATTGGTAGCCAGTGTGAGTCTAAGTATGCTTTGGTGATGTGGTCATATTTGCCTAGTGAGTAGATGATTCTGAGGGCTGTGTTCTGAACTGTCTAATTGTTTTATCATGTAATTTGGGCATGATAGGTATAGGCTGTTACAGTAATCTACAATACTCAGTACTAGGGATTGTACTAATATCTTGTATTGATCTTTGTTGAAGAATTTTCTTATTTTTCTTAGGTTACGTATTGTGAAGAATGCTCTTTGGATGATTTTGTGGATTTGAGACTGCATTGTGCAATTTCTGTCTAGTAGGATTCCCAGGATTTTGAGTGTGCTTTGCATTGGGTACTTGATTGTATTTACTTCTAGTTCTGTGAGAGATGGTTTTTTTTCCCTTTCCAGTAGTAGGAATTTAGTTTTTTCCGAGTTCAGTTTTAGTTTATGACTTGACATCCATTTTTCTACCGTTTCCATTATCATTTTCAGGTGGTTTGTGGATAAGGGGTCTTGAATATTAAAGGGGAGGAGGATAGTTATATCATCTGCGTAGCTGAATGATACTGTGTTTAGGGCGTCTAGGGTTATGCCTAGGGATGCTATGAAGAGGTTAAATAATATGGGTGATAATGGTGATCCTTGTGGTACTCCACATGGGTTTGACCATGGGTCGGATATGTGCTCTTTTGATTTGACTTTGTATGTTCGTGTTTTGAGGAAGCTTTGGAACCATTTGTGAACATTACCTGAGATTCCTATTGCGTCTAATATCTGGAGTAGTGTGTGATGGTCAACTAGGTCGAATGCCGCAGAAAGATCGAGTTGAATGAGAAGCAGCTTGTTTCCTTTGCTGAGGTGTTGTCGGGCAATGTCTAATAGTGATACCAGTAGAGTTTCTGTGCTATGGTTGGATCTGAATCCAGATTGTGATGGATGTAGTATGTGATGGTCTTCAAGGTAGTTGGAGAGGTGTTGTGCGACAAGGCCTTCTGTTATTTTAATGTATAGAGGGATTGAAGCGATTGGTCTATAGTTTGCAGGATTATCTATAGGACCTTTGGGATCTTTTAGGATAGGTGTAATTATGATTTCTCCTAATTCCGGTGGGAAATGACCTTCACTTAGTGTTGTTTGAAGCCATAGTGTGAGGCTAGCTTTAAATTTGGTGGAAGCTGTTGCTAGTAAGTATGAGGGACAGTTGTTCAAGTCACATGAGGATTTGCTGAATTTTTTGTAAAGCCTGTTCAAGTCTGACCATTGTATCTTTGGGAAGTTTGTCCATATCCTGTCTGCTGGGATTGCTTCATCTGTTTTGGGATTGATTCGTATTTCTTCTATGTTGATTCTTGAATTGTTGAATGTGGATCTGGTTGTGATGATTTTGTGTTTGAAGTGATCCGCTAATTGGGTGGCTGTGGGAGTTTGGTTTCCTTGGGTGGCGAGAAATGGTTTGGTATCGGTGAGATTTCTTAAGATGTCAAAAAGTATTCTTGTGTCTGGTTTTTCGGTGCTGATGAGTTTGGAGTAGTAGTTTTTTCGTTTTTCCTTCAGTTTGGTATTGTATTGTTTGATTAGGATTTTCCATTCATCTTTGATGTGGTTGTGTTTTTGTTTTTTCCATGACCTTTCTAATTGTCTGCATTTTCTTTTTAGTTGTAGAAGTTCGTCGTCGAACCATTTATTAGATGGTCTGTCTATTTTGTTTTTGTTTTTTATTGGAGCAAGTTCGTTTAGTGTAGATTCACTGAGGGTCCGCCAGCTGTTTATGAATTCTTTGGGGTTGTTGGGGTCGATTTCGGGGTCGACTGTGTTCCAGAATGTGTGAGGTTCGATTTTCGGTCTGAATTTGATGAGTGTTTTCTTTGGGATGGGTTTGTTGTTATTTTGAGCCCAATTGATGGTGAATGAATATTTGAAATGGTCTGACCATAGAGTAGGGTGCCAGGACCCGTTTGAGATGTAGATGTTTTGTGTGTTTTGATTTGGAGATGAGTAAGCTGCTATATCAAGTTGATGACCTTTTTCGTGTGTGGGTTCTGGGTTGAGAATTTGATAGGATAAAGTGTTGAGGTATGAGAGTATATCTGTTGTTTGTTTGGATGATTGATCTTCTAAGTGGAGATTTAAGTCTCCGAGGATCAAGTTATGTGTGGAGGAGAGTGAGTTCTGGAAGATGAATTCTTCAAGTTCTTGTTTTGAAGTGTTCCATTTACCTGGTGTAATGTAGCAAATAAGACAGTTCAGGTTTCCATTGAGTGATTTGTCAGATATTTGGCAGGCTAGCAGATCAAGATAAGGGGTGGAGTGCTTGGTTAGTACGTCGATGTTGAGATTGTTTTTTGTTATGATTGCTAGACCTCCTCCTCTTCTGTTTTCTCGACATACTACTTCAAGTTTATATCCTTTGGGGCAGAATTCTGTGATGCTTGGATCTGACTCAGAGGTGAGCCATGTTTCGGTTAGGAAGAGACAGCCTAGATTGTCTTTGGTCAGCCAATCTTTGATTAATTCTGCCTTTGGGCTGACGGATCTGATGTTCATATATGCGCAAGCAATTGTAGTGTATTTTGTGGTTGGTGTAGTGGTTGTATTGATGATAGTTCTTGGTGAGGTTTGGTATTTTTGTGTGTTTGAGTTAGGTTTTGGTGGGGGTCTTTTTCCCCAGATGGTGGGGATGCTGGCTTGGCTGGATAGTGGGCATGGAGTTAGTGTTCTAGTGGTATGCAGTTTTCTGGTATGTTGAACAGGTCTGTGTGTTGTTGTTAGGATAGGGATGGTTTGTATTTGGTAGCCTGTGGTTTTCCATTTTGCTATAAATGTGGCAATTAGTATGAGGGCAAGAATGAGGTTGTGTGTACGCAGTGCCATTTTTTTTTGTTTTTTTTTTTTAATTTGTGAAGATTGCGGTTTGGTAGTTATTTGAGTTGGTTGTGAGAGTGGATGTATGGGTTGTGTTCAGAGTTCGCTGGAGAGGTGGTTGGAGAGGCAGGGACTCTAATAGAGAGCAGAGTCCTCCTGCTTGCACGGCGTCGGGCGGAGGAAGGAGGGACAAGATGGCAGAAACTTCCTCCTTCCTCTGCCTAGGAAGTCGCTGGGTGGGGGAGGCTTTCGGTGGCCCTCAAGGGCTGAAGAAAAAGTCCGACTCAGAAGTCGGTCTGCGTTCGGTGATCCGCGGTTGCTGGAGCGGCAGGGGCTCTAAGAGAGAGCAGAGTCCTCCTGCTTGCACGGCGTCGGGCGGAGGAAGGAGGGACAAGATGGCAGAAACTTCCTCCTTCCTCTGCCTAGGAAGTCGCTGGGGGGAGAGGCTTTCGGTGGCCCTCAAGGGCTGAAGAAGAAAAATCCGACTCAAAAGTCGGGCTGCGTCGGCGATCCCCGGTGGCTGGAGAGGCAGGGGCTCTAAGAGAGAGCAGAGTCCTCCTGCTTGCACGGCGTCGGGCGGAGGAAGGAGGGACAAGATGGCAGAAACTTCCTCCTTCCTCTGCCTAGGAAGTCGCTGGGGGGAGAGGCTTTCGGTGGCCCTCAAGGGCTGAAGAAGAAAAATCCGACTCAAAAGTCGGGCTGCGTCGGCGATCCCCGGTGGCTGGAGAGGCAGAAACACACGCTGGACTCATTACTCACCAGCTTCAGCGCGCAATTCCTCTCTCACCCCCTCAAGGAAGGCCCGCTCCTGGCGCATCAGCAGCCAACCCCGTTTCCTGAGATCCTCAACCTGGATAATAGAGAGAGAGAGAGAGAAAGAACGGAGAGGGAGGGATATGATGAGTGCCATCTAGCACTGTGGCATAACATGTTTACTTAAGTATTGACCTCTATAAGCACATAAAAATGGAGTACGCTGCCGTCCAAGAGCCCCTATCCGCTTTGCTGCCTGCCTCCACCCCCAGTTTTACAAGAATGTATTCACGTACTCCAGCATTTTCCCCTTTCTGTGCTGGAGGCATCGCTATCTCTCTACTGTACCTGGGACAATGGGGGGGGGGTTAGGTGACATGGCCAGCATCACAAGGAGGAGTGTGGGATTGAACTCACAACCCCAGGGTGCTGAGGCTGTAGCCTATCAGCACTGCCCCACATTACAGTTTGCATGACTTTATTAATCTAGTCAAGCAATATTTCCTGTCCTGGTGAGCTTACAATTATGCAGCAGGGGCAATAAAATAGTTTGGTCAGAAGGAGCAGCGTGGCTTTAAACCCCTGACGTCAGGGTACTGACGCTGTCACTTTAAACGTCATGCCACTTTCTCCCTAGACCAGCAGATTGATACATACGGGAAAGGAAAGTTGTAGGTACTTGAAATGACATAGCAGCACTTTAATATATTTGTTTTCCTTTGGCAAAGTTGATTTCAAGATGTTTCTATTACAAATGCGATGCTGGTGACCCTAAAATTACTTGTGTGCATGTTGTGAATGGAATAGATGTCTTTTAGGAGCTGAATTTGTCATTTGAAATCCTACTACTGCTCCTTTGGGATATGCTTTAATTTTAGTATTCAATGTAAAAGATTTATTATGCACAATTGTAGTTTTTAAAAGGAATCAAGATTTACCCACAAAAACATGACCAATTTGATTGAGACAGGTTTCCATCATCATTACTTTTTACATGATTATTTGTGAGGGCCTGACTTGGAATACTTACTTCCCTGGGACATGAGGCTCTTCTATTGTACCGCCGGGTCAGGTGGGTCCAGGATTCCCTGAACTGCAGGTATGACCTGCGGTGGCCAGGCACTACAAAGTAGTGAAGCTCGTGTGCCAGGAACAGCCTGGCCAGTAGCCTGGAGTCCTCTGTAGAGAAATTTGGCTGTCTCCTGGCTGCCATTTTAGAAGAAATAACTGCGTATGAAGAACGAGCGATTCTATGACGTCACAATGCAAAAAAACGCGATGACGTTTTCTGTGCCGCTTGGGCGTGCTTGCAGCGTCTGCTCCACGCTACATCAACTCTGTAGATTACACGCTGATATCGCTATTATACAAAAAAGTATAGCAGAACGCTTAGAAGCTTACCATGTAAACCTGATGGGACTTCACCTCCCCCCATGTATTTAGGTTCACACTATCTACATTTGAACAAACACAATGACAAGTTATAAATGAAATAAATGAAGATTGGGAAGTAATATGCATAATCTCAGGAGGTTCACATATTTTAGCTTAGCTATGCATGTTTGGGTGGGTGGAAAAAAAAGAATATTATGTCTTTGGTAACCTTAGTCAGGACTTGAACCCCTGACCTTTGGAAGATACATGCATTGCTTTTAAGCACTGAGCTATGTTGGGAATGGGAGTCTCCAGAAATGGCTTTAGGTACAAGCTTTGACAAGGGGCAATCATTGCAAGTATCTACAGGTGTATTTGATCTGAGAACACCCAATGAACGTCCAAACAGATTTCAAAATTCTAACGGCTTCTATGACGTCAGACGCTACTTCGGCGTCGATGGTATATAAGGAGCTCTAAAAAACCATTATTTTGTCTCCGTTAGACTCCCGTGCGTTCGTGCTTCTGGTGCTTGATTTGTGATATTGTGACTTTGTACTGTGATCTTATTGTTTCTCCTTTCCCCCATCTTCTCCCTTTTGTTGTGTACTTGTCAGTTGGTGTCTTTGGTCTGGTGTTGATTTGAGAGATGGCTGATGACTTTGAGGGTTTCGTACGTGTGGTTGCCCGCAATAGATTGCTGCGCAGAGGAAGGGGTCCGGCCCTGGCCCCGGGGCGTGGGCAGCTTAGAGGCAGAGGAAGGGGTCCGGCCCTGGTGGCCAGGTTAGAGGCAGAGGCCCAGGCCGACGCCAACGCCAGGCCCCCAGGGTATATAGGCCCAGGGCGAACTTCCTTGATATGACAGATGAGAGGTGCATTGGTCTCTTTAGATTTAATCGGGAGACCATAGTTCATCTCTATGAGCAACTGCAGGTGGATTTGGAGCGCACCACTCTTAGGGGACATTCCCTTCCAGTTTATGTACAAGTAACTACAGCCCTGGGGTTTTTGACTACAGGAACCTTCCAAAGGTCCCTGGGAGCTGGGGCTGGCATCAGTCAATCGTCTGTATCCAGGATAATCAATACGTTTTTGGAAGTCTTTTTAAGGTGTATTGCTATGTATATCCAGTTTCCGATGAGTGAGGCAGAGCGGCGACGCACAATGAGGAGTTTTGCTCAACTGGCACATTTCCCTTCTGTCCTGGGAGCTATAGACTGCACACACGTAGCACTCAGATCACCTGCTGAAACTGAAAGGCAATTTAGGAACCGGAGGGCATATCATTCCATGAACATGCAGGTGGTCTGTAGTGCTACCATGGAGGTGACTGATGTGTGTGCCAACTTCCCAGGGTCCTGCCACGACGCTTATATCCTGGCCCACTCCGGCCTAGATGGCAGGTTCCAGAGGGGTGAAATCCACGGTGGATGGCTGGTTGGTGAGTTAACTTACTACTGCAGATAAAGCTTTGCTACATTAACTGCCTTTCTCTCATTTTACCACAGGGTCATGGCTAACTTTGGAGGATGATGCAGAACAATGGACAACAGATATGTGCCCCTTTTCTAATATTGTTTCTCCTTGCAGGTGATTGTGCCTATCCCCTGAGGATGTGGTTGATGACCCCAATTGTGCGTCCCCAACAGCCAGAGGAGGAGCGATATAACCGGGCCCTGAACACCACAAGGACCATCGTGGAACGTGCGTTTGGGTTGCTCAAGTCCCGCTTTAGATGTCTACACCGCTCAGGAGGGCAACTGCTGTACAGGCCCGACAAGGTGTCCAAGATGTTTGTTGCCTGCTGCATGCTACATAACCTAGCGCTGAGAAGACGGATGCCAGACCCTCCTGAGCCGGTCCAAGACAGTGACGATGACGAGGACATCCAACCTAGACGCAGGCCTCTACCTGAGCAAGAGGAGCGTAGGATAGGGCAGGTGGTCAGGGACAACCTAATAAGAGCCCATTTCTTGGGATAATGGTGAGTATATTTATGTGAACCCCAAACAGCTTCTCTCTCTGTCTGTCTCTGTTTCTGTCTCATGTGAGTGAATGTGATGATGCCTCTTTCTCTAGGCAGCAGTTAAAGCTCAGATGTCCCTGACCACCAAAGCAAGAAGTTATTGGTAGCAGCTCAAGTATTAAAGGTAGAATAATAGGTAAGAATCGAATATAGCTATCTTTGTTTTTGGCCTCATTCACTATGTTGCTCCTGTATATCATTCCATTAGCAGGCTTTATGATGAATTACTCACATGTCAAATAGCTAACAGCTTTCATACTCTTGTTGCAGGTTGGATGTCCAAGACTTTCATCGTCACCATACAAGGGCATCGTAATGTGCTTCTCGATGGCCTGGTAAGAGCTAACAGTTTAGGACCTCTTGGTTATTTGTTGTTTTACCAACAACAAATCGTATATTGACACATGCTGGTGTTAGGTTAGCATGTGTGTTGATTGAACACCCCCTTAGTTTTAGGTATAAATAACATCTATAGTGGAAGCTCAGAGAAAGCCGATTGGATGACCTATACTGCTAAAATGTTAAACTATGGCTATCAGAAGCCTATATGCTGCTCAGCTTTCCACACCTTGTAGGAGTTAATGATGGTATTGGTCTACAAGTTTCTGTGTAGCATAAGACTATAGCACCCCCTCCCTTCTCCATGCTGGTACTTCAAGTTCAACTGAAGCTATAGGGTAACTGTAGGTATTGTGACAGTTTGAGGTAGGGGACTTTTCCAATGTATTAACATGCTTCCCCTCTTTGCAGGTGTTCGGGCCCAGCTGACCTCCTCCTCCTCCTCCTGTGGCTAGCATCTCATCGTGAAGCCGTTCCTGTGATATGGGCGGATCCTGTGACGTATTCCTGATACTTGTGCATAGGTAGGTATGAGACATTTGTGCTCACTTCTACTAACCTTCAACATTCCAAACAGTGTGTGTAGGTTCTTAGCTCACATATGGACTCTGTAACAAGGAGGATGGCTTTTATTTCCCTTGCTTCTATGGCAGAAACCTCTGGCCTTTATTCTCTGACCTCCTTACTTTCCTTTCTTCCAGTGCACCGAAGAACATTCTACATCTCTGAATCTGTCTTCCTTTTCCTACAACCTGCCTTACCCTACCATGAGGAAATCTTAATATTTCACAGGCTCTGACATTGTACCCTTTCCTCCTGTAGGCTGGGAGTTGATTTGGACCTAGGAGTGGCTTACTCTGTATACCGGTGTAGCTGTGATCCATCTCAGCGAACTGCAGTTGCATGATGTTACAATTTCACACCGCTTTTCTGGACTTTTGAGTGTCAGTGAAATGACATGATATTCTACAATAAAAATCTTAAACCATTTAAGGATGTTGTGATTACTTACCAAAGGAATGCCAGGGCCCAGTCTGATACATTGAGTAATGCACAGGCATTATTATTTCCTTAGGTACCGCTGTAAATGGATCACTCTTATCACATTGCTCTTTGTCTGAGGGCCAGGTTGGAAAGGTAAGAAGTGGGGGGGGGGGGGAGGGAACTAGGGGTTGTCATGTTTCCCATTTGCTCACCGGTCCAATGACATGACCTCAGAGCAGGGATCTCAAAGTCCCTCCTTGAGGGCCTCAATCCAGCCGGGTTTTCAGGATTTCCCCAATGAATATGCATTGAAAGCAGTGCATGCACATAGATCTCATGCATATTCATTGGGGAAATCCTAAATACCTGACTGGATTGAGGCCTTCGAGGAGGGACTTTGAGATCCCTGCCTCAGAGCCTGCAAATAGCATAATTAAGAAGATGGCATTACTAGGGAGGACGGACAAGGTGGTATTGTTCCATCTTGTGGTTTGTAGGGAAATATTTTCCTTCTTACACACCTGGGTTTCACTACTTTTCCGTTCCACACATAGCCTTCTGCTTACACCTCATCTACCTACAGTTGCATAACATTACCCTCATTGTTAGATTATACATCTGAGAAACCCACACAGGAAACATATAAACCAGTATAAACCTATCATGTCACAATCAGTTCAAAGAAAGCATTTCTGGCTCACCAGGTTAATGCGCCTGATCCGACCTCTCAAGATCACCGGTTCAACTCCCACTCCCACTCTCACCATCCCTTTTTTGCACAGCTCCCTATTAGTTATCAAAGGAGTATGTATGTGGATTTTGTTGTTTTTCATCAGCATTGTGCATCAGATACATTCATTTGCTCTCAGCTACAAGCCATTGTAGTAGGAATGGATTTCGTGCTATGCAATATCCGCACAGGGCAACAGATAGAAGAGTTCACTTCAGCTTGGCTGGTTGTGGTGTTATGCTACAGGAGTGTGTGTTGGAGTGGGGGAGGGGGGTTTGAGAAGTGCTGGGTTTTCTGGTAGAAAAATGAATATCAAATATGCGCTAACCACACTCAAGACCTGAACCCCTGACGTACTGAAGACAAATGCAGTGCTTTAAGGCATAGAGCTAGAGAGGGAACTTCATTTAGAAGTTGGTAACGGAGCTTCTACAGATTAAGCAAATGACAACTGGTTTCTAGTAATATCTTTGAGAAGGGAAGGAATTGATTAAAAGTCAGGTGTTTGGCCTATCAGATTTTTATGTTTGTGTAGCTATTTAGGTGTCTTTGTTAGGAGGCAAAACTGATTTCTTCTTTTGGTGATTATCCATTAACTATTTCTCCATTCCCCAGGGTCATTAGCAAGTCTGAATTTTAGCTGAAAAAAACAAACCGTAGGCGTGCTTCTAGATCCGCTGTAACGCCATTATTGCAGCATGTAGGACGCCGAACGTTAAGCGCATACAACGCCTAAACGGAATAGATTCATTCAGTAGCACAATCCGGTTTTAACACCCTCAACTCCTTCAGCTGACACAATACTCATTTGAATAAAATTACAAGATACAGACCAATCACATCTCATTGTCATCTGAAACAGCACATTAGCAATACCAGATACAAAACATTAGAGAAGTTGAACTTGCGTGTGATCAAAACAGCACTTTTGGACTATGTATTCAATCATACTTGAGAATATGGATTTGGGGTCAGTGAAAGCAGTGCTTTAAACCATTGAGCTACCACTCTTTTGTGTCAGCTAATTGTGATATGATAGCTAAGCTGATTATACCTTGGCACATCACTAAGGTATGATATGACAGGGGAGCCAGAGACATTGGAATAAAAGGTGCTATAGCTCGGTGAGTAAAAGCGCTGTATTGATCATCCAGAGGTTGTGAGTTCAACCCCCGGCTTGTCTTTTACCTGTGGCATATCTACCTTCCAGGTGCACCTTGATGATGCTTTCCACGTCTTATAGGAGTTGATTATAACATTACTGTACAACTTTCTGTGTAGCATGAAAACTAAACTTCCATGCTGATAATTTGAGTTCAACTCATCTTATATATCTCCTTTTAAACATAGCATATTTTGTTAGTTTTTATAATGTGAAGGTATACAATTCTGAAATCATGAAGACAATATATATAAAACAGCAGTGTTTTGTCTCCTACCAGACCTCATTGTGAGATCATCAAGCCACACCTTCAAGGTAGTATGCCAAAATTAAAAAGATGTGTTGGGTGTAGAACTCACAACCTCTGTATGACTAGCACAGGCTCCTAACACATAGAGCTACACTAGCTTCTATTGAGATGCATCTCACTGCCCTTTCATATCGTACTTGACTGACCTGCCTATGTATCATCTCATTAGCTATCATGTCACACTCAGCTCACCACGTTAATGTGCCAATCCAACCTCTCAAGGTCACCGGTTCAACTCCCACTCTCACCATCCCTCTTTTGCACTGCTACCTATTAGCTCTCAAAGGAGTATATATATATATGGTGGACTTTGCTGTTTTCAGGGTTAGGGTTAGGGTTAAGTAGCTCAGTAGCTCAGTGAGTAAAAGCGCTGTACCAATCATCCAGAGGTTGTGAGTTCAATTCCCAGCTTGTCTTTTACTTGTGGCATATCTACCTTCCAGAAGCACCTTGATTATAACATGAGGGGTTTATGCTGCAGGAGTGTGTTGTTGGGGTGTTGCAGGGGGTGTCTAGGATGACAGAGAACAGGCTGCTGAGAATTGTTTTACTTTTGCTTCTGTTCATTCTAGTTCTTATTCTCATGGAGCACACCTTACCGCACAGCATGGATGGCGGCAGTGCCAGCAATGCCAGGAGAGGGCCAGGTCCAGGGCGACTTGAGGTGGGTTGAGGCAGCCGGTGTTGGTGCAGACAGCCTCGGAAAGAATCCCTCGAGTTGGATGACGGCTGCTGCAGCTGTGGGTGGCTGCAGACCGTAGTGCCTGCTGGCCGCGGCAAGCCATGGCGCCAGTTGGCTGTGGCCTGGCTGGAGGAGGACGAGGAATAGCTACAAGAGCTACACTGAGGTAGGAGGTGAGGAGAGAGAGACAGATGGGAGGATGAGGGAAATGGGGGTAGGAGAAACACTGCAGCCCTTCTTCCTTTGTTTTATCTCCCCCTTGACAAAAAAGGCCAAAAGAAGAAAGGGTCAAAAATGGAAATCTTAGGTTTAACATTCCTCCACTTTCCTCCCCCACACCCAAAACAGAAGCATCTCCCCAAAGTGTTATGAAGTGGCCAATTATTTTCATCCTGATATGTTAAGGCAGAAATGGGTACGCCTGTCAGCCTTGCATACCTTTCTACACCAAGCAAGTGACGGCTCTTACCCAATGGCAAAAGCAGCAGACGTCTAGGATAAAAGAAGCCCTCGCCGGGTTCTAGAATTATATGGCTGTCTCTCTCCCTGACTGCTAGTCCTTTTGATGTTGGGAAACAGTAGTCAGAGATAAGTGTTCCACTAAATCCACACAATTCTCCACCTGCTCAACTGTCCTGCCAATCACTCAATTCTTGCCAAATCTCTATCACGGCAGCCTCAAATCCATAGGTACCTCTTTCATATCAGAGTTTAGGGCACGGAATCAGAAATTGAAATCCTTTGTAATGACCTCGTCATCACTGAACACGCGGGGCAAATCATTGTCCTCTTCAGAATCGGACTGCCTCGATGTCATTTTGTCAGGCCACTCAATTTCTCTCCCAGCGTCCTCCAGTCACTTGCATTTTCAACAACGCATTTGAATTTCTTAAGACGGAACCTTAGTGAGCCGGGGGAGGAAGGTCACCGCAGGCTCTCGCCTCAGATGAAAATGTTCATTTTTTAGGGACCGTATAAGCTGATCAGGGACAGTCTTCAGCGACTCGGAGCCCTCCTCCCGGCTGGGCAGAAGGAGGAGGCTTTGGCAGTGGTGGTTTTGGTGGTGAGTGAGGGCGGGAGGGGGGAGTCGCCGGCTGTGCTGTGTGTCTGCGAGTTGCCTGGCTGCTGCATCTGCACTCCTGCTGGCCACATACCTACTGATCACAGAGCAGAGATCACAGAAGCACGCAGGTAAATGCGCAAACGCGGCTAGGGTTTTATTATATAGGATATAGACCTATCGCATCTCATTTTCATCACAAACACATTAGCAAGACTATACACAATACATTACAAAGTTGAGCTTGGGTTTGATAAAATAAACAGCATAATTTGACACTGTATTACATTTATTGAACCATACTTAAGAATACGGGTTTTGCATCCGTGACAGCAGTGCTTTACACCATTGAGCTACCAGTTTTTTGCCTCAACTGATTGTGAAATGATAGCTAAGTAGATTATACCTTAGCACATCACTAAGGTATGCTATGACAGGGGAGCCAGAGACGCTGGAGTAAAAGGTGGTGTAGCTCAGTGAGTAAAAGCGCTGTATCAATCATCCGGAGGTTGTGAGTTCAACTCCCAGCTTGTCTTTTACTTGTGGCATATCTACCTTCCAGGTGCACCTTGATGATGTTACAATGAGGTCAGCATTGTGCTGCTGGCTACTTCCTCTTCCTGTGAACTAGAAGCCACATTCAGGTCTGATCTGTGTTTTGATTCTGTTTCTAAGTTGGGCCAGTGTAAGTTATGGGATTTACCTTTGTTCTGAAGAATGAGCTGATTGTAGCAATGTTTTAAGACCAGGAGAGTGTTATTTCGAGCAAGATATCACTTCTAAACTATCCTCTCTGAAATAATGTCTCTGGGAAATCCAGAGAAAGCTTATTGGATGACTTAGGGTGCCTTTCCTGCCAGTCTTTGTGGAACTTAAACGAAGTTTATCAGAAGCCTATATGGTGTTCAACGTCCTATCCTTTCCACTTCTAATAGGAGGTGAGTATGACATTACTGTACGGCTTTCTATGTAGCATACATCTACAGTTTCCCACCTTCCATACTGATAATGTAAGTTCAACACCCACTCGGTACGTTTCATCTTCTAGTTCTCCTTTCAAACATAACATATTTTTTTTTACGTTGTATTAATGGTAAACTCTACAATTCTGATATCATAGAGGAAAAAGAAACAACACAGCAGTGTTCTCTGTCTGCCATTCCCTACCTCACTGATATTCCCAGATCAACTCCCACTAAAACTAATATATTACAGAAAATATATAGTTTACAAAATGGTATACTGTGTTTTGATTATCCTTTTCATCATCCTATACTTTGGATTAATTATGTGAAAGCTTACAATGCTGAATGACTGATAATAAATCAGTAAAGAGTATAAAAAAATCAGTATAATTAAAAAAAAAAACAAAAAACATCGTACAGACGTCTATCTGGCGTCTAAGCATGGCCATTTGGAGATGTCTAGATGACGTTTCAGTAAGCCGCGTCTATCCTCCATTCAGCGTCTGTGCAGACGTCTACCAGACGCCTAAGTTCCGTTTGATTGACACTTGCCTTTTCCGGACGTCTAAAGCACGCCTAAGTTAGACGTAGTATAGAGAATTTACCCCTAAGTGCTCATGCACAGAATTCACATACAGTAAGCATCCAGGCAGACTGTTTCAAACAACCCTAATTCAATCAGTGCTTAGAGGACCTGGCAGTAAAAAGGTGCTCTAAGAAGTGTTAAGAAGACGTGTTAATGTCTGAAGATATACAATGGGTCCAGGTACACAGATAACTAAGATTAATCAGAAACTATTGTCAGAGGCATATAGAAATTACATGTGACTCCAATCTATTTTTCTCCAGTCTAGCACAGTTTACTAAGGATGGGGAAACTGCTTTGCTCTCTCCTTAATTGTAATGCTTATGAATATTGCTTTTCTGTAAGCCTATTTCTATAATATATTCTTTATGCAATCACCTCTGGCTGTGCTTCTCATTTGAGCCTACTTCCTAGTGAATCTTCTGTGAAGATATTGAGCTTGGGACCTGGCGTTTGTAAGGGCGCCTCATATAACCCCTACAACCTTATATTGTGGGGGCGCTACCATCCTTACACAAATGACCTGTGGCTTCAACAATGGAGTCGGTTTCCAAATAAGAACTAGGTTTCCCTGAAGAAAGGTAAGACAGATGACAATCCTGTAAAACTTGTCTAAATCTGTCTGCTATATCAGGATTCTGTGTTGGTGACTGTCTATTACTATCCTCAGGTAGAACTTTATAACGTACAGCCACTATTACAGGCGGTGCAGAAGGTGATTCCTGATCTGTAACTGGTAGTAGGTTTTGTATGTCTTCTCACCAGCCAGGGTCCACACTATCCTTAAAGCGGCCCTCCACCAGGTGGCAATAAAAAGAAACTGGGCACGCTTCTGCAAGAAGGCTGAAGCCCTACAGGGAGTGCTGGTCTGAATCACTGAGCAATCCTCCTTTTAGACAACCCAGACACTCTGAAGGCAGAAGCATAGGTGTCGGAACAGGGGAGGGGCACAAGAGCCATGGCCTCCCCCAAAATTGCCACTTTTAAATTGCCATTTAATCCCTGGTGGTCCAGAGGTGCAGCGGGCAGGAGTGAGCTTTCCGGCTCCTGCTCCGCTGCTCACCTGGTTGATCTTGGCAAATTTCTTCTGCCGCTGAGTGGCAATGAACAGGAGCATGCTTTGGTGTGCCTGCTCGGCGCTCGGTGGCTTCTTGACTGGCTCCTGCAAATTCTGTTGGCTTAAACATCTGTGGTTAGGATTGAAGAGTTTTGCTACTGGGGGCATTATTGCTTGCAGCTGCTCTCTCTCTAAAATAGCCAAACTGGATAGAAGACTCATAGAAAGCTGTGCACAAGTAAGCTAAGTTCTGTAACACCCTTATGAAATTGAGTTTGTTTGGGGGCATTTCTGGGTTTTTTTTGAACCTTGGGACACTTCTTTGGTAGCTGTGCCAGGAGGTACTCTTTTGCCCTGGTGAAGGACTTAGGGCTAGATTCACTAAGCAAACCGATCATGTACCGCTCAGTTTGTGCTCACTTTCCGACTATGGCTCGATTCACTAACCTTCCTCCAGACCCATCCGCACCTGATCCGATCTGCGCATGCAAATGAGTAAAAAGGCATGTAAATTTCTTAAGGCATCAATTCATGAAACCATTTCATCCAAACCGAATGGCCCTTCCGTTCCAAAAAGTTTTGACTGCTGAGCACCAGTCGCTTTACATCCTCACTGACTATTCCTGTCTAGCAACAGCCGCATGCATGTTAAGAACCCCATTAAAATATATATATCTACCCTGCAAAAATTTCAAAATATATCTAAACTTTAAATATATGTAAACTTTCATGTACATAAGCGTTAGCATTTTTTAAATTTTTTTAGAATGCGCAAAGTGAGCGTGGGAGTGAATCTCAGATTTGTAATGCGCATTGTGAGAAAATCGCAGATTAACCCCCGTACTCTCCTTGCACATTGTACATTTCATATATTAATGCCAAATTTTTTAAAAAATTAAAAATAACTTTTAAGGGCCAGCTATCCCTCCCCCCCTTCCTTCCAGCTAGGTTGTCACATGCATCTGACGTCCCGGGATTGCCTTTGGTTGCTTCGTGCTTCACGGCTGAAAGAGCAGCACAGCCTCCTGGGATTCGTAGGCTGTTTATAACAGCGGGTGATCCCAGTGCATTCAACTGCTGTTAACTGTTGTGCCTTCTAACAACTTAACAGTTCTTTTGCTGAGAGAAATGTTAGGCTGTTTGGAAGCGTGCAATAAACGTCGAGATCGATCCTGTAGTGTGGCCGTCCCTTAGGGCATAGCAGGGGCCAGTATACAACCACAATATAGCCCCGGTGTGCTTCCCCAAGAGGGAGGAAGTCTCTGTAGTGGAGAGCTTACCCTGTGGATAATGGTCAGAATGGCACCACACATGTAAGTACCCAAAAGAATGAAATCAAATTTATTTATCATCCAGTCTTGGCACAAAATACAAAGGAAAAAGAGTCCAAAAGTATCAGCAACAATAATTGTAACAAAAGAAATAATGCTGCACTCACCAGTTTGGTCTGGTCAACTCCTGAGTGTTCAGCTTATGTCCCAGGTAAGTCCTACTAAATAGTGGCATCAACAGAACAAAACACAAGTTCAATCTCAAGCAGTCTTTGGGCCAAACACATAAAACTATAACTTTACAATGCTGAAGATCTTCCCTCCTTTCCAGGAATTAAGGAGCAGAAGGATGGTGGATTCACCAAATCAGCCCCTTGTCAAAGCAAAGAGCAAAAATAGACCCTCAAAACCCACCACATAGATGTCAGGCAAATCATGCCCCCAACCTTCAGGGTTTTTACAGCTCCAGGAAGGACATCACTAGCTCTACCTAACTGCAGCCAAGCCTCTGCTTGCTGCGGCAGCCATCTTGGATAAAAAAAAACTTTCAAACAACAAAA
Organism: Geotrypetes seraphini; assembly: GCF_902459505.1. Taxonomy (NCBI): domain Eukaryota; kingdom Metazoa; phylum Chordata; class Amphibia; order Gymnophiona; family Dermophiidae; genus Geotrypetes; species Geotrypetes seraphini. The sequence continues at coordinate 273,621,017 of NC_047086.1, forward strand.
CAATTTGCTAGCAGTTTTCCTTCTCCAGCAAACACAGTCAATTCACCTTTCCCAATAGTGACAATTTCACAAAACATTTCTGGAGGTAATTAATTTTCCCAGTAGTAAGGCAGCAAAACCAAAAATCAGGGAAAAAAAACTTTTCCAAAGCAAGCACACTTCCATTGCCTCTGGAAGAGCAAGTTCTGGCAGAGCATTCCAGTCCATGGCCTCTGGTTCCTGGTTCCTCTGGAATTCCTCTTCTGCCTCTGGGCTTTGCATTTCCATGTCTGCTGGTGCTTGAGATAGTGGAGGCTCCTCCAACAGGGGAGCTTCCTTGGGTTGCCCCTTTCTCTGGGACAACCAGCACTCTAAGTGCTGTAGAGCTATGGTGCCATGCCCAGCCCTGCGTGGGGGAAGGGCTTTCTGCAGCTCAAGCTGCCTTTCAACCTGTTTGGCCAGCAATTTCATCCTGGGAGTTCTTAAAGGGACCAAACCTGTTTTCTCCAGGCTATGCTCAAAGTTCTGTCTGGTCTCAGCCTGAACTTCATAATCATGCTCCTGTACTGCAGGGACATAATGGTCAGCCCTAACCAGCTTCACAGGGCGATTTCTGGGGTTCCTGACTGGCACAAGGCTGGTACCGGAGTCAGGCTTGTGACAATCCGTAAAAAAAGGACAAACTCAAAGAATTCCACAGCTCGCTCACAAACCTCCGATACTATTTCTCCTTAAACCTCTCCAACAAATTTTTCAAAAAGCTACGGTCACAGCTTATACAGCTTGCAATAGCACTTAAGAAAAAAAGAGAGGTTGGTAAAAACTACAGTTCTTATATTGCATTTTTTACAACAACAATGATTTGCAGGAGGCGCATTCGGAGCCCGCCAATGACATCTGCGATTAAACCCCGCCCCATTTCTACACAGTGAAGTCTTAAAGAGCTAGTGCATGTGTTATGTGCTTCAAAACCAACAAGGAGATAGTGTGCAAGCGCGTCGATCGATGTTACAGTGAGATGTGGGGGCGTGTTTACGATTTGATAATTTGCATGGACAAGCTTTACTGAATCGATCAGCCAGAATGACTCGGAAACGGATAGGACACGAATAGGATAGATTTGTGGACTTTAGTGAATCTAGCCTTTAGGAAGCTGGAAGTGGGACAGGGAGACTACAGATGGCCTGGACCTGGGTGTGGGAAGGGACCTGGAACCCTGGGAAATATGAAACCCATAGGTGACACAAGGAAGGCATACTTGAAATCAATGTAAATATGGCCACAGGAAAATTGAAAAGGCAGGCCCACTATCTGAAAGACTCAGATAAATAATAATAATAACAGTTTATATACCGCAATACCGTGAAGTGCTGTGTGGTTTACAAAAGATTAGAGAAGGTACAAAATAATTGAACTTAAGATGTCTACTAACACATAAGAATTGTTCTCAATCTCTATTCTATATCAGGTTACTACCCCAAAGAGCTGACTTGTAAAATTAGGCTAAAGGGTAGTCTGACACAAGTGCTCTCTAAAGCGGCAGACCCTTTACTATCATCTAACAGGCAAAAATATTTACTTCCATACAAAAGCATTCCTAAAAATTACATTCTTATACCTAAAAGTTACATTCTTATACTAAGCTTACATGATTTATAAAAAGAAATACAAAACAAAGATTGGAATATACAGTAAAACTTTGGATTGCAAATAACTTGGTTTGCAAGTGTTCTACAAGACAAGCAAAACATTTGAATAAATTGTAACTTGCTATTCCAGCAATGTCTTGCAATACATGTATACAGTATACAAGCATCACATTATCACAACTGAGCCAATGGTTCCTCTCTATATGACGCTGCAGGAATGCAGTGACTGTTCCAAACGAACAAAGGCTTGCAATACAAGTATGTATATTTTTGTACACGAGTGCCCTGGACTACAAGCATGCTTCTAGAACAAATTATGCTCTAAAACCAAGGTTTTACTGTACTCATAATTTTAAACATTTTTCTTTTTTTTTTTTTTTTTACAATCAACACGGGTTTCAGTAGAGACTTACTCCCCCTCCGTACAAAATTTCACAGAGGAGAGAGAGTTGCTTAAAGATCAAAGCAATCAAATTCTTTTCAGAATTCCTTAGGTTTAAAAATATACATTCACACACGTTGTAACTCAGCACTAACAAAATCGGCAATGTCCCTGTATTGCAATGTACCATGTATTGCAATTTACAGAAAAGATGGGCACTTAACCGCCACCTTTGTTAGGTCAAGTGTAATTAAAAGTTGATTATTCACCTAATCAGACATTCAGGGCATTACACAATTCTAAAAATACTTTATAAAACAAACATGGAGAACAAAAATTCATACTAGACAGACAGAACTCATAAAGAACCCAAAATAGACATACAAAGGATGGGGATTTTGAATGTCATGCACACACAAAAAAAAACACACATACATGCAGATAAACGGTCCGTGCAAAAAACAATCTCTGTACTTTCTCTAAAATACTTTCAACATACACGTATATTCTTGATTCCACTGCCTGTTCTGAGCAGCTAGAAACACATAATAGTCATTAACGAGCCTAGCAGGCAAAAATCCAACAGATATTTATTACCCCTCCTCAATCTTCCTTTATAAATACAGCACAATAGAAATATAGCCAGTTCTAACCAATTCCCTGACTCCTGAAATGTTCAACCTACACCATTTTTTTTGTTTGTTTTGTTTTTTTTCAGGATGCATCGGAAGTACATCTTGACTCAGGGCTCATGCTGAGCCTGTAAATACAAACAGCTTACATCTATTGTCTAACTTCAGATCTACAGATTCAGTTTCGTTTATCAAACAGACAGAGATAGTTCCTAGAATCCCTCCCTGTGGTTTCAATGATGGATCAAGTCATTTACTAAGGCCAGGGAAAAAGAAACATGAGGAATGATCAATTCCTTACCAGTTTGGTGGCCAACCCCAAACAGACACCTGTACGTTAAGCCAGGACTCAATTAATCATTTGAACCGGCCAGAGCCACAAGGTCTACAAACTCCAAGAGGAATTAAGCCGGCTTAGCAGACAGGTCGGTTCTCAGACCAGACACAAGTGACCAATCGAGTAGTCGACGGTCAAAAGACCTTAAAATCCCTGTTCAGAAGCCAAATGAAAGGTCACTTTGGGCAGCCAAAAACCCTAGAGACTTGAAGAAGGCACAGATAGTTTATTAGCATACGTATGCGACTCCTGAGCTCCAAGCTGGCTTTAGAAGTGCCGAAAACAGGACGTTACTTTTCTTAACAATCATTGGTCCTCAGCTCACACTAGCAGGTCACTAGCAAGTCACTTATCTAGGCCCTGCAGTCTTTCTGTTGCAAATCATTTATGCTGAGATAGCCATAAGAATTTAGAATGTCAAAGCTAACACCCAGTACAGGCAGGCTAGAACATGAGATAAGTTAGGTCTGCAGCAAAACATAATTCAGCATTTTATTAAAGAGAAAACTCAGTTCAACACTTGGAAAACCAGTCCCAGACTCCTTCAGTACTTGGAAAACCAGTCCCAGACTCCTTCAGTGGCTTCAGAAGAACTGCCACAAGCAGGATTTTAATATTGTGTTTTGCCTTTTTTTTTCTTGAATGGGTTTTTTTTTTCTGCTTTAAAGAAAAGCTACCAATTAAGACCTTTTTCTCAAACTACAAAGGATATAATACTTATCTGGTTTGATAAGAACATTAACTAAAGTCTTATGCAATAAGTGGAAACAATGCACTGAATTCAGTGTATTTTACAAAAGGTCTGCTCCCCCTGACATCAAAACCTGGCAGGAGAAGGGCAGATGCTAGATTGGGGATGGAGGAGAGGGAGAGAGATACAGGACAAAAGGTGGAGGTTTTTTTTCCCTACCTGTCCTCCTCAACTCTAAATTTTAATTCTCCTTCACTCTCAGTGCCTTAACACTTCCTCAGTTTCCCTCTCTCCCTTACCAAGAATACAATGCATTTTCCCACTGCCTCTTCCTTCCCTAAATGATGTAGTTCCTAATGAAAATTCTAAATTTCTACTCCAAATCAAAGTGATTCACTATTAAAACTGTTCCCATCTCACCCACTAGCTCTTTCACTGCCTTAACTCCTTCACTTATGAACTGGTTATGAGCAGGAGACTGGACACTTAGAAGAGGCAAGTAAATGGGCAGCCTCTTCTAAGCCTGCTCCTATGTTTCACCCATTTGCTATTTCAATTATGTGGTTCAATGAGAGCTAAAATTAGTTTGTGCTGTTTGTAGTGTGTTGTACTTTTGTATCATGACATTGCGATGACATGCAAGCCAGTTGTCCTTCATGGCATTTTAACTGCACAGTACAAAGTAGTTTGTTGAAAGGCAATAGAAACACTTCATACCAGATTTTATCCTAAAACATCTCCAGATGTCTTAGTAGTGAGGAAAAAGGAAGTGCCTCTAACTTTGCTGATATAATTTTCCTAGTGGAAGCCATAATATATGGAAAGATAGGATACATGGTTGAAAAGGTGAAGCTTGAAAGAGGAAAGAGTACTGAGAAGGAAATATAGCAAGAGATGTGATAGAGTAGAGGAGTAGCATAGTGGTTAAAGGCAAAGCACCAGGATGACTACCAGAAAAGTGAGATTCATATCTTGCTGCTGTTCTTTGTGATCTTGGGCTTCAGCTACAAAATTAGATTGTAAGATTTCTGCAAACAGGGAAATATATAGTGTACCTGAATGTTACTCACCCTGAACTACTGCTGAAAAAGGTGTCAGCTACATAAAATTAGTGAGAGAGGAAATATAGTAAATGGTTGGACATTAGTAAAAGAGAGAAGAGTGAAATTGTGCACAGCCATAAAACATTTGTTATGTCAATGGGCCGTTTACTACAGTATCTTATACTCTCAAACTGGCAAAAAGTGCAAAAGGGTCTGGAAAGGAGGTTTTGCAGCAGAGAAAAGGACCCATTTCTTTAAAATAAACTTCAGGGCTGTTTTGAAAATCTATTGTAGCTAGCAAAAGACACAAGTAACCACAAAAGTGAATAGCAGTTTGGGGGGGTGATCAGTGGTGTACCAAGGGGGGAGGCGGGGGGGGGGGGGGGCGGTCCGCCCCGAGTGCAAGCCATGAAGGGATGCTCCCGGCCTTGGAGTCATGGCCCGGGAACTTCCCTTCTCATGGTCCGACCCCAAGGCTTTCGCCTCCCTTTACGCGATTCCTCTACAAAGCAACCTGCAGAAAGGATCGCGGGTACTTCAGCGATCCTTGCAAGTTACCATAGGCTTCCCGAGTTGTCCCTCTGCCACGCCAGAGGGACAACTTGGGACGCCTATAGCAACCTGCAAGGATCGCTGAAGTACCCGCGATCCTTTCTGCAGGTTGCTTTCTGCAGGAATCGCGTAAAGGGAGGCCAGAGGGGAACACACAGGCCTTCCCGGGGGAGGTGTAGGGGGGAGGGGGGACAGTCCTTCAGGGGGAGGGGGGAAGGTACAGGTCTTCAGAGGGGACAGACCTTCGGGGGGGGACAGGCCTTCAGGTGGGGGTGCAGGCCTTCAGAGGTTCAAGGGGGGACAGGCCTTCAGGTGGGGGTGCAGGGATTCAGGGGGAGCAGGCCTTCAGGGGTTCAGGGGTGGACAGGCCTTCAGGGGAGACAGACCTTCAGGGGGGAGGTGCAGTCCTTCGGGAGGGTGCATGCCTTCAGGGGTGGGGTGTAGGCCTTCAGAGTAGGTGCAGGCCTTCAGGGGGGACAGACCTTTGGGGGTGTGGTGCAGTCCTTTGAGGGGGACAGGGCTTCAAGGGGGCGACAGACCTTCAGGGGAGGGGGGTCCTAGTGTAGAAGTACACGGAGGGAGGGAAGGAGGGGGTTCAAAAATACATGCATATGCCGGACTTTGGGGGAAGAAATAATGGGTCTAAAAACAGGAGTGGGAGAAAGATGGTGGATAATGGGATTTAGGGAGGGAAGGAACAGAAAGGGAGAGAAATTGGACATAAGGGATGGTGTGGAGGGGGGATAGAGATACTGGATAGGAGGATAGTTGGGAAGAGAAAGGGAGAGATGGTGGACCCTGGGATGGTGGGGAAGGAGGGAGAGATCATGGATGAAAGGGTAGTTGAGAAAAGGTGAATCTGTGGATGGAGACGAAAAAAAAGGAAAGATGCCAGACCTCCGGGGGAGCAGTGGCGTACCTAGGGTATGTGGCACCCGGGGCCCATCATTTTTTGACACCCCCCATGTAAAAAAATATTTTTTTGTAATGACCATGAAACGGAATAAATGGTCAGAATAGAAACAGGCAGTGAAAATTTTCTTATATTCCAAACATAACATAACATAAATTATGTCTGAATTGTTATGACATCAGAAGTACATATGGAGTAGTTGCAGGTGATGCTTGGGACAGTTCTGATTGTGTTAGTTCGGTTTTATGTGTTTTTTGAATAGAAGGGTTTTTATTTCTTTTTGAAGGTTTTGCAGTAAGTGGTCGATGTCAATTGGTTGTAGAGTTGGGGGTCGAGTGTTGCAGCTCGAATGGCTAGGAGGTTGTCGAACAGTTTTTTTCTTTTGACGTTTTTGGTTGGAGGGTGTGTGAATGGTGCGTGAGTTCTCCTATGTCTGGTTGAGGTGGATTGAATTATTTAGCTGAAGAAATTAGTTACCCCCTCATCTCACACACATTAATTCTCTTCCGTTTTTGTTCCCATTATAAAAAACACTGATAAGTTCCCAGAAAAAAAATACATTAAAATAAGAAGTGAAAACAAAGGCCCCTACAGATGAGAACATAACATAAGAATAGCCTAACTGGGTCAGACCAATGGTCCATCATGCCCAGTAGCCCATTCTCATGGTAGCCAATCCAGGACACTAATACCTGGTCAAAACCCAAAGAGTAGCAACATTCCATACTACCGATCCAGGGCAAGCAGACACTTCCCCCATGTCTTAATAACAGATTATGGACTTTTCCTCCAGGAATTTGTCCAAATCTTTCTTAAAACCAGCTACACTATCTGCTTTTACCATAACTTCTGGCCACTTCATTTTTAAGTTTAGATCTTTCCTTTCAAACAGAGAACTTGCTAGATATCAAATACAGCACAAGGTAACTTCACATGGACTTAGCTGTGCAGGAAATGTGAATCTCCTCATGCACCCACCATATAGTGCAAAAATGTGCAAAGGTCTGTTTTTTTCTTTCGATCACTACATAGCCTAATGCCACACAAGCAGCGCTGTTACAAACATATTCTGTAGGTCAATGCTAAGAATAACAAAGTTTCCTTCCTTGGACCAGAAGGAGATACTGCTAAACTACTGGAAGAGATCCCAAAACAACACCCAAAGACCCACTCAGTGTGTGAACCAGTTGAGTGGAGTGGACTAACTGGGGGTTGGAAATGGGCCCGGAGTTTGCTCAGCAGAATTTCCCAGACCACCTCTTCCTCTCAACACATTGACATGCTGCCACCACCACCACTAGGAACACCTCACTGGGTAGGCCAGCTATGCTATAAACTTTATAAAACACATTATTATATTTTCTTATAAAGCACATATTTTAACTGAACTCTCTGACATCCTCAGCCTTTCCATTCACAAAAATAGAAGGAAGAAAAGTTCCCATTTCCTGCTGTCTCATGTCCCTGGCCTATACAATATTTTTTTTCTGCAGACCCTTCAAAAGTCTGACCAAATCCTCGTTTCACTTGCATTATAAAGTACTGAGGATGCCATCTCTCCCCAATCCCAGGTCCTAAAGTCTAAGACAGTAGTGCAAACTAATGCTGCCAGATTCAGGAAAAAAAATTTTGATTCGATTCAGCCTATTGAATTGGTTTTTCAATTCGATTTTTCTGCCCAGTTGGGTGATTTTTTCCAAAACTCCTGGTGGATTATTCACCCCCCTTGGCTTCTCCTAATCACACTGGCGCTGTGGTGTAAATAAAATAAAGAAACAAAAAGGACTTTTCCTCTCTCTGTTAAATCCTAGCTCACGTTTGCAGTCCAACACCAGCTCTGTCAGGATACACATTTCAAATCTGACATATTATAATCACAAAACAGAAAATAAAATTAATTTTTCTACCTTTTGTTGTCTGGTTATATTTCAAATCTTGTTGGTCCAAGGCTCTGGTTTTCTTCTGATAACTTGGGGTCTCCTTCTTTCTTCTTTCTGCATGCTAACCATCCATCTACCAACTCTGTCCTCCCTTTCCATTTCCCTTCCCTCCCAAGGAAGTCTGGTATCTTTCCTTTTTTTCATCTCCCTCCACAGATCCACCTTTTCTTAACTACCCTTTCATCCGGCATCTCTCCCTCCTTCCCCACCACCCGAGTCCACCATTTCTCCCTTTCTTTTCCCAATTACCCTCCTATCCAGTATCTCTATCCCTCCTCCACACCATCCCTTGTGTCCAATTTCTCTCCCTTTCTGTTCCTTCCCTCCCTAAATCCCATGGTCCATCATCTCTCTCCCTCTCCTCTATTTTCAGACCCATTATTTCTTCCTCCCCCCCCCAAAGTTTGGCATATGCACGTCTCTTTGAACACCCCCTTCTCTCCGTGTACTTCTAAACCAGGGTCCCCCCCCAAAGGCCTGCCCCCCCTTAAAGGTCTGTCTGTCCCCCCTTGAAGGCCTGCACCCCCCTTGAAGGCCTGTCCCCCCCTTGAAGGTCTGCACCCCCCCCCGAAGGCCTGCACCCCCCCCCGAAGGCCTGTCCTCCCCCCCTTGTAGGCCTGTCCCCCCCCTTGTAGGCCTGCCTTCCTGTCCCCCCCCTTGAAGGCCTGTCCATCCCCCCTTGAAGGTCTGCACCCCCCTGAAGGCCTTCACCCCCCTGAAGGCCTGTCCCCCTTTGAAGGCCTGCACCCCCCTGAAGGCCTGCACCCCCCCGAAGGCCTGTCCCACCCCCTTGAAGGCCTGTCCCACCCCCTTGTAGGCCTGTCCCACCCCCTTGTAGATCTGTCCCACCCCTTGTAGGCCTGTCCCACCCCCTTGTAGACCTGTCCCCCCCTTGAAGGCCTGCCTGCCCCCCCTTGAAGGCCTGTCCCCCCCCTTGAAGGCCTGCCTGTCCCCCCCCCCCTTGAAGGCCTTCCTGCCTGTCTGTCACCCCCCTCCTCCTTGAAAGCCTGCCTGCCTGCACGCCCGCCCCACCCCGAAGGACCGCTCGCACCCCTGGCCTCCCCGCACCACTATGAAGCAGCACTACCTATGCTCCCGGCCTTGCCGTTCAGTCCCCCCCCACCACCCCCGAAGGACCGCTCGCCCCACTGACCTTCCTGCACCACCTATGAAGCAGCCGCAGCAGGATCCCGACGTCAGCGATCTCTGCGCTGCTTAGGCGCTGCTTCCTGCGCCGCGTTCCCGCCCCTCCTCTGATGTCAGAGGAGGGGCGGGACCGCGGCGCAGGAAGCAGCGCCCAAGCAGCTCAGGTATCGCTGAAGTCTCGATCCTGCTGCGGGCTGTTTCACAGGTGGTGCAGGAAGGTCAGTGGGGCGAGCGGTCCTTCGGGGGTGGTGGGGGGGGGAATGAACGGCAAGGCTGGGAACACCCCCTCATGGCTGGCACCCGGGGCGGACCGCCCCTCCCGCCCCCCCCTTAGTACGCCACTGCGGGGGAGGGAAGGTAAACGGAAGTGGAGGACAGAGATGGCAGATTGATGGTTAGCATGGAGAAAGAAGAAAGAAGGAGACTATGGCAAGCAAGACAACCAGAACCTGGGACCAACAAGATTTGAATATTGACCAGACAACAAAAGGTAGAAAAAATAATTTTATTTTCTGTTTTGTGATTACAATATGTCAGATTTGAAAAGTGTATCCTGCCAGAGCTGGTGTTAGACCGCAAACGTGAGCTAGGATTTAACAGAGAGAGGAAAAGTCCTTTTTGTTTCTTTATTTTGTTTACACTACTGGTTCCCAACCTTGTCCTGGAGGACCACCAGGCCAATCGGGTTTTCAGGCTAGCCCTAATGAATATGCATGAGAGAGATTTGCATATAATGAAAATGAGAGGCATGCAAATCTGCTCCATGCATATTCATTAGGGCTATCCTGAAAACCTGATTGGCCTGGTGGTCCTCCAGGACAGGGTTGGGAACCACTGGTTTACACCACAGTGCCAGTGTGGTTTGAAGCCAAAGGGAGTGAAAAAGCTATAAAATAAACCCACCAGGATGTTTGAAAAAAACACCCAATTGGGCAGGAAAATCGAATCGAATTGAAAAACCAATTCAATAGGCTGAATTGAATCGAAATTTTTTTTCCTGAATTGGGCAGCACTAGTTTGCGCTACTGTCTTAGACTTTAGGACCTGGGATTGGGGAGAGATGGCATCCTAGTACTTTATAATGCAAGTGAAACGAGGATTTGGTCAGAATTTTGAAGGGTCTGCAGAAGAAAAATATTGTGTAGGCCGGGGGAAATGGGAACTTTTCTTCCTTCTGTTTTTGTGAATGGCAAGGCTGAGAATGTCAGAGAGTTCTGTTAAAATATATGCTTTATAAGAAAATATAATAATGCGTTTTATAAAGTTTATATGCATTGCTGGCCTACCCGATGAGGTGTTCCTAGTGGTGGTGGTGGTGGCAGCGTGTCAATGTGTTGAGAGGAAGAGGTGGTCTGGGAAATTCTGCTGAGCAAACTCCAGGCCCATTTCCACCCCCCAGTTAGTCCTCTCCACTCAACTGGTTCACACACTGAGTGGGTCTTTGGGTGTTGTGCCTGGGTAGTTGTTTTGGGATCTCTTCCAGTGGTTTTTCAGTATCTCCTTGTGGTTGAAGGAAGGAAATTTTGTTAACCTTAGCATTGACCTTCAGAATATGTTTGTAACAGCGCTGCTTGTGTGGCATTAGGCTATGTAGTGATCGAAAGAAAAAACCAGACCTTTGCACATTTTTGCACTATATGGTGGGTGTATGAGGAGATTCACATTTCCTGCACAGCTAAGTCCGTGTGAAGTTACCTTGTGCTGTATTTGACATCTAGCAAGGTCTCTGTTTGGAAGGAAAGATCTCAGCTTAAAAATGAAGTGGCCAGAAGTTATGGTAAAAGCAGATAGCGTAGCTGGTTTTAAGAAAGGTTTGAACAAATTCCTGGAGGAAAAGTCCATAGTCTGTTATTAAGACATGGGGGAAGCATCTGCTTGCCCTGGATCGGTAGCATGGAATGTTGCTACTAGAGAATGACACGGTGGTGGTTTACCCGCAGCCACCGGGTTTAGCTGCGGGTAACCCGCCAAAATGGGGAACGAAAACTAGCAGTCGCTGCGGTGGAGCGGTGAATGGTCTTGTCCCCGCAGTGAGGCATGAAGGATCGCGCGGTCCCCGCAGCCCACACCCGCCTGCCCAATCGATCCTAGTGATTAGCCAGCTCTCTCCCTTCTCCTCACCTTAGTTTGTAGGTTTTCTTTTTCGGCGACTCGCACACTATCAAAGAGCCGCACACCCGCTGCTGCTCAGTTTCAATCTTCTGCTCTGACGCAACCGGAAACAGGAAATTGCAGCAGAGCAGAAGATTGAACACTGAGCAGCCGCGCATGCGCGGCTCTTTGGGAAAGCGTGCAGGTTGCCGAAAAAGAAAGCCTGCAAACTAAGGTGAGGAGAAGGGATAGAGCTGGCTAAACACTAGGATCGATTGGGCAGGTGGGTGGGGGCTGCGAGGACCGTGCGATCGCCCGTGTTCCCGGCTCAAACTGGAAGGAGGGAGTGAAAGGGAAAAGGATTCTGGGCCAAGGGGATGAAGATGGAAAGAAAAACCCACAGCAGGAAAGAAAGGGAAGGACAAGCAGGTGAGCCAGATGCTAGAAGCAGGGAGGGAGGAAGAAAGAGGGAAAAAAGCTAGATGGGGTTGAAAAGAAGAGACACACTGGTATGGAAGAGGAAGATAGGGGAAATCTGGACACAGGAAGGTAACAGAAAGAGGGGAAATTATGTGCATGGGGCATAGGGACAGAGACATAAAGGGGACATGCCATGGGGATGGTATATAGACACAGGGGGGGGGCAATGGTAGATACATAGGGGAGATATTAGAAATGGGGAAAATAGGAGCACAGAAGCGAGATGGTTTGTGGGGATGGGACAGGAACTGAGCTCGCAGGCTCCAGTGGCTTGCACAAATTACATTGTAACGTGCCATGAAAATAAGAGGGAGGAAGGTAGATAGATAGGCCACGCGAGAGGAGCTGAAGGGTGGTAGAAAGGAACAGATGGTAAAGGAGGGAGGGAAGGGTGGTGGTGGAAAGGAATAGGACAGACATTGAAGGAGGGTAGAGAGGAACAGACCCTGAAGGGAAATGTGGAAGACAGAATGGGAAGAAGACAGATGTCAGACTATGGGGGAGCGGAGGGAAGAAGATGGGTGCTAGACCAATTGGGGGGGGGGTGAAGGGAGAGGCACAGTAACAGCAAATGGAAGATGCAGAGAGAAGACACACAGTGGATGGAAGGAATTGAATGAGAAGATGTGGAAAGCAGAAACCAGACAACAAAGGTAGAAAAAAAATTCTATTTATTTATTTTTTGCTTTAGGATAAAGTAGTATATTAGTTGTGTTGATAAAAATTTATAAACAAAGCCCTGCCAGCTGAACATCTTTCTCTAGTTCAGCAGCAGGAACTTTGATTTATAAGAAAGGAATAAGCTAAATATTACATGGATGCTTATATGGATGCAGCGGGGACGGTGACGGGGCGGTGAATGGGATGGCAGTGGCGGTGACGGGGCGGTGAAAGGGGTGACGGTGATGGGGCGGTGAAGGGAACGGCGGTGACGGGGCGGTGCAGAGGATGGTGGGCCGGGGACGGGGCGGTGACGGGGACAGATTTTTCCCCGTTTCATTCTCTAGTTGCTACTCTTTGGGTTTTGACCAGGTACTTGAACTGCAAGGTATAGGTACTTGAACTGCAAGGTATAGGCGGAATAGAAATCCGTAATGTAATGTAATGTACTTGTGACCTGGATTGGCTACCATGAGAATGGGTTACTGGGCATGATGGACCATTGGTCTGACCCAGTTAGGCTATTCTTATGTTATGTTCTCATCTGTAGGGGCCTTTGTTTTCACTTCTTATTTTAATGTATTTTTTTTCTGGGAACTTATCAGTGTTTTTTTATAATGGGAACAAAAATGGAAGAGAATTAATGTGTGTGGAATGGAGGGGGGGGGGGGAATTAATTTCTTCAGCTAAATAATTCAATCCACCTGAACCAGACATAGGAGAACTCACGCACCATTCACACACCCTCCAACCAAAAACATCAAAAGAAAAAAAACAGTTCGACAACCTCCTAGCCATTCGAGCTGCAACACTCGACCCCCAACTCTACAACCTATTGACCTCGACCACAGACTACAAAACCTTCAAAAAAGAAATAAAAATCCTTCTATTAAAAAAACCCACATAAAACCGAACTAACACAATCAGAACTGTCCCAAGCATCACCTGCAACTACTCCATATGTATTTCTGATGTCATGACAATTCAGACATAATTTATGTTATGTTATGGTATGTTTGGAATAATGGTTTCATATATGAGGATCAATAAAAGAAAATTTTCACTGCCTGTTTCTATTATGACCATTTATTCTGTTTCATGGTTATTACAAAAAATATTTTTTTACATGGGAGGGTGTCAAAAAATAATGGGCCCCGGGTGCCACAGTCCCCCTCCCTTTAACCACCCTCCACCAACTACCTTTAAACATCTGCTTCTCCTCAGAGATTTCAGAGAAGGGAGCTGCAGGAGTTGAGAGGGATGCCTGGGGGGAGGGAGGGAAGGAAGAGAAAACGAAAGGTTTATTATTTATTTATTATTTAAACAATTTATATCCTGTTTATCCTAAATTCTAGACAGATAACAAAAAACATACTATATTCTCTAAACATACAACATCATAAAACTTACAGTAAAAAAAACACCTAAAACGTAGCACAGCCCTGCAAATGCACATTAATTAAAATGCTTAAAAACAAATAATCACAGTAAAGCAAACCTGAAAAGTAAATTAGGAACAAAATATTAATTCAAATAAAAAAATGTTTTTCACCATTTTCCTGAACTGCAACAAGCCCAACACTTGTCTTATCTCATAGAGCAACAAATTCCAACATATTGGCCCTTGTACCATCAACATAGTATTACGGTGGCAAAAAAGCTTCACCACGGTCAAAGATGGCACGGCCAAACACAGGTTGTCTGCCAACCGTAAAGCTCATGTGGGTTGATACAACTGCAACAAAGATAATGCTGGCAGCCCATCGCATTTCAACAACTTGAAAATCAAGCAAAGAACCCTAATTTCAATGCGTGCACTGATAGGCAACAGCACAGATCTCATGGTATCGGGGTCACATGCTAAAATCTTGAAACCCGCAAAACAGTTCGTGCGGCAGCATTCTGTGCAGCCTATTTTGGTAAACCGAGGTACAATGCATTACAATAATCGAATACTGGAGTCAACATCGTGCCAGGCTGCAAGATCACAGAGGGGAAGCAGTTGAGGGCAGGAGGGTAAGGTAGGGAAAGATATGTGCTGAGCATGTAGGGGTTGCAAACTGCTGCTGCTGCTGCAGTTTACTAGTTGTTATTACACTTGAAGCTTGGTGCCCTAAGCCAGTATTCACCCGGTCCATAAGTTACCTGCACAACTGACAGTGACACTACACTATTACATTTTATTCAAACTTAAACACGAGGTTGTGGGTCTTGGAAAAATGATAAAATGACGGGGTCAACGGAAAATGGTAAAGGACGGATTTACAAAACCAAAGAAAATTGACCCCCAAGATATCCACAGAGAAAAAAAGTCCAGAAGAAACCAAAAAGAACACTGTGGAGTGACGAATTTACAGCAACTCAGATTGCTTCGGATACACCTGTTGCGTTGCAAGGTTTTTGGGGATGGGGAGATATCTATTGTACCTCAGTGCACTGTTCTGATAACTCCCAGGCTTGCAAGCATAAGAAGTAAAATGAAAACGAAACTTTCCTGCTCCTCCGACAGCTTCATATCCAAAATGGAGCCTCAAAGGTTATCTTTAAATAACTTCTATCGTCTTACAGTTTCCGCAAATATTTGATTTAATTATCTTTTACTTGTATGATTTTCTATTAGTTTGAGTACACTCTTCAATTTATAAGGCTATATAAGGCAACTTAAATGAATGGTGCATTCCACTTTTCAGGAGACCGACTCCTACTCCCTTTATATCGCTCCCGTCGTGAGGGCGGGAATAGGGCGCGGTCAAGTGCCCCAAGAAGCATTATATGCCGCCCCGCACTCCGCTCGAAGCTTCCCTGGAGAGAGCGAGGCGCTGTAGTCGCCGGCGGCCTTTTGTGCACTCGCTGCTTCGTCCTTGTGCTGCTGCTGTTCAGCTCCGGTGCTCAGCCAACACTCTGCTAAACGCGTTGTCAGTTCTGTCCTGTTCCCGGCAACATGAACCAAATAGAGACGCACGTGCAGTACAGCTACACCTACGAAGATGAGTACATGCTCCAAGAAGATGAGTGGGACAGAGACCTGCTGCTAGACCCCGCCTGGGAGAAGCAGCAAAGGAAGGTTAGTAAGGATGGAGTGCCTGTATGTCAAGAGAGCTCTCCCAATTTTTATTGTATAGCAGTGCTTCTCCAGCCCAATTCGCGGAGCACATCAAGACGGTCTGATTGATTTTCAGGATATCCCTAATGCATGAAAAATCTATCAAATGCATATTCATTGTGGCTATCTTGAAGATCAGACTGTCTAGTTAACTGAAGGACTACAGCCCGAACCCAAAAATCAGGTCACTACCCTGTACCCATTATATTTTAAGAGCCTTCAATCACAGTTACTCTTTTTCCCCCTTAAAACTCATTCCAAAATCCAATCATCACGGTGACACTCCTTCATTGAGTGCCACTAATTGTGCCTCTGTACAGAATCTTGTATATGAATCTAAAGCAGCTGAATTCTGGAACCCTATAAAATGTTTCTCTTTTTAACTGCTGACAATTCCATCATACTTACTTAATATATTCTACACCTTGTGATGCTGTGCCGCTCATTTGACCTGTGGTTGGGTTACATTACATTACATTAGGGATTTCTATTCCGCCTGTGCCTTGCGGTTCTAGGCGGATGTTTGCTCCCCCTGTTCGGAAACTTTGTCTCCTTGTTTCTCTACTTCAGATGATTGCTGCTTCTCACTCTCTGGAGGGGCTCTCCCCTCCGCCACAATTTTCTTCCTCTCTACTCTTCTTCTCTCCAGGCTACTCTTTTGCCCGTGTTGGGGGACTGCCTTGCATCCTGAACCGCTCCGGTTATTACTAATGTTACCCTTTACGCTTTATTGTGCTGTTGGCCTGTCCTGCTATGGCATTGTTACAGTTTAATTGTTCTTGTACTGTCTTATGTATTTGCTGAAATCCAATAAACACATTTGAACTCAGAATCTTGCATGTTTGTGCTTTGAACCCATTTTGTAGGTACTGTGTGCTGTAATGTTTGAGATTCCCATTTTTATCTCTTCAGCATCTGGAGTTTCTGCAGAACTCGGGTCCAGGAATTGAACCTTAGTCTACTTGTGATGTCATGTGCAGCACTGATGCTGGGCTGGCCCCAGAGGAACCTCCCCCCCCCCCCCCCCAAGATATAAAAATTTAAATTCAGTTAGTGTTAGCAGGCTTTTACATTTTCCCCCCTGTTCATAAGGTTTGCGTTTCTAGTGGTGGGGGTTGTACTTGGCTGGGTTTTCTAAAAACATGTCAGACCTTTGCACCAGGCTTGATTTAGTTCAGCTCTTTTGTAAATTACCTACCGGCATCCCTTACCTGCTTCACCACTACTGAGAGCAGATGGTGTGCCTGGAGCATCTTTGTGCCCCTCCATATTTGTGTCTTGTGTGGCTGCCCTGCTCTCATAGCCCTTTGTATAGTACTGCTTTGTTCTATCAACAGCTAATTACTAACATGCGCTACAATGTTAGCATATGCTAACATTATTGGTGTTTGTTTTGAAGATCCCATTTTATTGTAGGGAACTTATAAATTTGTGTTGTGCTAGCATGTGTAAACACAGACAAGGCCCTTTTTATAAAGTTTAGTGCATGCTGAATGCTAGTAAAAGCCCCCCCCCCCCCCCCGAGTTACTAGATTTGGCTGTCAGCATATGGTTTGTTTATAATCTCCTTGGATCAAGGCAGATCACAAAGTAATACATACATAATCAAACATAAAAATGCATTTAAAAACATTAAAAAATACATAAAAACAAATGAGTCAAGTGTGACTTCTTAAATTGTATTACTGAAAAAATATGCATTATCCTTAGTAATATTGGTTCACTGAAAGCTCAGCTTGACAGTGGGAATAAAAAACTTATTTTTCTTTAATGTAAGTAGTGAACACTCCTCCCTCAGTTCTGGATCACATATGCAACATTTTATTTTGCCTTAGATTGCAGTGCCCTTGAAGCTGCTGCATAGGTCAGAAGGCAGATAGCTGGGTGGCAGAACCCATATTCTTGGAACTGTAACCAAAATGGAGCAGATATTTTTTTAGCGAATTGTTGCTGTGAAATATTTTGTATCTGGAGACGAATAGTAATTTTGATTAGTCCAGGTAGAAGTACAACTCTTATAGGCTCCAGTTTGTGCTGGAACCAAAAAAATATAAAATTCTTAAACATAAGAAGGTATAGCTTGTATCTCTTTTTATTTTATTTTTTTTAAGAAACTGATTATATATATATGGTTTAGGTAACCTACCAAAGAGGCGTGACAGAGTGAACAAATGCTTATGTTTACGAACTTGTTTTTTATTATAACGTCTAGGTCTGTTCAGAGGTCTCAAAAGTTGGGAGTTGTACTTCCATTGAAAAATATCCCTCAGCTTAGATTTTGTTCACTGTATGTGATTTGAACATTGTTTTAAAAATGTTAAAGAATACATGTTGTCAAAAATAACATCCAGCGAGAGTGTTTTTCATATCTTGGCAGGTAACTGGCTGCTTCCTTTAATCCTGGGAAACATACTATGCACAGCCAAACGACATTGAAATGATCTGAGAGCACTGAAATATATATATACAGTATATAGTTTTTCAGAGAGCTGAAGTTACCTCCAGAAAGTTTCCCAGTTGCCATTTTATTTATTTTTATTTTTTTTGGGAGGGGGCTACAGCTGGGATTTTCTCTTAGCAATAATATTCTTAACATGGTGATCTCAGCACAATCCTGGCACTCTTCAGCATTAATGTTCAATGAGAGTCTTGGAAGGGGTTGGAAGTAATGTGCCATTGTTTCTATTTGTGGGTTGTTCTCCCTAGACTGCTGCCATTTCAGTGATATGCATGGTATGAGATCTGTCAACAGTTGCTAGTAGGAGATGATGACGTCCATAGGATTACAATGAGTGCAGTTTCTAATTATAACATCAGCTCATAAGGTATTATTGTCTGTCATAATCCAGGCAGATGTCTTTGTTGCAGGGATTTCTTTTCAAATATGGTACACTTCATAAACCATGGAGAAACAAGCTGTTGGATCCATTTCACAGGGTGGTTTGCTAGGTCATCTAGTGCAGCAAAAGTACAATTATACATGTAGAAGTAAAGGTTTTGATAGATGTGGGTTTTTAGTGAGTTATCATCTCCTGTGTACCCCTGTTAATAAGTTGCAATAAATATTATAAATCAGCCATATACTTTTTGTGATATCCAAAGTTGATTGTGTGTTTTCCACATGATAGTTGCAAGCAGAGTTTCAAGATGTGATTTTACTGCAGCCAATGTTAGGAGTTATAAGGTGTCATTAGATAAGTAGCATTTCCTTGTCCATATCAGCTCAGTTCCAGGATCTGCGAGTTTGTGCCAGCTGATAGCTGATAGTCCTGGACAGTTCTGGTGGGACTAAAGGAAAGAAAATTATCAGGAAACCCCTAATCTCTATGCCAGTGCAATAGGTGTGTCCTTCTAGCCAAGTGGGTTATCACCCCATGGCCGTGAGCCATATGCAGAAGGAATCTATCTACTCTGGATTTTTTTTTCTGTCCCTCCTATTTCATTAGGAGCTTTACTGCCACCTGCTGTTTTTCCCTTGTGCATGTGAACCAGAGGGAGTGTTTGTTCTGCTGTCTTCTTTTCTTATTTTATTTGGTGTTTTTGACCTTTATTTGGTGTTTTTGACCTTTATTCAGTGTTTTCAGTTCTCGCTTTCACCTTGATTTCAGCTCTGCCTGCGTAGAGAAGAAGCAGACTTTAGTCTGCAGCTGACAGGCCGATCCCTGGTGGTACCTGTTGGGCAGTCTGCATAAGTATTTTTGGAGCTTGGAACCATCCCCACTTTTCATCCTCACCTACTGCTTAGCAGGCTGAATGCAGGCTGTTTGGCATCTGTAGGAGGTTCAGCGGTGTCTTGCAGGGTGCCAGCTGTGTTTTTTGCCTTCCCCCTTTTGTTTAACATGTCCAGCGGTCCGCAGGGGTGGAGGTACATTCAAATAATAATAATAACTTTATTTTTCTATACCGCCATAGTCAGACTGACTTCTAGGCGGTTCACATAGAAAGAAGGCTGAACAATCAGCGAATTACACAATGCAAGAAAAAGAGAGTTACATGATGATTAGGAATACATGAGAGAAAGAAGTTACATAATACATTGGGGTTATAAGGGGAAAGAATACCTGAGAGAGGTCATCTGAGTAGGCAAAGAATTTGTCAAATAGAGCGGTTTTAATTGATTTTCGGAATGTGTTGTAGGTCTGTCTGGCTTTATTTATGTGGTATCCCAGCCAGGATTGCTGTCTGTTTGCTTGGAACATGAAGGTTCTGTCTAGGAAGGATTTGTATTTGCAGCCTGTGATCTTTGGGTATGCAAAGATGTTTTTGTTTCTGGTTGTACGTGTGGGGTTGTGCAGAGTGAAGTGTGTTTGCAGGTAGGAAGGTGCTAGGCCCCAGACTTGTTTGTAACAGATACATGCAAATTTGAACAGTATTCGCACCTCCATTGGTAGTCAGTGTAATTTTTTGTAATAGGGGCTGATGTGGTCTTTTTTCCTCAGTCCGAAGATCAAGCGAACTGCAGTGTTTTGCATTAATCTTAATTTTTGTACTGTTTTTTTGGGGATACCCATGTAGGTGATGTTGCAGTAATCTAGGGTAGATAGGGTCAGCGATTGCACCAGTAGTCTAAAGGATGTTGTGTCAAAGTATTTTTTGATAGTTCTTAGCTTCCACATCGTGTACAACTTGTCTGACTGACAGTCCGAAGAGCAGTGTTGAAGAAGCATTTCCAGCTTGAGGCAGTGATTTTTCTCATTTCCAGCTACTGTAAGAGAGCTGAGGCAGGCTGCAGGCTGCAGCACATTGCCAGCACAGGTCACAGTGACTAATGCTGTTACAGCCTATGAGGTGAATTTGTGGTGGTGGGTGGGGGGAGGGATTGTCTGAAAACCAAGGTTCTAAAGGTTTCTGAGTGTTTCCCTGTGTTTCCCCACCTTAAAAGTCCTAAATTTGCCATTCTCTTGTGTTTAGGAAGTTTGTCTTTTTAGCAATTGTAGGCGTGGCAATTTTGATGGAGGCCATCTTGAATTTATAGTGATTTTTTTTTTTTTTTTTCCAAACGTTCCCTGTACTTTTAAAATTTAATTTTTTGGCTCAAAACTGTTTGAGATGTAGTCCTTAGCTCTTCTACCCCAAATTCATGCCAGAAATTAGCAAAATTTGTGCCTCAGGAGTGTCCTTGTGGCGCAGACTGGAGAGGCGGGAGTGGGCAACTTACCCTCTCCTCTGCATACTAAGGTGACAAAAGGGCAGCTAGCCTGTTGAGGTGGCCATCTCTTTTTTGGGGGCCTGGAAATAGTGACTGTTCTGCACGTAAGGACACAGATGCCCTGCAGCCCAAGAAATGCAATGTAGAGTCATCACAAGGTGACTCAGTGCTTCCTAGTTAAGATGTCTTCTCTGACTTTCTGAAATTTCTGTAGAAAGCCTTTCATGAGAGCCATGCTTCTCCTTCGCAGTCCCCCTGTGCCTCGGATTCATCTCCTCAGTGCAAAGTCTCACAAGGCACGTCTTCTTCCCAGTCTGTCATTGTCCAAGACATGGGAGACCTTTTTCCAGGAGTCATGGATGATGATGATGATCATTTTGCTGATCCCTTATTTTCTGGAGATGCTCCTCCCATGGCAGGGGACCCGGGAACGTATACCGGCTCTTTAGAGCATGCTTTGGCTTTAGAACTAGGGCACGGTTCTGCTGCCTTGCCAGATTTTATTTCAGAATCTCTGCATGAGTTGGATTTAGTCACTCAGCCAGCTCCTTCCACTTCCTCCTCCCTTATGGTGTGGCATGAGAGCTCAGTCTTCAGCATTTTCTTGGCATCCTGATATTAACAGCTTGATCTTGGAGCAGTGGGATGCTTCGGAAGGAGCTCTCAAGGTAGCAAGAGCCATGTCCAGCTGTATCCTATGGCATAGGAGTGTCAGCAGCTTTTTAGTCAGCCTAAAATGGATTTCTTGGTTGCCAGGTCACTAAGCGCACCTCCCTTCTGAGCAAAGGCAGTGTGGTGCTCAAGGACATGCAGTGGATATAGTTCTCTGCAGACCTTTTGAGGCAGAGGCAGTGACTTTAGGAGTCAAAGCTGCCTCGGCGGTGTCTTCTGTCACATACACTTGTCTGTCTAGAGTGCACACTTTGGAGAGTGAGGGTGATGAACCTCCTCCTCAACTTCTTTTATCTGGTATGGATTATGTAGCTGACGCCCTGTACGACATTATTTGTGTCCTGACATTTGATTTCTGCTCACAGAATGCTCTGGATCAGACAGTGGGCTGGTGATTCCACCGTTAAAGCTGCTCTTGCCAGACTCCCTTTTAAAGGGCAACTGTTATTTGGTAAAGGCCTAGAGCAGTGATGGCTAACCTTTTTGAGCCCGAGTGCCCAAACTGCCGCACAAAACCAAAGAATTTCCTCAAAGTGCCAGCACGTCAAGTAAACCTTAATAACAAGATCTTAGTATCTAAAAACTCTTTATAAAGTTGCCTGAACTATGTAACATCATTTTTAAAGGTTGGAATCTTTGTATTGTCAGAGAATCAATTTGATTCACGATCCTTTGGTTTTCATTTCTTGAGCCTATCAATCTGCCTGCATACCTCTTCTAAACTGACCGTCAACCCTGCCAGTTTCCCGTTTTCACTTCCAGCATATATTCTGATGGGTTCCGGTATGCTGTGTATATCCTCTTTGGTAAATAGAGACGAAAAAAATGTGTTCAGTCTGTCGGCGATTGCCTTGTCCTCCTTTATCGCTCCCTTTATTCCTTGGTCATCCATCAGTCCCACCGCTTCCTTCACAGGTCGTTTCCCTTTAATATAGCGAAAGAACGCCTTGAAGTTTTTCGTCTCCTTGGCAATTATTTCCTCGTAGTCTCTTTTGGCCCCTTTCACTGCCTTATGGCACCTGTGTTGCTGTTGTTTGTGCTTATTCCAGTTTTCGTCTGTTTTTGATCTTTTCCATTCCTTAAACAAGGTTTTTTTTGTCTCTGATCGCTTCCTTAACCTCTACAGTGAGCCATGCCGGTTCTTTATTCTTTTTCCTCTTTGATCCCTTGTTGATACATGGTATATATAGGTTTTGTGCTTCGGTGACTGTATCCTTAAAAAGAGACCAAGCTTGCTCTAGCGTCTTTACAGTGTTTATCTTTTTCTTAATCTTCTTCCCACCATGCGTCTCATCCCTTCATAATTCCCTTTTCGGAAGTTTAGCGCCGTGGCTGTCATTCTGGACCAATGTTTTGTCCCTGTTTCCAGATTGAAGCGGATCATGTTGTGATCGCTGTTTCCCAGTGTCCCGTCTACTTCTAAATCCTGTGACAACTGACATCCCCTCCGAACCAAGAATTTGCAATTCACACAAACAAAATCTCAGCACAAGTCCTAGCGGATTTCTTCCTCAACAAAGTCAAAGTGGTTCAAACAGAAGTATCAAAGACAATCATTACATTACATTAGAGATTTCTATTCCACCATTGCCTTACGGTTCAAGGCGGATTATAAAATAATTACTAAAAACATATTACAAGAAGATATCTGGTGATTTCCAGAGAAGATAAAGAGTAGATGAGGTTGCTTTGGGGAATTGGGAAGTGGTATTGGGAAGTGGGAAGGAGCTAGCAGTATTAAGTTGTTTGCAGGAATTTCTTGAAAAGTAGAGTCTTTATTTCTTTTCTGAATGTTTTGCAGTCTGGGGTCATAATTAGTAGATTGGAGATTTGGTTGTCGAGTTTTGCTGCTTGTGTGGCTAGGAGGCCATTCATCATATAGTTTTTTTTCCATTTGACCTCTTTGATTTGAAGGTGTGTAAAAGGAGTGTGCGTGTTCCTATGTCTAGTTGATGTGGTTTGGATGAGGCGGTTGTTCAGGTAGGTTGGGCTGTGGTCAGTTTGTGGGTCTAAAATCTGGAATGATACATCATACACATCATAGGGATCACGGAAACATGGTGGAACGAGGAAAACAAATGGGACATAGTACTGCCAGGATACAAACTCTACCGAAAAGACAGGACGTACCAGAAGGGGGGAGGAATAGCACTATACATAAGGGATACCATCCACTCAACCACTGTGGACACAGCAGAGACAAATGCCCAACTGGAGTCATTGTGGATCAAAGTACCAGGAAGCAACGGATCCGAGATAAAGATGGGACTGTTCTACCGTCCACCTGGGCAAACTGAAGCTGAAGATACAGAAATGGTAGCCGAGCTGAGAAGGGAATGCAAGAACCCAAACACCATAGTTATGGGAGATTTCAACTATCCTGGGATAGACTGGTGTCTTGGAAATTCAAAATGTGCAAGGGAAACGGAGTTCCTGGAAGCAGTCCAGGACTGCTTCATGGAACAACTAGTCGAGGCACCAACGAGAGGATCAGCGACTCTGGATCTGATCCTCAATGGGCTGAAAGGCCCCGTGAAGGATGTGGAGATCATAGGACCACTAGGAACCAGTGACCACAACATGATTCAGTTCAAAGTGCAAGTAGGACTACCTATGGGAAAGAGAACCAAGGCAACATCATTTAACTTCAAGAAAGGGAACTATGATGCCATGAGACAAATGGTGAGAAAGAAGCTCAAAAACAGCTCCAAGGAAACTCGGACTGTGGAGCAAGCCTGGTCCCTATTCAAGGACACAGTAAACAAGGCACAAAACCTATATATACCAAGATTTAGGAAAGGTTCCAAGAAGAATCAGACAAAGGACCCTGCATGGATAACCAGTGAAGTAAAGAAAGTGATAGGAGACAAGAAAAAATCATTTTGGAAGTGGAAAAAGGACAAAACTGAAGGAAACTGGAGAGAGCACAGGAAGCAACAAAAAGAATGTCACCGAGTAGTCGGGAAAGCCAAGAAAGAGTATGAGGAGAGACTAGCAAAGGAAGCAAGAAATTTCAAACCATTTTTCCGATATGTGAAAGGGAAACAGCCAGCGAGGGAGGAGGTGGGGCCCCTGGATGAGGGTGACCGGAAGGGAGTGGTGAAAGAGGAAAAAGAGGTGGCTGGTAGGCTAAACAAGTTCTTCTCGTCGGTCTTTACAATAGAGGACACATCCAGTGTGCCAGAACCGGAAAAAATCTTCAGGGGAGACCAAGAGGGGAAATTATCATGCATGGAGGTAAGTCTCGAAGACGTTCTCAGGCAGATAGATAGTTTAAGAACGGACAAAGCTCCGGGCCCAGACGGGATCCACCCAAGAATACTAAAAGAGCTCAGAGATGAAACAGCAGAGTTACTGCAGCATATTTGCAACCTGTCCTTGAGAACAGGGGTAATCCCGGAGGACTGGAAGAAAGCGAATGTTACACCGATCTTCAAAAAAGGATCGAGAGGCGACCCGGGAAACTACAGACCGGTGAGCTTAACCTCTGTTCCGGGGAAGATGGTCGAATCAATGATCAGGGAAGGTATCAATGAGCATATAGAAAAAAATAATCTGATGAGATCAAGCCAGCATGGTTTCTGTAAAGGCCGATCATGCCAAACAAATCTACTGCATTTCTTTGAGGGGATAAGTAAGCAATTGGACCAAGGTGACCCAGTAGACATTATATATCTAGATTTCCAAAAAGCCTTCGAAAAGGTGCCCCATGAACGCTTACTGAAGAAACTGTGGAGTCACGGGGTGGAAGGGAACGTGTACAGATGGATCAAAAATTGGCTGGCGGACAGGAAACAGAGGGTAGGAGTAAAGGGGCACTACTCTGACTGGATAGGGGTCACAAGTGGTGTTCCGCAAGGGTCAGTGCTGGGACCATTGCTGTTCAATATATTTATTAATGATCTAGAAACGGGGACAAAGTGCGAAGTTATCAAGTTCGCGGATGACACAAAACTCTCCAGCAGGGCCAGAACTGTTGAGGAATGCAAAGAACTGCAGAGCGACCTGAACAAACTGAGTGAGTGGGCAAAAAAATGGCAGATGAGCTTCAATGTGGAGAAATGTAAGGTATTGCACATAGGGAAGGGGAACTCCATGTACAGCTATACGATGGGAGGGAGGGTACTCGGGGGAAGCAGCCAAGAAAAAGATCTGGGGGTATTGGTGGATAACACAATGAAGCAGGCGGCACAATGTGCAGCGGCCTCAAAAAAAGCGAACAGAATGTTGGGCATTATCGAAAAAGGTATCACTACCAGAACAAAAGAAGTTATCCTGCCACTGTATCGAGCAATGGTGCGCCCACATCTGGAATACTGCGTCCAATACTGGTCACCATACCTCAAGAAGGACATGGCAATACTCGAGAGGGTCCAGAGGAGGGCAACGAGGATGATAAAGGGTATGGAGAACCTTTCATATGCCGAACGGTTGGACAGGCTGGGGCTCTTTACCCTGGAGAAGCGGAGACTGAGAGGGGACATGATAGAAACTTATAAAATCATGAAAGGCATAGAGAAGGTGGAGAGGGACAGATTCTTTAGACTAACAGGGACAACTAAAACAAGAGGTCATTCAGAAAAACTGAGAGGAGACAGATTCATAACGAATGCAAGGAGGTTCTTCTTCACTCAGAGGGTGGTAGACACCTGGAACGCGCTTCCCGGAGAGGTGATAGGACAGAGTACAATTCTGGGGTTCAAAAAGGGACTGGATGATTTCCTGGAAGCAAAGGGAATAACAGGGTACAGATAGAGGTTTACCTTACAGGACATTGAGCGAATAGGGTATGGATATTTTAGGTTAGGTAGGGAACACTTTCAGGTCATGGACCTGGGGGGCCGCCGCGGGAGCGGACTGCCGGGCACGATGGACCCCTGGTCTGACCCGGCAGAGGCAACGCTTATGTTCTTATGTTCTTATAAGGCATCGAGAAATAAAAAAAGTTATCTGCTTGTTTGGATGATTGGTCTTCAAGGTGTAGGAGGCAGGAACCACCGGAGCAGCAAAACTGTAAGGAGACATACTTATTTTATCTTTTACACCAAGGGAAGGCTAGATACGATCGCAGGCAGCGCGGGGTGGGCGAGAGGTAGCTCCGCCCACCCCCCAGCGCGTCAGCAACAGCGCGACTCGGCTCCCCCTTAAAAGGGAGAGCCGCGGAAAATCAATTACAGCCGGTGAAGGAGGCAGGAACCACCGGAGCAGCAAAACTGTAAGGAGACATACTTATTTTATCTTTTACACCAAGGGAAGGCTAGATACGATCGCAGGCAGCGTGGGGTAGGCGAGAGGTAGCTCCGCCCACCCCCCAGCGCATCAGCAACAGTGCGACTCGGCTCCCCCTTAAAAGGGAGAGGGCCAACGGCACGCGGTCGTTTGGCATGCGGCGAAGGCAAGCGGCAAAGGCGCTCGCCTTAGCGAGAGCGCCTTTGCGAAGACGCCTTAAGAAAGAGCCAGGAAGCAAGGCCAACAAATTATTGATCCCAAATCCTTGGGTCATAAGCAGGTTATGAGCACCCACGGAAACCAGAAGATGTGCTTTCCAGTCTTCTGTACCGGCTGTAATATGTATGAATACCTCCCCTCTGGGACTATGGCATACATTTGTAGTCAGTGCAGGGAGCTGGAAAGCCTAAAACAGCAAGTCTGGTTGCTGGAAGGAACGGTGAGGGAACTAGAAGAACTTCTCATTAATAAAGAGGAAAATCGCATGCAGGAGAGGTTGACTGTGGAGTCCAGCGCTTGTGAAGCGATTGAAGAATTGGAGAGATACATCGAAGATGCCCACCAGTAGATAATGGAGACCCCAGGGCTGGAGAACAGCATCCGAACAACCAAGGAGGCTGGAACAATTGAGGTAGTAAGAGACAACAATCCAATCAGCAGAGACGATATACCAACTGAGGACGAGACACAGATGAAAGAAAACAAGAATCACTCCGAGGATACAGACTTAAGACCCCATAGGATCCTCCAACTAGAGAAGATTGGGATTATAGTCGGAGATTCCATAATAAGAAATGTGGACAGCCACATTGCAGGAGGAAGAAGGGATAGACTAGTCACCTGCCTGCCTGGTGCAAGAGTGAAGGATGTGACAAGCAGGATCACCAGGATCATAGAAGGAGCAGGGGGAAAGGAAACAGCGGTGCTCATCCACGTGGGAACCAACGATGTTTGCGGACGGAAGTACGACAGGGAAGAATTAAAGGACCAGCTCCGCTCACTTGGAAGGCAGTTGAAGGTCGAAGAGGTAAAGGTGGCTTTCTCGGAAATCCTTCCGGTACCGAGAGTGGACGCTACGAGACAGGATGAACTGAGAGCGGTGAACGCCTGGATGAGGTGTTGGTGCGAGGAAGAGGGTTTTGACTTCGTGCGAAACTGGACAACATTCTGGGGAAAGAGCGGGTACTATAGAAAAGACGGACTTCACCTAGCCAAACAAGGAGCGAGAGTCCTGGCTGAGAACATAAGGAAGTTCATTGACAAGGTTTTAAACTAAAGATCAGGGGAGAGCCGACAGTCGATAGCCGGTCGATGGCCCGGACACCAAGATATCCTGAGGAGGTAACTCCAAGCAATCATACAGATATAGGGCATGAATATGAGGACACTACAAGAGGTAATGAAAGGGATCAATTGGATACAAAAAAGGATGAGTGGACCAGTAACTTAGCACGAACAGAACTTAAATGTATGTACACGAATGCCAGAAGCTTAGGAAACAAAATGGGAGAGCTTGAAGAATTAGCAAGTAGACAACATCTGGATATCATAGGAATAACAGAAACATGGTGGAATGAGGAAAATGAATGGGACACAGTATTAAAAGGATATAAACTATACAGAAGAGATAGGATAGGGCAGAAAGGGGGAGGTATTGCCCTGTATGTCCAAGATGAAATAGAGTCTGTTAGAGAAAGAGAGACAGAAGCAAATGGAAAACTAGAATCACTCTGGATAAGGATTCCTGGACATAAAGAGGCTGACACACAAATTGGCCTCTATTATCGACCTCCGGGACAGACTGAGGTAACAGACAAAGAAATGATGGAAGAAATTAATCGTGGATGTAAATCAGGCAATGTAACGATCATGGGAGACTTCAACTTTCCGGGGATAAACTGGAATTTGGGAACGTCAAACTGCGGCAGGGAAATAAAATTCCTGGAAATGATGGGAGATGGCTTCATGGAACAAATGGTAGGAGAACTGACAAGAGGAAATGCAGTCCTGGACTTGGTCATAAATGGTTTTTTTGGGAAGAGCAACTGATGTAAAAGTTAAGGCCCCACTAGGGACAAGTGATCATAATATAATCTATTTCTCCATTAGCATCGGAAAGGGGAAACCAATCAAGAATAAAGCCACGACCTTTAACTTCAAAAAAGGAAACTATGACAGCATGAGATCCATGGTTAGAAAATGGCTCAAGAAGAACAAAGCGGAAAACCAAACAGTTGATCAAGCATGGTCTCTGCTGAAAAACACCATCACAGAAGCACAGAATCTTCACATACTGAAGATATCTAAAGGAAGGTGAAAGAAGAACAAAAGAGAACCAGCGTGGTTATCAAAAGAGGTGAAAGATACAGTGAGGGAGAAGAGGAATTCGTTTAAAAAATGGAAACAAGAAAAAACATCAGAGGCCTGGAACTGTCACAAAATTGACCAGAAAAAGTGTCATAAAGTGGTAAGAGACGCCAAAAAATCTATGAAGAAAAGATAGCACAGGAAACCAAAAACTTCAAGCCCTTTTTTAGATATATAAAAGATAAGAAACCAGCAAGAGAGGCAGTGGGTCCTCTCGACGACCAAGGAAAGAAAGGGTCAATTAAGGAGGATAAACAGGTTGCCGATAGGTTAAATTCATTCTTTGCCTCTGTCTTCACTAAAGAGGACATTTCAACAGTGCCAGACACAGGAAAGATATTCACCGGAGGCATAGAAGAAAGCCTCACAACAGTAAATGTGACATTGGACATGATATACTCTCAGATTGATAAACTGAAAAGCGACAAATCCCCTGGACCGGATGGAATTCACCCGAGAGTATTAAAGGAACTTAAGGTCGAAATTGGTGAATTGCTACAATCTGTAGCTAATATGTCAATTAGAACCGGCCAAATACCAGAAGACTGGAGGATAGCAAATGTTATCCCAATTTTCAAAAAAGGTTCAAGAGGTGATCCGGGAAACTATCGACCTGTGAGCCTCACTTCTGTTCCAGGGAAGATAATTGAAACACTAATTAAAGACAGCATTGTACAACATTTGGAGAATCACAACCTAATAAGGGCTAGTCAACACGGCTTTAGGAAAGGGAAGTCATATTTGACAAATTTACTACAATTCTTTGAGAAAGTGAACAAACAAGTGGATAATGAAAATTCAGTGGACATAGTTTACTTGGACTTCCAGAAAGCGTTTGACAAGGTTCCACATGCAAGGCTTATGAAGAAACTACTAAGCCATGGTATAGGAGGTGAAGTGCATAGATGGATCGACAAGTGGTTGGAGAACAGAATGCAGAGGTAACATAAACGGGAAATTCTCGGAATGGGAGAGGGTGACTAGCGGCGTGCCCCAGGGCTCGGTTCTTGGGCCTATCTTGTTCAATATTTTTATAAACATAAGAACATAAGAACTGCCATCTCCGGATCAGACCTTCGGTCCATCAAGTCCGGCGATCCGCACACGCGGAGGCCCTGCCAGGTGTACACTTGTCGTAATTTATAGTCCACCATATCCTTATATGCCTCTCTTAAGGAGATATGCATCTAGTTTGCTCTTGAAGCCTAGGACGGTCGATTCCGCAATAATCTCATCTGGGAGGGCATTCCAGGTATCAACCACTCTCTGAGTGAAGCAGAACTTCCTGACATTAGTCCTGAACCTGTCCCCCCTTAGCTTCATTACATGTCCTCTAGTCCTCTAAACGATCTAGAAGATGAAACAACTTGCAATTTAATAAAGTTTGCAGACGATACAAAACTATCTCGCGCGGTTGACTCTCAAAAGGACTGGGAGGAACTCCAGGAGGATTTGAACAAGCTAGAAGCGTGGGCAACAAAGTGGCAGATGAATTTTAACATAAACAAATGCAAGGTGATGCATCTAGGGAAAAAAAACAAAGAACACGAGTATAAGATGTTGGGGGCGACATTAGCAAATTGCGAACAAGAAAGGGATTTGGGGGTACTGATTGACAGAACCCTAAAGCCTTCGGCTCAATGCGCAGCAGCGGCGAAGAAAGCTAATAGGATGTTGGGTATGATTAAGAAGGGGATCACGAGTAGATCGGAAGAAGTAATAATGCCACTTTATAGAGCAATGGTCAGACCGCAATTGGAATACTGTGTACAACACTGGTCTCCATACCTCAAGAAAGACATAATTCTGCTGGAGAGGGTACAGAGGCGAGCCACGAAACTTGTCAAGGGATTGGAGAATTTGAGCTACAAAGAACGCCTTAGGAAATTGGGACTATTTACCCTCGAGCAGAGAAGACTGAGAGGGGATTTAATAGAGACTTTTAAAAGGATTTGATATAATAGACCAAGAAGCAGCATTACTAACTTTTTCAGATGTGACACGGACAAGAGGTCATAGACTGAAACTGAGTGGCAGCAGGTTCAGGACGGATATCAGGAAGTACTTTTTTACACAGCGCGTGGTGGGAATTTGGAATGCTCTCCTGGAGGATGTTGTGACAGAGATTACTGTTCTGGGATTCAAGCGCAAGTTGGATGCACACCTTCTTGCAAATCATATTGAGGGCTATGGTATATCTGGGTCTCCATTCGGCAGTACCTAAAGGGGCCGCCGCGTGTGTGGATCACCGGACTGGATGGACCTCGGTCTGATCCGGTGAAGGCTTTTCTTATGTTCTTATGTTCCTAGGATTAGGTTGTAGGTTGCTGTTAGTGAGTTTCGGTATATGAAGTCTTCAAGCTCAGGTTTTACTGTGGTCAAGTTTTCCGGTGTTATGTAGCAGAATAATGCAGTTTAGTGAACTTTTTATAGTGGAACATGAGAGTTGGCAGGCTAGAAAGTCCATATATGGGGTGGATGTTTTTTCAAGTATATTTAGGGTTAAGATTGCTAGTCCTCCTCCTCTCTTTTTTTTTTCTCTCTGCAGACCACTGTTATTTTGTATCCCTTTGGGCAGATTTCAGTTATTCTGGGGTCTGTGTCTGATGTTAGCCAGGTTTCTGTGAGGAAGAGGCAGTCTAGGTTTTCGTTTTTTATCCAGTTTTATCATCCCAAGCAGTCTCTAACCTAACACTTCTGAATACTATGAGCCCATAAAAGCGGACCAAGTCTGGACCTCCTTCACTAACCTCACCATCCCCGATACCAAAAATCTAATATCGAAACTATCCTCACAAAGAAGCCCCCTAGACAACTGCCCCACATACCTCCTCTCAGCAGCTCCTCATGAAATCATTTCCTGGCTCACTAACCTTCTAAACAGCTCCCTGAATCAGGGTCACCTACCCAAAGAAATGGGTAAAATTGCTCTAACCCTGATTCCGAAAACAGCACAAGCTGACCTCTCCATAGTTTCAAATTACAGGCCAATTGCCGGCATTCCGGTTCTTACTAAAATCCTAGAGACCCATGTAAGCAAATAGTTAACTACATACATAGAGTAACACTCCTGCCTTCACACATCCCAATACGGTTTCAGAAAACAACATAGCACCGAGCTCCTCATCATCACTCTAATCACCAAAATCCAACAACTGCAGAGCTCAGGCAAAGGCATTACTACTTTAATTTGATATCTCCGCGGCTTTCGACTCAGTGGACCACCAACTATTCCTTACCAAACTCTCGGAAATCAGAATAACTGGGAAATGGTTCGCTGACTTCCTACAAAATCACGAATACATGGTCAAAAAGCACAAAGAATACTGCAACCCCCGGAAGCCATTCTGTGGCATTCCACAAGGCTCCCCGTTATCCCCAATCCTTTTTAATTTATTCATGAGCTCACTTGGACACATTAAACTGGAAGATGAAACCATACTGTCCTGTGCTGACCACATTCTTCTCCTCATTCCCATAACTTATAATCAAAATAACATCGCCGAAAAAATTTCAAACATAGAAAAAATCCAAACCTAGGCAACCATCAACAAATTAAAACTGAACGCCACCAAAAACAAAGCCACTGGTTTCCATACTGCTCAACAGAACACTATGACTAACGTCATCCTTCCATCTGGCATCATCCTCACAATGGAGAAATCCACCAAAGTTCTTGGATGTATCCTAGATCACTGTTCTTCAACCACTGGTCCATGGACCAGTGCCGGTCCACAGAAATTTCCTGCCGGTCCACAGGGCCAGCAGGTGCATCAGGACCAAAACAGTGTTCTTCAATTGCCGGTCCATGGTGCGATCGATGCGGCGTTATCTTCGAGCCAGCTCCCTCTTCCTAACTGATTCAGTGCACAAAGCCACAGGCAATGGCTCCTACGGGCATCCTGCACCTGAACCGAAAGCCTTCTCTCTGACGTTGCAACATCAGAGGGAAGGCTTCCAGATGAGGCATGGGACTTGCAAGGTGCAATTAGTACTATTATGGGGGCGGGGTCTGGGGTGGAGATTGGGTAGAGATGGGCGGGGTCTGGGCCACGACTTAGCCCAGTGTTCTTCAACCCCTGGTCCATGGACCGATGCCGGTCCACAGAATAATTCTTTTATTTCTGCCGGTCCATAGGTGTAAAAAGGTTGAAAAACACTGTCCTAGATGACACTCTCACATTGGAACCACAAATCTCTAATCTTTGGAAAAAGACCATCTATACTAGTGTTCTTCAACCTTTTGACACCTGTGGACCGGCGGAAATAAAATAATTATTTTGTGGACCGGCAGTTGAAGAACATTGGGCTAAGTTGTACCCATCACCACCCAATCTCTGCCTCAGACCCCGCCCCCATAATAGTACTAATTGTAACACCATTGTTTCCATCCATTTTTCATATATACACACATACAATATAATCGTATTAACAACACATAATGGTTAACCACTAAATTAAAATACACAAAGCACACTGTATGCTTTTCAACATTCATTCCTATCAGAAAACAGATAACCCCATGCAAATGCAGGACCAAAAACTAAAAGTACTAATATTTACAAACAAATTCTAAGATGCAAGACTCTGCAAGCAGTACAACCCCCAGAGAAAAACAAACAAATGCATTTCTTCCTGAACAGACAGCAGATGTAAAATCACTAAATAAAAAAATAAAATAAAAGCATTTCCCCTACCGTTGTTGTCTCTCTTCCTTCATGTGTGTTGCCTTCTGGCCTGCCCCCCGGTGTTAGCTTCAGACCAGTCCATGGTGTGATCAACGCAGGGTCTTCGTGTCGGCTCCCTGAGTGCTGCATTGCACAAAGCTGTGGGAAGCGGCTCCTCGCACGCATCCCTTGCCTCTTCTGGAAGCCTTCCTCTGATGTTGCAACGTCAGAGAGAAGGCTTCCGGGTCAGACACAGGCCGCGCTTTTCCTCCATATCCTCTCTAGACGTCTTGTGACACACACATTACCTGCTCTGACCGGCAGGGGGTATAGTTGTGTTGAATCTTGGCCTATTGGCGTGGCTTCCTCAGGTAGGAGGAAGGCTTTTCAGGTTAGAACAGACCTAGGCTCCTGCCTAGTCTGCCAGGCCACACTGAGATCAACTTTGCCCAAAAAAGAGGTGACACAATTTTAAGTCTGTTCAAAACTTGTTCATTAGCTTTATTAACCAAGGGGGTCTGAATACTATCAGCCACCCACATAGAATGCAGCACTTCAGCATATAGTTGAAATATCATACAGGTGTCAGAGTTGTCAGAATGGCTTCCAGTTAGAATATGGCCTGTAATGGCAATTCCCTGGACTTGCTTTGCCTTGAAAATAGTCCTTTTCACCAGGATTCAGAAACACAAAAATGCCACAAAAAATAAATCTCCAAAAGCATGAAAACAAACTGCCTAACAAAGCAGAAACCTAAAGTAGCAACTGTGACTTAATGTTCCAACTTTCAGCTAACCTAGCTGAATAACGGTTAAAGAGTTCAGAGCTGACTTCTAAGCTCATTAGTAACAGCTGAGTTTCTCAGCTCACGAGCACAGCAGGATAATAGATAAGCAGCAGAGTTTTACTGAAGCTTTCACACAGGCAATTCACACTTATCCAGGATACAGTTCTCATGAGCAAACACTGACCTCCGGGCAGCCCCCAAAGTGAAACAGAAAAGCTCTCCTGCTATCTCTAATCACTGCCAGCTAGGGCTTGGATTACCGGGAGCCAACACAAACACATCCTTGCTTCACTCCCTTTAGGAACTAACCTCCATTTCAGCAGGGAAATTATCAGCTTCCAAAAATGGCTCAGAGATCTCCATGGCTTCTGCCTTCTCAGCAGCAGCTGGGGTTGAGCTTGGGCAGTCCTCAGACATCTCTATGTCCTCACTAAGGTGGGGTTGAGGAGAGAGACTTCTCTCCTTCTCTGCCTCCTTGCACTGCTGTAGGTCATGCCTAACATGACCATTTATTTTTTTCATCAAAAGGGGACATCTATTAATTGTCAGTCCCGCCCCCAATCCCACACTGTCTGAGGGGTAGTCAGCCATTTCCAAAACTTTACTTTTAACCTGGTCAGCCCTTCAGACCAGGGACCGTGTCCTGCTTTTATCCCTTACAGGGGCAAAGCTGGCTACAGGTTTGTCACAGTCTGCATAGTCGTTTGTCTAGGGCGAAGTTCGGTTTGATTTTATTATGCGTGGTTGGAGGGGGAATACAGTATCTAGGGTTTTGGCTACGATTTTGTTCCAGTTGGTTATCATTGAGGTGGTGTTATTTGTGGGGGGAGGGAGTGATTTTGACACTATGTTCCAGAAGAAATCAGGTCTTGTTTTCCTGCGAACTAGTCTTGTATCTTTGGTGGCTTTGGAGTTCAGGTCTATGTCAGTTAGGTTTAGGCTGAATTCTAGGAGAACGTGATCTGTCCATGGGACAGGGGACCATTTGGCCCTATTGACTAAGTTATGGGAAGAGGATGCAAACAGGTCGAGGGTATGGCCTTTTTCATGGGTGGAGCCTGAAGGTATGATTGTGATTTGGCAGTCCTCAATTAGAGACTTGAGTTTAGTGACTTCTTTATTTTCTGCAGATTCAAGGGGTAAGATGATGTCTCCGAGTATGATTAGTTTGTCATGTTGGCAAGTGAGGTTTGTTATTATTTCCATCATTTTTGTGATGGAGTCTGAATTGGTGCTAGGGGGTCTGTAGACTAGGAGGATTCCTATGTTCTTGTGTGTGAGGTTGTGTTCGCTTTCGAGCTTGCCTGTGATGTATTCTAGGTCGGGTTGAGAGTTTGAGTCTGTCTCGGCGATGGTGTATGAGTTTTTGTAGATTATTGCCAGGCCGCCTCCCTGTTTGAGCTTTCTGGGAAGATGAAGAATGTTGTGATCCTGTGGGCAGAGATGTGGAACTTCAGGGCTTTCGAGGTCTTTCAGCCATGTTTCAGTGATGAATGTCAGAGCAATGTCATTGGGGACAAGATATATTTAATTGTGTTTATGAACTTCTGCAAAAATACGGTTTACTTCTGTCAAAAATAACTTCTGTAGCTACAGATGGAGCTCCTTCAATGGTTGGAAAAAACAATGATTTTTTTTTTTTGGCATTACTGCGAAAAAACCAAAGTGAATCTTGTGATGGATCCAAGATTCATCATACACATTGCGTTATACATCAAGAAGTATTATGCACAAAGGTAATAAACATGGAAAATGTGTTGACATTTGTCAAAAAAATTATCAATTTTATTAGATCTTAAGGCTTAAATCAGCAATAATTCTCTGCTTTCTTAAGTGAATTAGAAAGCAAATATTCCGGTTTGTCCTACTTTACCAAGGTATGTTGGCTACCTGCTCCAAGGTCCTAAAAACAATTCTGGGACTTGAAAGAAGAAATATGTCAGTTTTTAATAACTAAAAATCAAGACACAAGGTGTTTTTCTGATCCAATATGGTTACAAAATTTATCCTTCATGGTTGATATAACAAAACATACAAACAATTTAAATTTAAAACGGCAAGAAAAAGATCAGATCATTACGAACATGTGTGATCAAGTTAAAGCATTCCAATGTAAGCTAGTTCTTTGGGAAAAGCAATTGAAAAATGAAGATTTAATGCACTTTCCAAATCAAGATTAGGTGAAATTGCATTGTATCAAAAATACAAAGAAAAATTTTAAGCCTTAGAACTGAGTTTGAAACAAGATTTGCAGATTTTAATCTTTGGAAGACAAGTTTTATTCAATTTTCTCAATAAATATAGAATCTGTACCTAATCATATGCAAATGAAAGTAATTGAGATCCAGTGCAATACAGATTTGGGAAGACGAGATACAGTGAAGTTGGCTTACTTGAATTTTACAAATATTTACCAGCCAGGTTTGAAAATACTCAAAAATTTGCATAAGAAATTATTTCCATGTTTGGAAGTACTTATCGGTGCAAGCAGTTGTTTACACTTATGAAAGGAAAAAAGCCTCCTATTATATCCAGAATTAATGCCATTCACCTTGGGTCAGTTTTAAAAGTAATCACTGCGGACAAGATTTTCCCCGAAATAGGAAAAATAGTAGCAGAGAAGAGATGCCAAGTGTCAGGAAGAAAACATTAATTTTATCATTGCTCTTTTTCTTTTTTTATACTGTACTTTTTGAAATAAACCTAAGTTTCTATGAAAAATGACGTTTTTGCGGCCCACATAAACTTAAACCTTGTTTATTTGGCCTGTGTCAGCCTTTGAGTTTGACATGCTTGTGTTAAACAGAGGATATCAGAACAGGAAGCATTGTACAAAGGCAGTTCTCATGCTCATCAATCTACAATAAAGGAAAGAGATATAAAGGGCCTCTTCTATCAAACTGTGCTAGCAGTTTGTAGCGTGGTGAACAACGCTGAATGGCCCATGCTGCTCCCGAAGATCTTAGAGTTTCTATGAGCGTTGGGAGCAGCTCTCTGTGCTAAAAACTGCTACCGCAGTTTGATAGATTTATTTATTTTAAAAAATTATATGTCACATACAACTATGCGGTTTCCATATGACATGCATAGAATCTTGTTTCCCTCTGATTATCATGTAGAACATAGACATATCGAGACAACATCGTTAATCATCCTTGTTATAATAGGGATAGAGCACAAATTCAATCAGTTCAGAAGTACAAACAAGCTTTAAATCATGCTTCGATGTCAGAAAAAAAAGAGAAAATTCTAGAAGGCGATTATCAACTGAAATACATCTTAGCATAAGAAGGCATTAGCAAACAATTGAGTTTTCAGCATTTTGTTAAAATTCATCCTCCCCATACAAAACCGTAGGATACCAGGCAAGGCATTCCATAGTTGTACACCAGCCACAGATATCATTGATGCTCTGATCCTAGCATGCAGGGCCGCCATCAGGGCAGTTCTACCGGTCCTGCATTCAGGGGCCCGGAGCTGACAGAGGGCCCGGGCTCCCCCAGGGACCTAGGCAGTGTTCTAAGGCAGGGGCGCCAGTAGCTCGCCAAGGCAAAGTGAGTCGATCACCCAGGACTCACTTTGCCTTGGTGATCTATCGGGCCGATCAGCCTTCCTCTCCCCGACGTCAATTCTGCAGTCGGAGAGGAAGTTCGGGCCAACCAATCGCTGCCTGGCTGGGCGGAACTTCCTCTCCGATGGCAGAATTGACGTCGGGGAGAGGAATGCTGGTCGGCCCGAAGCAGAGAGAGCATGGGTCGTCATCGGCGTTATCCATTGGTGGCGTTTGGGTCCTGTTCCCCGATGGCAGCGGCAGTGGCAGTGGCTTGGGGAACGGCAGGGAGAAAGAAAGAAAGGGGGCAGGCAGGGAGACAGAAGGAAAGAAGAGAAACAGAAAAAAAGAAAGGGGGCATGAAGAGAAGAAGAAAAAGTTGGGGGAGGGAATGAGGTGTGGAGGAGAGGAAGCATATAGGCTGAAAGAAGGGAAAAAAGATTGGATGCACAGTCAGAAGAAGAAAGTGCAACCAGAGACTCATGAAATCATCAAAGGTAGGAAAAATGATTTTATTTTAAATTTAGCAAAGTGGAGGCAGTATTACCACAGTTTTCAAAGGAATTTGCCCAAATAACTTAATAGTTAACTGGGTAAATTCCCAGAGATGAAAACTTCCCTTCACTTACTATGCACAGTTCTGAATTTATATCTGCTGTCTATATTTTACAATATGGTCCCCTTTTACTAAACCGCAATAGTGGTTTTTAGCGCAGGGAGCCTATGAGCGTCAAGAGCAGCGCTGGGCATTCAGCGCAGCTCCCTGCGCTAAAAACTTCTATTGTGGTTTAATAAAAAGGATGGGGGGTATATTTGTCTATTTTTGTATGGTTGTTACTGAGGTGACGATGCATAGAGTTATCTCCCTTGACCTCTTTGAAAAAAACCCAGAATAGGAATGATAATTAACATTTTCTCAGCGTATAGTGTGCTTTGTGTTTTTTAATTTTATTGTTGGTAGATCATTTTGACTTGGTCATTTTAAAGTAGCTCACAAGCTCGAAACGTTTGGGCACCTCTGAGCTAGAGCGTTGAAACTGTGTATTTCTATTTTATCCCCCCTTTTACAAAACTGTGGAGCGTTTTTTAGCGCCAGCCGTGGTGGTAGCAGCTCTGATGCTCAGAATTCTATGAGCGTCATGGCTGTTACCACTGTGGCTAAAATCCACACTACAGTTTTGTAAAAGGGGGAGGGGTTAGTTTGTGATGACATATTCCATACTAGGCGAAGGTGTTTTCTGTGTTCTGTTTGTTCAAAAGACATGGTTTTCTGTTAGGATTGACGGTGTAGGATTGATCTGTGCTTGTTTAGTTTTACAATGGGTGTATTGATGTACTGCTCACTGCAATATGTAAGATGCTGCCTTTTCCTAGGTACTCATGTGTGACGTGTGGTTTATTACTAAAAATCATGTTTTTCTTACAGATGGGGGGGGGGGGTGCCAAAAAATGATGGGCCCCGGGTGTTACATATGCTACGTACGCCACTGTATGTAAAGATACCAGAAAGCTGGCGTAGCAAAAACTTTAAGTAAATTGTTATTCTTCTAAGTTTTGAGTATTTAACCCTCCCATAATCTCACGGGCACTCGTTTCAAGTTTCAAGTTTATTGAGATTTTGATTTAAACGCAATATCAAATATTTTCAATGCGTATAACAAAAATAAATTTGGGGAAATAAATAACACCGTTTGAACAATAAACATACAAACATATCCATAGATGATTAAAATTACATAAGGAGTACAAGGATAAACTACATTTGTTTAAAAATGCGTTCTCCGTGCCTGCTCATAAATTTGTTGACTGGAAGGATCCAGCAATGTGGCCAGATGTCATTCAGGACAAAGACAGAGAAAGAATTGTGCAATTTGGATTAATGATGGAAGATGATTTAAAGCAAATGGCACAGTCTATGAGTAAAGATCTTGACGGACGTTCTTTTTATGAATATCTCCTCTATGCCAAATCACCCAATGGACGTAAGAAGATTTTAAGGGACTGGCTTAGGTGGAGCATTAGCAGAAAAGTATGTGTGTATTCGGCCCATGGAAGAAGGGGGGGGGTCGGGGGGGGGGAAGGGGTGCGTGGGGGCCCAATAGGATTGCTCAGTAAGGGGCCCAGAAATTTCTGATGACGGCCCTGCTAGCATGCATAGTTGACATTCTACCCTCCAAACTTAATTTCATCTCATTTACATCTCTAAGCTTTCTTCTCAGTTTATAGATCTAAAAAAATTATTGTAAGAGCTTTGGGGAAGCATGATACAATGTCTGATATATAATTGCAACAATCTTAAACTGTACTCTTTGTTGCATAGGTAACCAGTGTAATTTCTTCAAAACAGGAGTTATATGGGTACTCCTAGGAACCCCTGTGATTAATCTTACAGCGGAGTTGATAAGCATTTGAAAAGCCCTCAGCTTCCCTTTCACAACTCCAATGTATAGTGAAATACAATAATCCACCCTACTCAGCATCGTGTGTTGGTAAAATTGGCTTCAATCTATATAGTATTTGAAGTTGCATGTATCCCTGATTATTTTTAATATTTGGTTTTCCATTGTCAAACAGCTATCTAAGCACACTTCCGAGACAGTCATCTCTTTTTTTTTTTACCGGCAGTTTTTCTCCCATAACAAACACATTTTTCAACTCAAAATTGTCTCTTTGACCTTTCACCACCATTACCTGCGTTTTGTTAACATTCAATTTCAAATCATGTTCACTCATCAAACTTCCGATCATTTCCATATATTTTTGCAAGCAAAGATCTATATTAGAGATGTCTTTTATCGGAAAGAAAAACAGAATATCATTGGCATATATTCTGTATTGCACACCCATCTCTTTAAATTTCTTCCCCAATGAGGCCATATAGATGTTAAACAGCATTGCCGATAATGCAGACCCTTGTGGGACTCCCTTTTTTAACTTCCACTATTCTTGACACCACACCCTTAAAGGTCTTTCATTTAGATAAGATGTGAACCATTTTGATACATCTCCTGCTAAATAAACCTAGTTGTTTCAATTTCACTAATAAAATTTCCAAATTTACAGTGTCAAATTCCCCAGAGACATCTAAGGATACCATGAGATATTTATTATTTTTATCTATCCCTTCCCTCAAAGACACTGTGCGCATGTCGGAATCCAAATTGGAACTCATCAAGGCAATGTTTTTGTAGTATAACTGATTCAATACTACATTTAACTGATTCAATACTACTTTCTCGATTACTTTTACTAAAAAATGGAACTACAGAGAAAGGATGAAAGTTTTTTTTAAATATTCAACATCCAAACCCTTTTTCTTTAACACAGGAGTTAAGGTTGATGTCTTAGCTAGCTCTCCTTCGGTTAGAGATTTGTTAACAAAAGCAGTAACAAAAGTGCTTGATGTAACAGGTATTTGACTTAAAATACTTGAAATTACAAGGGTCCAAAATATCTTGGGTCGGTGAAATATGAGCGATTATTTCATTAATCTCTTCCTTAGTCACGAGGTCAAAATATCGCCACAATTCAATTGATTCATCCTCATCATTCTCTGTGTTACTCTCCCCCATGAAACCACTGTGCCCACTCTCCCCCAATTTCTTCTGTAGATAGCTAGCATATTTATCAGCATCTGGTTGTTCTTCACTATTAGGTTGGTTATTCCCATGTAATAAAAATTTACATGTCCTAAATACCTCCTGAGATTTATTCTGGGCATTAGTAATTCTGTCTCAAATATCTTCTTCGTTCAGTATCATACAACATTTTATATTCCATAAGTCTTATAGTAAATCCATCCTTATCATCTGGGTCCCTCATTTTTCTCCATTTTCTCTCAGCTTGCCTAACTTCCTTTACTTGAGTAACCACATCAGATCTCCAAGGGCAAGTTGTTAAGTTAGATCGATCAACAATTAATTCTTGTGGGGCTACAATATCAAGTGCAGATGTCAAGGAATTATGCCATAAATTTACATCCTCATTTACAGAGTGGTTATCATCAATGATCAAATTTTGTTTCAAAACTACCGCAGCTTCCTGATTGGCTCCCATGAATTCTCTTGAGAATTTGCAGGAGCCAGTCTGGTGCTCTTGCTCGACGCTAAGCAGCTTCCTAAGTACACTCCTGCTCGGTGCCTCTCAGTGTCTGAAGAAACCCGATCTCATAGCAGCCACCAACCGAACAGGTTAGCAACGGGGCAGGACCGCGGAAAGCTTGCTCATGCCCACTGCACTTCTGGATCACCAGGGATTCTGGCAGCAGAGAAGGTAGGATGGACAGGGTGCAGAGCTCATAATTTTGATTATTGGCGTATATGACGCACCCCTTATTTTAAGTTTATTTTGAGGGGAAAAAAGTGCATCCATATACGCCGGTAAATACGGTACTTTGAGTTAAAATCACTTGAAAGGGATATTTTCTGCAATGTAAAATTTCTGTTTTATGAAATGCTAAGACAGTTGTCCTCAGATCATACAAATTGCCTCTCATGAGGTGGAATATAGTGAGCTAAAAAATATTTTTAAGCCAAACATTGATCTGACAAATTGTTAAACTATTAAAACACCAGAACAACAAAGACTATTAGCTGATGATCATTCAGCATCTGTTCTTCCATGTTTATTCCCTAAGAAAATTTAACTTAAATACACTGTGGGGCAGGCCATAGTGCTATCATTCATCCATCATCTTAGCCTTTTTTATTCCCAGTTAAAAATGTGTTGTTATAGGTGAACTGCTGTGTTTGTTTGGACCTATTGAATTGCCAGCTGCTGCTCATTAAGTTCATCTTGTACTTTGCGTTTGGAGCTAGAGTTACCAGCTGGCTTCACTTTCATTTCATTTTTTGATAAATTGTTCCAGTCCTGGCTTTCTAGTTCTCAAACATCTCATGCTCTCCTGGGTTATACTCCAGAAATGTGATCATTCGGGTTCACCAGTTATCTGTAATACACTTCAGAAATACAGGGTCTTCAGTGTAAACACAGTTATCCCTAGTGTAGTTATTATAAATGCCCTGAAAACCTGCCAAGTTGTGTAATTTTGTTTTTATGTTGGATTGTAACTTGCTCAGAATTGTTGGATGGTTGTGAGTAATAAATGTTTAAATAAATAAATAAATAATTCCCAGGAAGGATTTGAAAAGCTTTGCTTCCTTACATCTCCAGACATTCCTTCTGCCAGCCATTTGCAAATTTGATCACCTCACAGTCTATCTTATCACCAGATCATTTATGAGTGTTAAAACAACACAACTCTTAGTGAAAATCCTTGGGGCACTCTGCTAGTGACCCTTTTCCATGTGAATAACTGACCCATTTATTTCTGTTACATAAGCCATATGGTCTTTATCTAACTTCATTTTTCTATCTAGTCTTCCTAACCATGTTATCTACTATCCCAGTGTATTGCAAACTGTGTGCCGCCTGAGATTTCAGGTGTGCCGTGGTACACTGGGAAAGAGGAGAGATGCCTGCGCCAGCTGACTGTCTACAGGACGTGCCTCTTGTGAAGAGAGGCATGTAAGCAATCTCCCAACGCTGGCACCCCTTCTCTCTGCTGGCCCTCTCTCCTCTCTGCCGGCTTTTCTCTCCTTCTCTCTGCCGGCTCTCCTCTCCTTCTCTCCTCGGCACAAGGCCCGTTTGAATGGCCTTTGCCATTGCGCTGACGGCGTGCTGACGTCACACATGCACGGGATGTCATCACGCCGATGCCAGCGCACTTCCGAATGTCTCGAGCTGGGGACACTAGGTTTAGTCTGCCCCAGCTTGAAAAAATTTGTGAGACACTGTACTATCCTCTCCTTTCCCTTAGAGAACCAACATACTTGTATGCTTTCTTGAATTCAGATACCACTCTTTCCATGAAACTGTTTTCTGAGGTTACTGCTGAATGTATCCCCTTTCATCTTTATCCTATGCCCCCTCATTCCGGAGTTTCCTTTCAGTTGAAAGAGACTCGCCTCATGTGCATTTATGTCATATAGGTATTTAAACATCTCCCCTCTCCCACATTTCCTCTTAACGAGTCTGCCTCCTGTCCCATGACTCTTTGATGTTGAAAATCCAAATATACTATAGCAACTGGTTCATGGTTACACACATACCTTTTTTGCAGAACTCATTTCAATTAAACCAGGCCTACCTATATGATCAGTAATTAGGGGAGCAATATTCAGCCAAGAACTTCAGTGTTTAAACACTGACTTCCATAGGCTTTATTATACCCACATATTCAGTGTTAAGTTGTACCTGGATATCAAGCTGAATATCACCAGTATCTGCATTATCTGAGGACATATGGGTGATGTAAACCACAGAGCCCGGTATGGACAGTACAAAAGTATACTGTCACTTAAAAAAAGTCTCAAAACTTCCCATACTGCACATGCGTTGGTGCCTTCCCGCCCGATGTCTCGCGGGAAGGCACAGAGAAGCTGCCTTAGAGTTTCTCTAAGTGCGTCAAACTCTTGATAAATTTGTGCCTTCCCATTCTAAATTTTTCTTTATTTTAGTCATATTTTGGTATTTTCATCTTTTCTCCTTCATTCAGTATAACATTTTTAATTTTTCTCCTTATTAATTTTTGGACCTTCAGGCACTTTCAACCTGATTTCAGGCCAGCAGCATTGATTTTTTTTTTTAAATTCCCAACTATTTGACCTCCTCGG
This sequence comes from Geotrypetes seraphini, assembly GCF_902459505.1. NCBI lineage: Eukaryota > Metazoa > Chordata > Amphibia > Gymnophiona > Dermophiidae > Geotrypetes > Geotrypetes seraphini. The sequence continues at coordinate 273,665,710 of NC_047086.1, forward strand.
ACCATTGAGTCATTTGTCTTTGCATTGGCGGTTTTTCCTTTGATGTCCAACGCTCCTAGGGGTTTCAAGCAGTGCACTTGGTGCCACAGGACTATTTCAGATACAGACCCACATAATTGGTATGTCAGGTCCTGATCAGAGACATTTCTTGCAAACTGTGCACTCAACAGCAGAAGAGGTCACTTAAAACCAGGAAGTTGCAGTGTGAGAAACTTTTTCGGGTTAACTTCACGTATATTGACAATGGCTGGAGACTGACGCTGATGCTCAACATCCAGCAACTTCAGCATCAACACGTACACCCATTCCACCTTTGCATCACTGGTGTTGCCTCCCTTGGGAAAAATTCATAGATAGGCTAGATAGCACAAACATCTCCCCCCCCACCCTCCCCAAGCAGGCTTCAACATCGTTGCAGGCTCCTTCTACATCGACACATTCAAAGCATTGACATCCTGCAACTAGATAACTATCCCTGCAACTGAGATGTGCCTTGATATCGAGATCACCAACGCCTTGACATCTGAAGCAACCTGCACCCTCTTACTATTGATATCATCAGTACTAGCACCAACTCTGCAGGATCAGCTCTGATAGCTATTTCAGAAGGAGCTGGCTGGGAAGCTATAGTCGCACTCAATGCAAGTACCTACCTGGGTCATCCAGCTTCAGCCCAGTCCGAGCATCAGCCTACCATGGCATTGAAAGATCACTCTTGGGACTCCCAGCTGTTTGGTTGAGATAAAACCGAACTAACACAATTAGAAATGTCCCAAGTATCACCTGCAACTACTACATATAAGAAATAAATTACATTACATTACATTAATAAATTACACTACATTACATTACATATGAACTTCCAATATCATGACAACTCAGATGTAATCCTTAACAACTTAAAGAAATGTACAAACTACTTCCTAAATACTTCTAATCTCCGGACAATCCATTTGTAATCTACCTTGAATTGCAAGGTAATGGAGGAATAGAAATCCCTAATGTAATGTAATAATATAATTTAATAAACATATTTACAGGCTATCTACCTGCCTCCTAATACTTCCACATAGTCCTTAGTTCTTAATTCTATTTCAGGGGAGATCAGAGAAAGAAATCTCACACAAAAAGTGTGGTTAAAAATAGTCAAAGCTTTGAGAAGCATTTCTGCATCCTCCAAAATAATGGGACTTCAGAAAGGCTTCCCAAATACATGTGACTGGTCATTTTATTGGAAATTGGCATCATTAATTAATTCATTATTAAACATACTTAGGTGGTACATCTTCCAATCACAGTCCATTTACAAATATTCTGTTGGTTTCTATTTAGATCACATGGTCTGCTATTAATTTTACTTTGTTAGTAATTTCCTTGCAACAGTGACTTAACTCATCACATGCTCACCTCTTGTCAGCAATAGAAGGACTGTGCAGACATGTTCTATCCTATTGCAAATATCTCATGTACAGAAACAATCACATGACTTTTTATAACTCCAACTCATCAATATTTACCGTAACTATGTAAGTGGAAGAAAACTATGTTCTTATAAATGTAGATGTATTTTTCTCTCTAAACCGTCTAAACAACTACTGGAAGAAAAATATGTTTACCAGAAACTTTCTCATTTTCTAAACAATACATTTCTGCAACTACATGGTTATAGTCACATGATTTCCTTTAACTTATCAAGTGGCAAATATGTTAGTGTGACTTTTAGCTTATTTCCAGGGGCTTGCTACGATATGGCTCCAGCATCTTGTTCCAGACATTAAACCAAAATATTTTGTTCTATGAAGGAAAAATATGTACTCTGCGGGCTATCTTTGCTGTGTCACAGGTTATTGAAGGATTTCTATTCAGCTACATCTTCCATATACTATTAGCCTTTTAAAATCTTAACTAAAAGTGGACCCCCCCTTATATTTTGCATAATACAATTATCCTCATCACATGTATCGAGAGTCGCATACAAGACACACTTCATCCTCCAAACAGCATACTTCTCCATCACGCTTATGACTTTCCTCGAAGCATTCTCTGGTATCCAGGTAAAGTCCAATGTAACTAATTAAAATGGTAACTAGTTGACAGATAAAGTTAGTTACTACTGCTACAATTTATTATTTCTAATTCATTACCAGATGCATGCAGCGCTGTTTATTAAACATGCAAGAGACAGTCCCTGCTTGAAAGAGCTTACAATCTAATTATGACAGACATAGAGGACAAAGGTGAATTTATACGTGATACTTAAGTGGTAAATACAAGGGACTTAAGAGATGGAGGTGGAGGTGGAGGGTAGTAAGAGGAGATGACAACAGATATGAGTGCTTTACAAGTTGGTAGGGTAAGACTTAAACACAGCTTCAAAAAAGTGGGCTTTCAGCCTGAACTTAAAGACTACCAGAGACGGGGCTCGATGCACTGAGTCAGGCAGGTTGTTCTAGGGATATGGTGCAGCAAGGTAGAAGGGATGGAGTTGGGAGTTGGCAGTAGAGGAGAAGGTTATCCAATGAATGGAGTTGCTGGGGCAGAGTATAGGGAGAGACAAGAGGAGATATACTAAGGAACTGCAGAACGAATACACTTGTAGGTCAGTAAGAGGAGTTTGAACTCTATGTGGAAACAAACAGGGATTCAGTGAAGCGACTTGAGAAGAGGGGTAACGTGAGCATAATGATGTTGTTGGAATACAAGGCGTGCAGCAAGGGCAATTTCCATAGAATGAAGATAACCAGGTACCTCTTGACTACTTTTACAAGACTAGAGAGAGACATGGAGACAAAATTTTATCCCTGCCCCATCTTCGTGGGCTCCATCTCCATCCCTGCTCTGTCTCTATCCCAACCCTGTCCCTATAAGCTCTGTTCCCGTCTCTGTGGACTCTGTCATCTTATACACAAGCCTCAGACCACTTATGATTTTATACTTAAATCTTTTTATTAAAGTATAAAAGGGGACAATATTCTTTACAACTGTTTATAAATCACAAATAGAGCTTTCCATTTCAATCTGGTTTTGGTACAACCTTCCCAAAGATACAGTTGCCTGTGTTTTTTCACACACTATCAATCCAGACATGGGTGTAGAAGAGAACTTAAATTATGTAGTGGATGAAAAGAAAAATAAGTGAAATAAGTGTCTATTAAGTGTTAAATGCTCCTTGATGCCGGCAACAATGGATGAATCTTTTGCAGTAACAGTAAGATGCTTGAGTAGCTGGGCACAGGATGGAAGGATGTTGCAGATGGTAGGAGTCTGTTCAGCAGACAAGACTCTTGTTGCCACATCAAAGGCAGACAAGATACAAATTATATCATTTAACAGTAATTTATTTTAATCCAAAAGCAGCTTCTGCAGTTTTTTTAAATCATTGAATTAAGTTGCCAATTGTCAAGATATGTTAATTTTTGAGGGGGAAGTTATGTCATCGGGCTCGATGGACATGTGATTTGGGAGCTGCCCTGAGCCAGGTCTGTAATTCTTATTTAATAAGCTCCACTAGCAGCTCATGTATATGGCAGTAAGTGTATTTGGCTATTATTGCAATTGAGAACCAGTAATGATAAAAAAAAACCCAGTACATCACAGATAGATTTGGCAGAATTTGGGTTTCAATCTGCCGTGAAGCAGGCCTCAGCCGTGGAGAAAATTGTGTCGGAGCCTTCTTTCACTACTCTGGGTGAGGCTGATGATATGCCTGCGACACCGGAGACTTTTACACCCTCGGATTTGCTGCTGAGCTTTCGGTCCTTGCTAGAGGAAATAAATACTGATATTAAAGCAGTGCGGTCCGAGCTGGCGACCCTTGCAACAGATCTTCTAGGATAAATTACTGAACTTGGCAATCGGTTATTAGAATCTGAGGCTTGTTTGCATGACCATCATGCGGCTATTAATAGCTTGGAAACATCTATACAAAGTTGTAAAGAAACAGATACTTACCTCCTGGACAAAATGGAAGATTTGGAAAATCGTTCCCAGAGGCATAATTTATACTTTTGTAGTCTTCCAGAGGTGCCTGACTATACTTATTGTGAGCATACAGTACAAAGGTTGGTGAGTGCCTTATTGCTGGAAACTTCTCATGCCAGACCCCCGGAGCAAGTGCTTCTTGAAAGAGCACATCGCACTTTGGGCTGCCCGTGAGCGAATGTACCGCTCAATATAGTGGCATGTTTTGAAGACTATAAATTGAAAGAGGCAATTCTAACTGTGGCCAGGGCCAAGATGCCCTTTCAGTGGGAAACTTATACTGTTGAGATATATCAGGATCTTTGGGACAGTTCCTAAGCAATTATCTGCCAGGTCTCTGCTGCCACCTCGATCCAAATGGCAGCGTGTATTGAAAGGTAAAGGCGTTTGACCAGGCAAACTTCCAAGATCCAAATGCAATCAGAGACTTTGACTGGAGTCCACTGATGGCAGCTTGATGGATATCTTACATTTTAAGGTTTTTTTCTTGCAGACATTGCTATGTGTGTTGCTGTTTCTATATATTGCCTTGCCCCTATAGTAGTTAGGCTATAGGGGTTGTTGCTGGGTTCTTACTGTTTATAATCACACTGCTGTGCTCAGAGTATTAGCCAAGTTTAAGCTACTATTTCTGGCTTGGCTTGATGGGAGAAGTCCCCCCTCTCTTTTTTTGTTTTTTGCTTACAGACACACTGGGTTTTTATTGCAGTGTGCATGTATATCCTGTTAACTGTTGGGAAAAATTATGATTCCCATGGGGGGGGGGGGGCGGATGGGTTTGTTTTCGAGTTTCAAGTTTATCCCTCTCTGGCAGACTCTTTGTTTTTGCAAAATTGATGTTCATAGCTTTGGTTGCTATATATTATTATAATTGATATTATTTTGATGTCCCTAAATGTGAGAGGCTTAAATACCCCTACTAAGCATTCTCGTTTATATAGGGAGGCACATCATTTACGTTCTGATGTGCTCTTTATACAGGAGACTCATTTTCGCCCCAGACATGAGCGACTTTTAGTATCTCTGTGCTTTCCCCAGGTTTATTTGGCCTCTTTTCAAGGTGGCTCTAAAACTAAAGGGGTGGGAATTATTTTCTCTCGTTCTTTCCATGGCAGATACATCATATTATTAGAGATAAAGAGGGTCGCTATGTGTTAGTAAGGGCACAACTTTATCAGGAAAAATACACTTTTCTGAATCTTTATGTGCCGAATGTGGCACAGGGGTATTTTTTTTTTACTCGGGTCTCACAAGTTTTAGCGGCTCATATAGAGGGTACATTGGTTATAGGAGGGGATTTCAACGTAATATTGCATCCAGTCATGGATAATTCAGCAAGGGCTGTGCATTATGCTCAGAAAGATAGAGCTCAATTGTTGAGCTTTATAAGTCAATGAGATGTAAGCGATTTCTAGCATTTGAGACACCCAGGAGCAAGTGATTGCTTCTCCCCTAAATATTCTTTTTCACGAATAGATCTGTGGCTGGGTGACTCCTCTTTGATGAGCTCAATTTCTGCTTCTTCTATACATCAGGCCACTTGGTCAGATCATGCCCCTATTACTATCATGCTTTCTTATGCTATGCCTCCCTTAGGTAGGCGTTATTGGACATTAAATGAGGCCATTCTCTTGGAATCAGATAATGTAACCACCCTTACCATGCAATTAAGAAATTTCTTGGATGATAATGATAGGCCTGACACCGCTTCTTTTGTATTGTAGGAAACTTTAAAGACTGTTATGAGGGGTAATGTAATTTCTATGCAGTCTCATTTGACTAAAGAAAGAAAGATTCAGGAGTCTCAATTACGGGCTCAACTTAAATAATTGAAAAGTGAATTGCGATTGGGAACAGATAAACAGAAGAATGGTGCACAAATTCAAAAGGTTAAGGAACAACTTTATGATTTTCATATGGCAGAAATTTCTATCCAATTGAATAGGCTCAAACAATCTCACTTTGAATTTAATAATAAATCTAGCAGGTTGCTAGCCCATAAGCTGAAAAAGCGTAGAGAACAACATTATATTACTGCTATATGGGATAGTGGTGAGGAGCTCACATCTAAAACTCAAGTTATACATGGGGATTTTTGCACTATTTTCAGACGCTTTATACCCCGGAGACTTCCTCCACTGTGGATCTGATCCAGCAGTTTTTTGATATGGTGGAATTGCCTACTTGCAGAATCTCTCTCCCAACCTATCACATTGGAGGAGGTTACTTGGGCTATTAAAGATTTACCTCATTCTAAAGCTCCTGGGCTAGATGGGTTTGGTAACCATTTCTATAAATGCTTTGTTAGTTATCTAGTTCCGCTCTTGGTTAGGGTGTACAATATAATCGGGGAACAAACTCTTCTTCCACATTCTTGGAGATTGGCGGTAGTTACTTTAATACCTAAACCAGGGAGAAATCCTCAGCATTGTAGCTCCGATAGGCCAATATCGCTTTTAAATACAGATTATAAGATCTATACAAAGACGGAGCAGAGACAGAGGAGACTGCGGTAATAATCCACGTCGGAACGAATGATGTGAGCCGGAGGAACTTCAGCATGGCCACACTGACTGACCAGTTCAGGGTCCTGAGACGAAAGCTGAAGCGGAGCACACGGAGGATAGCATTCTCGGAGATCCTGCCTGTACCGAGAGCAGATGCAAAGAGGCAGGCAGACCTCCAGGCTGTGAATGCATGGTTGAGGAGATGGTGCCAGGAGGAGGGCTTCCACTTTGTGAGGAACTGGACATCCTTCTGGGGAAAGAGCAAGCTCTACCGGCGGGACGGCCTGCACCTGAGCACAGCGAGAACTAGACTACTGGCAGCCAATGTGAGGAAGGAGATCGAGAGGGCTTTAAACTGAGGAGAGGGGGAAAGCCGACAGCTGATCTGATGTTGACGCTTCGGACAACAGTATCCAGAACAGATGCTGAACGGGCTGACTGCAGGGAGGAAGCAGAGGGACCGGAGGATCTTATGATCAGACAGCGAGGGAAACATCAGGTAAAGGGAGCTTGCTGGGAGAAGACTAAGGGGCATGGAGACACAGGGGGACTGGGTGGCACGAGGGCGAAAGCTGAGGGCAATATAGAGGTACCACAAGGCGAGGGGGATCAAACAGAGGCTCAAGGGATGATAGCCCAGGAGGGGGCCGGTAGGGCTAGAAAACCCAGAGGAAAAGCGGGGAAGTGGGGTGGCGGGAATGTGGGGAAGCTGAAATCTAAGAGGGTAAAGGCTGAGGGCAAAGCAGAAGCACAGGGAATGGGAGAACTGCCCGAAATCCAAGGGCAGGCGGCCCAGGTAAATGCAGAGGTGGAGGAAAAATGACGGGACCTACGGGACCTGCGGTGCTTATACGCAAATGCAAGAAGCCTCATGGCCAAGATGGGTGAACTAGAAGTTGTGGCCAAGGGGGAGGACCTAGATATAATTGGAATTGCAGAAACCTGGTGGACAGAGGAAAATCAATGGGATGTGGCGCTGCCGGGGTACAAGCTCTACAGGAGGGACAGGACCCACAAGAAGGGGGGAGGCATAGCACTATATATAAAGGACTCTATCCACTCGGTCAGGATGGATATGGCAACGAAGGCAGAGGGGCTGGAATCGCTATGGGTCAAATTGCTGGGAAACAAGGGTGCAGGCATAAAACTGGGGCTGTACTATCGCCCACCTGGTACGCCAGGAGTCGGACACGACTTGGAAGCGGAATTGAGACAGGAATGCAGAACTGGAAGTTTACAGTGATGGGGGACTTCAACTACCCGAGAATAGACTGGAGTACGGGTCACTCCAACTGCACTAGGGAAACAGGATTTGTAGAAGCTGTGAGGGACTGCTTCATGGAGCAACTAGTCAAAGAACCGACGCGAGGGGGTGCTACTCTTGACCTCATCCTAAACGGATTAGGGGGGCCTGCAAGAGGGGTAGAAGTGGTAGGACCACTAGGCAACAGTGATCACAACGCGATCAGATTCACATTAGAAAGGGGACACCCATAGTAAGGAGGACCACAACAACTGCGCTCAACTTCAAGAAAGGGAACTATGTTGCTATGAGGGAAATGGTGGGGAGGAAGCTCAGAAACATCTTTAGGATGGAGACTGTGGGAAGCGCCTGGACCCTATTCAGGGACACCCTGCAGGAAGCACAAAGAATGTACGTCCCCAGTTTCAGGAAAGGCTGCAAGAACAAGCGATCAAAGGACCCGGTTTGGATGTCGACTGAAGTAAAGAGGGCAATAAATGACAAAAAAGTATCCTTCCGGAGATGGAAAAAGGACCCAACGGAGGAAAATCACCAGGCGCACAGGAAATGCCAAAAGAAATGCCACCAAGAGGTTAGAAAAGTGAAAGGGGAATACGAAGAGGGGCTGGCCAGGGAGGCGAAAAACTTCAAGGCATTCTTCAGTTACGTAAAGGGGAAGCGACCAGCGAGAGAGGAGGTGGGGCCGTTGGACGATGGGGATAGGAAGGGAGTGATTAAGGAGGATAAAGAGGTAGCTGAGAGGTTGAACACGTTCTTCTCATCGGTTTTCACAAGCGAAGACACATCTAATATACTGGACTCAGAGGAGCTCATGAGTGGGGAACAGGCCGAAAAATTGGAGCACATAGAGGTAAGTAAGGAGGATGTCCTCAAACAGATAGACAGGTTAAAATGCGGTAAATCACCGGGCCCGGATGGGATCCTCCCAAGGGTTCTGAAGGAACTAAGACATGAAATAGCGGGCACAATCCAGCATGTTTGCAACCTATCCTTGAAAACTGGTGAGGTACCAGAGGACTGGAAATTGGCGAATGTCACACCTATCTTCAAGAAGGGATCGAGGGGTGACCCCGGGAACTACAGGCCGGTGAGCCTGACTTCAATTATAGGAAAGATGGTGGAAGCTATGATCAAGGACGGCATTTGTGAGCACATCGAGAGGAATGGCCTACTGAGAACAAGCCAGCATGGATTCTGTAAGGGAAGGTCGTGCCTAACGAACCTTCTGTACTTCTTTGAAGGAATAAGCAGTCGGGTGGACAATGGGGAACCCATAGACATCATTTACCTCGATTTTCAAAAGGCTTTCGACAAGGTGACACATGAAAGGCTTCTTAGGAAGCTGTGGAACCACGGGGTGAGAGGGGATGTGCACAGATGGATCAAGCACTGGTTGTCGGGTAGACTTCAGAGGGTCGGAGTGAAGGGCCAATATTCTGACTGGCGGGGAGTCACGAGCGGTGTGCCACAGGGATCGGTGCTGGGGCCGTTACTCTTCAACATTATTTATCAATGACCTGGAAAAGGAGGCAAAGTGCGAGGTTATAAAATTTGCAGACGATACCAAACTGTGCGGTAGAGTTAGGTCCAGGGAGGAGTGTGAGGACCTGCAAAGGGACCTGGAGAAGCTGGAAGACTGGGCAAACAAATGGCAAATGCGCTTTAACGTGGAAAAATACAAGGTCATGCATATAGGGAAAAAGAACCCGTTGTTCAACTACAAATTGGGGGGGCATTGTTGGGAGACAGCAGACTTGAGAGAGACTTGGGTGTGCTGGTGGATGTATCACTGAAGCCATCTGCACAGTGCGCAGCAGCCTTGAAAAAAGCCAACAGGATGCTGGGCATCATAAAGAGGGGCATAACAACCAGGACGCGGGAAGTCATCATGCCATTGTATCGAGCGATGGTGCGTCCACATCTGGAATACTGCGTTCAGTATTGGTCGCCACACCTCAAGAAGGACATGGCGGTACTTGAGAGAGTCCAAAGGAGAGCAACGAAACTGGTAAAAGGGCTGGAACACTGCCCATACGCCGAGAGGTTGGATAGGCTGGGGCTCTTCTCTCTGGAAAAAAGGAGGCTCAGGGGAGATATGATAGAGACCTTCAAGATCATGAGGGGCATAGAGAGGGTGGATAGGGACAGATTCTTCAGACTGAAGGGGACAACAAGTACGAGGGGGCATTCGGAGAAACTGAAGGGAGATAGGTTCAAAACAAATGCAAGGAAGTTTTTTTTCACCCAAAGGGTCGTGGACACTTGGAATGCGCTACCGGAGGAAGTGATCAGGCAGAGTACGGTACAGGGATTCAAACAGGGATTGGACGGATTCCTGAGGGATAAAGGGATCGTAGGATACTGAGGGAGGAGCTGGGATGTAACACAAGTATAGAAAGCTAACCAGTTAATAAGTATAGAAACCCAACAGGTCGTGCATGTGCAAGACCGGAGGGTTAGGACTACGATGGGAAGATAGGACTTCAATGAGAAACCAAGGTGGCAAGGGAGCCCCTTCTGGTGATTCAGACAGGTCGTGACCTGTTTGGGCCGCCGCGGGAGCGGACTGCCGAGCAGGATGGACCTATGGTCTGACCCGGCGGAGGCACTGCTTATGTTCTTATGTTCTTATATTGGCCGCTCGCTTACAGAGAGTAGTGGCGACTTTAGTACACCCTGACCAAGCGAGATTTATATGGGGAAGGAGAGCTTCAGACAATATTAAGCTGGCTTTGCATTTAATTGAAGCTATGAAAAGAGAGAAAACATCGGCGCTTTTTCTGTCATTAGATGCGGAAAAAGCCTTTGGGTGTCCTGGCTGTATATGTTGGCAGTATTATGTAAAATGGATTTTTTGGGCCCCTATCTGACATGGATTAAGGCTTTATATCGCCAACCTCTTTCCGCGTTGAAAATAAATGGTCATTATTTAGATGCTTTTGAGATTTATTGTGGCACTAGACAAGGGTGTGCTTTATCCCCATTACTTTTTCGTTGTCTGTGGAGCCTTTGGCTTCTTTGCTTAGGTCTTTTGGGAAGGTAGTGGGTGTGAATTTGAATTCAGTTGAGCATCGTGTGCTATTATTTGCTGACGATATTCTTCTTACTGTTAGCACACCAGCAAGATCTGTGTCGGAGATTTTAGATATTTTGGATAGCTATCGGCTGGTCTTGGGTTTCAAAATAAATATGTCTAAGTCGGAGATCCTTAATTTGAAGCTTCCATAGCATGAGGTAGCTAGTTTACAAGCAAAGTTCCCATTCTCTTGGGCAGCTACCTATATTCAGTATCTGGAAATTAATCTTACTAGTTCTATTGCTCATTTATATAAACATAATTTTCCTGGTAAGCTTCGGGAAGTGATGTCTGACTTAGACTGCTGGGAAGGCCTTAGCATTAATTCGGCCAAGCCAAGAGGAACTATCAAAATGGTGGTTTTGCCAAAATTTCTTTATCTGTTTACTGCTTACCAATTGTGATTCCTAAATGTTTTTTTTATCTTTTGAATCTTTTAGATTTTTTTTTTTAATATCTGGAAGAAGAAACCTCCCAGGGTTCAGCTGGCATTGTTATGTCAGGTGCGGAACAGGAGTGGCATGGGAGTTCCTCATTTTGCTTTATATAATCAGGCGGCTTATATTCAAATCGTAGCAGCTTGGTTGGGGGGTCCCACGAAACCCTGGATACGGTTAGAACAGTGTTATCTGCTCTCTTTACCACTTTGGGCGCTCCCATGGTTACCTGTGGATAGATTGTTAGTACCTGTGGATAGGTACTAAGATGGTTTAAAGGATTCTTACAATCCAGAACTTATAGAGTCAGAACAAACAAAGAAAAATCAGAACCATGGTCCAACCCATGTGGAGCTCCCCAAGGATCACCCCTATCTCCCACACTCTTCAACCTATGCATTGCCTCCCTAAGCTTGGCATTACCTCCTACAGCTACGCAGATGACATCACCATCCTCCTCCCCTTCGAGCAACTTGAGCCCTCCATGATAGGCACAATACACAGAAAACTCGAAACAGTATCAACATGAATGAAAGAACATAAACTAAAATTAACCCTGACAAAACAAACTTCATCCTCCTAGAAAACAACAAAACCCCAATCTTGACTAACCTACCGTATTTTCATGCATATAACGCGCATACGTGTATAACACGCATACGCGTATAGCGCGTGGGTCCAAACCATTTGTGTAAAAATTTTTTTATATAGCACGCACACGCGTATACTGCGCATGCTGCTATAACCTCCTCCCGCCACTCCCGCTTACTCCCTCTTCTGGCCTGCGAACCGGCATCCTACCCCCCGCTGGCATCACCCCCTCCCCTATGATCCTACATCTCCCCCAGCACCGCAAAGACATTGGTCGCTTACCCCGATTGGGCACCGGCACCAGCACCAATGCACAGGACGTGCCAGTGCCTGAAGATCCTCCCTCGTTGGGCTGGGCTGGGCTGGGCGGTGCGAGGGAGATCCTCCCTCTTTCCTGTGCTGGGCTGGACTGGGCTTTGAGCATTTGCGCATGCTCAAAGCCTTCTGGTCTCGCTCTCTCCGAGATTCTCCGAGATCCCTAAGCGGAATCTACAACTTCCTCAATCACTTTACCATCGTCATCAAGTTCAAGGCAGCAGTTGGAGAGGTTGAATTTGCCACAGGCACCACTTTCTGCCGCCAGCAAGTAGTCTAGAGCTAGGCAGTTCTGATAGATAGCAGTGCACATTTTAGCATTCGCTCTGCCAATGGTACTCAAAACTCGGGCGGTCTCATTAGTTATCAGTTCGAGTACAGCTTGTAGACGAATAATGCGGTTCAGCATATAGATTGGGGTCCGATAGTCCCAGGTGCCATCCTCGGCCCATGTGGCAGGTCCGTAAACAGCAACGATCCATTCAGGAGGCCAGTCGTCACCTCATTTTCCAATCTGGAGGGAGTCAGACCACTTCTGGCGACCCCTGGCATTGAAGATAGGGGCACTCAGGTTTTCGCCATCGGCCAGCGGTAACAGGAAGAAGCTGGGGCGTGGGGGGCGTGGCTTGAAGCGCAACAAGATGGACGGGTGATCAAGAAGCTCTCTAACCCAGGCATACACATTTGGTAATATTGACTTCCAGACGGCTGTTTTTTACATTTTCGCTGGTGATCCTTAAAAATAAGAGATTTTAAGAATCAAAACAATTAATGATTAATGTCATTCCCTGAGGCATTCTTTGGTAAAGAGCGAGGTAGAAACATAGAAAAAAGCAGCAGAAAAGGGCTATAGCCCACCAAGTCTGCCCATTCCATGTATCCCTTCCCCTGAATTTACTCCCTTAAAGATCCCACGTGAGTATCCCATTTTCTCTTAAAATCCGTCACGCTGCTGGCCTTTATCACCTGGAGTGGGAGTCTGTTCCAATGATCCACTACTCTTTCGGTGAAGAAGTACTTCCTGGAGTCGCCATGAAACTTCCCTCCCCTGATTTTCAGCGGATGCCCTCTGGTGGTCGAGGGTCCCATGAGCCAGAAGATATCATCTTCTGACTCAATGCGTCCCGTGATGTACTTATATGTTTCAATCATATCTCCCCGTTCTCTTCTTTCCTCAAGTGAGTACAGCCGCAATTTTTTTAAATCTTTCTTCAAATGTGAGATCCTTGAGCCCCAAGACCATCCTGGTGGCCGTTCACTGAACCGACTCGATCCTCAGCATGTCCTTTCGGTAGTGTGGTCTCCAAAACTGAACACAGTACTCCAAGTGAGGTAGATGAAGCAGCTTCTCCAGAAGGAGATAGGGGGAAAAAACAAACAAACAAAAGCTACTGCTGACAGCTTCTCAGATAGTAGGAGAAAATCTAATTAAGGAAGTGTGATCTAGCCTGCCTAGTGAGCCAGTAAAGTTATAATTGACTAAACGGACGCTGCAGCAAAGGATATAATGGACTGAAAAATGCATCTCCTGAGGGGGAAGAAGAAAGAATAATTTTTTTAAAAGTCAGTTTTTGAAGAGGTTTAACCAAATAGTTACTGTTTGATAGAAATCTTCCAGTAGAGCCTGATTTCAGTACTTTTACAATTGGTTGTGGAATGAAGTTAACTGTCAAGGAAATACATGCTGGGATCAAGGAACTAACTGACATTTATAGCGGGTGCCATGGTGTTTAAGGAAACAAATCACTGTCAGTATCTTTTACAGTTCCTGTTTCCTATTTACTTGTTCCTGATTGGGTTTGAGGCTTGAAAGGAGGTGGTTTTATCAAGGCAGGAAGAATCAGAGTGACAGTATTAGGAATAAAGGCAAAACAAACAATGGTTTTGACAGTTTACGATTTAAAGCTTGAGCAGAATCCTGCACTGCACTGCTGGACAAGTGCCAAATGTAATCACCATCTTCAGGGGGCATGGCTTGCGAGCGCTGGCTAATAGACGTGTAACTAAATAGCTCCGTCTACCCAGGAAACTTTTTATAGATTTTTGGTCGCGGATATCAAGTTTCAAAACAAAAACTAGCCTTCTGTAGTAACTATGGCTGCTTCTAAACATACTAATATAGAAGCAGCGTTTTCGGGTGGAAAATCAAAGAGAAGCAAACAAGATCTTTCAACTCCGTCCAGAGTACCGTTGCCTGAAGATTCACCGGATAAAACAAGTATAAGAGAAGATTTAAAGAATATCCAGGTATTATTACAGTGCAACGCAGAAAAGCTTTCCAAGGTAATTGAAGAGGTAACAAGCTTATCTCAAAAAATGGATGCCATCACTTTAAGGATGGATAATGTGGAAAATAGATTGGAAAAAACGGAGAAAGCTGTTATAACGTGTCAGAAAACATGCTTAAAAAGTCAGAAAATACAATAGGAGTTCACTGCACAACTTGAAAATCTTGAGAACCGGGCAAGAAGATGAAATATAAGACTTTTAAGTTTACCAGAAAATGTTGAGGGGAAAAATCCGGTAGCATTTATAGAAATGCTTATTCCAAAATTAATACCACTGACATCTAAATTTCCTTTCGAAGTGGAGAGGGCACACAGAATTCCTATAAAGAGAAATACTGGATTTAATGGTCCAAGACCTTTAATTTTCTGTGTATTGCACTATCAGCAAGCATTTGAAATTCTTCAAGCCGCTAAGCAAAAATTTGAACTATAAGGATGCAAAAATCCTGTTGGTACTGGACTTTGCAAAGAAAACTGCAGATACCAGGAAGCAGTTTCTTCAATTAAGACCTCAGCTTAAACAACTAGGGGCTCAATATGGTCTTTTTTACCTAGCTGTTATGCGGGTAACCTATCAAAATAAATTTTTACATTTTCAAGATCCAATAAAGTTAAAAGAATTCATATCGCAGCAAGCTATGCCAATGGAATGAGAATTCTTATTTAATTTAAAAGTACAACATGATGGACCTGTTTGTGCGTTTTCAATGAAAAGGCTTTATTAATATAGAAGTTGAGGTAGGTTATAGGAAGAGTCAGGGACCACTGCACAGGTGATAGGCCTGAGGGGCCGCCGCGGGAGTAGACTGCTGGGTGGGATGGACCTCTGGTCTGACCCAGCGGAGGCAAATTCTTATGTTCTTAATATTGACTCTGTTGTTTTGAACATATCGGACTTTGAAATGGCTGGGTCTTAATAAATGGAGATGATTTGACTTTAAAAAATTTTCGCTGAAGAAGAAAGGGTTAAATTTTTTACAGTTTAACTGCTAAACTTTAAAATGGAGTATGGAGTCTTCATATGTGGCTATCTCATTGGTCAGTTTCCTTTGATCCCGCCTCAATGTATATTTCCGGTGAGGACGTCACTTAGCACGATACAACTGAATATATTATTTTAATCGGATGAGCAATCGTGGCTTCGAAGAGTTCAATCCGGATGTGCATGAACTGGTTTTGTACTGCTTTCTGGATGTTGGGAGACTATGTCTGTAAGAGTCGGTGGAGTTGGTCCTGCGAGTCGGTGGAGTTGGTCCTGCGAGTAATCAGATGTTTCAGATCTGGGCGCTGAGGAAGATGAAACATGGCGCATGGATAAAGGAATAAGATGGAACGATTCAGTGGAAGTACGTGCCAACCTGAGTTACGTCGCCATAATGATGCAGTACGAGGAAGAGATGTAACAGTTGCTTTGTGCTGTATGCCTTGATTTTAAGAGGTGTTTCCTTTTTCTACATAACTGAGAGTTTTGTGAATCTTTATTTTTTCTTAATTTATTACTTTGGTTTCAACTTTGGGTGAGAATTCTTTGACCATTTTCTGAACATTAATTGAATGGGTTTGGAGACATGATGTTAATTGAGATATAATATAACTTGTCCTGATATTTTATTCTTGAATTTTGTCTTTTTAGTCATCTTTTAGTTGATTTAAAGGACTCAAATTTCAACAAAAGGTTACACATAGTAACATAGTAACATAGTAGATGACGGCAGATAAAGACCCGAATGGTCCATCCACTGCCCAACCTGATTCAATTTAAATTTTTTAAATTTTTTCTTCTTAGCTATTTCTGGGCAAGAATCCAAAGCTTTACCCTGTACTGTGCTTGGGTTCCAACTGCCGAAATCTCTGTTAAGACTTACTCCAGCCCATCTACACCCTCCCAGCTACTGGAACCCTCCCCAGACCATCCTCCACCAAACGGCCATATACAGACACAGACCGTGCAAGTCTGCCCAGTACTGGCCTTAGTTCAATATTTTATCTTATTTTCTGATTCTAGATTCTTTGTGTTCATCCAACGCTTCTTTGAACTCAGTCACAGTTTTACTCTCCACCACCTCTCTCGGGAGCGCATTCCAGGCATCCACCACCCTCTCCATAAAGTAGAACTTCCTAACATTGCCTTTGAATCTACCACCCCTCAATCTCAAATTATGTCCTCTGGTTTTACCATTTTCCTTTCTCTGAAAAAGATTTTGTTCTACGTTAATACCCTTCAAGTATTTGAATATCTGAATCATATCTCCCCTGTCTCTCCTTTCCTCTAGGGTTCCTCTAGGGTTCCTCTAGGGCTTCCAGTCTCTCCTCATATGTCTTCTGGCGCAAGCCTCCTATCATTTTCGTCGCCCTCCTCTGGTCCGCCTAAAGTCTTCTTACGTCCTTTGCCAGATACGGTCTCCAAAATTGAACACAATACTCCAAGTGGGGCCTTAACAATGACCTGTACAGGAACATCAACACCTTCTTCCTTCTACTGACTACGCCTCTCTTTATACAGCCCAGCATCTTTCTGGCAGCAGCCACTGCCTTGTCACACTGTTTTTTCACCTTTAGATCTTCGGACACTATCACCCCAAGGTCCCTCTCCCCGTCCGTGCATATCAGCTTCAATCCTCCCAGCATATACGGTTCCTTCCTATTATTAATCCCCAAATGCATTACTCTGCATTTCTTTGCATTGAATTTTAGTTGCCAGGCATTAGACCATTCCTCTAACTTTTGCAGATCCTTTTTCATATTTTCCACTCCCTCTTCGGTGTCTACTCTGTTACAAATCTTGGTATCATCTGCAAAAAGGCACACTTTTCCTTCTAACCCTTCAGCAATGCCACTCACAAACATATTGAACAGGATTGGCCCCAGCACTGATCCCTGAGGGACTCCACTACTCACCTTTCCTTCCTTCGAGCGACTTCCATTAACCACCACCCTCTGGCGTCTGTCCGACAGCCAGTTTCTGACCCAGTTCACCACTTTGGGTCCTAACTTCAGCCCTTCAATTTTGTTCAACAGCCTCCTATGAGGAACTGTATCAAAGGCTTTGCTGAAATCCAAGTAAATTACATCTAGCATATGTCCTCGATCCAGCTCTCTGGTCACCCAATCAAAAAATTCAATCAGGTTCGTTTGGCACGATTTACCTTTTGTAAAGCCATGTTGCATCAGATCCTGTAACCCATTAGATTCAAGGAAGTACACTATCCTTTCTTTCAGCAAAACTTCCATTATTTTTCCAACAACTGAAGTGAGGCTCACCGGCCTGTAGTTTCCTGCTTCATCCCTGTGACCACTTTTATGAATAGGGACCACATCCGCTCTCCTCCAATCCCCAGGAATCACTCCAGTCTCCAGAGATTTGTTGAACAAGTCTTTAATAGGACTCGCCAGAACCTCTCTGAGCTCCCTTAGTATCCTGGGATGGATCCCGTCTGGTCCCATCGCTTTGTCCACCTTCAGTTTTTCAAGTTGTTCATAAACACCCTCCTCCATGAACAGAGCAGAATCTACTCCATTTTCTCATGTAACTTTGCTAGACAATCTTGGTCCTTCTCCAGGATTTTCTTCTGTGAACACAGAACAGAAGTATTTGTTTAGCACATTCACTTTCTCCTCATCACTTTCCACATATTGGTTCCCAGCATCTTTTAGCCTAGCAATTCCATTTTTCATCTTGCTCCTTTCACTAATATATCTGAAAAAATTTTTGTCTCCGTTTTTTACATTTTTAGCCATTTGTTCTTCCGCCTGTGCTTTTGCCAGACGTATCTCTCTCTTGGCTTCTTTCAATTTCACCCTGTAGTCCTTTCTGCTCTCTTCTTCTTGGTTTTTTTTATATTTCACGAACGCCAACTCTTTCGCCTTTATTTTCTCAGCCACTAGGTTGGAGAACCATATCGGCTTCCTTTTTCTCTTGTTTTTATTGATTTTCATCACATAAAGGTCCGTAGCCATTTTTATCGCTCCTTTTAGCTTAGACCACTGTCTTTCCACTTCTCTTATGTCCTCCCATCCTAACAGCTCTTTCTTCAGGTACTCTCCCATAGCATTAAAGTCTGTACGTTTGAAATCTAGGACTTTAAGTATCATGCGGCCGCTCTCCACTTTAGCCGTTATATCAAACCAAACCGTTTGATGATCGCTACTTCCCAGGTGAGCACCCACTCGAACATTAGAGATACTCTCTCCATTTGTGAGGACCAGATCCAATATCGCTTTTTCCCTTGTGGGTTCCGTCACCATTTGTCTGAGCAGAGCCTCTTGAAAGGCATCCACAATCTCCCTACTTCTTTCCGATTCCGCAGACGGAACATTCCAGTCCGCATCCGGCAGGTTGAAATCTCCCAACAGCAGAACCTCCTCTATCCTTCCAAACTTTTGGATATCCACAATCAGATCCTTATCAATTTGCTGCGATTGAGTCGGAGGTCTGTAGACTACACCCACATAGATAGAAGTTCCATCTTCTCTTTTCAGAGCAATTCATATCGCTTCTTCCTCTCCCCAGGTCCCTTGCATTTCGGTCGCTTGGATATTGATCTTTACATAGAGAGCTACTCCTCCTGCTTTTTGACCATCTCTGTCCTTCCTAAAAAGATTATATCCCGGCATGTTTGCATCCCATCCATGTGATTCACTGAACCATGTCTCTATGATAGTGACAATATCTAGATCTGCCTCTAACATCAGGGCTTGCAAATCATGAACTTTGTTGCTTAGACTGCGAGCCTTTGTGGTCATCGCTTTCCAGCTATTTTTCAGCGATAATCTCCTTTTTCGTATGGATTTTTGTTTCGTTTCACTTTCCGTTGCAATACTAAGAAATGAGTTGCTGATATTGCTTATGTTGCAGTCTTTACTACTATCATATCTTTTCTTTTGCCGGGGGTGGTCTCTATAATTGTCCTTCGTACATACACCACCCCCACCTTCTAGCTTAAATGCCTAGAAAAATATTGTCTAAATTTCTCTGCAAGGTTTCTTTTTCCTGCTGTAGTAATATGTACATCAGTGCAATATAGCTTCTTGCCCTTCCATGTATTTCCCCATCCTCCTATGTACCTGAAGCCTTTTTGATGACACCAGGCTTTGAGCCATCTATTAAAGTCCTCTGTGTTTTTCACTCTTTGCTCTCGCTTTCCATATGCAGGCAGTATTTCAGAAAAAGCTAAAGTGTTTACAAAAGGTTTCACGCCCTCACCAAGCTCCCGAAAATCTTTCTGTGCTGCAAGTGTGGAGTTGTTGGCCAGGTCATTTGTTCCCAGATGGATAACAACATCAGTGTTAAAATCCTTAGTTTCTTCCTTAATTATAGTCTGTATTTGCCTGAAACTCCTGGTAGCTGAGGATCCTGGAAGACATTTCACTATTTTGGTCTCCTCGCCTTGTGTTCCAAGGTTAATGCCTCTGATGATGGAATCCCCCAACAGTAATAGTTTTCTGTTTTTGGCCTTTTTATTTATGCTTAGGGTGTGCTTGCTCTCTTGAGTTACCTTCATTGGTTCCAGTTCCACCTCCCTTCTGTTTTCTTGAGTATCACAGTGCACTAGTGGAGCGAAGAAATTCTGTAGAGGTAATATTTGTGAAGGTGGATGTTTCTGTGTTACATGTCGCAGTCTTCCTGAGCCTACTGTGACCCATTTATTCCTGGGCTGTTTTATTCTTTGAGGTAGAGGTGGTAAGTTGGTATGATTTTGTGGAGTGATGAAAGCTGCTTTAATTGTATTCAATTCCTGTTTAAGTTTGCAGAGCTCCTCCTTAATACTAGCAAGTTGAAGACAGATGGGGCAAGCCTTAAGCCTCCAGATAGTATGTCTTGGAATTAAAGCACCACATGATTGCATAGAATAAAGGTCATCTTGATTGGTTGTGAAGTGACTTGATTTGAGTAGTCCTGATTATTTGGGTCTCTATATATAGTGGGACTATAAGTCTTACCCTTATTCCTATGAAGAGGAAGAGGAAATAAGATTTAACAGAGGAAAGAGAAGGGTTTATTTTTGTGTGCTTTTTTGTTTGTTTTTTTTTAAAGTAAGAAACAGGGAGGAGAAGAGAAATTAAGCAGATATAATGCTGAAAACCAGTGAAAAGAGCAGAATATGAAATGTTGAGCAACTTATCTTATTGAAGTTCACAGGGCAGCCTTGTTCACAGCACTGTCCCAAAGATAATGCAATTAACTGTAGAAGTAAAACAGAGCCCCTCCCTTCTCCACCTAATCGGCAGACACAATGGCTAAAATCTAGTAAGTCAGAAATATAGGCTCTATACCACCTAAAACACAGGATTTTAAACAGAAATGCAGGTTCTATAACAAATCAGTGGCTACCCTAAAACACAGGATTTTGAAGTAGGCATCTGTTTAGGCCTACTGGTTTCAATAAGTATATATTTATTTAGTCAATCAATAACAGTTTACAGAAATAAATCATTTAGAATATAGCGTAACAGAAGGTGATCTCCATACCTGAAGATCCTCTGAAGTCTGTTCTGTTTACTTCCTCTTAAAGGCCTGGTTTTTATACATTTCTTAGTGGCCAACACCACGTTGGCCTAAATCACATGATACATCCTTATTGGCTATTTTCCTATGCACTACTGCCTAACTACATTAATTCATAAAGCAAAAAAATACGACCATGTCACACCTTTAATGATCAAATCACACTGGCTTCCCATTTCCCACCGAATTACATTTAAAATTATAATTCTAGTATATAAAACACTAATTTTCAATGAACCACAATTCATATAAAAATGATTATTCCATACAACACCTCACGTTCATTGCGTTCATCCTCTTCTAACCTTTTATCAATTCTCTCATTGAAAATTATCGGCACAAGAAAAAATGATATATTCTCCATTATGGCCCCTACACTATGGAACTCCATACCAAACTATATCAGAATTGAAAAAGACCTATCTTTTAAGAAAATTTTAAAAACCTTTTTGTTTCAAGACGCCTTTGATACATAGCACGTCTCATATCAATCTCTTTACATTTAGTAAAGACTATCATATTTTCCAATCCCCTTTATTCCCTATTGTGTTTTTCCTTTTATGTTACTTCCAACAGATAAAGAGATTGTAACTTTTCCCTCCTTTCCTACATATTTATATTTGTCTCTATCTCTATTGTTTAAATGTCAATTGTTTGTTTTATGATTAATTTGTATAATATATATGTGAGACCACCACCTGGCGTTTTTTAACTTGTACATCGCTTAGAAATATTGTATAAGCGATTCATCAAATGCTAATAAACTTGAAACTTGAAACTATTTATTGGCTGGTTCACCTGCGTCATGTTATACATTCGCTCTGTTTACCGTAAGACCTAACCTTTTCCCCGAAATGCCTCTTTCCTATACCATATAAGCAGTTCTGAGCATCAAACACCCTCCCTTCTGTAACATATTTCTGACACTTGCTATTAGGTGATAATTCTTGAGAATTCTATCTTCTGAGAATTCTATCTTTGGACCATGGTCTGTGTTTATCTTTTCATGATATCTGGCTGGGTGGTCCCTGGTGCTAAACCGCAGCATCAGGACCTTATGCTTTTTTTTCAAGTTTCACTGATACAGTAGCCAACTTAACTTAAAAACAGGGCATTTCCCCATCTTTGCATGCTCTTTGGTAAATGGTGTGAAATATCTTTTCACAGTTAATCTACTGTTTCTATTAGCTGCAGAGATAGATAAGGTAGATGTCAGTTGCAGGGGGAGAGAGAAGTTTCTGTAGAGAGAGAAAAGTTTCTGTGAGTTTCTGGTTTTTCCTTATCCCACTTCACCTGGTTTTATGTCAGGACTTACAAGGATCTTTCCATGCCAGAACATTCCATGATTTACCTTCTTTCCATCTTCCTCCTCCTCTCAATTTATAACAGGATTTTCCCTCCTTTAGTCACCCTGAGCCACAGGCACCAGGATTTAATTAGAGTTAATAAAGTCTTACCCTTATTCCTATGAAGAGGAAGAGGAAATAAGATTTAACAGAGGAAGGGTTTATTTTTTTGTGTAATATATAGTACTAAAATAAACTAAAGTTACATTTTTATATTATATACAATCCATTTCTTGAGTTCACATATAAAGAAAGGATGTTGAATTTACAATAAGTAGCTGAAGAAAGTAAAGTGCATTGTTTGAAGTTTTTTTAATTTCTAACATAATAGATCTGAATTAATTGTTTCTTCTTAATTAATTTAGATTTTATGAAAATAATTTCTATATCATTTAGGGTTGGTAAATGACATTAGATGAAATACATAATAGAAGTTTTTTGGTAAAAGTAAATAATTTAATTTGATGATTGTTATAAAAGTGATGTTTGATCTTTTTATATATAATTATTATGTGGAATTCTCAAATATATTAAAGTTGGGAATGATAGGAACTTGCTTTTAGAAGGACATGATAATTGGTTATTAACTTATTAAATACTTTTAATTTGATTTATAATTATATGTTATAATTAATTGAAAGGTCTTTGATTTAATTAATGAAATAATATTTAAAGATTACAATTTATATGATGGTTTTATTTTCTACCCTGATCTGTTTAGATATAAGGTATGTAATGGGTTAGGATACTTATCTATTAAACTATTTTATTTGTCAATTAAGTTAATTCAATTAGCTGTCACCATTGAAAATGACAAAAATCTTTAATTTTTTTAGTATAATTATTTATATGTGCCTGGGAGAGTTTTTTGGGTGCTAAGTCCTGATAAGCGCTTTCAAGTATTTGTATTATTTAGTGGGTTGGGGGAGGGTAAGGGAATAGGGGTTGGGTGGGGAGAAATATGGATGTGTATGAAAATGGTGTCTATTTATATTAATTTTAATAATCATCAATATCTATGTTTGATCAAGTGTCTGAGATTTGGAATCTATAATGGAGATTAAAATTTTCTCATTAAACGTCAATGGCCTTAATCATCAAATAAAAAAGAAAAAAATGCTTGCCTTTTTAAAACAACAAAATGCTGACATATATTACATACAGGAGACACACCTATCATTGGTGGAGTCAAAAAAGCTCGAAGGGGGTTGGGTAAAACAAAGTTTCTTTGCCCCTGCAGTTGGCAAAAAAGCAGGAGTTGCTATACTAGTAAATAAAAAATATACAGCTAATTTTAAATTAATTGATTTTGATCCCTTGGGAAGGTGGGTACATGTGGAATTTAGCATGGGAAATAATACCCTGGAACTGTTTAATGTGTATGTCCCAAATACAAATCAAATTGAATTTTTTAAGAAATTACAATAGTTATTACTCCCACTGGCTGCTTCTAATTTAGTAGTGGCAGGAGATTTCAATGCTGTTATGGATACAATAATGGACAAAAAAACCAAGTAGGATTATGAAGTCGTTAGGATTAGATAATTTGGTGAATTCTTGTGATTTGAAAGATATATGGCGAATACTTCATTTTGATGATCGAGAATTTTCCTTTTGCTCATAAGTTCATAAATCCTTTTCAAGAATAGATTATATTTTTGTCTCGAATCAAATGGTACAACAAGTAACAAAAGCTGACATAGATCCTATCATTTTATCTGATCATGGTGGAGTATGGATTCTCGGAATGAAGCTGAAGATGAGGACCCAGAAGATAGCATTCTCAGAGATCCTACCGGTATCGAGGGCAGATTTGAAAAGGCAGGAGGAACTACAATCAATAAATGCGTGGATGAGGAAGAAGGAATCCACTTCGTGAGGAACTGGACAACGTTCTGGGGCAAGAGCAAGCTCTACAGGAGAGATGGACTGCACCTGAGCACGGCAGGAACTAGACTTCTAGCAAACAACATCAGGAGAGGAATAGAACAGGCTTTAAACTAAGAAGAAGGGGAAAGCCGACAGTTGATTAAACGTCAACGATTCGGAAGAAGGCATCCCGTGAAGATACTGAGGGGAAAAAAGGCCGGGAAGAAGCAAGGGACAAATTACAAGAGTTGACTACCCCAGAAGAGGAGGTTAGAAAGATTGCAGCAAAAGAGAAGAAACTAAAGACCGAAGCACAGGGAATGGAAATGAAGACAACAAAATACCAGGATCTAAATTGCATATATACCAATGCAAGGAGCCTGAGAAACAAAATGGGGGAACTAGAAGCCATGGCCAATGCAGAAGACATAGACATCATTGGAATTTTTGAAACATGGTGGAATGAGGAAAACAAATGGGATACAGCACTGTCGGGGTACAAGCTCTATCGCCAGGACAGAAAGGAGGTGGAGTAGCCCTATACATAAAAGAAAGCATACAATCGACAAGAATGGACACTGCAGAGACAACCAACAAGCTGGAATCGCTATGGGTTAAAATACTAGGAAGGAAAGGACCTGAAATAAAGATGGGCCTATACTATCGTCCACAATAAAACAGGGGAACCAATTCCACAAAAATTGTACAAGCAAGAGCAAAGTGGAAATGTCCAATCAGAATGGTGCACAAAAAAGTGTCTTTCAACTCATCTGATAAATCCAATGATCTTTATTCATCCAAATCAATTCAAACATCCAAAGCAACTCAATGATTCAACTCAATGACTCGACATGATCATGTTTCGGCCATCCGGCCTGTATCAGGAGTCTACAAATTATATATATAAACAATAATAAGTGAATAGACATAATTATACATAAAAACATAAACAGCAAAATATGAAAATATGAAAATATAAAAATATAATGTTAAAAAACAGCAAAGAATAAAGCCAAATACCATATCAAAAATACATCATTGTTTAAAAGAAACACCTGCTATCTCAGCATTAAATTATAAACAACCATAAAAAAGCTTTTATCAAAACGAAAATTAAAATTAACCCAAAAAACAAATGAGCTCTGTATTTCTGCTTGTCACATGTGCATTTATGATTAGCTATTTTTTATGCAGAGCTCATTTGTTTTTTGGGTTAATTTTAATTTTCGTTTTGATAGAAAGCCTTTTTTATGGAAAGACAGATTCTTCAAACTTTCAAAAAATAAAAGAACAAGAGGGCATTCGGAAAAGTTGAAAGGGGACAGATTCAAAACGAATGCTAGGAAGTTTACCCAACGTGTGGTGGACACCTGGAATGCTCTTCCAGAGGATGTAATAGGGCAGAGTACAGTAACGGGGTTTAAGAAAGGATTGGACAATTTCTTGCTGGAGAAGGGGATAGAGGGGTATAGATAGAGGATTACTACACAAGTCCAGGACTTGTTGGGCTGCCGCGAGAGCGGACTGCTGGACACGATGGACCTCAAGTCTGACCCAGCAGAGGCATTGCTTATGTTCTTATGTTCTTAATTTCAATTTGATGAGCAAGATAATAGTAGGTCTGTATGGAGATTTGATAATACATTGATTGCGGATTCAAATTTCCTTGAAGAATTTAAATGAAAAATGATGGAATTTGGGGGGGCGCTAGTGAGCCAAGCAGAAGATGGCAGCATAGCTACAGAGCTCCGGCTGTGCTTTTCAAAAAATCAATATAATCGCCCTCATTGACTGCTTTTTCGACGGAAATATCAGTGCCGTTCTACTCCTTAGCACTATGGCAACCTCGAAGGTTGGAAAGAGGCACAAGCCTGATCCACCGTCACCCAAAAAACCGACGGATGAAACTAAGGACGACGACAGTCCGCAGGCCATCATGGCCGAACTTAAGGCCCTTCGATCCATGCTAGCGGATGTGAGAATCGACGTGACAGAGATTAAGTCTGAGATCGCTGATATGCGTGAGGATGTCACACAATTTCAGCACAGACTTCAGGCGGTGGAAGACAAACAGGCTACTCAGCAAACGAGCATCAAAGACCTGCAATCTCAAATCAAGAAAATATCAATATTAGAACGAGAGCTAGAGGAGGCGAATCTGCAATCTCGACGGAACAACTTGAGGATTTTGGGGATACCGGAAGGCTCAGAATCTAATGATATGGTGAAGTATCTGGAGACCCTTATCCCCAAACTCCTGGATTATCAATTTGCTAAACCATTAGAAATTGATAGAGCGCATAGGGTCCCCTCCCATATGCTTACAAATTCTTGATATCCACGGCTGATTGTGCTTCGCCTCCTTCGATACAGCCAAATACCAGAAATAATGGCCAAAACGAAACAGAAGTCTCCCTTGAAACTCTTTGTCCCAGAATTAAGCAAACGAACGGCTCAACTCCGAAAACAACTACTAGCCTACCGCCCTAAATTGAAAGAGCTCAGTGCTAAATATGGGATGTTATACCCCGCGAAAATGCGAGTCACCCTACATAATACCACCAAGGATTTCACAGATCCAGCGGCGCTGGCGGATTTCATTGAAGAGAGAAGACCCTCCACAATCGATGAAGTGTGACTAATGTCTCTCTGGACTGCTTTTCATTGATATACTTTATCGTGTCCCTTTGCCCGCTGTTGATCTCCTATATTACAGCGACCCACATCATTTAATTCTTAGATGCCACATTCTACTACTTGCTAGTTTGTGAACTTGCAGCTTATGAATAACGGTTTTTGGGTTACCATTTCATATTTCCATCTTTGAGGCTGGAGCGCATTCCCCGTTTCAACGACCATGGGCCATGTGGCGACTGGCGCGAATTCTTCGCGCCCTACACAATTCCCGCAAGAAGCGGCAGTTCTTACAAGAGGCACAGACAATGGGGATCTTACTAATAACTGATTAATCTCTAATTGATGAATCTATCTTCGCACCCTGGACATATAAACTGTATAACCCCTGCCATTGCAATGATTTTCTCTTCCTGCTCCTACTTTACTGCTGCATAATACTGTATAACCCGTTTTACATTACTTGCTATCTTTCTAGATGGAATATATGGTCTAGTGTTTATAGATTATCTTGTATGCTTCAAACCTCAAAACGCATGTAACTCCACTTTTTTGTCTCCTTATTCTTTTTCTTCTTTCTTTTCTACTCGATTATTCACCTCTAAACATTTTATTTATGCATCAGCTGGCCGAATGTCTTAGATTTTCTCTGCAGGTCCTAATAATCAATATCATAGTTAACGATTGTTATTTATTTATTTTTTTTCTTTTCTCTCTATACTATTCCTTATACTGACATATTGGATATTATTGTCATGTAACACAGATTGACACGTTATCACTATGAACATATTACTCTATTCTATGCTTACCACTATCCTTTTGTTCTTATTCTTTTGCTGATATGCTAATCAATTCCTGTGCTTAAGACAAATTGCAGTTTGATCCTACAATTGCTTGCTTTTTCATTTGCACTTCCTTCTTTGCGGTATATAACTTGATAATATGATTACCTGAAATGGACTGATGTCTTTAGTTTATTCAGTATATTTGAGGTATTCTAACTTTAAGCTCATATTTTTACTCTGTACTTTAGTAGTTAACTTATTGCTGCATGCATTGGGGTACACTTACCTTTTTCTTTACCATATCATGTATTATAGTGATGGAATTACTATTGTAGACGGATGTCTTTAGTTTATTCTGTCTATATTATAGAACATCAACTAACTACACAATACTATATCTCACAGAATGCAGTTGTTGCTTCAATTGGTCTGATGTCTTAAGCTTATTCTGCCTTTTTTAGTGACAGCAGTATTACTAGTGCTCTCTCACTCTCCTACTTACTTGATAACTGATACTACAGCTTGAAGTGGATTGATGTCTTTAGTTTATTCAAGATACTTCATGCTATACCGGTATGTTTCTATTATCTTAATTATATGTTGCATAGTTTTCATCTTAGTCTACTAATCATCACACCGATACGTCAGATAAAGTATTTGGATGTATGCAACTCCTTCTATATATCTTGTGGACCTACAACACACTTAAGTTTGTTTAGTTATCTCATACCATAATTATCCATTCTCTGTGCTTCTGATGCTGGTACCCCTGCTGACTCTACTTCATTATGACCATCTTTTCAGATGCCTACCTTACACACTAATGATATACTTCAATTGTCTGGTTATTTTTATTTTTCTTTGGTCCATAAATCAATGGTCATCATTTCATTTCACCCTATATTATTTTATTTTATTGCACTTTCCTTGCTACAGTGGTGAGTTTGATATTATAAATGGATTTCTTTAGTTTATTCTGTTTATTCTATAGACCACCAGGCTACTGTTTCATATAAGGCTCTGATAAATGCTGATGTGGCTTGGATTGGATTGGTGTCTTTAGTTATTCTGTCTTTCTCGAGAGTTGCCAGCATTTCTAGTGTTGTGATATTTTCTTACTTAGTTACCTCTTATGTTAAACTACCCTACACCTATACCCCAACATTAGATGATGCTGTACCTTGAAATAGATTGATGTCTTTAGCTTATTCAAGATATTTCATGCTCTGAAGCACTATCTCTCCTTATCTTAATTATATGTTTTATTGTCCTCCATTTTAGTCTACCAATCATTACAAAGTTAGGCCAGATAATGGAGATAGATGTCTTTAGCTTATTCTATTTATTTTACAGTGCTACAATACACCTCATCCCTTACCTATAACTTTGCCCTGTATCTTCTTCTGATATCAGTGGATTGTGCTTCTGTAAAGCTGATGGCACTGTTCTCTTACGGCTATTTTGATTGCTAAACATGTTTTCTTTCTACACTAACAGAACACTTACTACGTCTCAAAATATTGTCTTATTATTTTATTCATAACTTGAATGACCAGTTATATGGAATGTGGCTTTTTAGGACCTCGAATTGAAGGATGACAGAATTACAAATCTCAAATTAGACTGAAGTCTACCAATTATTTTTCTGTTGCCAGGATGCAAGAGTCCTATGGTGTAGGATTTGGTATAAGAATGACAACTGCTATTACTTTTCTCTCTCTGGCGATCTCATAT
Source organism: Geotrypetes seraphini (assembly GCF_902459505.1). Taxonomy (NCBI): domain Eukaryota; kingdom Metazoa; phylum Chordata; class Amphibia; order Gymnophiona; family Dermophiidae; genus Geotrypetes; species Geotrypetes seraphini. The sequence continues at coordinate 273,695,045 of NC_047086.1, forward strand.
TGGGCAAAGGAAGCTCTGACACTAAACCATATATATAGGATATTAGTGTTAATTGGTTGTTGACTTTCTCACCATTGTATTTGTTGCAATATCATGCAAAATCTTTTTGTTATAGCTCTAATACTGTTTATTATAATGTCTCTACTAGTAATGGACGATTATAAATCGTATCATACTACATTGTACAGCTGTGCAGTAGTTGTGCTGCTCTTTGTTTGCTTACTTACCATAGAGAGTTTACACCATATCTCTATCCGTTTAGTTCCGGGATGGAGATATGGTTTAGTGATACAGACGTGTATATGTATAGCGTTGAATATCCCATATATACTGTTCTTAGAAGAATTTGTGAAGGCCACAGTTAATAATTATCACACTTTTATATTTCCATGTCATTGAAATTGTTATCTTTAAATGTGAAAGGCTTTAATAATCCAATCAAACAAAATAAAATTCTCACATACGCTTCCCGTAAATCTTCTGATGTGCTTCTATTTCAAGAGACACATTTAACGGCAACAGAAAGTCTCAAATTAAAAACTAATTGGTCTGGAGATGTATTTTACTCTGCAGCTGCTAAAAAGAAAAATGGAACTGCCATATTAGTTAGAACTAGTCTCGGACTAAAGATCCTTGAACATAAAAATGATACTGAAGAACGTTGGAATATGATTCTAGTACAATTGATGGATGTTACTATTGCTATATTCAATATTTATGCACCTAATGTATGATCCAGTATTTTTTGATACTCTTACGTGAACGGTGCTTGCCACGAATTCTCAGGCGTTAATCATAGCAGGTGATTTTAACTTAGCTGTTGAACCTTCCCTTGATCGAAAATCTACTGTATCATACAAAATAACGAGGTCTTGGCATAGCCTACATAACCTGATATCCCAATTAGACCTGATAGATTCCTGGAGATTCCTACATGTACAAAATCACAATTCTCCTTTTATTCCCCACCTCATAATTCGTACTCACGACTAGATTATTTTTTTATAAGTAAATGCATTGATAAATGAAATCTCGATCTCTGACCATGCAGCTGTAGAATTACATTTGGATAACACAATGATGAGATCTAATACTCATTCCTGGAGATTTAATAACACTTTATTGGAGGATCCCCAATTTGTTCATCGTATAGGTGCTGCTTTGAAAGAGTACTTTGACTTAAATTCGTCTGATGCCATCAGTCAGGTTACTTTATGGGATGCATGTAAAGCTTATATTAGGGGTTGTATAATTGCTTTTCAGGCTGACAAGAACAAAATTAACAAAAAAACTCTTAAAGAACTAGAGGGAAACATTAAAAATTTGGAGATTTTACATCAACTTAACCCTGATAACATGCATATACTGACTGAATTACGAGAGCGAAGACTGCATTATAATTTACACTTAAGCACTCAAGCGGGAAATACACTGTTCCTGCAATCTGCGACCTATCACAGTGCTAATAATAGGAGTGGACATCTTATTTCCATGGTTAAGATACTATATACTGTATCAAAATAAATGGTATAACATCTGAAGTATTTCATCCCTTGATACAGTATATAGTATCTTAACCATGGAAATAAACCTAGTGGAAAAGCCAAACCAGCTCATTGCGTGAAACATGAACTGCCACTCTACTCTGTCAAATGCTTTTTCAATATCAAGTGCCAGAGCTAGATATGGATGTGACGAGCATTGAGCAATCTGAATTGATAGCACTGAGAATTATATTTTCTAATTGGAAAGATTTTACTAATGTAAGTACCAATGAATGGTGCAATACGGTATGTTTATATGCCAAATATGAAAGAATTGCAGCTGAGCGACGGGGATTCCTCCCTAGATTTGAAAAAATGTGGATGCCTCTAATCACAATTTTGGACCCTAGCTAATATGACATGGATTGCTATGGCCTTCACCCTGATGATTTAATCTTTTCTTCTATTGATTGGACTCCATTGATTTACTTATGGAGTATTACTATATGTATCAAGCTAATGCTGTTCATGCTGTACTAATCTGCTGATATTTCCATTGTACTGCACATGTCTGATCTGTTCTACTTTCCTATAGTTTTTCTGTTTTAGTAGGATGTTTCCTACTATACTTACTTTTACGACAACGATGACTAAATGTATTATTACTGTTGTTGATTATGTATATTGATCATCGTTGCTGTTTATTGTATACTCTAAAATGTCAATAAAAAAATATTGAACTAAAAATGATGGAATTTTTTCAATTTAATACTTCAGAAGATATTACCATAGAAACTTTATGGGATGCATTTAAAGCTACCATGAGAGGTAATATTATTTCATATTCAGCTTATATTAGAAAACAAATTAAAAAACAATTTTCTAATTTGGAAAAAAAAATTAAACATTTGGAAGCTAAATTAATTGACAAATGGGAGCAAAGTACCCTACAGGCTTTATTAAAAGCAAAAGGTAAATATAACGAGATATCTTCAAAATTGGTAAGGAAAGATTTGTTTTCTCATCAAACTTTGTATTATGGAAACTCAAATAAGGCGGGAAGACTATTGGCAAATTATCTTAAAGCGAAGAAAAGAAGAACAAAAATTATTGCTATAAAGGATGAGAAAGGAGATACACATACTAGAATTGGAAATATTTTAAATCAATTTCTAAAATTTTATAAAGACCTATATTCTTCTGAGCCTTATGATGATAAAGAAAAAGATGGTTTAGAATTTTTGAATCTAATTGTTGGGCCGAAAATTCCTGAGCATATAAAAAAAAGTTTAGATGAGCCTATATCATTAAAAGAAATAGAAATAGCGTTGAAGTCTCTTAGAGTTGGATCCGCTCCAGGTGGTGATGGTTTTACTGTTGAATTTTACAAATCATTTCAAAATACCCTATAACCCTATTTATTAAATTTATATCAGTATCAACTAACTAAAGGTTGCATCACAGGTACTATGGCAGAATCATTAACAATTGTTTTACCAAAGCCAAATAAAGATTCAACTTTGATTTCAAACTACAGGCCTATTTCACTAATTAATGTAGATGGAAAACTTTTAGCTAAAACATTGGCTAAGGCTCTCCCTTTTATTATTGATATGCACCAAACTGGATTCGTTGCAAAGAGGCATTCCTCTAGTAATACCAGGTTGGCTTTTCATATGTTAAATTTAACAAAAGCCAGCTTTCTCTGTGTCCTTGGATGCAGAGAAAGCTTTTGATCGGGTGGAATGGACCTTTATGTATCAAGCTCTAGAATGGTTTGGTATAGGTTCTGGATTTATACAAATGATTCAATCATTGTATAACTCCCCAACTGCAAGATTGTATATTAATAATAATTTATCAGAGTGTTTTAACTTCCAGAGGGGGGTTAGACAAGGCTGTCCATTATCTCCTTTGCTTTTTGATATTGTATTAGAACCCTTGTTATTAGCTATTCAACAAGCAAAGGGGATACAGGGTATTCTTCGTACAGACGGGAATACAAAGTCTCTGCCTATGCAGATGATATACTGCTTTATTTGAGGAATCCAGAAACTTTGATGCCATGCTTGCTTAAATTGATAGAGAAATTTGGAAAATTTTCAGGATATAAGATCAATTGGAGTAAATCAGAAATTCTGCCACTTAATGTGCATTGTACTAAAGGACTATTTGACTCATTTTCCTTTGTATGGAAAGAAGATGGATTAAAATATTTAGATATTTGGATTAAAAATACACTTGATGACACGGTAAAAGAGAATGAAAAACTTTTATTAAAAAAAGTAACAGAAATGTGTGAGCAATGGAATCCTTTGCATCTTTCTTGGTGGGGGAGAGTTCAAACGATTAAAATGGTGATATTGCCTGTGGTTTGTTACCAAATGAGTATGATACCAGTTTTTTTCATGGGTCCTTTTATAAAAAGTTAAATGGTATTCTTACAAAATTTATTTGGCTGGGTAAAAGGCCTAGAATTGCTTTAGTATCTCTACAAAAGTCAATTAGGGAGGGTGGGATAAATTTCCCAAATTTTTATAGGTATCATCAAGCCTATATTTTATGCCAGGGTATGTATTGGGTCCTCCCAGAGCTCATGGAAAATGTCCCAGATTGGTTATATTTGGTATGGTGACTCATGTTCCCTTTACATTTATGTCATGTTCTCAGATGCCTAGATTATATAAAGATAATAGAATATTAATGGACACGTGGAAAACATTTTGATAAGTCAGTAATTTAACACTTAACCCAATATTAAAATCAACAAATCAATCTATATGGCTTAACTCCAAGATTCAAATTGGCAGATTTAAAGTCGTCTGGAAGCATTGGATTATTGCAGGCATACGGGTTTTAAATGATGTTATTTTAAATGGTAAACTGCTTGATTTTTCATAGTTGCAGCAAAAATATGGTCTTAATAAAACTCAAAGTTTTAAATGGTTGCAACTGAAGCAGGCTATTCAGGAGGGGTTCCCTGAATGGAAAAATCTTAATAATCAATATGGTCTGGAATTCTTGTGCTTTCAGGCGGATTTCTTGGGATACCAAGCCGCACAGTGGTATAAATTGATAACAGGATTTATAAATAAAAAACCAAAGACTGGCCTCAAAGATATTTGGAGCATTGAGATTAAACATCAAATTTCTGCGTCTCAATGGCCACTAATTTGGTCTTGGAGGATGAGGTGTACAGTGTCTGCATCTATGAGACAAACTTGGTTCTTTCTATTGCATAGAGCATTTTGGACCCCAGTTTGATTACAAAAGTTAGACAGCTCTAAGTCTAATAGATGCTGACATTGTAAACTTGAAGCAGGGACTCCAGATCATTTATTATTCTATTGTCCCTTTATCATGGCCTTTTGGAAATCAATTTGGTCCCAAATTAATTGTTTATTAGAGAATCATGTAGCATTATCATATGATATGATTCTATTCGGTACATCAATGAGAACAAAAAGTCAGATTTCATCAAACAACAATAAACTTTTATTGATTATGACGGGTTGCCATTCAAAATATCACAAGTAATTGAAAAAACTGCAGTAGATTAAATTATACTTTCTGGTGGAATTCGTTATGTCACATTTATAAAATGGAAAGCATAATTGCTATTCAAAAAGGGTATTATAATAAATTTAAAAAGATCTGGGGGCCATTGACGACTTACACCATTTTCTATTGAAAGTATATTTGCAAATGGGGGGGAGGAGGGTGAATTAAAGTTTTACTATAGGTTTAATTAATAGTAAAGAATATTTATATTTGTATATTTTTGATTGAATGCTAAAGGAAAGGGTGGGTGGGAAGGGAATAAATTTATTTATGTGATGTTATGCTAGAAAGAAATTCAAGTGATGTATTTAATTTTAAATGTTTTATTATTTGTACACTTGTTGTAAGATTAAAAAATGAATAAAGAATTAAAAAAAAAAAAAAAAAGGAAGAAGCTGGGGCCAGTCCAGTTAGCAGGCAACCAAGACTAGGCAAACAGATCACAGGACCAATATCGACCATCAGGAGCTGACCATCATTCATAGGAAGTTTTATTGAGCAGTGTCTAAAGGGCGCTGAAGACAGTGGGAAGCAATAATGGAGGTTCGCAAGGCCCACCGTGAAGGTCGTGGACCTGACGTAAAAGTGAGGGTCTGTGAAGTCAGGTTTAACATGTCCAGCTGCTTTGCCTCCCATGGCCACTGTTTTCCCATACCAGTCCCTCCTCATACAAAACAATTGCTAACATTAAGAGTCTGACCTATAGTTTCAGCAAACTGTATAAACAGATTTCTAGTGATTACAGGAATATCAGTATCTACTTTCATAATTTCATAAAACTGGGCAAACACCACAGAGTGATGGACAGGAGCACGTGAGCGGGATACAATACGGACATATACAACAGTACCTGGGTCTCACCTTTTACCATCAATATACAATGCCATGCGGCCTCTGGCCTTCTAGACTTGTACACTGGCATTTCAGTTATGTGGGTCAGTGATAGTGAAAACCATGGGATTGCAGTAGCCTGTAGTACACAAGGGGCCGGAGCTAGGACCTAAAGTAAGTGAGGCAGAGGGGTTATTAGGGGATATTTGTGTGGGTTATTATAGGTAGCCCACGAGACACATTCCCATAAAGGACAGGCATTAGTGAAGGTTTCCTCATAAGGGCATTTCTTAAAGGCATCAGGTTATACAGACATATATACTTAGCACATTTGATATAATAACACTGCCAATCTAGGGAGCCACACAAAACTATATTAGGGAAAAACCATGACCCTGGGCAACATCAAATAACACACATGTATCAAAATACAAAGACACCGGGCGAATGGGGTCTACCATAAGAGTCTGGTTGATAAGTGGACCCTCAACATTATTAATGCAGATTTCTGCCCACTGTTACATTGGGTATGGTATAGGAGGGCCATTTCTTCCTTATCTCCATTATGGACCTGAGAAAGGCATGATTTACAAGGGGTAAATGACAGTGACTGATCCCCTAGTACAATAGGAAAGAAATACAGAAGAAAGAAACATAAGGCAGTGAGGGCAACACAAATATCAGATATATAACACAAAAGGCGCTGACAATGCTGGCACAAGAAGCTCATTTTGTCAGGAGCAACTTAGCCTAAAATAGTTATACTCAAGGAACTTGCTAGAGGCAGTGGTGAACCACAGGCAGTCAATTAAACTCAAACACTTGTGAAAAAGGTTATATTCAGAACACCTGCTAAGTACAGTGGTAAATATTCAGAACATTTTGAGGTCTTGGAAAGCTTCAGCTGAAGATCCGCGTTGTATTGGAACCAAGTTTCATATCCGGACACTTTGACAACTGTAAGAGAAGAAATTAGGACAGTAAAAGGACCTATCCATCTAGGTTTCAGGGGGTCTGACTTCCAAGTTTTAGCCATACTGTATTTCCAGGGACATACCCATGGACTTGTGTAGCTATCGGTAGTGGGGCCCTTTCCAGGACCCATTTGTGGAGCTCTTGAAAGGCTTTAGCTAAGGATTGGATCTGACTCTGGAGGATATCTGATCCCAGAGTAGCAAAGGAATCAGGATCTGGGTTCACAATGGGTGGGGCCGGCCAAAAATGAGCTCAAATGGGGACAATTTAGTGGGTTTAGATGGGGTACATCTAATCTGAAATAGGACAGAGGGCAGCAGGACAAGCCAGGACAGATTGATTTCTTCAATTCGTTTCATGATTGGGGAATTTATTCTAGAACAGACAACACACTGTCGAACCGTATTCTGGACTAGCTGGTCAAGGTGATTGATAAAGAAATGTCTCTTGAGGGTCATTTTCATAGCGGGTTCTCCAGAGTGTGCCAAATCATGGCATCTTTTGACAATCGTGAGGGCCAGGTGTTGAGGAATGAATATAAGGGTACCTGTTGTGCTCGCATTTGAAGAATCAGTGTGTGGGTCTGGATTGGCACTTGAATTGGTGCATATTTGTATCCACTCTTTTCAGGACAGACTGACCCAAAAGAGTGCGGGCCCAAGTCTGTTCCTGAGAAGTGTACTGGGGTGTAAGGGTGTCCAGAAAAGGAATGATGGTGTAGAGAGGAGCCGAAGGAGGGGGGCAGAGGCTGGCAGCTCGGGCTGTGCGGTTGGCAAGGGCATTGCCGCGTGAGACGAGATCAGTGACATGATGGTGGGCTCGACAGTGCATAACCGCGACATGGGAGGGCAATTTGACGGCCTCGAGCAGGTCAAGAATGAGGGGAGCATAATGGATCAGGTGGCCGGAGGCTGTAACGAAATCTCAATGTTTCCAGATGGCCCTATGGGAATGCAAAGTAAGGAAAGCATATTTGGAGTAAGTGTATATGTTGCAAGACTGAGAGGCAGAGTGGCACAGGACAGAAGGGAGGGCATAAAGCTCAGCTTCATGGGCAGAAATGCCAGAGGGCAGGGGGCCCATGAGTAAAGGGGAAGTGGCAGAGACTATTGCATAACCAGCGATATGGGCATGAGAAGGGGTGACAGATGAACTGCCATCCATGAAAAGAGTGAGATCAGTGTCTCAGAGTGGGATGTCAGTAAGACCAGGACGGGAAGAATAAACTAAGTCAATGGTGTCAAAGCAGTTGTGCGCGACCGGCTAGGAGGAGACGGGAAGGAAAGTGGAGAGGTCAAGGAGGGAAGAGACAACAAGAGAGACCTGAGGGTTTTCACAAAGAAGGGCTTGGTATTTAAGAAGGTGCCACAGAGAGCCTTTATGTTCTAGAAGAGAGGTCACACAGTGTGGGACAAAGAGGTCAATATGTTGGCCAAAAGTGAGTTTATTAGCGTGCTGTAAGAGATCTGAGATGGCAGCAATTGCCCAAAGACAGGGAGACCTCCCGGCAGCAACAGGATCCAATTGTCGAGAGAGATAGGCAATGGGCCTACGCCAGGAACCAAGGAACTGGGTAAGGACTCCGGCTGCGATACCGGATTTTTCATGAACATAAGAGCTGGAAAGGTGTGGAGCAGTCAGGAAGGCCAAGGGCAGGAGCCTGAGTCAGAAGTTTTGCAGGCAGCGGATAGCCCGATCCTGGAGTTGGGTCCAGAGAAAAGGGACTGAGTGGAACCTAGTGGAATCGCATAGGGGACAGGCTATGGCAGAGAAATCAGGAATCCATATGTGACAGTATCCTGCAATACTGAGGAAGGTGCGCAGAGCCTTGCGGTTATCAGGGATAGGGAGACTACAGACGGCCTGGACCTGGGTGTGAGGATGGGACCGAGTACCCTGGGAGATTTGAAAGCCAAGGTAGGTGACACGAGGAAGGCATACTTTGAAATCAGTGTAAATATGGCCAAGGAAAATTTAAAAGGCAGACCCACTATCTAAAAGACTCAAGCAAACTGTCTACTAGCACATAAGAATTGTTCTCAATCCCTATTCTATATCAGGTTCCTACCCCATAGAGCTGACTTGTAAACATTAAGTAAAATTCAGCTCTGGGTCCACCCACTAAGCAGGGTAGTCTGACACAAGCGCGCTCTAAAGCAGCAGTCCCTTCACTATCATCTGACTGGCAAAAATATTTACTTCCATACAAAAGCATTCCTAAAAATTACATTCTTATACCTAAAAGTTACATTCTTATACTAAGCTTACATGATTTATAAAAAAAAAATACAAAACAAATATTGAAATATACAGTAAAACTTTGGATTACAAATAACTTGGTTTGCAAGTGTTCTGCAAGACAAGCAAAACATTTTATTAAATTTTAACTTGATATACCAGCAATATCTTGCAATACAAGTACATACAGTATACAAGCATCACATTATCACAACTGAGCCAATGGTTCCTCTCTATGACGCTGCAGGAGTGCAGTGACTGTTCCAAATGAGCGAGGTCTTGCAATACAAGTATGTATATTTTTGTATTAAAGTTTTGGGTTGTGGAACAAATCGTCTGAGTTTCCATTATTTCCTATGGGGAAACTCGCCTTGATACACGAGTGCCCTGGACTACAAGCATGCTTCTGGAACAAATTATGCTCGCAAACCAAGGTTTTACTGTACTCACAAAAGATAATCCATACACACAACTTTAAACCTTTTTTTTTTGTTACAATCTCCATGCGTCTGCTTTTAAATTCGTATCCCTGTGGTAAAAGTGAAGCAGGAGAGACTTACTCTCCCTCCCTTCAGAATTTCACAGAGGAGAGAGAGTTGCTTAAAGATCAAAGAGATAAAATTACAGATGTAGTACTTTTCCAGAATTTTTTTAGGTTTAAAAGATACATTCACACACATTGTCACTCATGGGATCCCATCACACCACTTACATAACAAAATCGGCTATTACCCTGAACCAGGTCTGCAAACCCTGATTTACCATGTATTTCAATGTACAGAAAAGATGGGCACTTAACCTCCACCTTTGTTAGGTCAAGTGTAATTAAAAGTTGATTAATTACCTAATCAGACATTCAGGGCATTAACAATTCTAAAAATACTTTATAAAACAAACATGGAGAACAAAAATTCATATTGGACAGACAGAACTCATAAGGAACCTGGGATAGAAATACAAAGGATGGGGATATTGAATGTCATGCACACACAAAACCCCCCACACATACATGCAGATAAACGGTCCTTGCAAAAAGCAATCTCTGTACTTTCGTACAATTTTCTTCCTTTACAAATATAGCACAATAGAAATATAGCCAGTTCTAACCAATTCCCTGACTCCTGAAATGTTCAACCTACACCGTTTTGTTTGTTTGTTTGGGTTTTTTTTGTTTTTTTTAAGGATGCATCCGAATCATGCTGAGCCCTGTAAATGCAAACAGTTTACGTCTATTGTCTAACTTCTGATCTACAGATTAATTCAGTTTTGTTTCCCAAACAGACACAGTTCCTAGAATCCCTCCCTGCTGTTTCAATGATGGATCAAGTCATTTACTAAAGCAACGGAAAAGAAACAGGAGAGGAATGATCAATTCCTCCACTTACCAGTTTGGTGGCCAACCCCAGAAAGATACCTGCACTTTAACCCAGGACTCGTTTAATCAGTTGAGCTGGCCAGAGCCACAAGGTCTACAAATTCCAAGAGGAATCCAGCCGGCTTCTCAGACCAGACACAAGTGACCAATCAAAAGACCTTCAAGTCCCTGTTCGGAAGCGCCAAATGAAAGGTCACTTTGGGCAGCCACAAAACTTAGAGACTTGAAGAAAGCACAGATGTTTATTCAGCATATGCGGACCCCTGAGCCCCAAGCTGGCTTCAGAAGTCCCGAAAACAGGAAGTTAGAGATATTTATACATTCTTCTGGCTATACAACTGAATTCTAGAAAAAACTTTTCACGTGTTACTTTTCTTAACAATCATTGGTCCTAAGCTCACACTAGCAGGTCACTAGCAGGTCACTTATCTAAGCCCTGCAGTCTTTCTGTTACATGTTGTTTATGCTGAGATAGCGATAAGAAGCTAGAATGCCCAAGCTAAAACACCCAGTGCAGGCAGGCTAGAACATGAGATAAGTTAGATCTGCAGCTAAACATAATTCAGCATTTTATTAAAGAGAAAACTTAGTTCAACACTTAGGAAAACCGGTCCTAGATTCCTTCACTGGAATTGATGTGAATACCATTTAAAGCTTGGATAACTCTGCGCCATTGTTTATTTCTGAAGCGATCTATCTTTCATTTATCTCCTGTTTATTTTTTGCCCAATTTTCCTCTGAATCAAGTTTATAGAGTATTCCTGGATTGGGCAAAGCTCTCCCTGAGAACAGTAGACCAGGTTTGGGAAGAGGGAATGATGGTATCTTTTGAGAATTTAATGCAAGAACATGGTCTGTCCTTTTCCGATCTCTTTCATTATCACCAACTTCATGCCTTTTTAGCTTGCAGCAATGGGGAGGAATTGATGATGGGTGAAACTCACTTGGAACTTGCCCTTTATAGGGCTGCTCAGAGGGGAGGTTTGGGTTAGTTGTATCGTGCCCTATTACTTTAAAAAGGTCTTATAGGTAGTTCTATTGCACATTGGGACTGGGTATTCAATTCTTCCTATTCTCCCCAACAATTGGTGGGTATATATCGGTCTCTTTCAGGTATCCATGTCAGCATCCCTGATAGAGAATGCTTACAAGATTTTTTATCAATGGTACATGACCCCAGTTCAATTGTCAAAAATCTTTTCTAGTTCCTCTGATGGCTGTTGGAGGCAATGTGGTCAACGGGGCACTTTCATCCATATTTATGGACTTGTCCCGTAATTATCCCTTTTTAGGCCCAGATATTGAAAACATTGGGAGATATTTTGGGACAGCTGTATCCTCTCTCACCTGATGTTTATCTTTTACATGTTAAACCTGTGGGGATTACTTCCGCTATGCATAAATTTTCCACCTCTTTCTTTGTGGTAGCTAAGTTGGTTCTTGCTCGATTTTGGAAACGGGAAATGGTTCCTTCCTTAGATATGGTTTTGTTGAAATTAGATTGTGTGTTTGTCTAAACTTACTGCCTATAAAAATGGTAGAGTTATAGCTTTTCATAAAATATGGGATAAGTATTTGTCATGGAGAGATATTTCTGTTTAACTAAGTCTGCTCCGGTGTGTATTTGATGATCGATGAAGGGGCGATGTGGGAGAGGTGAATTTGAGATAGGGGGTGGTTTAAATTATTTATTTATTTTCCCTAGAATTGACTGTATTCCGTTTTATTATCTTTCAGAATATTACTTTAGCCTTTATTTGTTTGCAAAGTACAGAATGCAGTTGTATGTTTATTGGGTTTTTTTAAAATTGTGTATTGGTATTATGTTAAAATCATAAATAAATTTTTTAAAAAAAGATATGTTAGTTTTACATATTGATAACTAGTCTCGAGTTTTTAGAGAATGACATGAGGACAAAGTTTGTCTCTGCCCTTGCGGGCTCTGTCCCATGGTTAACTGCGGTGCCTGTCTCTGTGCCATTCTCTGTTCCAGACTTCCCTGGCATTTCCATGTATAGTGCTGTAAATCTGAAATAAATCATTGCAAGTGAAAGATTTATTTTTATTTTTTTTATTTTTATTGAGGAAACCAATTACAGTACCAAAAATCAGAACACAGAGCACACAGCAAGTGTAATGCTGTAATTCTTTCTGTAGCTACCAAACAAAGCACATTTTATAGTGTTTTACAGACAAAAGCTGCTCTGAATGTTGTTAATTATAGCACAGACTATTTTAGTAGCTCATTCTCCCAGTCTTGGGCCGAAATACAAACAGATTTCCTTCTGTCACATCTGTCACCTAGTTCTCAGCCTTGACTTGGGTTCACAAATTCCTCTCTGAGCTAAACAGAAAAGCATTTGATTCTATTTTTTCTATGATCTTCGTGCTACAGATTAACCCTTGAGCTACTTATGAAAACTGAAGTCCAGATTTCCATTCATAGTGCTTAGGTAGTCTGCCTAGATATTCAGCAGCACTATCCGGATGTATGCTGCTGAATATTCGTATCTAGCTTAGGCAGCAGGAGAACTGGATAGAGACTTCTACCATGTTATTTCCCTTTTAGTATTCACCCCCACTTTTTTTTTTCTTTTTTTTAGTTTAGCTCATTTGTCTTGCCTGTTACCAATATTGGGCTCACCAGTCTATAGTTTTCTGAATTACCCCCAGAACCTTTTTCAAAAACTGGTGCCACGTTGGCCACCCTTAAGTCCTCAGGTATTATGGCATCCAACAATTTAAACTCTCCCTTCCTTCTAGGAAAGGGATTAAAGGAGTCAAGATCTTTAGTCAATCTTTGGTTTTTAAATTCTCTCAACTTTGGAATGATCTCCCTTTTATTTTAAGGAGTTCTGGCTCATTTCAATTTTTCCGTAAATCTTTAAAAACTATGGGAGTAATAATAATAATAAAAAAAAGGTCTAAAAAGTGTCCTAAATGGCTACTTGGATGATCAAAAAGCCTGATCGTCCAAGTACCCATAACCAAAGCTGGCTTTTAGACGTATCTAAAAACAGCTTAGGCCTTTCCCCTGCCACTAAATGAACAGAGAGAAAAGAGGTATGTTTAGAGGAGGGGAAAGGGCGTGCAGTGGGCGGGAGGTGGGCCGACCTACACCTAGGCATACAACAGGTATAACCAAAACATTTACAGGTTGCCTAGTCGGCACTTAGACCTTTTTGACTTAGACATAGTCAAACCAGGTCTAAGTGCCGAAAAGGGGGCCGCTGAGCTGACGCCATCAGTTCAGCGGCCCGGCAACCTACCCACCGCAAGCATCGCGGCAGGAGAGATGCCTCATCTCCCCTACTGCGATGCTGTCACTCCTCTACCCGAACTGCCGCGACCCGCGGCAGGAGTGATGTCCTATCTCTCCTGCCACGGGTTGCGGCAGTTCCGGTAGAAGAGTGATGGCATCGTGGTAGGGGAGATGAGGCATCTCTCCTGCCGCGATCCATCACCCCCCCTCGCAATTAACATAGGGCCAGGAGAGAGCCCAAGCTCTCCTGGCCTGCAGCGACCCCCAAATCGAGTGGGCCAGGAGAGAGCCCAGGCTCTCCTGACCCCGATGACCCCCTCTCGCCGCTACTTGAATGGGCCAGGAGGGAGCCCAAGCCCTCCTGGCCCCGGCGACCCCCCCACCACTACTTGAATGGGCCAGGAGGGAGCCCAAACCCTCCTGGCCCCGGCGACCCCCGTCCCCACCACTACTTGAATGGGCCAGGAGGGAGCCCAAGCCCTCCTGCCCCGATGACCCCCCCCGCCGCTACTTGAATGGGCCAGGAGGGAGCCCAAACCCTGGTCTTGGTGACCCCCTACCCCCCACCTCCCACTACAATACGGGCAGGAGGGATCCCAGGCCCTCCTGCCCTCGATGGAACCCCCCTCCCCCCAACAATCTCCCCCCCGGCTAACCCGCGACCCCCCCCGGCAAAGTTTGCTGGACAGACGGGTGCCAAACCCACCCATCAGGCAGGCAGCCGACTCCAGAATGGGGCTGGATTGACCCAGCCGTCCCAAAGCCCCGCCTCCTGGGGGGTGATCAGGAGTTCTGGGGGGGCGATCGTTGGGGGGAGAGGGGTTCCGTCGAGGGAAGGAGGGCCTGGGATCCCTCCTGTCCATATTGTAGTGGGGTGTGGGGGGTAGGGGATCGCCGGGGCCAGGAGGGTTTGGGCTTCCTCCTGGACCATTCAAGTAGCGGCGGGGGGGGGGGAGGTCGCCGGGGCCAGGAGGGTTTGGGCTCCCTCCTGGCCCATTCAAGTAGCTCCGGGGGGGTTCGCCGGGGCCAGGAGGGCTTGGGCTCCCTCCTGGCCCGATCGAGACGTGGGGGGGGGGGAGTCGCTGGGGCCAGGAGGGCTTGGGCTCCCTACTGGCCCGATCAAGACACGGGGGGGGGGGGAGATTGCTGGGGCCAGGAGGGCTTGGGCTCCCTCCTGGCCCGATCGAGACGCGGGGGGGGGGGGTCGCTGGGGCCAGGAGGGCTTGGGCTCCCTACTGGCCCGATCGAGACACGGGGGGGGGGGGGAGATTGCTGGGGCCAGGAGGGCTTGGGCTCCCTCCTGGCCCGATGTTAATCGGCGGGGCAAGAGGGCTTGGGCTCCCTCTTGCCCCGATGTTGTCGGGGGGGGGGGGTGTCGTGGTTCGAAATTGCAGGAGGGCTTGGGCACCCTCCTGCCTGCATCGTTGTGTGTGTGAGGAGGGAGGTTTCTGTAACCGGTGTTGTTTTTGACAGACACCGGTTACAGAATCCAGCTTTTAGGCGAAGGACTGGCTCCTCCTTCGCCTAAAAGCCCTTCTTTTGGACGTTTGTGGCTTAGGCGTTTTTTTGTTTCATTATGGCTGAAAAGTGTAGACGTCGTGTGGGTGTACTTTTAGACGTAGTGGTGATTGGGCGTTTAGGCAGATGAAGGCCATAATCAAAACAAGGACGTTTGGTTTGGTTATGGACACTTTCCCTGCTCCTGCTTTGAACATTTAAGGACTTAGGCCAAAAGGGGACTTAGACGCTTTTTTTGGTTATGCCCCTCCACTCTATTTGCTAAACACTTTGAAAATTAACTTTTTGAAATTTCATCTTTATTTTTTATAGTTTCTCTCTATCAATTGTAACTCCTCTCTGTTTTTATTTAACTGCTGTAGACTGAGTTGAGCTTTCTTAGAATGATAACTCAGTATATAAAGTTAATCTTTAGATTAGATTAGATTAGAATACTAGTAACAGGTTAGAAACTTCATGTGTGAGCTTTCAGCATTCTGTAGGAAATACAGTCTGGTCTTATCTGTTTTTTAGTTCCAGAAGGAGCAGCCAGAATTTAGACCTGATTAGATGTCCATGTCACATGCTGTCCAGTTGTCATCTGGAATGCAGTAAGGCTTTTGAAGAACCACCAGGCAGCTGTAATAAATATAACCAGAAGCTTTCCTTGCACATCAGTTAAGAATGCAAACTGGCACAATATGTCCTGGCAATAAGTGCTGTAAATTTCTTTAGGGCTCTTTTTATTCAAGTGCAGTAAATACAGGGGGCATGCCAAGCATCTGCCCTATATTTACTACAAAAGGCAACACACCATATGGGTACTATGTTACATGCAATGGCAGATAGCACAGACGCACCCATGCTATCTGCCAAAACATGTAATATGGTTTAAAAAAAACCAAAAATTTAACAATAAATAAATAAATTTTTAAAAACCCACCATGGTAGTCCAACGTCCCTTACCCCCTCTCCAAAGAACTTCTCCCACAGCCATAATAGAAGCTCTCCCTGTTGTTCTAGTATCCTTTCACTCCATGGTGCAACTTCATCTTCAGCATTCAATTTTGGTTGCCGTATCTCAAAAAAGATATAGTGAAAAGGTTCAAAGAAGAGCGACCAAGATGAGGATTGAACTCATCTTGTATGAGGAAAGACTCTTCAGCTTGGAAAAGAGATGACTGAGAAGAGATATGATTGAAGTCTACAAAATCCTGAGTGGTACAAATAGATCGATTTTTCACGTCATCAGAAATGACAAAGACTAGGAGACACTCGATGAAGTTACAGGGAAATACTTTTAAAACTAATAGGAGGAAATATTTTTTCACTCAGAGAATAGTTATGTTCTGGAATGCATTGCCAGAGATTGTGGTTAGAGCAGTTAGGGCTAGATTCACTAAGAACACCGATTGTGTCTCAACCACTTTGCGACCCAATTGTTCCCTGACCCGATTCACTAACCTTGGTACCGAGCAACCTCCAATATGATCTGATCCGCACATGCAGATGAGGGGGAATGGCATGCAAATGTAGGCAGGCAGTGATTCACTAAACAAATCTGGAACACTGACTGGGCTGGCTGATCAACAAAAGAAGCAACTGCTGGGGTCCAGTTGCTCACGTGCTTTCTGACTGCATCTACTGCTCTCTGCCTGGATTTTCCTGCTCTCCTGTCCCAACTCTCCTCTTGCCGCCCTGCCGACCTGATCTCTGTCCCGAATCGCTTTTGCCACCCTGACTTACCACCCTGCTCTCGCCCCGAATCTCCTCCTCTTGCCGCCCCGACTCACCGCCCTGCTCTCGCTCCGAATCTCCTCCTCTTGCCACCTCGACTCGCTGCCCTGCTCTTGCCACAAACCTCCTCCCCTTGCCACCCCAACTTGCCACTCTGCTATCGCCCTGAATCTCCTCCTCTTGCCCCGACTCTCCTGGCCCTCCTCCCAGTGCGAGCCTGTGGTTTTAACCCATGGGTTTAAAGCGGATTAAAAACACGGGCTAGCAAAGTATTAAAGTTTTTTTAAAAAAAACTTCCAGCTCTGTCGGACACGGAGGACCAGCACATGCGCAGACCATCTACAGGCAAAGAAGATCATCTGTGTATGCGTCGGGATTGCTGGAGAGCAATCCGTGCGGACGGTTGGGGGCATGATTCCAATCGCCCTCATTTGCATGAAGGTGCTTCATGAATCGGCTCCCCTGGCCATAGATCGGATCCCTCACGGATTGGATAATATCCGTGGCCTAAGTGAATCTAGTCCTTAATATAGCTGGTTTTAAGAAAGGTTTTGACAATTTCCTGGAGGAAAAGTCCTTAATCTTGTTATTGAGACAGATTTGGGGGAAGCCACTGCTTGCCCTGGATCCGTAGCATGGAATGTTGCAACTATTTGGATTTTTGCCAGGTACTAGTGACCTGGATTGTCCACCGTGAAGACAGGCTACTGGGCTAGATGGGCCTCTAGCCTGACCCAGTAATTCTATTCTTATGTTCTCATACTCTGCATGTTCTTCTCACTTGTGTAAAATACATATAATCCTGCAGAAGACCCAGGTATGTTTGGCATTGTGCATAACAGAAAATTATATTGTACTGTATAAGTGAGTATCTTCAAAAAGAGAGAGCAGCATCGCTACGGCACTGCTCCCTGACTTTTATCCATTGTAAGTCCATTTTAATACTTAAATAAATTTGATCTGAGATAATGAAAGCAAAATAGCAGTCTTCCTGCTCTCCAACATATTGAAAATGACATATTAAAAATAAGAGAAAAGAAGCAGCAATGATAACAGTAGTAGCAGCAGTTAGCACAGGACCCCACTACTCAGCATGGTATTATGGTTTATTAAAATTTGGTGAACTCGTCTTTCCATGAAAAAATAACAAGATGATGTATGAGAGAAAGGAATGCCATTCCAATGCAGAAAGAATAAGTGGGGGTGGGGGAGAACTTGAATTACTTTCTAGTTTCACGTGAATCCACACAGGAGGAGAAGGCAGGGCCTGTGATCATCAACTGATTCGCAGGCCCCAAGCTGGCTACTCAGCATGGGTCAAAGTCAAGGTTGTATAGCAGCTAAGTAAATGCAAACTAGTTACTGTAAAGGTTTTGTTACTTTTACTTGACATACTGAGTAACAGTTTTTATTGTTATTGAATTACTAATTTCACCAATTTTCACTACTTTTACCTAGTTACATCTGATACTTAAATGTAAAAGTGTAAGTGAGATGTAAATGAAGATTCCTTGGTAAAACAAATCAAACAGTGGATCATCTCTTCTTAAATTTTGCTTTTAATTGAATATAGCAGTAGAGTTGCCTGTGTTTATTGAACTGGTCTTCAGCCAAACAGAGTAAATGACGAGTTGGATCACTTTGAACTGGAGATAAAGCTGAAGCTGGTTGCAGTTCTTGGATGAGTTTGAACTTGTTTCACTGTTGGTTATCTGATTTTATAGTGTTTAATAAACATTTTCATTAAGAAACTACATTCCACAGTCATCTGATAGAAAATGTTACATTGGGGATGACTGTCCATTTTAGAGAGAAAGTCTGCTTGTCTGGTTCTAAGACTGAAGGGTCCTACACATTTGTCATTCTTGCATTAGTTCTTGTAGATATCCAAACAGTTTTCCATCAGATGAAAAATTGTTAGAACTCTGATTCCAACTTTTATGAATGCCTTCTTTGTAATTGGCCAGCATGATGGTGATAACAAAGATGAAATGCAAGTGATGAATTAGCACAGCTTCTAATGTACCGTAGATAATGACAATGATAAATATTCTTCACTATATGGAAGTCAAAGTGTTCGACAGAGATTCCCTTGATCTATATCTGCAGACCCAGTCGAAAGACATCAGTAATATTGTAGCCTGGCCTGATTTGAAGGCACTTTTTAATCAGACTGATTAATCCTGGACAGCTAAAAAGCTGGAAGTGGATTGATGAATCACAAGCACACTCGCATAAGTGGAGTGAATTGTAGAGCAAGAAAGTTGTTTGGATGGAATTAAAATGTTAACAATAGTTCCTTGTAACATAGTAACATAGTAGATGACGGCAGATAAAGACCCGAATGGTCCATCCAGTCTGCCCAACCTGATTCAATTTAAATTTTTTTTTTTTTTCTTCTTAGCTATTTCTGGGCGAGAATCCAAAGCTTTTCCTGGTACTGTGCTTGGGTTCCAACTGCCGAAATCTCTGTTAAGACTTACTCCAGCCCATCTACACCCTCCCAGCCATTGAAGCCCTCCCCTGCCCATCCTCCTCCAAACGGCCATGCACAGACACAGACCGTACAAGTCTGCCCAGTAACTGGCCTAGTTCAATCTTTAATATTATTTTCTGATTCTAAATCTTCTGTGTTCATCCCCCGCTTCTTTGAACTCAGTCACAGTTTTACTCTCCACCACCTCTCTCGGGAGCGCATTCCAGGCATTCACCACCCTCTCCGTAAAGTAGAATTTCCTAACATTGCCCCTGAATCTACCACCCCTCAACCTCAAATTATGTCCTCTGGTTTTACCATTTTCCTTTCTCTGGAAAAGATTTTGTTCTACGTTAATACCCTTTAAGTATTTGAACGTCCGAATCATATCTCCCCTGTCTCTCCTTTCCTCTAGGGTATACATATTCAGAGCTTCCAGTCTCTCCTCATACGTCTTCTGGCGCAAGCCTCCTATCATTTTCGTCGCCCTCCTCTGGACCGCCTCAAGTCTTCTTACGTCTTTCGCCAGATACGGTCTCCAAAACTGAACACAATACTCCAAGTGGGGCCTCACCAATGACCTGTACAGGGGCATCAACACCTTCTTCCTTCTACTGACTACGCCTCTCTTTATACATCCCAGAATCCTTCTGGCAGCAGCCACTGCCTTGTCACACTGTTTTTTCGCCTTTAGATCTTCGGACACTATCACCCCAAGGTCCCTCTCTCCGTCCGTGCATATCAGCTTCTCTCCTCCCAGCATATACGTTTCCTTCCTATTATTAATCCCCAAATGCATTACTCAAATGTAGTCAGCAGCAGATGAATCCAGACGAGTGGGTTAAGTCCACCTACAAACAGGTAGAGAGAGAGAGCACAAAGTTGAACTCTGGCATATTTGCTATATTCTGCTCACTGGTACTCTATTATTCTCTAACTCTACAGGTATCCTCTGTCATGCTCCTGGTCTTCTCTACTGCTCAGCATGGCCTTTGCATGGTCAGTCCAGCTCCAGGGGCAGCTTTGCTCCTGTTTTAGCTTTGCTGACTCAGTGAGCAAGGGGATAGGCTTCCTAGGTGCCTTTCTGTGTATAGCTGGTAGTGCCAGTTCCCTACCCATCCCCTGTAGCCCCATTTCAGATTGGTCCTGCACTCCTGTCTCATTCCTCACCTTACCCAAAATAAAACAAAGTTCCACCCAGAGGGAGTCCTCCTTACTGGAGGCTTTGGGTGAATAACGAACGCAGCCAGTGGGTGAGTATGTTCTTTTTCTTACTTTGCCTTACCATGGAAATCAGTTTCTTTCCTGCGCTATCTCTCACGTTTTGGACGGGGCTCCTCCAACTTTTTTGGTTTTGTCTGTGAAACCTGCCTCTTTGACCCAGGTTAGCAATAAAAAAAAAAGGGCTGAGCATCAGACTCTTTCTGTTATCTCTGAGGGAGCAGCAATGCTGAACCATGTGTTAGCGGGTTCCGTTACGTCAAAAGGTTTGGCAGGAAAGCTGTCCACCTATGCCTTGCAGATTCCAAGTCTGCCTTGTAGGCATAGCGCTTCAGTGCCAATTTATAGAGGGGCTATTGAACTGTTCTTCCCTCCTCTCTTCCTCCTTTCAAATCATAGCAGGAATAGTTCCTTGGCATTTCTTGCGGATAAAAATGTCAACAATAGTTGCATTCATTGTAGTTAAAATACTTTTGCTCAAAAAGTATTATATTGAACAATATATTTTTAAACTTTTCACTAAATTTTGTAATGCATTATTCATTATACTTTTATTTTTTCTTAAGTATTTTGACGAAGTACCTGGAACAACACTGATCACAGTGAAGGTCTAGAAGAAGGGGGAGCAGCCATGTTTGACCCTATTTTATAAGTGTCAGATTAACTTATTTCACACAGTGGATTGCCTTTGGGTTTATACATGCATAGGTTATTTAAAAGTGTTCATTGTAGATATCTTCCTTTCTCTACCATTGCTTATTTCTCCCTTAAAATTGAAAATAAAGGGAATTGGGAACTTTCACACATTTAACTTTCCAAGTTCTAAAACATCACACTTGTGAATGTTGGCACTTAAAAGTACAGTAAAACCTTGGATTGCAAGTAACTTGGTTTGCAAGTGTTTTGCAAGACAAGCAAAACATTTGATTAAATTTTAACTTGATATACAAGCAATGTCTTGCAATACAAGTGCATACAGTATACACACATCACAATTGAGTCGATGGTTCTTCTCTCTTGACACTGCAAGAGTGTAGTGACTGTTCTAAATGAGCAAAGTCTTACAATACGAGTACATATAGTTTACATGCATCACATCATTACAACTGAGCCGTTGGTTCTTCTCTCTCTGATGCTGCGGGAGTGTAGTGACTGTTCTAAATAAGCGAGGTCTTGCAATACAAGTAAGTATAGTATTTTGTATTAAAGTTTTGAGGTTGTGGAATTAATCGTCTGAGTTTCCATTATTTCTTATGGGGAAATTTGCTTTGATATATGAGTGCTTTGGATTACAAGCATGCTTCTGGAACGAATTATGCTCGCAAACCAAGGTTTTACTGTATAAGTTATTGAGTTTCTTCCTTTGTTTTCCACATTTATAATTACAAAATGGATGCTCCTATTACATGGATTCTTTTCTAATTGTGCATGTTGCAACCTAGATGTATCAGTTCCAGTTTCTGTTTACTGTCTAAAATAGGCCTTATTAAGAATATACAGTATGTTGTTGGCCTGTAGTGTAGCTGCTGGATGTATATGCCAAACAATTAAAATTATCACATTTCTGATATCATAATTTCTATGCTTCCTACTTGGGCAGGGATGTGAAATTGTCTCTTCAGCCTCCTGTTCTTTTTATCAGCTTCCCTTTATCAGTATGTTCTTGGTCTCCATTAATATACTTGCTTCAAAATCTTTGTTTACTTTACAGACATTCACAGCCTGGTGTAACTCCCATCTGAGGAAGGCAGGCACACAGATAGAGAGCATTGAAGAAGATTTCCGAAATGGTCTCAAACTTATGCTTCTTCTGGAAGTCATTTCAGGTTTGTTTTGAAATTTCCTGTATTCTACAGTCATATACAGTGGTTCCTTGGAATCCGAACTTAATCCGTTCCAGAACCCCGTTTGAGTTCCAAGACAATTTTTCCCATTGAAAATAATAGAAACTGGATTAATCTGTTCCTTGGTCCCACAAACTCAGCAAGATTGGGCCCCCCACCGGCATAGGCAGCAAGATTGGGTCCCCGCTGGCATAGGCAGCAAGATTGGCAACTGCAAGCGGTGCTCTACCCAAAGCTTCCCTTCCAAGTGGAAACAAGAAGCTGCGTCAGAGGGGAAGCTTTGGGCTGAGCAACGCTTGTAGTTCCCATACGTTTGGATTCCAAAGCAGCATTCAGATTCCAGGGCAAAATTTAATTTAAAAAAAAAGTTTGAATTCCAAGGTGTTCAAGTTCTGGGGCGTTCAGATTACGAGGTACCACTGTAGTTACAGATATGCTTTACTGAGCCAGAAGTTAAGGAAACATAGAAACATAGTAGATGACGGCAGATAAAGACCAGAATGGTCCATCCAGTCTGCCCAACCTGAGATGTAAAACTGATGGTCTTGCAGGTAAATGTTCAGCATGTCATGGGTAAATTGAGTAACTTCTTGTCATTATTGTAAATCAGTGGTCTCAAACTCTCGGCCCAGAGGCCACGTGCGGCTCGCCAGGTACTATTTTGAGGCCATTCTAGTAATAAGTATTATAGCAGCATTTGGCAAATCAGAAATAAATCAGTTTGGACATTTACAACGGAGAGAAGAAAAAATCATACAAACAGAGTGCCAGCATATTTCTGTAAGTATGGTGCAGATTCTCTAAAAGAACCTCTGCCAAAGCATTGGGGTTTTATACAGAAAGTTTCTTTGTCTTGCAAGACCATCCCCCTGGCTGTGATTATGTACCATCCTATTGGAGCAAATATGCTGCCTATCTAACTCTCCCCCCAGCCTGGGGGGCCTGGATAGGCATAGCTTCTGGAACTTTCTGCTTCTTGAAGTTTCCATTCTTCAAATGGGTACAATGGTATATCAGTATCAGTGCCTCAGTGCATTAGCCTGGCATCTCTTTATCAGTTCTTAGGTTCCTGGATGGAGTGTTCTGCTGACTTGCATTTCCTTTCAGCACTGTTAAATAGCTCAATGTCTTTACAGCACTGTTTTGTGTCCTTGAGAAACTCTTCACAGCAAGAAATCTACACACTCACATGCCACACATTAGCACTTTGAGCATCTGTTTATACAAGCCCCTGACTTCAGCAAAATGCAGGAATAGATCTCACAACCTGTAAAAGTCTCTCATAGTCTCCTGTCATCTATCTCAAGACTTAGCCAAAAAGAAAGATTTATAAATTATAAAGAGTTTTACCTCATGCAAAATTGTCATTTCTTTAATAAGACATTAACTATTTTTTTTCTGAGGCCTTCCAAGTACCTACAAATCAAAAATGTGGTCCTGCTAAGGGTTTGAATTTGAGACCACTGTAGTAAATGGAGGTGTTTTTTAAAACCAGATAATGATATTTTGTCTTGATAGTATTTTTTTAACTAGATATTTTTATTGAAAATAAATCTAATACAAAGAATGGCAATAGTACAAAAATGCACATAGAATCACAACATAGTAATTAACAAAACAGCTGATAGGGGCATAGGATTTTCTTCATCATCCCCATCCAAATTTGATGCATTCAAACCTTGTCACACACCCCCACCATTCCCCTCCCACTCCTCTCCCCCTCCCCCCCCATCAGTAATCCCCCAAAGCTTTCCAACTTTCAAACCTTTGCCATTTACGGGCAAAACGCCCCATTTTGTGATGCTTCAAAGCAATAAGTTTATAAAGAGCATGCTAATGCGTTAATTTGTGGACTATCAGCTACCAGTCTGTCTGCTATGTCAATTTCCAAGAAGCCGACAGAACCAGCTAGGCAACAGTCAACAACAGTTTGCTAAAGGCTAGCTTTTCCTCGTCAGAGTTCAGGGGTATAGATGCAAAAGGCATATTCTAACCTTGTATCTACTAGGGGAAGGTGTGGCTCACTGGTAGAGCTGCTGCCTCTGTACCCAGAGGTTGTGAGATCAACTACCAGTGATGCTTCTTGTGACACTGGGCAAGTCACTTAATCCTTCAGTGCCCACCACTTTGAATGCCAAAGGCAGAATACAAGTCCCCATGTCTCCCTTCCTTGCACAAAATTGAGGAGAGCATCCTAAACACCCAATCCCAATAGTCCTGAACAACCATACACTCCCACCACATGTACAGATATGTCCCTTCCACAACCCTGCCAGCAAACCCCATTTCTGCAGCCCCTCATTCAATCCAGTTGTTTTGGGGTATAGTACTATCTCATGATGAGCACTTCAAAGCCATTCTCTATCATCAGTGTGGCCATACCCATATCCAATGAGCTTGTATGGTGCCATATAGTTACCCATTCCATTTGAAACAAAGGATGCCCCAAATTCCTCTCTTATGCCACCTTATAAGGCAGAGGCTCTCCTAGCATTAAGACATTTATAGATTGCAGTGGAATAATAAGGGGGGAAGGGGCCGGCACCTCTCCGCCCCCTTCACCCCATGCTAGTGCCCTCCCTTCCCTGTCCCCCCTACCTCTTTAAAATCTTCACCAGCTCAAACAACTACTCTAGCCTGTTGCTTGCACCAGCTTGGCTCCCTCTGAAATCACCTCCAGGTCACAGGGCAACAAGCCAGAGAAGCTGCTCATGCTGCAAAGATATAAAGAGGTACGGGGTTGGAAGGGGGGACACGGCAGGGAGGGTGTGTGTGGGGGTACCACCACTCCGGGCGCTTCCCACCCTCACTATGCCACTGGTCCTAACAGTCTCTCAAACCCTGTTTTTCCCTAGAGCAACTCTCTCAGCATTCCATAGCTTTGGATGCAATGCTTGATTGTAAGTAAGGAAATAGATCCCAGGAAGACGGCTCATACTGGTTTTATAAATTCCCAAAGGCCTGAACTTCACCCCTCCTTTCCCAAGAAGCAAAGACAGTCTCTCCTCTACTAGGACCAAACTCCCTGTAGCTTAAGGGATTAAACCAGGAGTACAGTCTCCCCTCCAAAAGAAGGCCCTAAGAACAGTGTGAACTGATTCCAGCCCCCTTTCCAGAGTACCAAAGGGAGTTTGGGCTCCAAGGCAAATGTAAGAGCAGCACTTGCTCCACACTTGCCAGTTTAATGTCTACCCACGGTTTGCTTTCTTGTGCTTGCCATTCCAATAGCACTCTCAATTGAGCTGTTTGATGATAACGCTGTAAGATCCCTCCACTGAATTCTCAGCTTCTTCCCCATCCAGATAAATTTCCAGATTTTTCCCTGTAGCAAGTCTAACACCTTTCTTATTACTCATAATGGAAGGGCCTGATATAGAAACAAAAGATGTGGCAAAAGATGTGGCCCCATTGAGGGGCATAATCAAAAAAAGCGTCTAAGTCCCCTTTTGGCCTAAGTCCCTAAACATTCAACCCAGAAGCAGGGAAAGTGTCCATAACCAAAACAAACGTCCATGTTTTGATTATGGCCTTCCTCTGCCTAAACGCCCAATCTCCACTACGTCTACAAGTACCCCCACAGCACGTCTACACTTTTTAGCCATAATGAAACAAAAACACGCCTAGGCCACAAACGTCCAACAGAAGGGCTTTTAGGCGAAGGAGGAGCCAGTCCTTCGCCTAAAAGCTGGATTCTGTAACCGGTGCCTGTCAAAAACAACACCGGTTACAGAATCCCCCCCCAACGATCCAGGCAGGAGGGTGCCCAAGTCCTCCTGCCATGTCAAACCACGACCCCCCCTCCCGACAACATCAGGGCAAGAGGGAGCCCCGAACCTTTGGTTTAGTTGGCCGGACAGACGGGAGCCAAACCCACCTGTCCGGCAGGCAGCCAACGATGGAATAAGGCCGGATTGGCCCATCCGTCCCAAAGCCCCGCCTACTGGTGGGGCCTAAGGCACCTGGGCCAATCAGAATAGGCCCAGGAGCTTTAGGCCCCTCCTGGGGAGGGGCCTTGGGCACATGGTCGGGTTGGGCCCATGTGCCTCAGGCCCCGCCCCCAGGAGGGGCCTAAGGCTCCCGGGCCTATTCTGATTGGCCCAGGCGCCTTAGGCCCCACCAGTAGGCGGGACTTTGGGACGGATGGGCCAATCCGGCCTCATTCCGTCGTTGGCTGCCTGCCGGACAGGCGGGTTTGGCTCCCGTCTGTCCAGCCAACTAAACCAAAGGTATGGGGAAGGGGGGTGGGGGTGTCATGGGGGTCAGCCAGGGGGGTCGCGGGTCGGCTGGAGGGGCGGTCGGAGGTTCTTGGGGGGGGCGGTCGTTGGGGGGAGGGGAGTTTGCGTCGAGGGCAGGAGGGCTTGGGATCACTCCTGCCCGTAATGTAGTGCGGGATGGGGGTAGGGGGTTGCCGTGGCCAGGAGGGTTTGGGCTCCCTCCTGGCCTGAACAACTAGCTGGGGGGGGAGTCGCCAGGGCCAGGAGGGCTTGTGCTCCCTCCTGGCCCGATATTGTTGGGGAGTCGGCGGGGTAAGAGGGCTTGGGCTCCCTCTTGCCCCGATCGTGTCGGGGGTGCCGCGGTTGGCTGGGGCAAGAGGGCTTGAGCTCCCTCTTGCCCCGATGTTGTGTGTGTGGGGGGGGGGAAGTGATGCATCGCGGCAGGAGAGATGCCTCATCTCCCCTACCGCGATGCCATCACTCCTCTACCCGAACTGCCGTGGGTCGCGGCAGTTCGGGTAGAAGAGTGATGGCATCGCGGTAGGGGAGATGAGGCATCTCTCCTGCTGCGATGGTTAGGTTGCCGGGCCGCTGAACTGATGGCGCCAGCGGCCATCAGCTCAGCGGCCCGTTTTCCGGCATTTAGAGCTGGTTTTATTTCGTCTAAGTGAAAAAGGTCTAAGTGCCGACTAAACTGTATTGGTTATACCTGTTGTACTACTAGGTGTAGGTTGGCCCACCTCCCGCCCACTGCCCGCCCTTTCCCCTTCTCTAAACACACCTCTTTTCTCTCTGTGCGTTTAGAGGCAGGAGAAAGGCCTAAGTTGGTTTTAGATACGTCTAAAAACCAGTTTTGGTTATGGGTACTTGGACGATCAGGCTTTTTGATCGTCCAAGTAGCCATTTAGGACACTTTTTAGACGTTTTTTTTTTTATTATTACCCCCATTATCTTTACTACTACTATTACTATTAATTATTTTTAGCTCTATCGGATGCACGCAAGGCTGCACAGAGTCACAAAGAAGAAGAAAACAGTACCTGCTCAAAAGAGCTTACAATCTAAACAGCCAAGACAGACAAACAGGATATCATGGATACAGTTAAGGGGAATGGTTAATCAGCTGGCTGGGATGGAGAGCAGAGGAGGAGGGTTAAGGATTGAAGGTTATATCAAAAAGCTGGGTATTCAGTCTGCTTTTAAACAAGGGAAGGAGCTTGATGGACAAATTTGGATAATTTATTTCAGGCATAGGGGGCAGCTAGATGGAAGGAACAGAGTCTGGAATTGGCAGTGGACGAGAAGAGTACAGCTTAGGGCGGCTTATCTGAGGAACGAACTTCTGCTTAAACCCAGAAGGAGTGCAATGGACTGGAGGCATTACAGAGCAAAGAAGGATGCTATGGACCCTATGATTATGGTTTGTTTTTGTCTCCTTCTTACCATTTACAGTTTTTTTGGTTCTTACTCCCTTCCCGCAGTTTGGATTGGAGGGGCACTCCACTGGTCACTAAACGCTTAGGAGGAGAGGAACTGTGGTCCTTGCTACTCAGAGTTGGGCCTGCCTTGAATACAGGCCATATCCCAGTTTTCTGATTCAAATAGCCTCCCTCTTCTGTCCTCTGCAAAGAGCTGTGTTGGATGGCTGCACTCAAATTTCAACTTTCTAGACTGGAGGCTGTTGTCTGCTGTTGGGGGAGAGTGAGCAGTCCATGGGGGGGACGCTTTACAGAGATACCATGATGTTTCCAAGTCTGTAATCATGTTGGAGATCCTGCACAACTGGGCTCTGAGACCCGAGCCTGTCCGGCTCTGTTTGTGAATGCTGGACAGGTGTGCATTGCAGGAGAGGCTCATTGGATTGACGGACGGCTACCATGCCAGTTTTTTCCCATGTGGCAGGAGTTAGCTTTTCCTGTTTTGTCAGGCCATCAAGGTTTGGGACATTTGTTGCAGAAATGTAATGTAATGTAATTTATTTCTTATATACCGCTACATCCGTTAGGTTCTAAGCGGTTTACAGAAAATATACATTAAGATTAGAAATAGGAAAGGTACTTGAAAAATTCCCTTACTGTCCCGAAGGCTCACAATCTAACTAAAGTACCTGGAGGGTAATAGAGAAGTGAAAAGTAGAGTTAGAGGAAAAATAAAAATAAAATAAACATTTTAACAAGACAGCATTGATCTAAATACTTTGGGAGGTAGAAGAGAGGAGAGAAAGGAATAGAAGCAGAAGGGGGGAGACGTTGAACAGTAGAATTCTGGAGAAATTTAAATGATAAATGGTTCCCTAACCAGCCTTGGCAAGGAGAGGGGGATTGAACAACCCCCGACATGGCGGTCACTCTCCTCCTGGGGAGGCATTCATTAGCTATCAATTTGGCCTTCTTATAGGCAGTATGTGAGTCCTCTGGAGTGGGAAGGCCGCTTGAGTAAGAAGCTGCTGTACAGCAAGGAGGCAGTGTACACTTACTGGCTCTGGGGGGCCAGTGGGTCAAACTTTTGCTGCATTTTTTCACTTAGGCCACCTTTGTGGCCTCAAAGGTGTTCTGGTTTCCAAGAACCCGATTCAATTCTGAATTCCTATCCAGTGGGAGTCCAGATCGCATTTCTAGGCAAGTATGTGAGGACTTTGGTCATGTACAGCAGTTTTTGTGCAGTTCACATTGACCCTAGCAAGCGCCTTGGCTTCTTGGGATGTTCATGACTCTTCTGGGGCATTCGCAATAACGGTAAGGAAGGCATCTTGGCACCTTCTTGCAGTGGAGTGAGTCCGTGGCCTTCTTGCCAGGTACCATGCTGTTAAATTCTGAAACTAAGGGCTGCAGAGTCTGAAAAAGGGGAGCACAATTTAGACCCAAGAGAGGAGCAAAATAGTCAGCCATGGGAGAAGGGATTATTTCCTTTTTTAAAAATTTTTTATTTAATAATTTTTAGTACAATAATCTCAATACAAAGCATGAATATCATTTAGCATAATTCATAGCCTTATTAAACTAATAAGAATAGTATATCTTACCATCATAACAATCCATTACATTAGTGACTTCTATTTCGCCTATACCTTGCAGTTCAAAGCGGATTACAAAAGAGCTAACTGGACATTTCCAGTAACGTTACAATTGTTTTTTGGTTACAAAAGAGGTAAGATAGCTGGTAGAACTTGCAAATTGGATTGTAAAATGACTGGACATTTCTAGGTAGTATCTAATATAATAAAACGCTAGGCCGCGCATGCGCACTCCCATCGTGTGCGTCCATTTTCCGTGAGATGTAGAGTGCGTCAGATAGGAGTGTGCATGCGCCCGAAACACTATTTCTCCTCCCCCGAGACGGATGTCGGACACGGCGGCTGTCGGTCAGTGCTGTTTTTTGATCTGCCCTGCTCCTTGCCTGAAGTCCTCTCTCCTCCCCCGAGGCGGATGTCGGACGCGGCGGCTGTCAGCCGTGCTGTTCTTCGCTCTGCCCTGCTCCTTGCCTTACTATATTTTTAAGTTGAAAGACGAGGCAGCGGCTCCTCTCAGGATCCCCACCTGTGTTGGAAGTCCAATGCAGTCAGGGATCTTGAGAGGAGCCGCCGCCACCGTGTCTTTCAACTTAAAAATATACTAAGGCAAGGAGCAGGGCAGAACGATCTTCAAAATGGCGGCAACTCGATCTCCGTTCCTCCGGGGGGGGAGGCATCGCGGGCACTCAGCGCCCCCACCGAGGAGCCCAGCAACTTTCCGCTGCCCGGGACCTGAGTCATTTGCTGCCCCCCTCCCCTCTTCCCTTACCGCGGGCCCGACTGGCGATTTAAGCAGCGTGTGCAGCAGTCTTCACACGCTGTTTCGGGCCCTTCTACTGCCCTGATTTGCTCCGGACGTGCCAGAGTAAATCAGGGCAGTAGAAGGACCCGAAGCAGCGTGTGAAGACTGCTGCACACGCTGCTTGAATCACCATGTGTAGTCGGGCCCGCGGGAAGGGAAGGGAAGGGGGGGGCTGCAAAGGACTCGGGCCCGCGTTTGTAGTCGCGACTGTGGGAAGGGAAAGGGGGTAGAGGAAACGCTAATGCTGCTGCACAGGGAACTGGTGTGGGGGGAGGGAAATGGAAGGGGGAGCGAATGCTGCTTTGCACAGACAGACAGAGGGAGAAAGGAACACAGAAAGATAAGAAGAAAGACACAGGGGCAGGTCACAGGGAACTGGTGTGGGGGGAGGGAAATGGAGGGGGAGGGAATGCTGCTTTGGACAGACAGACAGAGGGAGGAAGGAAGACAGAAAGAAAATAATAAAGACACAGGGGCAGGGAGATATACAGAAAGACAAACAAACAAAGGGGGCCAGGGACAGAGACAGACAGAAAGAAAGACAGCGGGAGTCGCATCAGGAGGGGTGCGGGATGCCGCAGAGGGAACTTTTCCAATGGGTGCAACTGGGCGGCTGTCGGGAGCCTCTGATCAGGGGCAGAGCAAGGTAAGTGTATCATAGGGATAAGAAGGAGGAGGGGGGGAGAAAAAGGAAGGGACGCCTACTGCTGGACAGGGGGAGAAGGAAAGAGGTGCTGATGGACAGGGGGGGGTGAAGAAAAAGGAACGGAGACAATTCAAGTCTTTCATAAAACCTCTTTTTCCATTTCAATATATCTCTCCCAAATATCTTTAAACTATATTTTTCACGCACTATTCCCAAACGCTTTCTCATATCTCTAATTGTGGGGTCAATTCCTTTTGATTTTTACCACTGAAATACGCCATTGTTGAGCCAGTGTCAATCTGGCAGCTCTAAATGCCAAGTCCATAAGTTTAGATTGAGGGGATGTTAAACCCTCTACTCCTACTCCCAACAATGCCCTTTCAGCATTCAATTTAAGTGAAGTCTGAATTAATTTACTCACGTAATCAAATACTTGTACCCAAAACTTCTGAACCTTTTGACATTCCCACCACATATGATAGAATGTGCCTCTTTCACCACATCCTTTCCAACAGATAGCATTATTCTCCTTAGTACATTTACTAATTAGAACTGGAGTAATATACCATGGTACTAATCAGAATTTATTTCCGATGTTTTTTTCTAGAGCTATTCAGCACTGTGCATTTAACTTTGAACTGGCAGTCCCTATGCAAGTACCTCCATGATTCCTTGTACTCCTTTACAAGTTGCTTAATTCTCCATTATGTAGATATAGAAAATATCACCTTGCGTGGGGACACAGTATTGCTAGGTGACTTCAACATGCCTGATGTGGATTGGGTTACACTTACCTCTGCTTCCGGCAGCAGCAGGAGGCTATTAAACTCTATGAAGGGAGCAAGACTCAGGCAACTGGTGTTGGAACCAACAAGGGATCAGGCAATACTGGACCTGATACTTACCAATGGAGAAAGTATCACAGAGGTCTCGGTGAGCGACACATTGGCCTCCAGTGACCACAACATGGTATGGTTCAATCTCAGGAAAGGTTTCACTAAATCTACCACACTGACCAAGGTCCTCAAATTCAAGGACACAAATTTCAAAGAAATGGGAGACTTCGTTCACCAGGTGCTACAAAGCCAAGCAGAAACTGATAACGTGGAAGAAATGTGGTCGACTTTGAAAGCAACCATACAAGAAGCAACAAACCACTATGTTAAATCAGTAAGTAAACGGCGAAGGAACAATAAGCCACAGTGGTTTACTGCGGAGATCTCAGACCTCATCAAGGAGAAGAAAAAAGCATTCATCTCTTACAAACAATCGGGGAAGCAGGACTCTAGAGCAGACTACCTGACCAAATCAAAAGCCGTCAAAACAGCAGTCAGGGAGGCTAAATTCCACATGGAGGAGTCTCTGGCAAAGAACATCCAGAAGGGAGTTAAATCCTTCTTCAGGTATATCAGTGATAGAAGAAAAAACTCAGGCAGGATTGTACGTCTTAGGAATCCAGTCGGAGACTATGTGGAAAAGGATTCGGAAAAAGCCCAACTATTAAATGAATACTTCTGCTCAGTCTTCACCCGAGAAGCGCTGGGGCTCGGCCCTCAGCTACAGACAAGGGTTGGCTCAGTTGACCCGTTTAGTAACTTTGAGTTTACGCCCAGCAGTGTCTACGGTGAGCTGTCAAAGCTCAAGGTTAACAAAGCAATGGGGCCGGACAACCTACACCCCAGGGTGCTTAGGGAGCTGAGTGATGTCTTGGGGGAGCCACTGTCCGCGCTCTTCAACCTCTCCCTTAGTACAGGCAGCGTCCCGTTGGACTGGAGGACGGTTAACGTCATTCCACTCCACAAGAAAGGCTCAAAGATGGAGACAGCAAACTACAGACCAGTGAGTTTAACATCGATAGTGAGCAAACTAATGGAAACTCTAATCAAACACCAATTGGATAAGATCCTGGATGAGGAGAATCTACGGGATCCCGACAACATGAATTTACTAAGGGGAGATCATGCCAATCCAACCTGATCAGCTTCTTTGATTGGGTGACGGGGAAGCTGGATATTGGGGAGTCCCTGGACATCGTGTACCTGGACTTTAGCAAAGCATTCGATAGCGTACCACACCGCAGATTGCTGAGCAAGATGAGTTCTATAGCATTAGGTGACACATTGACGCAATGGGTTGGGAACTGGCTTGGAGGTAGGCTTCAAAGGGTGGTGGTGAACGGCACCCCCTCCGAAATGACGGAGGTGATCAGTGGAGTGTCACAGGGCTCAGTCTTGGACCCAATCCTATTCAACAGCGTCGGAGGAGAGGAGAGGGGCAGGCGAGGAGAGGAGAAGGGCAGGCGAGGAGCAGAGAAACAAACTTTTCAGCGGGCCAGCGCGAGGGGAAAGCTGACAAACCAGCAGAGAGCCAGGGGCAGGCGAGAGGTAGCTCCGCCCACCCCCACCGCGTCAGCAGCTTCAGCCCAGACTCCCCCTTAAGAGGGGGCGATCCGTGGCGAGGGCTCACTGCTTCAGCGTCGGAGGAGAGGAGAGGGGCAGGCGAGGAGAGGAGAAGGGCAGGCGAGGAGCAGAGAAACAAACTTTTCAGCGGGCCAGCGCGAGGGGAAAGCCGACAAACCAGCAGAGAGCCAGGGGCAGGGGAGAGGTAGCTCCGCCCACCCCCACCGCGTCAGCGGCTTCAGCCCAGACTCCCCCTTAAGAGGGGGCAAGCCAACGGCGCGCGGCCGTTCGGCGCGCGGCAAAGGCGCTCGCCTTAGCGAGAGCGCCTTAAGAAGGAGCCTTAAGAAGGAGCCCAGGCAGCCTAGCAGCGATATCTATCAATTATATCACAGGTACTTCCCCTTCTTATCACTTCTCATTTCTCTTCTCTTTCTACTCTTTCAGCTAGCTGCGCGCCGGGCACAATCCTTTCACACCGTGGGACATAGGAAAGAGAAAGGAGCAATGGAGGATGTGGGAACCCAGCTAAGCTACCCAGTATACTGCATCGGGTGCCATATGTATGACTACCTCCCCTCCGGGAGGCAGGCATACATATGCGGTCGATGCCAGGAACTGGATAGCCTGAAACAGGAGGTCGGGAGACTGCAGGTTAGAGTCCAGGAGCTGGAGGGACTCTGCACCATGGAGGAGCAATGCTGGGAAACTGAAGACACCACCAAAGAGAGCCACATCGCGGAACAAGTTAGGGAACTCGAGGAGTTCATTGAGGAGGCCTGCAGGATGGTGGAGGCACGAGAACACCAACACACCAGGAGAGAACCGACAGTTGGACGACAGGAACCACCAGACACCATGGGAATAGGACCTTGCGGAGGACCTGGGCAGACAGAGGAGGAGGAGACCCATCAGAGCCAGGAGAATGGACTAGTGGACTGCGCAGATGACACAGACCTGAGACCAGGGGCGGAGACACAGCTGAACCCAGAGGACGGACAAATGGAATGCACATATGACACAGATCTGAGACCAGAGAGACAGTTGAAGAAGGGGAGATCAGCTATCGTGGTTGGAGACTCAATCCTGAGAGGAGTAGACAGTCACATAGCCGGAGGGAGAGAGGACAGACTGGTAACATGTCTCCCGGGGGCAAGAACAAAGGACATCATCAACAATATCGAGAGGATCCTCGAGGGAGCCGAGACGGAGGACACAGCAGTAGTGATCCACATCGGAACTAATGACATCAGCAGGAGAAGCTTCAACAGGACTACACTAACTGACCAGTTCAGGATCCTGGGAAGGAAACTGAGACTAAGGGCAAGGAGGATAGCCTTCTCAGAGATCCTGCCAGTACCGAGAGCGGACACGAGGAGACAGAGCGAACTACAAGCAATTAACGCTTGGCTGAGGAGATGGTGCGATGAGGAGGGATTCCACTTTGTTAGGAACTGGACTACTTTCTTGGGGAAGAACAAGCTCTACAGAAGAGATGGACTGCACCTTAGCACAGCTGGGACGAGGATGCTGGCACGCAACGTCCAAAACGTCATAGACTTGGCTTTAAACTGAAGAAAAGGGGAAAGCCGATAGTCGATCTGACCTCGACACATCGGACATCAGTACCTGACAAGGATACTGACCTGGGACATAGTAAAGGAGGACTTGGGACTGAGTGTGAATGTTTT
This sequence comes from Geotrypetes seraphini, assembly GCF_902459505.1. Taxonomy (NCBI): domain Eukaryota; kingdom Metazoa; phylum Chordata; class Amphibia; order Gymnophiona; family Dermophiidae; genus Geotrypetes; species Geotrypetes seraphini. Next base: position 273,730,305 of record NC_047086.1, read on the forward strand.
GAAAAAGGACCTAAGGACGCATTGCAGGGACCGAGGGCACAAATGGAACTCGTAAGCGGCACCAACACAGAACAACAGGAGCCAGGGGGGCAAAGACTTTGTGAAATAGAGCCCAGAACTGAGTGGGAATTAAGAGAACAAGAGGTGCAGGGGATACAGGCTGAGGACGTCACAGACACACAGCAGCAGGAGGAGGATGAAGCTCGGGGGCTGGCAAACCATGAGGAGGACTGCAGGAGACCGAGGGCACAAATGGAACTCGTAAGTGGCACCAACACAGAACAACAGGAGCCAGAGGGGCAAAGACTTTGTGAAATAGAGCCCAGAACTGAGTGGGAATTAAGAGAACAAGAGGTGCAGGGGATACAGGCTGAGGACGTCACAGACACACAGCAGCAGGAGGAGGACGAAGCTCGGGGGCTGGCAAACCATGAGGAGGACTGCAGGAGTACCAAAACACGAGGAAAACAAAAAGAGAGGGCAAAAAACTGGGTCTTAAACTGCCTGTACACAAATGCTAGGAGCCTGAGGGCCAAAATGGGAGAACTAGAAATCACTGCCAGCAAAAAGGACCTAGACATAATTGGAGTTACAGAAACGTGGTGGACTGAGGAAAATCAATGGGATGTGGCCATACCAGGGTACAAACTATACAGGAGAGACAGGGCACATAAAAAGGGTGGAGGAATAGCGCTGTACATAAAAGACTCCATACCCTCAACCAGGATGGAAACAACAGTACGGGCGGATGGCTTGGAATCACTATGGGTTAAGCTACAGGGAGGAACTGGGGCAGACATTAAAGTGGGTCTGTACTACCGCCCACCTGGACAACCTGAAGAAATCGACCAGGACCTGGAGGCGGAACTAAGGCAGGTATGCAGAAGCGGAAATGTGGTGGTGATGGGGGACTTCAACTATCCTGGGATAGACTGGAGTATTGGGCACTCAAACTGCGCAAGAGAGACCAATTTCATAGAGGTCACGAGGGACTGTTTCATGGAGCAACTGGTTACGGAACCAACATGGGGTGACGCCACTCTTGACCTAATCTTCAACGGACTAGGGGGGCCAGCAAAGGAGGTGACAGTATTAGCCCCGCTAGGTAACAGTGCAGGCTAGAAATTGGATCATCAAAAGGGAAAAGAACCACAACGACGGCACTCAACTTCAAAAAAGGAAATTATGAAGCCATGTGGGAAATGGTGGGAAAGAAACTCAAAGGCAACATAGAGAAGATGGAATCTGTAGAAAAAGCCTGGACCTTACTCAAGGGGACTGTGCACGAAGCGCAAAACCTGTGCATCCCCAAGTTCAGGAAAGGGTGCAAAAAAAATAGAACAAAAAAACCCAGTGTGGATAACAAATGCAGTGAAGAAGGCGATAAGCGACAAGAAAGCATCGTTCAGAAAATGGAAAAAAGACCAAACAGAGGAGAACCAAAAAGTGCACAAAGAACACCAGAAGGAGTGTCACCGAGTGGTTAGAAAAGCAAAAAGAGAATACGAAGAGAGACTGGCAGAGGAAGCAACAAACTTCAAGTCGTTCTTCAGATACGTCAAGGGGAAGCAACCGGCAAGAGAAGAAGTGGGACCATTGGATGATGGAGATAGAAAGGGAGTAGTAAAAGAAGAGAAAGAGATAGCTGACAGGTTAAATGAGTTCTTCACGTCAGTCTTCACGGTGGAGAATACAACCAACATTCCGGAACCCGAGGAGATCGCAATAGAAAAACAAGATGATAAACTGGTCAATTTAGAGGTAAGCCAAGAAGATGTACTCAGGCAGATAGACAGACTAAAGAGCGACAAATCGCCAGGTCCGGACAGCATTCACCCAAGGGTACTCAAGGAACTAAAAAACGAAATAGCGGAGCCACTTCGACAGATATACAGCCTATCCTTAAAAACTGGAGAGATCCCGGAGGATTGGAAAATAGCAAATGTAACGCCCATCTTCAAGAAGGGCTCAAGGGGCGATCCAGGAAACTATAGGCCGGTGAGCCTGACCTCAGTCCCGGGAAAGATGATGGAGGCACTAATTAAAGACAGCATCTGTGAACACACCGAAAAAAATGGGCAACTAAAACCGAGTCAACATGGCTTCTGCAAAGGCAGGTCATGCCTCACCAACTTATTGTACTTCTTTGAGGGGGTGAACAACCAGGTGGATAAAGGGGAATCTATAGACATAATTTACCTTGACTTCCAAAAAGCCTTCGACAAGGTACCACACGAGAGACTGCTTAAGAAGATATGGAACCACGGGGTGCAAGGGGAGGTCCACCGATGGATCAGAAACTGGCTGGCAAACAGGAAGCAGAGGGTTGGAGTAAAGGGCCATTACTCAGGCTGGAAAGGGGTCACGAGCGGAGTTCCGCAGGGGTCGGTGCTAGGACCGCTCCTGTTCAATATTTACATAAACGACCTAGAGGCGGGAACCAAGTGTGAGGTCATTAAATTTGCAGATGACACCAAACTATACAGCAGGGCTCAAAACAGGGAAGACTGCGAAGATCTCCAAAAGGATCTAACGCAGCTGGAAAAGTGGGCCGAAAAGTGGCAAATGAGCTTTAACATAGGGAAATGCAAGGTCATGCACGTGGGGAAAAAGAACCCGATGTTCACGTACAGAATGGGGGGAACACCGCTAGGGGTCAGTAACCTGGAGAGAGACCTGGGAGTGATGGTAGACGCAACACTGAAGGCATCGGCGCAGTGCGCCACAGCCTCAAAGAAAGCAAACAGAATGTTGGGTATCATTAAGAAGGGTATTACGACCAGGACGAAGGAAGTCATCATGCCGCTGTATCGTGCAATGGTGCGGCCTCATCTGGAGTACTGTGTCCAGTACTGGTCGCCGTACCTCAAGAAGGACATGGCAGTACTTGAGGGAGTACAGAGAAGAGCGACTAAACTGATAAAGGGAATGGAAAATCTCCCATATACCGACAGATTGAAGCAGTTGGGACTTTTCTCACTAGAAAAGCGGAGACTTAGAGGAGACATGATAGAAACCTTCAAGATCCTGAAGGGCATAGAAAAAGTAGACAGGGACAGATTTTTCAAATTAAGGGGCACCACAAGTACAAGGGGGCACTCGGAGAAATTGAAAGGGGACAGGTTTAAAACAAACGCTAGGAAGTTCTTTTTCACTCAGAGGGTGGTGGATACATGGAACGCGCTCCCAGAGGCTGTTGTAGGCAGCAAAACATTAAATGGTTTCAAAGAAGGTTTGGATAGATTCCTTGAAGAAAAAGGGATTGAAGGGTATAGATAGGTATAGACCACTTCTCAGGCGATGGGCCTGATGGGCCGCCGCGGGAGCGGACCGCTGGGCAGGATGGACCTATGGTCTGACTCAGCGGAGGCAACTTCTTATGTTCTTATGTTCTTAACATCTTTATAAGGGACTTGGCAGAAGGGCTTTGAGGTAAAATAACATTATTCGCCGATGACGACAAACTAAGTAATGTAGTGGGCGAATGCACAACAGAAGAAGATTCAATGCCCGACAACATGATGCACGACCTACTCCTACTGGAGCAATGGTCTAGGACATGGCAACTCAACTTCAATGCCAAAAAATGCAAAGTTATGCACCTGGGCAGCCAAAATCCATGCAAGTCTATACCCTTAATGGCGAGATCCTAGCAAAAACGGTAGCAGAACGAGACTTGGGGGTAATCGTCAGTGAGGACATGAAGTCTGCCAATCAAGTGGAGCAGGCTTCGTCCAAGGCAAGAAAAATCATGGGCTGCATACGAAGGGGTTTCGTCAGTCATAAGGCGGAAGTCATTATGCTATTGTATAGATCCATGGTGAGGCCCCACCTGGAATACTGTGTGCAATTCTGGAGGCCGCATTATCACAAGGATGTTCTGAGACTGGAGTCGGTGCAGAGAATGGCCACCCGGATGGTCTCGGGACTCAAGGATCTTCCATACGAAGAACGGCTTGACAAATTACAGCTATACTCGCTCGAGGAGCGCAGAGAGAGGGGAGACATGATCAAGACGTTCAAGTATCTTACGGGCTGCATTGAGGCAGAGGAAGATATCTTCTTTTTCAAGGGTCCCACGACAACAAGAGGGCATCCGTGGAAAATCAGGGGCGGGAAACTACGAGGTGACACCAGGAAATTCTTTTTCACTGAAAGAGTGGTTGATCGCTGGAATAGTCTTCCACTACAGGTGATTGAGGCCAGCAGCGTGCCTGATTTTAAGGCCAAATGGGATCGGCACATGGGATCTATTCACAGGGCAAAGGTAGGGGAGGGACATTAGGGTGGGCAGACTAGATGGGCCGTGGCCCTTATCTGCCGTCTATTTCTATGTTTCATTACCGTGTGTATATAGCTTACATCATGGATGCACTACAGTCCCTATAAAGAAGTTGGGAGCTTGATTCTCACTGCAGCCCCTTGTGATTCTGTGCCAGCCATGTCATGCTTCACTACCCCAGGTACAAAATTTGTACCTGTCTATTATATGTATACTGCTTTGAAAAAAACAATATATAGGTAAGACTTATGATCTAAATAAGTGGATGGACAGGACCAGTGGGTCCTCCCCTTCTAGGGGCCACATCAACTCTGCCCGTGGGTTCATTCCTTTCTGGTTCCCTTCCAGTCCTTCAGAAGGGGCCTACTATGCATTCTCCTGACTTAGCTGCCTTCGCTAGCAGCGGCTTTACTTTTCTTGGTCCATAAGAGGGGCTTTACTTATCACCAAGAGATCAAGGACAGAGGATGATTAGGTCAATAGATCTTCCAGGTGTGGCACAGAAATATGGTGTCTTTAGGTGAGTCCCTCTGGTATGCTCTTTATTTTATAGCTTGCACCCCATAGTGGGTTTACGGATCTTCTGATCCACTCACAGCTTTCTTTATTTAGGTTATCTTTGGCACTCTTTTTTGGCCTTTGAGCGCTTCTGGCGTGTTTCACTAGTTTGCACTCCATCGATTCCACAGTACTTTCTTTTTGTTTTAAGCAGTGTATTAAAGCAGACATGTGTATTGCTCTCTTCATTCACTAGTGAGTGGAGTAATGGTAGCTTTTCACAAAGCATTTGCCCTGCAAATGCTCTGAAATTAATTAGCACATGTATCAATTAATAATTGCACTTCTTTGCAGGTGAAAGATTACCAAAACCAGATCGAGGAAAGATGCGTTTCCATAAAATTGCCAATGTCAACAAAGCCTTGGATTTTATTGCCAGCAAAGGAGTGAAACTCGTATCAATTGGTGCAGAAGGTACGATAAAGTCTTTTATTACAGTATGTATTCTGCACACTAAGAGGTACTGTCTGTTTTAACCGAGGTATGATAATGATGCATGGTTATTTGATTTTGATGACACTGGCTTTATTTTCAAAAGGATTATAAGTTCAGTGTAATTGAATCCAACAACACTATTTTTTACACCTGAACACAAAAGGCTTATAAACCACTTTGGAATGTGATTCAGGACGCCTCAGCCCCACCACTCCACCGCTGCAATTAAATTTTAATATTGCACCGGGAAGGCTGTGTGGTGCCTCATCATCGGCAGTCCTTTTATAGTATATTTTATTCAATTTTAATTTTGCAAATGTCTTAATCAAAATGTCTGTATTAATACTGCATTTACTAAAAGTATAAATTATGACTTATCTCAGGCCGCCTTGGGAGCCAGACCCGACATGTTTCGCACTGCTTGAGTGCTGTTTCAAGGGTCTCCCTGCGAGAGTAAAAGGAGAAAGAAACTAAGTCAAAAAAAGTTCACACTTAGTCTCCCCCCCAGGAAATTTGTTAAAATTGTATCAAAAGAACTTTACCAAAACTAAACCAAAAAGGACTCACCGGGGCTGCCGCTGTCATCCGACTCCTGCTATAAATTTTTTCTTTGATGGCGGCGGCGTCTCCCGGGTCCATTTAAATATCAGCTGTGATCTCATCTATAGCCCTCCTACTTGATGACGAACCTCCACGCCTCAGCCTATCAGCGTACCCCACTCGACTTCACTATTGAGCCCACGTGGTGTCACAGTGTCTAACTCAAAAATATATCGCTGTTCCATTTCATTTAATTTACTTAAATTTTTCACACCCTCCATACCCATGATCATGTCTATGACACGCCACCTAATGTCCCCACTCGTATGTTTGTATTTAGCCCAATGCTCCACCAATGGAGCCTGCATGATCTTATTATTTATGCGGGATTTATCTATGCAATAGTTTGCCCATGTGATCTTGTTTACATAGGCCGAACTAATAGAAAAATAAAAGTGAGGCTCACAGAGCACAAATCCCGCATAAATAATAAGATCATGCAGGCTCCATTGGTGGAGCATTGGGCTAAATACAAACATACGAGTGGGGACATTAGGTGGCGTGTCATAGACATGATCATGGGTATGGAGGGTGTGAAAAATTTAAGTAAATTAAATGAAATGGAACAGCGATATATTTTTGAGTTAGACACTGTGACACCACGTGGGCTCAATAGTGAAGTCGAGTGGGGTACGCTGATAGGCTGAGGCGTGGAGGTTCGTCATCAAGTAGGAGGGCTATAGATGAGATCACAGCTGATATTTAAATGGACCCGGGAGACGCCGCCGCCATCAAAGAAAAAATTTATAGCAGGAGTCGGATGACAGCGGCAGCCCCGGTGAGTCCTTTTTGGTTTAGTTTTGGTAAAGTTCTTTTGATACAATTTTAACAAATTTCCTGGGGGGGAGACTAAGTGTGAACTTTTTTTGACTTAGTTTCTTTCTCCTTTTACTCTCGCAGGGAGACCCTTGAAACAGCACTCAAGCAGTGCGAAACATGTCGGGTCTGGCTCCCAAGGCGGCCTGAGATAAGTCATAATTTATACTTTTAGTAAATGCAGTATTAATACAGACATTTTGATTAAGACATTTGCAAAATTAAAATTGAATAAAATATACTATAAAAGGACTGCCGATGATGAGGCACCACACAGCCTTCCCGGTGCAATATTAAAATTTAATTGCAGCGGTGGAGTGGTGGGGCTGAGGCGTCCTGAATCACATTCCAAAGTGGTTTATAAGCCTTTTGTGTTCAGGTGTAAAAAATAGTGTTGTTGGTTATTTGATTTTGGCATATTCTATGCAACAGAGTACGGTGATATGAAACCATAAAAATTGCTAAACTAAGTCAGACCAAAATATCCTGCTTCTAACAATGGCTAAGCCAGGTCACAAGCACCTAGCAGAATCCCCCCCCCATAGCAAAATTACTACTACTACTATTAATTATTTCCTTAGCGCTATCAGACGCATGTAGCGCTGCACAGAGTCACAAAGAGTAAGAAAAAACAGTCCTTGCTCGAAAGAGCTTACAATATAAACATGTTACCTACCCCCACCAGTGGGTGTTTAAATCATGGTTTTCTACAAAAGACTCATTCTTGCTAGTATATTCTTAATATTTACAACCAGATGAAGATTTAATTTTTTGAAAAATAACTTTTCAGGTTAGTTTTACAGTTATGTAAAAATATTACTGATTTGGTTATACCATTAGAAATACATAGATAAATAATTAGGAAATTATTGTTAGGTGAACTGTCTCCAGTTTAATAGGTTAATCATTCATATTTGGTCAAGTTTTCTGCTTTAGTTTATTGAAAGGAGAAAATAATCATTACCTTAATAACAATTTAAATAGTTTTATTTAACCAAAACAATAACATTATAGCATATGTATTCTTATATTTGCTTAATCATTCATGTTAACTGATGTGGTTAAACAAGGCCAGTGAGGTAAATGCTCTGATGCTCATTTAATTCCTATGAGCATCGGAGCATTTACCTCCCTGGCCCATAGTAGACAGCTCTACCACCATTTAGTAAAAGGAACTCTATGGCAGAGTCCAGTTTGGGTTTTGAGATTTCCTGGACTCTTTGCCCACTCATACAAACCACTTTAAAAGGTGAAACAAAACTTTTATTTGGATATAACTCGGAGTCTGGTTCCTTCCCAGGCTCAGGAGGTCAAAGTAAACTCTTATTATCATGTGCTTTTGCCATGTCCCACTATTAAGGCATTCAGGGGCAGATTCTCAAAGCTAAAATCTGCCTTTAACGTGCTCACTAAACTGGTTCCAACCAGTTTAGCGTGCATATATTTTAACAGTGGATTATTAAAATGGCTTTCCATGGTCTTTTCTGAGTTTTCTAGCAGTCTCCAATACTGCCATGCAAATGTAGTACAACAAAATCATTTAATATTAAAATGATCACTCCAAGTGTGGCAAAAATTTACCGACTTCTGAGCTGCCGTTGCCTTAATTTCTGATCAGTGCCTGAGCGCTTATTGGCTCAGACACTGACAGGAAAGCAAGACTTGACAAGTCTGACCTGTCAGAAAATTTTGCTACCGTCAATCCCCAGACACCCACCCCCGGCAGCGGGAAAAATGCCCACACCCTGCCATTGCCAAGCAACACCCCCCCCAGCAGTGGGAGAGATGCCCACTCTCTTCCACCACCACACAACCCCCTGACACCCACTCGTGCCTCCAATGACCCCCCCCCGCCTCCTCCCCCTTACCTTGTTTACGATGGCTGGCCAAAGGGATACTTACTCCCTCCGGCCAACAGGCCCGCTTCTTCAAAATGGTGGGCCTTCCCCTCCCCTTCCCCTCCTCCTATAGGAGGGGCTTTAGGCATCTGGGTCAATCAGAGCCTTAGTTTAATACTTTAACCTTTAATTCTTCCTTAGAACCATAAAAAGTCCAATAGCTGTTTAATATAAAAAAACAAATAACTTCTACCCTTAAAATTTATACAGGAGTTGCCATGCAGCAAATCACACAAAATTGGAAAGATTTTACCAAACTAAATTATACATTCTGGTGGAACTCGGTATGTCACATTTACAAAATGGAGAAAATTTTGGCTTTACAACAAGGAAATATTAAAAATTTTAAGAAAATATGGGATCCATTGACTAATTATTCTAGAGATCAGATATCTTAACACATTGATAATAGTAATATAGGGTTAGGGTGGGAAATATAGATATTAATATGAAAGAAAAATGGAAAAACAACTAATAGGGGAAAGGGATGAATATCTATGATATGAATTTGTACATACATATATATTTTATTATACATTTTATAATATGTGATTCATGTATTGAAAGAATGAAAATTCTATAAATAAAAAGTTAAAAAAAAAAAAAAAAAATTTATACTACATACACTCAGAAATTATAAAATAAAAGTTGCATCCAAAGCTTAAACGTTTGACTGTAAAACAAAGAATTCTCAGTACCATTTTTGTGTTATCTTGGATAGATCAGAAAAAATATGTAATTTTGATCCCCAAAAAACAGCTCATTCATAAATCTGAAGAATAAATGCAGAACAGCATTATGGTCTGACTCCAGAGTGAAAGTAACCACCAGTATGGACCTCTGAGTCACCACCTCTAGATTCCAAAAAAGATGTTTAAGAATCTTCTGGAGAGAAATGAACTTGAGTCTGTTCTTCCCCAGAGTGTAGATGTCACATAGATAGCTGTCGGTTGAATAATTTTATAAAAGGTTAAGTTTTGCTTTTTCTTTTTTTTTTTTTTGTAGTGTGCCCACTAATGGGATGTTCTCTTGCGAGATATGAAAGGTATTTTATGAGTGGAGTTTTTTATGCCTATGATAGTTATTAAGGCAGATTGTCACAATGTGCTCCATGGCATTTTTTCTCCACTGTTGCTGAAAATGCTGCATACTCCTCAGCAATGTTCCCTCTAATTTTTCATAGGCTTTGTGCACAAAAAATTTCATCTGTGCACATTTTAAAGAAAAACTAAATTTGTGTGCGCTATAAAAATGATTGCCAGAGGGCCCGGAGTTCAGTTATGGGCATTTATGGGCAAGTCTTTGAGTTTAGTCTAAATTAATGAAAACACAGTGTAATTGTAGTTATACTTTATGTTAGTTACCTTTATGTAACATAAAGTCTCATTTCAATAAACATAAATTATGTTTCCTTGAAATGTTTCATTGAGCGCTACCTATAAATAAGGTATCGTACTTTATACTTAAAATTTAGAAAATAACAGCAATTTAGTTTTCAAAGTTTTTCCCTGCGATCTTTCATATTTATCCAGTCCGAATAAATTCTGTCAAGATCTGTTGAGCCTCCATCTTGAAGGTGACTCTTAACACGCATCAGCATTTCCAAATGCTCTAAATGTAAACGATTCCTTTGTTAGACTTCAAATTGTTCATTAGACTAAAACCACGCTCACAATCTGAACTAGATGCTAAGAATGTGGCACCAAAGGCCATCAATTTTGCTAAATCTGCAAATTGATCATTCTGAAATGCAAATTTCATCATATGTGGAAAGCTGTTTATCAGATTGCTTTTGATTTTTTCAGCAACAAGGAATTTAAAGTCATTGTATTGCTGAATAATAACACTTTCCTCCAGAAGAAATTGTTTATATTTTAAACAAAGAGATCTGATATGTCCATTTCCGAAGTCAAAGTCGCATTGTGATATTGCTGTACAGTCAATAGCAGACCATTCCGCAACTTCATTTTCAGGAAATCTTTCACCCAGATGCAAACATAGGATGCTGATGAAGGTTAATATGGAATTAGTATCCACTGAAACTTTTTCTCCAGACCTCATCCTGTTGTCAAGAAGACTGTTGACTTTATCACTCCACTTAACCTTGTCGCCTAAGTATTGCATTCAAAGTTTGTTCAATTTACCCTATGCAAGATGATAAGCTTCCAATGGTGTCAAACCACGTTTTTGAAATGCCATGGTTAAGGAAGCCAGTTTCTGATAAGACATCATTCAAAACTTCAAGTGTAATATGAAATTGTTCACTGTTCAGCTTCTTATAGCAGTACTTTGCAATAGGATCATTATCTTTGTCTTCTTCAAAATATTTTAACAGGGGATCATAATTTCGAATAATTGCTTTAAGTGCAAAGTATCTAGATAACCAGCACACTTCATTCAGAGGTCTGAAAGCAATTGATTCACATTCAGATGCATCTGCTATTTCTTGAAATTTGCATCGTTTAGTAGAAGACCGACAGAACACCGTGTACACAGTTCTCATTACAGTTTCTACTTCTTTCATCAATTTTACTTCTTTCCATGAATCAGAAAGTCCCAAATCTTCCCGATGTGCAACACAATGTTGCTGCACTAAATGTGGAATGTCTTTTCTCAGCTGTGCTGCAACACCATCTATTCTGCCAAACATAACAGAGGCACCATCAGAGGTGAACATAACTATTTTATTCAGGTCAAGTTCATGTTTCCTATAGAATTCCCTAATTGCTGTAACTATTGATGTAGCATCACATGCTTCCAACTGTAGCATCCCACCAAATGATGTCCTATACTCATTTGAATTGACTGGCCGATACTTAAAGTAGAGTATTAAGTACTTGTTGACAGAAATGTCTGTGCTTTCATCAACAGTTAACGTATGATACGTTGCTAATTTAATGTCTGCCATACGATCATCTTGCACGATGCTATTGATAATTCCAAGAAATTCAAAAGCATAGTTTTTGCTTCTCCAGCTATCAGGTATACTAACATACTTCATGTGCTCATTGATATCTTGAACAGAGGGCATTGAGATATTCATCTTAATGGCCAGCACAACACTGTCAACAAGAACCTTAATTTCATCAGGACTGGAATGCTTCCGTTCATTACTAATTTGCCTGTTTTCTTTTTTGGTTGGGCTTTCAAGCAACATGTTAACCAGTCCCCCTCTTAAATTTGGATTTTTACTTCTGAGTTTCCTAATATTGTCGGTATGAGATTTACTTGATAGATGGTGTTTCAGAAAGTCCAGTCTCCAAACATCATCCCATATTTTTCCAGTCGAGAATTTTCCAGTTGCTTTGGCATCTTGACAATAACAACACACAACTCCATCGTCTTCGTCATAGGTAAATATTTCACACAGTCGAACACGCATTGTATTTCGAGATTCCGGTGTCTCCGTTTCAGCAATTTCTTCAAGCCATTCAGACCTAAAAGCTGTTGCAGCTCTCTTGCGTTTTACACTTTTCATCATTCGCGGTTTAGACATTTTAAGTTATATCTGGTTGCAATTTAATAAACGAATACAGTTATTCAACCGCAGTACCACGCTGCACACTACGATTCCATGAAATAAAACAATATGGCGGAACTTCAGGAAGTCAAAGAATCGGAAGTGTTTCATATCCTATTGGCCATAGGCTATGGCCCTATGGGGCAAGTGACGTGTCAAGTTCAACTGCCAAAGATAACGGAATCACGTGAATGACTTAAAATTTATATTATAGCGCTTCAAAAAATGTGATAAATGGGAAATTGGAACAGCTAGTCTTCTGCAACATTTCATTTTAGCAGTGAAAATCATTTTAGGCAAAAATTTATTTTTTTGTGCACGGGTTCGGCAAGTTGTATTGGCATAGTAACTTTCAGAATAATTTTGTAATAGAACAGTTTCTATACAGTAATCACTGTTGTTTGATACAAAGACATAGATAACCTTTACTATGGGCGGTAGAGCTTCTGGTGGTATTTTAAGTACTTCCACAACATTTCCATTGGTGGGGGGGGGGGGGCGGGATTAGAGGTGACTTGGAAGTTCAAAATTCCTAAATTTTTTCTCTGCTGATTCTCCAGTTATTTGATCTTCTGGTATAAAGATAGTATGGTTATGGTTAAAGATAAGCTGTATCCCAGTACTTGCAGGGTTGCAGGGTTCTAGCTTTCTCCTCTAAGGCACCAATCCTGATGGTGTATTAATCTGGGATTGTTCAACAACTGCCCCAGAAAGAAGACTTAATTCTTCACCAGACTTCTTAGAAGAAGAGTTGAGAGCTTGTATTTCATTCCAAAGAGACTTAACTGTCAGTACAGCTGATCTTGAAATTTCTCTCACTGCAAGTTCAGCAAGGTCCCCCCCCTTAGCAAAAGTCTTTGACTCACAATTTGTTGCAACTGAAGGAGCTGTCCTCCATATTCCACAGAGTTCTTAATCACCAGGGAGATGATGTTTCAGGAGAACCTCTCATAGCTCAGACACCACAAAACCCCCTTCATTCTGTCCCTCTTCTGCAACAAAAGTCCCTGGTTGCTGAGGAGCTACTGTCTCAACAGGGCCCAAGGAAACCCAGTCCATACTGTTGCCAGTGGGTGTTTACACTGACTGAACCAAAGGTAATGGTAGTTTGGCTGCTGATGTTTGACAGAACAGAGAGGTAAAACCAGCAGCAGAGGGACATGCTCTGATTTTCCCCTTTCTCTTGTCCATTATTGAGCTAAGGGAACAGTCCTTATAACAGCAGGAATTTGGAGGTAAGTCAGAGCTCCCACGGGTGCATCTTACACAAATGCCATTTTGGCCAGCTTTAATCAATTGGGATCTTAAGCAATTATTGGTTCTAATTGGTTTAAATTAAAATTTTGGCACAGGTCCAAAAAGGTAGTATGAAAATGGGAGGGCTATGGGTGGATCAGGGGTGTTCCTGCAAGCTATGTTTTTAGTTATAAGGGGGAAGGGGGATCCGTACCTAAATTAGGCGCAAGGATTTGAACCATGTTTCAGTTGGTGTAAATGGCCATGCCTAAAGTTAGATGCAGTTCCGAACACTAAGTGCTATTTATAAATGGTGCTAAACTTTAAACACCATTTATAGAATGCTTTTGGTGCTTTTTTTAGGTGCCATATATAGAAACTAGTCCTCATGAAATAAGGGATCCATTCACTCCCTTTGATTTAGTACTAGCAGCACAAAAATCAAATATACGTTTCGGCTAAACTTTATGAGAAAGCATTGATAGCATGCAAATGAGTCACCTAGAGGAAAACCACATGCACAGGCTTAGTCATGAGCTCTTAAGAACAGTGCCTCTGCCGGGTTAGACCATAGGTCCATCCTGCCCGGCAGTCCGCTCCCGCGGCGGCCCAAACAGGTCACGACCTGTCTGAATCACCAGAAGAGGCTCCCTTGCCACCTTGGTTTCTCATTGAAGTCCTATCTTTCCATCGAAGTCCTAACCCTCCGGTCTTGCATATGCACGACCTGGTTGGGTTTCTATACTTATTACCTGGTTAGCTTTCTATACTTGTGTTACATCCCAGCTCCTCCCTCAGTATCCCACGATCCCTTTATCCCTCAGGAATCCGTCCAATCCCTGTTTGAATCCCTGTACCGTACTCTGCCTGATCACTTCCTCCGGTAGCGCATTCCAAGTGTCCATGACCCTTTGGGTGAAAAAAAACTTCCTTGCATTTGTTTTGAACCTATCTCCCTTCAGTTTCTCCGAATGCCCCCTCGTACTTGTTGTCCCCTTCAGTCTGAAGAATCTGTCCCTATCCACCCTCTCTATGCCCCTCATGATCTTGAAGGTCTCTATCATATCTCCCCTGAGCCTCCTTTTTTCCAGAGAGAAGAGCCCCAGCCTATCCAACCTCTCGGCGTATGGGCAGTGTTCCAGCCCTTTTACCAGTTTCGTTGCTCTCCTTTGGACTCTCTCAAGTACCGCCATGTCCTTCTTGAGGTGTGGCGACCAATACTGAACGCAGTATTCCAGATGTGGACGCACCATCACTCGATACAATGGCATGATGACTTCCCGCGTCCTGGTTGTTATGCCCCTCTTTATGATGCCCAGCATCCTGTTGTCTTTTTTCGAGGCTGCTGCACACTGTGCAGATGGCTTCAGTGATGCATCCACCAGCACACCCAAGTCTCTCTCAAGTCTGCTGTCTCCCAACAATGCCCCCCCAATTTGTAGTTGAACAACGGGTTCTTTTTCCCTATATGCATGACCTTGCATTTTTCCACGTTAAAGCACATTTGCCATTTGTTTGCCCAGTCTTCCAGCTTGTCCAGGTCCCTTTGCAGGTCCTCACACTCCTCCCTGGACCTAACTCTGCTGCACAGTTTGGTATCGTCTGCAAATTTTATAACCTCGCACTTTGCCTCCTTTTCCAGGTCATTGATAAATATGTTGAAGAGTAACGGCCCCAGCACCGATACCTGTGGCACACCGCTTGTGACTCCCCGCCAGTCAGAATATTGGCCCTTCACTCCGACCCTCTGCAGTCTACCCGACAACCAGTGCTTGATCCATCTGTGCACATCCCCTCCCACCCCGTGGTTCCACAGCTTCCTAACCAGCCTTTTATGTGGCACCTTGTCGAAAGCCTTTTGAAAATCGAGGTAAATGATGTCTATGGGTTCCCCATTGTCCACCCGACTGCTTATTCCCTCAAAGAAGTACAGAAGGTTCGTTAGGCACGACCTTCCCTTACAGAATCCGTGCTGGCTTGTTCTCAGTAGGCCATTCCTCTCGATGTGCTCACAAATGCCGTCCTTGATCATAGCTTCCACCATCTTTCCTATAATTGAAGTCAGGCTCACCGGCCTGTAGTTCCCGGGGTCACCCCTCGATCCCTTCTTGAAGATAGGTGTGACATTCGCCAATTTCCAGTCCTCTGGTACCTCAACAGTTTTCAAGGATAGGTTGCAAACATGCTGGATTGTGCCCGCTATTTCTTGTCTTAGTTCCTTCAGAACCCTTGGGTGGATCCCGTCCGGGCCCGGTGATTTACCGCATTTTAACCTGTCTATCTGTTTGAGGACATCCTCCTTACTTACCTCTATGTGCTCCAATTTTTCAGCCTGTTCCCCACTCATGAGCTCCTCTGAGTCCGGTACATTAGATGTGTCTTCGCTCGTGAAAACCGACGAGAAGAACGTGTTCAACCTCTCAGCTACCTCTTTATCCTCCTTAATCACTCCCTTCCTATCCCCATCTTCCAACGGCCCCACCTCCTCTCTCGCTGGTCGCTTCCCCTTTACGTAACTGAAGAATGCCTTGAAGTTTTTCGCCTCTCTGGCCAGCCCCTCTTCGTATTCCCCTTTCGCTTTTCTAACCTCTCGGTGGCATTCCTTTTGGCATTTCCTGTGCGCCTGGTGATTTTCCTCCGTTGGGTCCTTTTTCCATCTCCGGAAGGATACTTTTTTGTCATTTATTGCCCTCTTTACTTCAGTTGACATCCAAACCGGGTCCTTTGATCGCTTGTTCTTGCAGCCTTTCCTGAAACTGGGGACGTACATTCTTTGTGCTTCCTGCAGGGTGTCCCTGAATAGGGTCCAGGCGCTTCCCACAGTCTCCATCCTAAAGATGTTTCTGAGCTTCCTCCCCACCATTTCCCTCATAGCAACATAGTTCCCTTTCTTGAAGTTGAGCGCAGTTGTTGTGGTCCTCCTTACTATGGGTGTCCCCCTTTCTAATGTGAATCTGATCGCGTTGTGATCACTGTTGCCTAGTGGTCCTCCCACTTCTACCCCTCTTGCAGGCCCCCCTAATCCGTTTAGGATGAGGTCAAGAGTAGCACCCCCTCGCGTCGGTTCTTTGACTAGTTGCTCCACGAAGCAGTCCCTCACAGCTTCTACAAATCCTGTTTCCCTAGTGCAGTTGGAGTGACCCGTACTCCAGTCTATTCCCGGGTAGTTGAAGTCCCCCATCACTGTTACACTTCTAGTCCTGAATTCCTGTCTTAGTTCCGCTTCCAAGTCGTGTCCGACTCCTTCTGGCGTACCAGGTGGGCGATATTACAGCCCCAGTTTTATGCCTGCACCCTTGTTTCCCGGCAATTTGACCCATAGCGATTCCAGCCCCTCTGCCTTCGTTGCCATATCCATCCCGATCGAGTGGATAGAGTCCTTTATATATAGTGCTATGCCTCCCCCCTTCTTGTGGGTCCTGTCCCTCCTGTAGAGCTTGTACCCCGGCAGCGCCACATTCCATTGATTTTCCTCTGTCCACCAGGTTTCTGCAATTCCAATTATATCTAGGTCCTCCCCCTTGGTCACGACTTCTAGTTCACCCATCTTGGCCATGAGGCTTCTTGCATTTGCGTATAAGCACCGCAGGTCCCATAGGTCCCGTCGTTTTTCCTCCACCTCTGCATTTACCTGGGCTGCCTGCCCTTGGATTTCGGGCAGTTCTCCCGTTCCCTATGCTTCTGCTTTGCCCTCAGCCTTTACCCTCTTAGCTTTCAGCTTCCCCACATTCCCACCACCCCACTTCACCGCTTTTCCTCTGGGTTTTCTAGCCCTACCGGCCCCCTCCTGGGCTATCATCCCTTGAGCCTCTGTTTGATCCCCCTCGCCTTGTGGTACCTCTATATTGCCCTCAGCTTTCGCCCTCGTGCCACCCAGTCCCCCTGTGTCTCCATGCCCCTTAGTCTTCTCCCAGCAAGCTCCCTTTACCTGATGTTTCCCTCGCTGTCTGATCATAAGATCCTCCGATCCCTCTGCTTCCTCCCTGCAGTCAGCCCGTTCAGCATCTGTTCTGGATACTGTTGTCCGAAGCATCAACATCAGATCAGCTGTCGGCTTTCCCCCTCTCCTCAGTTTAAAGCCCTCTCGATCTCCTTCCTCACATTGGCTGCCAGTAGTCTAGTTCCCGCTGTGCTCAGGTGCAGGCCGTCCCGCCGGTAGAGCTTGCTCTTTCCCCAGAAGGACGTCCAGTTCCTCACAAAGTGGAAGCCTTCCTCCTGGCACCATCTCCTCAACCATGCATTCACAGCCTGGAGGTCTGCCTGCCTCTTTGCATCTGCTCTCGGTACAGGCAGGATCTCCGAGAATGCTATCCTCTGTGTGCTCCGCTTCAGCTTTCATCCCAGGACCCTGAACTGGTCAGTCAGTATGGCCATGCTGAAGTTCCTCCGGCTCACATCATTCGTTCCGACGTGGATTATTACCGCAGTCTCCTCTGTCTCTGCTCCGTCCAGGAGCCTCTCGATCCTATCAGTGATGTCTCGTGTCTTAGCCCCTGGGAGACAAGTCACTAGCCGGTCCTCCCTTCCTCCAGCTACGGGACTGTCTACCTCTCTCAAGATCGAGTCTCCCACCACAATAGCAGACTTCCCTTTCCTCAGCAACCTCCTCTGCCTCAGGTCTGTGTCCTTGGTGTAGTGCGGTGTCTCTTCCTCGGGGTCCCGGTGAGTCGCGGTCTCCTCCTCTTGCGTGCTTCCTCTGTTAGGTCCTTCCCCGGTGTCGCCTTGTGGATCCTGGGTCTCGTCTGCCGACATCCGTCTGTGCAGCTGCTGGTCCCGTTCCTCCACCTTCCTATAGGCCTCCTCGATGAATCTCTCGAGGTCCCTTACCTGATCCACAATGGGGCCTGCTCCGTCTGTGTTCTGGGTTGACCAGCTCGTCTCCTCTGTGGTGCGCAGTCCCTCCAGTCCCTCCTGTTCCTGGACCCTGACCCTCAATCTGTCGACCTCCATCCTCAGGCTTTCCAGTTCCTGACACCGACTGCATATGTACTCCCGCCTTCCCAAGGGGAGGTAGTCGTACATATTGCACTCTGTGCAGTATACCGGAAAGTACCTCTGGGATCCTGGGTCCTCCATCACTCTCGTAAAGTGCTAGTGTGCTCCTGCTGATTGGAGCCTGTTATTTTGTTAGCTTCAGAATCCAACTGTTGTCACTGCAGGCGCTTCACAAAGGCGCGCGCGCCTTTTTCGCGCGCCTTTGTCGGCGCGCCGAATGGCTGAGCGCCGTTGGCGCTGTGCTCTTTTAAATGTTCCCTTTCGGTCAGGGAGAGGGGCGCAGCAGGGCTCCCACGCTGCCTCTCTTCGGGAACAATCTGGATACGCTGTCTCCCGCTGGTGGCCTGAAAGGGGGCCCGGCTGGCTGCTCTGCTCTTTTAAATGTTCCCTTTCAGTCAGGGAGAGGGGCGGAGCAGGGCTCCCACGCTGCCTCTCTTCAGGAACAATCTGGATACGCTGTCTCCCGCTGGTGGCCTGAAAGGGGGCCCGGCTGGCTGCTGTGCTCTTTTAAATGTTCCCTTTCGGTCAGGGAGAGGGGCGGAGCAGGGCTCCCACGCGGCCTCTCTTCGGGAACAATCTGGATACGCTGTCTCCCGCTTTATAAAGAAGATGCTTTTATGGTAAGTTGAGCCCTTTGACAATCATAATAAAAAATCTTCAGTGTTCCCACCATTTCAAGTATCCAGCAAGAGGAATAATGCAATGCAAAGCCATGAGAGCATAAAACTAACTTTTCCGCATAGTACACCAGCAAGGACCCAGACTCATAACTCCAATGCCTATCTCTCTGCGAAAGAAAATCAATAATAATAAAACGCTAGAGTGCGCATGCGCTCTCGAAAATTCGTGAGGTGTGGCGCCGTGAGGTGTGCTTCTGTGGCAACATTCTAACCTCACGGCGCATGCGGGGGCTGAAGGCACGTGACTGTGCTCTCTCCCTGTCCTCGGCGTGTCACTGCCCGCCCTCACTCGCCGCTGCCTCTCACTCGCTGCCTGCCCGCGTCCTCGCCGTGTCACCTCACTCGCCGCCGCCACTGATCCTCCTCTTCAGAGCAGCTTGCGATCGTGGCCGGCTTTAAAGAACCTCGCAGGCCGCTCTCCAACCTCAGTAGCACGCTCCCTCTGATGCACGGGATCGCGTCAGAGAGAACGTGCTACCGAGTTGGAGAGCGGCCTGCTAGGTTTGCTAAAGCCGGCCACCAAGATCGCAGGCTGCTTTGAAGAGGAGCAGGCCAGAAGACGCCGGGATGGTAAGAAGGGGATCAATACCGGGAGCCAGGGGGAGAGGGAAAGGGAAAGGGGGCTGCTTTGGGGGGAGGGGTGTGCTCTGGGGAGACAGAAGGGGCCATGGAGAGGGAGAGGGAAAGGGGGCTGCTTTGGGGGGGAGGTGTGCTGGGGCCAGCTTTGCTCTGGGAGGAGACAGAAGGGGCCATGGAGTGATAGGGAGAGGGAAAGGGGGCTACTTTGGGGGGGAGGTGTGCTGGGGACAGACAGCTTTGCTCTGGGGAGGGAAGACAAAAGGGGCCATGGAGAGACAGGGAGAGGGAAAGGGGGCTGCTTTGGGGGGGAGGGGTGTGCTGGGGAGACAGAAGGGGCCATGGAGAGATAGGGAGAGGTGTGCTGGGGACAGACAGCTTTGCTCGGGGGGGGGGGGGGGAAGACAGAAGAGGGCCATGGAGAGACAATTAGGGAGAGGGAAAGGGGGCTGCTTTGGGGGGGAGGTGTGTCCTGGGGGCAGACAGCTGTGCTTGGGAGGGGGGGAGACAGAAGGATACAGACAGCGGCCAAGGAGAGAGACATAAAGAAACACAGACAGACAGACACATCTATTCTAG
This sequence comes from Geotrypetes seraphini, assembly GCF_902459505.1. Taxonomy (NCBI): domain Eukaryota; kingdom Metazoa; phylum Chordata; class Amphibia; order Gymnophiona; family Dermophiidae; genus Geotrypetes; species Geotrypetes seraphini. Next base: position 273,750,480 of record NC_047086.1, read on the forward strand.
CACCCGTTAATGTAACGGGCTTAAAGACTAGTAAATCATAAAGGAAAAGTAATAACTCACAATCCCTCATCTTTTCTCCTTATAACGTCTCCCCATCCAAAAACTTGCCACTCTTCAAATACCCAGTAATATAAACTACCTGCTTAGTAAGCGAGGAAAATTAGAGAAATTAACTCAGGCCCCTAAGGTGCCCTCCCTCCCCCAATATAGGATAGCTAAACAAACTTCAAGATATTCTTCTCTTGACAGGATCTATGCCTTAAAAAAAAACAGCTAGTAAGTAGTAGAGAAACAAACATAACTTGAAATCCAATGTGCTATAGTTTCAAAACCTGAACAGGCAGAATACAAAGCAATGATTAGTAAAAAGCATTAAGAAAATCTCCAGGCAGCAATGCATGTCCACCCAACCACATATCTATCCGGTCTCAACAAGAGCAGTTGCCAAACAAAGCATTTTAAGAGCTCAAATATCATGAAAATTTCTTGTCATTCTCCTTGTACGGCTACTATAATATCTCTGTGGCTTGTGCATGATTGAGGAGGGGGGTAACAGAAGATTCAGAAAGGGGCACTACAATGCCTTCTTCCTGGAAGTGTCGCCAAGCTTCTTCAGTAACCTCACCTGTAAATTTCTGAGCCGTTAGAATGCATGATCTAAAGGGAAAGGCCCACTTATATTTGATATTTTCATGCTACAGCACCTCTAGTACTGGTTTGAATTCCCTTTCCTTAGCCAGTGTGAATGTAGAAAGATCCTGGTATACCTGCACAGTTGTGCCCTGATATTTTAGTGAGTTACAGGTTCTAGATCTCTACCATTTAAGTTTTTGACAGTGTACTTGGAAAAGCACACCACAGTGTCACGGCAGCCTGTTTTGAGTTCCCAGAGATTGATGCACCTGTCTGGTTCAGTTGACAAGGAAGTCATATCTCCCAGAAGCAGTTGAGGGAAGGCCTTCACTTTTCAGTAACTGCTCTTGGCCTGAGGCACTCATTGGAAGCACAGGTTTCTGTGCCTCCTGTGGTTCTTTGTCATCCATTTTAGAGGGCCTCTTTTGCTCTTCCATATGCAATTCAAGTATTTCAACATGTACACAGGTCAATGTGCACAAACTCTTTTATTGACTAATTGACCACATCTCTTTCAGTTTTCTTCTCATTAGTCTTTTACTCTTTGATTCTGGCTTTTATTTTTCTCTTTCTATCATCATTCTGTACTTTTTAAAATTATTGTTAACCGAGTCAAGCTCTTCATTTGATGATGACCTGGTATACAAAGCCAAGCTTTAGTTTAGTTAGAGTAGCACTTGAATTCTGAAGCCGTTTGCAGCGATTCTGTGCTAATTCCAGTGTCTTCCATGTCTGTACAGTTATACAGGTCTGAATCCACCAAGCACCCCTCCCTAACTTCAGATGTTCAGCAGCATTAAACTGGAGAGTGCTACTGTATATTGCCTCCTCTGACCAACCCCAGAAAGTGTTGGAGGGTCAGAGGTAATACTAGAGGTGGCGTTAGTTAAGAGCCAGAGTTTTGTGGGTTCGGCAGCATTCAGTTCTGGCACCCACATAGCTTTGAGCTGTCCTAAATTAACTCACTTAGGTATGGGGACCCTGAGGTGTAGGTAGGCCCCTGGTGGACATTGGGGACAGGAGTGAAGATTTATTTACACATCAGGGGGTTGGGGGAGGCTCATTCTATGGAGAGAGGAGCTTTATTTCCATGAACTGGGAAGGTAAGAGGGGCACTGTTTGGGAGACCAAGAAGGGGATTGGGGGGGTTGGTGGGCAGGTTTGAACCAAATGAATTTGTCTCAGCTGATATTCAGCTGGGGGCCCACACAGTAGCGTACTAAGGGGGGGCGGGGGGGGAGATCCACCCCAGGTGCAAGCCCTGAGGGGGTGCTCCCGGCCTTGCCATTCAGTCCCCCCCACCCCCGAAGGACTGCTCGCCCCCTGGCCTCCCTGCACCACCTATGAAGCAGCCCGCAGCGGGATCGCGATGTCAGAGGAAGGGCGGGACCGCGGTGGAGGAAGCAGCTCCGAAGCAGCGCAGGGATCACTGACATTGCGATCCCGCTGTGGGCTGCTTCATAGGTGGTGCAAGGAGGCCAGGGGGGCGAGCGGTCCTTCGGGGTGGGACGGGCAGGCAGGCAGGCAGGCCTTCAAGGGGGAGGGGGGGGTGACAGACAGGCAGGCAGGCCTTCAAAGGGGGGACAGACCTTCAAAGGGGGGGACAGGCAGGCTTTCAAGGGAGGGACAGGTCTTCAAGGGGGGGACAGGCAGGCAGGCTTTCAAGGGAGGGGCAGGCCTTCAAGAGGGGGGGACAGGCAGGCCTTCAAGGGGGGGGGACAGGCCTTCGGGGGGTGCAGGCCTTCAAGGGGGGGGACAGGCCTTCAAGGGGGGCATAGTCCTTGAAGGGGATCAGGCAGGCAGGCCTTCAAGGGGGGGACAGGCAGGCAGGCCGGCCTTCAAGGGGGAGTGCAGGCCTTCAAGGGGGAGTGCAGGCCTTCAAGGGGGGGTGCAGGCCTTCGGGGGGTGCAGGCCTTCGGGGGGGAGTGCAGGCCTTCAGGGGGGGATGCAGACCTGTAAGGGGGGACAGGCCCTGGTGTAGAAATACACGGAGGGAATGGGGGGGGTTCAAAGAGATGCGCATATGCCGGACTTTGAGTGGGAAGAAATAATGGGTCTGAAAATAGAGAAGAGGGAGAGAGATGATGGACCATAGTTTTTAGAGAGGGAAGGAACAGAAAGGGAGAGATGTTGGGCACAAGGGATGGTGTGGAGGGGGGATATAGATACTGGATAGGAGGGTAGTTGGGAAAAGAAAGGGAGAGATGGTGGACCCTGGGGTGGTGGGGAAGGCGGGAGAGATACTGGATGAAAGGGTAGTTAAGAAAAGATGGATCTGTGGAGGGAGACGAAAAAAGGATAGATGCCAGACCTCCTGGGAAGGGAAGGGAAACGGGGAGGACAGAGATGGCAGATGGATGGTTAGCATGCAGAAAGAAGGAAGAAGGAGACCCTGGCAAGCAAGTTATCAGAAGACAACCAGAGCTTTGGACCAACAAGATTTGAAAAATAACCAGACAACAAAAGGTAGAAAAACTAATTTTATTTTCTGTTTTGTGATTACAATATGTCAGATTTGAAATGTGTATCCTGCCAGAGCTGGTGTTAGACCGCAAACGTGAGCTAGGATTTAACAGAGAGGAAAAGTCCTTTTTGTTTCTTTATTTTATTTACACCACAGCGCCAGTGTGGTTAGGAGAAACTAAAGGGGGGTGAAAAAGCTATAAAATAAACCCACCAGGATGTTTGAAAAAAAAAAAACAAAAAACCCAAACAAACACCCAATTGGGCAGGAAAGTTGAATCGAAAAACCAATTCAATAGGCTGAATCGAATCAAAATTTATTTATTTTTTCTTGAATCGGGCAGCACTAGTTTGCGCTACTGTCTAGGACCTGGGATTGGAGAGAGATGGCATCCTCAGTACTTTATAATGCAAGTGAAACGAGGATTTGGTCAGACTTTTGAAGGGTCTGCAGAAGAAAAATATTGTATAGGCCGGGGACATGAGACAGCAGGAAACGGGAACTTTTCTTCCTTCTATTTTTGTGAATGGCAAGGCTGAGGATGTCAGAGAGTTCAGTTAAAATATGTGCTTTATAAGAAAATATAATAATGTGTTTTATAAAGTTTATAAGCATTGCTGGCCTACCCGGTGAGGTGTTCCTAATGGTGGTGGTGGTGGCGGCAGCGTGTCAATGTGTTGAGAGGAAGAGGTCGTTTGGGAAATTCTGCTGAGCAAACTCCCGGGCCCATTTCCACCCCCCAGTTAGTCCATTCCACTCAACTGGTTCACACACTTTGGGTGTTGTGCCTGAGTAGTTGTTTTGGGATCTCTTCCAGTGGTTTGTCAGTATCTCCTTGTGGTCCAAGAAAGGAAACTTTGGTGGGTGTATGAGGAGATTCACATTTCCTGCACAGCTAAGTCCTTGTGAAGTTACCTTGTTCTTTCTCTATTTGACATCTAGCAAGGTCTCTGTTTGGAAGGAAAGATCTAAGCTTAAAAATGAAGTGGCCAGAAATTATGGTAAAAGCAGATAGCATTGCTGATTTTAAGAAAGGTTTGGACAAATTCCTGGAGAAAAAGTCCATAGTCTGTTATTAAGACATGGGGGAAGTGTCTGCTTGTCCTGGATCGGTGGCATGGAATGTTGCTACTCTTTGGGTTTTGATCAGGTACTAGTGAATTGGATTGGTTACCATGAGAATGGGCTACTGGGCATGATGGACCATTGGTCTGACCCAGTTAGGCTATTCTTATGTTATGTTCTCATCTGTAGGGGCCTTTGTTTTCACTTCTTATTTTAATATATTTTTTTTCTGGGAACTTATCAGTGTTTTTTAGAATGGGAACAAAAATGGAAGAGAATTAATGTGTGTGGAATGGGGGGAGGGGGTTTCTAATTTCTTCAGCTAAATAATTAAATCCACTTCAACCAGACATAGGAGAACTCATGCACCATTCATACACCCTCCAACCAAAATCGTCAAAAGAAAAAAAACTGTTCGTCAACCTCCTAACACTCGACCCCCAACTCTACAACCTGTTGACCTCGACCACAAACTACAAAACCTTCAAAAAAGAAATAAAAACCCTTCTATTCAAAAAACACATAAAACCGAACTAACACAATCAGAACTGTCCCAAGCATCACCTGCAACTACCGTACTCCATATGTACTTCTGATGTCATGACAATTCAGACATAATTTATGTTATGTTTGGATTAATGGTTACATATATGAGGTTCAATAAAAGAAAATTTTCAGTGCCTGTTTCTATTATGACCATTTATTTTTCATGGTTATTACAAAGAATATTTTTTTACATGGGGGGGGTGTCAAAAAATGATGGGCCCCGGGTGCCACATACCCTTGTACGCCACTGGGCCCACATAACTGTCTTACATAGTGTCAAGTCCACACAAGCTTAGGTGGGCAGCCCACCTGAAATTAGCCCCCAGTATTCAGTGTGGTGTTGGGACATGGCCCTGAACAAAATATCGAGGGATAATCTAGCTGGCAACAGTTGTTGTAAAAAAAAAAAAAAAAAAAAATTGCCACCAGTTGAATATGGGGGGGGGGGGGAGGGGAAGGTTAGATAACATTGTTTGTTGAACTTACCACTCATATAATGCATGTTTTGAAGGCCAGGACAATATAAGCAAAAGATGATAATATAAGAATATATAAGTGAAACATGATAGTATTCCAATGACCAATTTTAAGTGAAAGGTAGGGGAGCAGAGGATTGGTGATCAAAAGGTGACAATGCAGTATAACTTTATGGTTTATAATATGATGGGAAGCACAAATCTGAGTCGTGCCTTGTTGGTTTCAAAGTATTTCATTTTAACTTCAAAGGTCTTATGTTCCTTGATTGTGTTAATTTCCTCTTAGTATTCTGCTTACCGCATAAGCATATGTTGAATATATCCCATGCTTGCTTTATTTCATTTTTATGTTAGAAATCGTTGATGGCAATGTGAAAATGACCTTAGGAATGATCTGGACCATCATCCTTCGTTTTGCTATCCAGGACATTTCAGTGGAAGGTAAGGAGACTTGTCTAAGATTATGGCGTACTGTAAAAAGAGCTTACTGCATCTGGCTGTCACTGTTTGTTAATTGACAGATTGCACTGCTTGTTGTCTCCAACAACAAGCAGATTGGTAGATTGCACTGCTTTTTGTCTTGGTTTTGCACTTTATTGAGGCAACGTGGCCTTTTCAGAACTATCTGCATATATTTGAAAACTATATTTGTTTCCTTTTCCAGTCTAACCCCATCTCTGAACCTCCTAAGTTTCCCGCAGGCAAAAGTATGTGAGTTGTTGATCTCTTCCCTGTTTCTGCCTTAGGCCCCCACATGTCTAATACCAGCCCTGATCTGTTTAGTCATAAGTTTTTTTGTATATCTTGGTAATAAAACATAAAAGGGAATGCCAGGTTGCATGCCTTGAATACAAGAGAGGTAAGAAAATGCATTGCCTTTCGGGGGTAAAGCTTGGAAGGTTACTGACCTTTTGAGCCTAGTGAACTTACCTTCTGTGTTTCATCCTATTAACTGTATGGTTTGGGTAGTGCTAAAAGGGATAGAGATCCTCTTCCCTCAGCATTTTTAAATGTCATTGGCTCCTCCCCATATGTCTACATTTTTATCTGGGCTTCTGTGGAAACATGTTACTAAAAAAATTAACTAGGTAGTTAATAGTTACTTTGTTTATTATAACTATATGAACATTACAATGACGAGTAATTATTTTCAAATGAGTTTCTTATTGGCTTTGAGCATTAAAAGCATTTGAAATGCTCGTTGGTTAAACTATTCCAGCGTGGTGTAAGAATCTGTCCACTGATGCTGAAGAATATCTCCACTGGTGCACTTGATGGAAGGCTCATATTCTTCGGAATAAACACTTCCCTCACAGTTGGATAGCGCTGGAGACTGGATATATCATGTGCAGCATCATTCAAGAAGAAGTCTAGTTCCGACTGCACAGTGTTGTCCCCTTTATTTAATTCATAGAAGCAGAAGAAGCTGGTGTCTTCACTGGAAGATAGTGCTGCATTAGGAGTTGTGTTTGCAGCGTCAGCCTGAGCCTGCATTGCTTGCTTCAGCAAGTATTTGGCATGAGCTCTGGCAGCATCCAACTGGATCCAGCACAGCTTGAATAATGGATGTGAGACACATGCTATTATCAAATCATCCTTAGCTTCAACTGGACCACAGCACTGAATGATTCAATTTATTAAAGCATTAACAAGTGGGCTGGCAAATTTGAGCAAGGGCCTCATGGAGGTAAGATGTGCACGCAGTGAAGAAATCGTTGACAGAAGAACTCTCATGAAACACTGATCTTCAGCCTGCAGTGTGTCCAGTATCAATTGGTTTCATCATCTTAATATACTCTGCCATGAAAGCAATTTAATTTAAGCGGAAAGCTGTTAGAGAAAATTTCTCACAATGGTAAGATGGAAGTGCCTACTCTGTTGCTTCTGCATCTGTTTGGTTGTCTAGGATGTCTGCAGTGTTTGTGAAGGTCACCTCTCTGTTGTCAATTTTGTGAGGGCACAACTTGTGTTGGTTCTACAACCGTTGTTTCTGTCTCTGAGAATGCCGTAAAGTTTGATCCATTGTCAGGAACTGTGCAGAGAACTTTGTCAGTGGATACAATCAGGTCTAAAGTATTTTGTCTTTGCAAACATGAACATGCCAATGCTGTAGACTTTTGTTCCAATGTGCTGATCATGATCCAGTGTACGTTAACTCTAATAAAGCTTCTGTTGTGGGAGGTCAAGTTTCAAGTTTATTAATTTTTAATATACCGACCATCAACTGGTATCTAGCCGGTTTACAATAAAATGATAAAATAAGAATAGGAAAAATGCTTATAAATAGTAATACTTATAAGAAAGAGGGGATGTGTACATGAAGGACATTTAACAGTAACAAACATGATGGTGAGGTTAGAACAGAGGGAAGGGGAGTAAGAGTACATTAATAGTGGAGAGAAAAAAAAAGGGTAGTAGGGAAAAGGAAAGAAAAAAGGGGAAAAACATTAGGGATGGGATCGCTTCTTAAAAGCGGTTGGCTAATTTAATGATGAAGGGTTCAAGAGCCATGAAATGCATCTTGAAAGAGGAAAGTTTTTAGTTTTGTCTTGAATTTATAGATTAGTTTTTCATGACGAAGTTGGGATGGTAGAGTGTTCCATAGAGTTGGAGCGACTACAGAGAAATTAGATTTCCTGGTATAGAAGAATTCCTTGATCGAAGGGATGGAAAGTAGATTCTGGTCAGCGGATCTGAGAGTCTGAGAAGAGCAAAAAGGGATAAGAAGTTTGTCTAGGAAAGGTGGTTGACGGGAAGATTTGATTTTGAAGACCAACATAAGCGTTTTGTAGGTAATGCGGTGAGTGATAGAGAGCCAATGGGCTTCTTTCAGGAGAGGGGTGACATGATCATATTTCCCTAACTTATAAATAAGTTTTATTGCCGTGTTTTGAATGAGTTGTAGGAGTCGTAGTTCTTTTTGGGGGAGTCCTTGATAAAGAGAATTGCAATAGTCAAGATGGGAGATAACTAAAGAATGGACTAGGGTTGTAATTGCATTGGTTTCAAGTTTTTACCACTGAACTGATTTGGTCATGAAAAGTTAAATCTTTATCTATGATTACACCAAGTAATTTTGTTTTTGTTTCCATTTTTATAGGGTGAGATTTAATGAAAATCTTTCCTGTTATTGTTTCGTTGTTTATTGTTGAAAAAAGTAGACCGCACGATTTATTGATATTAAGGGAAAGTTTATTTGCATGAAGCCAGTCACTTATTTTATCTAGTTTAGTATTGATTTCTTGTATTTCAGAATACAGTGGTGCCTCACACAACGAACTTAATTCGTTCCAGGAGCAAGTTTGTTATGCGAAAAGTTCGTTATGTGAAACGCGTTTTCCCATAACAATACATGTTAAAAAAAATAATTCGTTCTGTAGCATAAAATATGCTAAGATGACATAAAAAAAGATAAATTTTTGGTTATTATTTTTATTTAGATACATCTAAAAACATAATTGTTTTTTAAAACAACACACATTTTTTAAATTTAAAGACAGACTAAGTAGAGTCTAATTTTACAGTGAGAGAGGGCAGAGTCTCAGCGGCAAAAACTGGGACTTAACTGTTCATTTTTTTTTTTTTTCTACCGTGTTTCCCCGATGATAAGGCAGGGCCATCAAATAAGACAGCCCCCCCTTTTTAGAAAAAAATGTAAAATAAGGCACCCCCCCTCAAATAAGCCACCCACCGATACCTGCGCTTACCCGAATCGGGTGGTACGGTGGGTGACTCCGTGTGGTCCCTGGCACCCCCGACACGATCGGGGCAAGAGGGAGCTCAAGCCCTCTTGCCCCCCCGACTCCCCGACACGATCGGGGCAAGAGGGAGCTCAAGCCCTCTTGCCCCCCCGACTCCCCGACACGATCGGGGCAAAAGGGAGCCCAAGCCCTCTTGCCCCGCCGATTCCCCAACTCCCCGACAATATCGGGCCAGGAGGGAGCCCAAGTCCTCCTGGCCACGGCGACCCCCTAACCCCACCCTGCACTACATTACGGGCAGGAGGGATCCCAGGCCCTCCTGCCCTCGACGCAAACCCCCCCCCCCCCCAACGACCGCCCCCCCCAAGAACCTCCGACCGCCCCCCCAGCCGACCCGCGACCCTCCTGGCCGACCCCCACGACACCCCCAACCCCCTTCCCCGTACCTTTCTGTAGTTGGCCGGACAGACGGGAGCCAAACCCGCCTGTCCGGCAGGCAGCCATCGACGGAATGAGGCCGGATTGGCCCATCCGTCCCAAAGCTCCGCCTACTGGTGGGGCCTAAGGCGCCTGGGCCAATCAGAATAGGCCCTGGAGCCTTAGGTCCCTCCTGGGGGCAGGGCCTGAGGCACATGGTCGGGTTGGGCCCATGTGGCTACCACCCTCTGCGTAAAAAAGAATTTTCTAGCATTTGTTCTAAACCTGTCCCCTTTCAATTTCTCCGAGTGACCCCTAGTGCTTGTGGCTCCTCTCAGTTTGAAGAATCTGTCCTTATTTACTCTCTCTATGCCCTTAAGGATTTTGAAGGTTTCTATCATGTCCCCTCTAAGTCTCCTCTTCTCCAGGGAGAAATTTTCCATACCTTTTATCAGCTTAGTCGCCCTCCTCTGCACTCCCTCGAGTACCGCCATGTCCTTCTTGAGGTACGGCGACCAGTATTGAACACAGTACTCCAGGTGCGGGCGCACCATTGCGCGATACAGCGGCATGATGACTTCCTTCGTCCGGGTTGTGATACCCTTTTTGATGATGCCCAGCATTCTGTTTGCTTTCTTTGAGGCTGTCGCACATTGCGCCGATGGTTTCAGTGATGAGTCGACCATCACCCCCAGGTCCCTTTCCAGGTTACTCACCCCTAGCAGTGTTCCCCCCATTTTGTAGTTGAACATCGGGTTCTTTTTCCCTACATGCATGACCTTGCATTTCTCTACGTTAAGACTCATTTGCCACTTTTTTGCCCAGTCTTCAAGTCTCGTTAGGTCCCTTTGTAGGTCTTCGCAGTCTTCCGTGTTTCTAACCCTGCTGCAGAGTTTGGTGTCATCAGCAAATTTGATAACCTCACATTTTGTCCCCGTCTCCAGATCGTTAATAAATATATTGAATAGTAGAGGTCCCAGCACCGACCCCTGCGGAACTCCGCTCGTGACCCATTGCCAATCTGATTATTGGCCCTTGACTCCAACCCTCTGTTTCCTGCCCGCTAGCCAGTGTTTGATCCATCAGTAGATATCCCCTTGCACCCCGTGGTTCCACAGTTTTTTAAGTAGCCGTTCGTGAGGTACCTTGTCGAAGGCTTTTTGAAAGTCAAGGTAAATGATGTCTATGGATTCACCCTTATCCATCTGACTGTTTATTCCCTCAAAGAAGTACAGCAAGTTCGTGAGGCATGACCTTCCCTTGCAGAAGCCATGCTGGCTTGCCTTCAGTTGTCCATTGTTTTCTATGTGTTCGCAGATTGTGTCCTTTACCATTGCTTCCATCATCTTTCCAGGAACCGAGGTCAAGCTCACAGGCCTGTAGTTTCCCGGGTCACCCCTTGATCCCTTCTTAAAGATGGGCGTGACATTTGCTATTTTCCAGTCCTCTGGGATCTCCCCAGTTTTTAGGGAGAGGTTACATATTTGGCGAAGTGTCTCTGCTATTTCGTTTCTCAGTTCTTTTAGTACCCTTGGGTGGATGCCGACCGGGCCTGGTGATTTGTCACTCTTTAGTCTATCTGTCTGTCTGAGGACATCCTCTTTGCTTACCTCTAGTTGTACCAGCCTTTCGTCATGTTCTCCGTTTATAATCACCTCGGGTTCTGGGATATTGGATGTGTCCTCTCTGGTGAAGACCGACGAGAAGAATTTGTTTAACCTTTCAGCTATCTCTTTTTCCTCTTTTATCGCTCCTTTCCTGTCTCCGTCATCCAGTGGTCCCACTTCCTCTCTGGCTGGTTGTTTCCCTTTCACATACCTGAAGAAGGGTTTGAAGTTTCTTGCTTCTCCTGCCAGTCTTTCCTCATATTCTCTCTTTGCCTTCCTGACCTCTCTATGACATTCTTTCTGGTGTCTTTTGTGCTCTTCCTGGTTTTCCTTTGTTGGATCCTTTTTCCATTTCTTGAAGGATGATTTCTTGTCGCTTATCGCCTTTTTAACCGCAGATGTTATCCATGCTGGGTTTCTAGTTTGATTTTTTTTGCACCCTTTCCTAAACCTTAGGACGCACAGGTCTTGTGCCTCGAGCACTATGCCTTTAAGCAGTGTCCAGGCTTCCTTTACGGTCTTCACCTTCCCTGAGTTGCTGCTGAGCTTTTTTCCTACCATTTTCCTCATGTCCTTGTAGTTTCCCTTTCTGAAGTTGAGTGCTGTCGTTTTGGTTCTTTTCACCTTTGATGTTCCCATGTTTAATTTGTACTGGATCATGTTGTGATCACTGTTCCCTAATGGTGCTATTACCACCACTTCCTTTGCGGGTCCTTCTAGCCCGTTGAGGATTAGGTCTAGAGTGGCATCCCCTCGCGTTGGTTCTGTGACCAGCTGCTCCATGAAACAGTCCCTTATCGCCTCTAGGAATTTAGTTTCTCTCGTGCAGTTTGAGTGCCCAATGTCCCAGTCTATTCCAGGATAGTTGAAATCCCCCCTAACTACCACCCTTCCACTTTTGCACACCTGCCTCAGTTCGGCCTCCAGTTCCAGGTCGTTTGCTTCTGACTGTCCTGGTGGGCGATAGTACAATCCCAATTTGATGTCAGCTCCTTCCCCTCCTGTTAACTTAACCCATAGTGACTCCAGACTGTCTGCCCTTATTGTTGTTTCTGTTCTGGATGAAGGAATGGAGTCCTTTATATACAGTGCTATTCCTCCCCCCTTTTTGTGTGCTCTGTCCTTCCTGTAGAGGTTATACCCTGGAAGGGCCACATCCCATTTATTGTCCTCTGTCCACCATGTCTCTGTGATTCCTATTATGTCTATGTCCTTATTTCCGGCTATAACT